>NC_081414.1:311564163-312246663 GCF_030272615.1 Cryptomeria japonica
GAACATCCCTACAGTTGATCAGAAAATTCTAAATTCTAGAACCATGGGGGGGTTAATTGTTCTAAAGATGCTAGTAGGGTCCGAAGAATCTAAATATTTGCTAGCTAAAAATTTCACCCATCTTCTATATGGTTCCTGGTAAATTTTCCATATTAGCTTGGTCCCTAAAGCCTTATTTTGTAACTCCTAGTCTCTTAGCCCTATTCCACCCCGATCCTTGGGTTTGCAAAGTTTCTCCCATGCAATAAGTGAAAAAAAATTCTTGTCTACTAGTCCTTGCCAGAAAAAGGTTATGAGTTTTTGGTCCATTTTCTTTTTCACTCCTTTTGGCAAAGGAAAATGGGTAATTTGATATTGGGGAAGGGCAAAGAGAATAGAATGAAGCATTATTACTCTACCAGCTGCTCACATTCATTTACCTTTCCAGCTTTGGAGTTTTTGTTCTAACTTGGTCAGAATATGCCCCCACATATTGGATGACCTATGCCCCTTGTCCACGGGTAGGCCTAGATATTTACAAGGGAGCGTATTGATCTGGAAGCCTAAAATACTAACAATATCTTTGGTTGTCTTCTCCTTCATATCGAAGAAATATAAGTTTGATTTATCTTTATTAACCTTTTGACTTGAAGCTCTAGAAAACCAATCTAGGATAATGTTAAAGTTTCTAGCTTCTACCAAGCTACTCTCCCCAAATAAGAGGGTATCATCAGCAAATTACTGATGGGTGATGGGAGGAATACTACTAGAGATTTTGATTCCAGCAATATTTCTCAATTCTTGAGATTTCTAAATGGTCCTACCTAAAGCTTCAACCATTATGATGTAGAGGAAGGGTGATAATGGATCTCCTTGTCTCAATCCTCTTGACATATCAAATAAACCTTCCGGTTGTCCATTGACCAGAACTGAGACCTTGGGTGTTGAAATGCATTCAAAGATTAAGTTGATCTAGAATTTGCTAAAACCAAAAGCTTCTAGGCATTTGCAAATAAACCTCCAGCTTAACATATCATATGCTTTCTTAATGTCTAATTTGATTAACATACTAGCTTGATGATTATTTTGAACAGAGTGCATTGCCTCCTGTGCAATGATGACTCCATAAAAAATAGACCTACCTGGCACAAAACGTGTTTGTTATTCAGAGATGATGCTTGAAAGTACCATTTTTAGCTGGTTGGCTAGAGCTTTTGAAAATATTTTATAAATAGTGTTGCAGATTTAAATAGGTCTAAGATCACTCATACTATCCACTGTCTCCTTTTTGGGGATAAGGGATAAGAAAGTGTAGTTTATCTCTTTGAGAAATCTGCCAGACTGCCTTGCACCTTCCAAAGTGTCCACTAATTCGTCACCTATAATGTGCCAACACTTTTGGAAGAAGCACGTTGGGAAACCATCTAGACCAGACGCCTTGTTGGGGTGAAATTGGAACAAGGCCTCTTCTATCTCTAACTTGGTAAACTTTTGGTTAAGAAGTAAGTTTTTATTATTATTAATAAGTTTTGGAATATTGTTGATTAGACTGGTCTAGGTTGTCAAATCAGAGATAAGTTCTTTTCTTAGTAAGTTATGAAAGAAGGAGACCGTCTCAAATGCTATATTTTTAGGGTCTTCTAATATTACCCCAGCCTCACTTCTAATATGGGTTAGTTAATTAATTATGTTTCTACTTTTTGCAGTAGCATGAAAAAACTTGGTATTTTGATCTCCTTCCGAGATCCGAGTCGCCCTAGACTTTTGTCTCCAATAGTATTCTTCCTTTGATAGAATTTCTTCCTGTCTATGGAGAAGCTCTTTTTCTAGCAAGAAATTGTTTTGGTCCATGCCTTCCCTAATAAATTTTTCATTAATTTATGCTAAGGTTGTTTCTATATCCCTTTTATTGACAAAGATATCTCCAAACTTATCCTTATTCCATTTAACAAGTGTACTCTTAACATATTTAATTTTGGTAACAAAACAATATAATTTTGATCCTGTTACTTCTACTTCTTTCCACCAAATTCCAATGTTTTCCATGAAAGACTCATCCTTTATCCACATTTTTACAAATTTGAAAGGACACCTCTTAGGCTTGAAATTTTCCTCAATGGTTAATTGGAATGGGAAGTGGTCAGAGCCTGAGGTGGGGAGAATTGAGGCCTTAAAAATATAGTTGAAGGTTAAAATATTACCTCTAAATAGAAACCTATCTAATCTTTTTGTTGTGTTACTAAATCCCGGCCTTCTATAATTCCAAGTAAAGATGCCATTATCTGTTTTTATGTCTACCATGTTGTGATTATTAATCCATTCTCTGAAATCTACTAAAATTTGGTGTTCTCTTCGTAGACCACCTTTTTTTCTCAGAGAGATCATAGATAGCATTAAAATCTCCTCCTAAAAAGCAATTCCACTCTGGATGGGAAGTTAATATTGTTCCTATTTCATTCCACAACATTGCTTTCTCATGTGTCAAAATAGGACTGTAAACATTAAAAATAATAAAGTTTGAATTGTAGCTCAAATATCTGACAACGACAGCCATCCAATTCTTGTTACTGGCTACCGAATTGACTATAATTCGCCTAGGGTCCCATATAATTCCCAAGCCCCAGAGGTTCTCGACGCAGGTATTGCATCCAGTTCTAGAAGATTCAATTTCTTCCTAAAGATTATGATGTCCAGTTGACTAAGTTTTGTTTCCTGGATTAAGGCTAGATCTATTATTGAAGAAAAAATACAACGCTTTAGAATGTGTTTCTTGTTAGGGCTATTTAGGCCCCTAACATTCCATGTTAGCACCTTCATGGCTGTGTGGGAAGGAACTTCCCCTTCCCTGCATTCATGATCGATGTTCTTTTTGCCTTCCCAATGGCTTCCCCAGCCATATTCCTAAGTTCAGCTATGGTTTTCCTTCCTTTCTTCTTTGGAATTAAACCACAATCAGGTTTAGTTTTCTTTCCCAAACAAGGGCCTAACACCAGCTTGATCTCACTTAAGGCTTTGCCCTGGGCTCCAGGGGATTGACTTCCCAAAAGAGTTTCCTCATCTTTATTTATATCAATAAATTGGTCAAAAGGGCAACCCATCCCAAATGCATGGTCTAGATCATTCAACACCAGGTCGTTATCCGCATTCTTATCGAATTTCATCTGTTGTTCAAGTAAGTTCAATTGCTCTTGCACATCCACTTTGAATTCTTCTACACCTACTAACAAACTTTGTAATTCTGCTTTACTATTGAGGTGGTCAACCCTAATTTCATCATTCCTATTAAGATTTCGAGCTCCTTCACCTGAGAAGCCTAGAGGGGTATCTTGATTGATGCCCTCAACCAAATTTTGTGTTTGAGCCTCAGAAATGTCCAACCCTAGTTGAGTCGAAGGCAAGGGAATAACTCCTTCACACTTACATTTATCCTCTTCATGACTCGTTTCCAACCCTAGCGCAACAGTTTCTTTTAAAGGATTTTCCATGAATACCATGTTGTCAATCTAAAGATGGTGACTCTTTTCTGATTTCTGAGAAAAAGATACTAAGGGTACAAGATGGATATCATCATGGGTTTCCAGATAGAAACCACCTTTGTTTTCCATAAATTTTACATTAATTCCAGGAAATGTTTGTGATTCCGTTTTGATCTTATAGGACTCTTCAATCACAGAGTCTTTAACTAAAATATCTGATATATCAACGACCCTGTTATAAAGGGATGGATTAATAGTCCAACATCCTCAACCTGATAGAATTTCTACCAGATTGAAAGATTTAACATATGATTTTAACTCTATAAGCAATTTTATATGTTTCTACTGGTCTTCCCTATCAATACCTTCACATCCAATGTAGGTGCCTAGTTTTTTACCTATAATTTAAAGAATTTGGGAGAAATGATATTCTACAGGGAGAGGGCCCAAATCCACCCATCTCCGAATCATACTAGGCCTTAAAGCATACAGGTCAAAATTTGGATACCATTCTATAAAAGAAAAGCAATGCCCCTGAAATAATCTAGCTTTGCCTCAAAGAATTTTTTTAGTGCTTAAATTCTTATACAAAAGGAATAAAACATCATTGTCCACATGAGAAATACTTACCTCCTGGGGAAACCATGAATACCACCAATCAATTGCTTCCCGAGCTGGGAAATCCTTACCGTTCCATTTAACCAGAAGCGCTAGCTTATAATACAGATTCTGCATTGGATTAAGCATTGTTGAGGATATTTCAACTGTATTATTGACTTTTGGTTGAGAAATTGGTTCCTTGTTAGCATTTTTTGGGTGAAAAAACCCTATCTTTCTCCAGAGGAACTGCATTCGGACCTGAAACCGGAGGATGCCCCAGATTTCGGTCTTTGTTTGGCCCAAGTTTCCTTTTATTTTTACCAGCTTTGTTATTAAAAAATCTATTAACCTCAACATTGGATTTTTGGTGGGTATTCAGGCAAGATGGGGCGCATTTATCCATCCAAACCCCATTTTCAAATACCCATTGAGGGTGACGAATCTTATTTGGGCTAGATTTTGGAGGATTCATAGCAGAGGATTATTTGAGCTTTCTTCGTTCTGTTACCGAATCATGCCATGAATTTCTAGGGTAGAAAGAATGCCCTTCATGTGAAAAGTTCCCATGGGGATCAACATGACCTTGCAGAGCCTGAATGTTTTTCCTTTTTTTTTGTTTCTTCCCAACCACAATCTGCCAATCCCTGTAGGTGTCGCTCCAGGAGGGAGCCTCTTTGTGAAGATGGTGTTGTGTTATTCACATTTTTCGCATAAAGCCCTAGCTCATTTTTATAATTGGATTATTTAACTATAGTCTAACTATTAAATAAATTGTAAATGAATTAAAATATTAATTCGAGTTTAATGACTTATTTAAATTCAAGCATGTTTTAAATTTAACACTTGAGTTTCAAATTTTGATGGAAAGTTAAACTCTCAGTAACTTCCTATCAACTCTCAATTTGCTCTTCTTGACTCGCTAATCAATCCAATCAAACTCTTGATCAACTTTCATAACTAGCTAATCTAATTGAGTTTACCTCACTTCAACTCATCAATCACTCATCTAGATCCACAATATGAGGATCAATTCTATTAGTCAAAAAGATTATAAAGATAGAGAGACATCGAACTGGGATATTGCTCTCTCTTCTTACACATCATTTGCTAAGTCAACTTCTGATTATATCGATTTATTTGTTCTTTTTGTCTTGGTTTTGGTCTGCAAAGGGTATCAAACTGTTGAGAGCTGAGTGGGAGGTCTAACTGCAGTTGGGAGACCACGCCCCCTCTCCTTTTCTACAAACACCCAATCAACTAGGCTTCCTTTCAAAAAGGCTTGGCTGGTAGGGCATACTTTCAGCAAGGAATCTCTTTCTCTTTCCTCCTTCCACATTGGATTTGCAAGGGCATTTTTTTGCTCTCCTCACCACACTTATCTCCCTCTCCCACGCGGGCTGCCAGGTAAATGGTTTCTTGTCTATCGCCCTCTTTTTTCTTATTTTGCATATTTAAGCTTTGTCTAATTGCTTGATTGGAACTATGTTGGCTTTGTTGCTTTGTCTTTTGCATTAATGGCTTATTTTTAGTTTTGCAGAGGAGCCGATTTGGCAGAGCCAAATCTAAAGTAGATAGAAGGGACTCCATCGCCTAATATAAGTTTAACACCCCATCTTTCCTTCGTTTCTATTTGGAATTTTGTTGAATTGGTCTGTTATAACCATGCCTCCTCCTCAATTTGAAAAATTAACATGGTTCAATTTGTTGTTTCTGATTTCATAGATTATTAGATCAATCTACTGGCTACATCGATTTCTTGCAGGGTAATTTTTGTTCAAACGTTATCACCAGAATCTCTTCTTTCTACATTCCTTTTATGAATTGCTCTACATAAATTACTTGACAATAGTTTTAATACACATTGCTATTATATAATATTGATCCTATATATATATATATATATATATATTTCCCTTGCATCAATTTGATAATGTAAATTTATATATATATATATATATTTCCCTTGCATCAATTTGGTAATGGAAATTCTTCATTTTCTTTCTTCACTGTTGAAGCTTCGCAAGTTTTATTTTGTCTAGACAGTGATGCTAAACAACAACAAAAAAAAAAAAAGTCTTTATTTGTTATGCTAATTCAAAGTCGATTTGAATAACCTCTTGTTTTTATTTTGTGCCAAGTTAATACCGTTGCAGACAGGTAACATTCTAAGTCGATTTGGTTGGCAGAGCCAAATCGACTCCTATGTGGCTGTTTGGATCTTTCAAATTTCTTGAAGAACAGTCGATACCCCCTTGTCGTTCAAAAACGCCACTTCTCTCTTTTTTTTATTATCCTGTGTGTTTTCATTAAAGAGTCGATTTGTTTAATTATACATATATGTGATTAAATTTCCATTATTTTTACATAACTTTATAGTAGGCTTCTTTTGATTTATTATTGATGTAGTCGACTCTCTTGATCTAATAATGATACCACTTCAGTCAATTAGGTTAGGTCAGGGCCCTCATTAGACTCGGCTATATGGAGTAGGGTGCTATATAAGAGGGATCGAGGGGACGGGGATATAAGATCGAGGGAGAGGGACAAGCTCTAGAGCTATGTCTCGGTTGTATGGGGTCAATAGCTATGGGTAGGTATGGGTTCCTTGGGTACTATAGTATGCAGAGCCAGTACCGATAGTCCATGGGTATGGATGGGATGTAATCCATGGAAATAGCCATGTCCAATCCGAGGGGAATGAGTGGTACCAATCTATAGATAAAATATGTATGGTGGTATGGTAGTATGGTACCAATCCATGGTCATGGATTCTATCTAGACCAATCACGAAGTTGTTCTCCCTTTCCTCGGAGCAAATGGATGAATAAGCCACTTAAAACCGGATCATGGAGATGCTCCTTCCAAAGCGAGGGACTATGGGAGTAGTGTTTTCGACTAAAGAGAGTATATATATATATATATATATATATATATATATATATAGATAAATAAGTTTCAGTTTCAGTTATATTCATGATAATGTCGAAGAATTGGGGTGATATTGGAATTTAAATGAAGGTGAATTTCTAAAACTTGAGTTTTATTGGAAATATAGAATCACACAAAAATAATAATAAATTTATTTGGGAGGGATAATTTATCTCATTGTCAATGATGGATGTATTGGAAACGTGCTTGATTACGTGATAAACCAAGGGTGTTTACACCTACCCCAAAGGGGTTAAAATTGGCCAAATAATTTAATATTCTCCCTGCCATAACACATGTAGCTAAGATAAACAGTTTGGTTGTTAGATACTACATGCACAGATAGGTTCCATTCCCAAAGGTTGATGTTGGTTTGCTAGAATACTCTGTTGTGAGGGACGGGAGATGGTCATGAGCACTGAGAAGCGTAAGATTCATTTGATTGGGCGGATAAAATGCCTGGGTCATATGTTTGTCTTCTAGATTGCAAATGGTGGTGAGTCTGATGGCAAGGAAGACACTACATCCAGAGACAGAGATTCATGTATATCTTATGTATTAAAAGTATGTTGTATTATTTAATCATTGTAATGAGACCAAATGTTGTCTCATGATCAATCTATGAAAGCTATGTAAAGGTCCTATGAGGCCTACTGTCAAAGATGCGACAAGAAGTCGCCAAGAGAATGTAACTAACAAAAATGTAAGGAAAACTACTAACCACTAACCTACTAACGTGTGTCCTACTTGTGCAGGATTTGTGGATGGTGTGCTTTCATGCTTAGTTTTCCTTCATTTCATGAATGCTTGGTTGAGTTGATGTTTACTTTAAGTTTTTCTAAGTTTACTTTAATCATATGCATGAATAATTATGTATGTGTTCTCTTTTGATGAGTTTTTCCTTGATTCCCTTCTAGAATGCTTAATGCTTGGGTTGGATCGTTATATTGATGCTAATTTAAGTCGTTAAATTAACAAAGTATCTCCTGGTTTTCATGCGCAATAATTTTGGGTTACCTTTAATTTATCTTATTCGTGTGCAATCTAATGCTTGTAATAATCCATTTGGCATCATATTACAATTCCTTTCATACTTGTTAACTTACAAATCTTACTTTATGTTGAATTATTAAATTTTGTGTAGACTTTAATAAATGAATGTTAGATTTATTTAGGAATTAATTATGTTAGTTATTCTTTGGTTAGTACAAGCGGGTCCTTACAGCTAGACTGTTTTCCCGAAACTCTATTCTGGACTCCCAAAACACTAGGTTGTCCCTAGAGAACGCTAATATTAGCCAATGAAACGCTAAACTGGGTTTTTGATGTTATATCAAGTGATGTTTTATGTTGAAATGATGTGCTTATATGTCTTATTTAAGTCCTAATATGGTTTGTTGAAATAGTATACTAGACTACCAGAGCACTAAATTATCTGTTCAAAACACTAATTCTTATGTCAAAAGCGCCTAAATATCTATCTGATGCGCTAAAGTTTGCCTTCAATTCGCTAATATTAGGTATTAAAGTGATAATTTGTAAAACCAGAACACTGTTCTACGACACCAAAACGCTACTCTGCTCTGCAAAGTCTTATTTTGGCAGTTTGATAGTGATGTTTAATTTTGGTTAAGATTGAGTGTGTTCCAATGGATGATATGTTTGATATGTGATATGAAAACATAGAAGACAGAATTTTCAAATAGTTATCTTTGTTTTGTCCTAGGATCTAAACATCAAGTGTATGTTTGGGGCTCAAACAAAGCCCAAATGTCCACGGGTTTCGCACAAATAAAAACAGTTTCAGACAAATCTATCCTAAGGATTCAGATACAATGTGATGACTTAGCCCATAGATTGGAATCTTTGTAGCACAAGTGTAAACACCCTATGAGGGGATGTCCATTTTTGTCATTGTTGAGAGATGGCAGATAGGGGCCTCCAGGACTGAAAGGATAACCCAATCTCCCTCTCCTCAGAAGGCTACAAGTAGCCTATGCAAAATCTAGGATTTCTACCTCTCCTCCAAGGAGCCAAATGGTGAATGTCTTTGGGGGAAAACCTGTTATCCCCTTGCACTGAAATTATTGCACAAAGGCTAAAAAGGGTGGCTATTAACTAACAAGGAACTAGTATGGGCATTTGTTCGGCGCGTCGAGGTATAAACTCAATTAAGAGGTCTCCCAACCTTGAAAACCAACATTTGATATACCCGAAGGTACAGAGGAGAGATATTCCCAACACTGGCATTGCTTTCAATTTTCATCAAAATCACATTTATTTTATAGTGGGTTAGTAGAACTTGGTGTTAGCCATTCCCACTTGGGTCATTCCCCTCTCACCCAACTTTATGGGCTACTCAAGAGGGCAAGCCCGCTTAAGATTATTGCACCACTTGAAAAAGAAAATGTGATGAGTTTGGATTTATGATCACCCAATGAAGGGGAGAGCATACTCACCTATCATCGAAGACACACAAGAAATGTTGTTAATTAAGCCCCTAGTTATACTATGTGTCTAAATAAAACAAAAGGCAATGCAATAATCCCCGCGGCTACAAACAACATTAGTAGTTTATGATTTGGTCTTTGGCTGTGAAAGATTTTATAACTTCGGTCTCTGACAGTGTGAACAGTGCTTGTAAAACAGAATAACGAGAATTAGTCTCTGGATATTATTATTCTATAAACAAAACTGAAAACGCTAAAATGACTCATCAAAGCATTATTTTGCACTATGAAAACGTTATTCTGCGAAACGAAAACATTATCCTTGTTGTCTGTATTTTTGCATTCACAAAATTGGACAACACCTTTGAAAAAAATTAAAAATGAATATTTTTCTATAAGGCAAGCTTTTCAAGGCAAAAAAATTTCTCCTTTCTAAACTAGACTAATATTCAGTTCAACCTTGATCCACGTTTCAAATTTCATTGTGCTTCGATTTCATTTGTTTGGTCTTTCCTTTAAAAACGGTTTTTGCCCTCTTGACTGTGAGTGGGAAATTTTCCTTCTTTTGCATGTAAAGAGATCCTTTATGTTTTTAAGTTGTAGGGGTTTTTTCAAGTAATTACAAGCGAAAGTTAATAAAATTTGTAACTTGTAAGTTGCTTTTTATTTTCCATTTTCCTCTTTTTAATCTTTTAAGTTGTTGTAGGAACTTTTTGGTCAAATTACAAGTAAATTTAAAATACAAGTTAATGAAAACTTGTAACTTCTTTAAAAAGTTCCTTTTTTTTTTTAATTGAACTTGTAATAAGAATTTGAAAATCCGATTGCAAGCGTTTTTAGTTATTTTTGTGTTTTATGTTATTGCTTTTTCAAAACCCAATTTTGGAGGATGAAGAGCAAGTAAGTTTTAAATAAACTTGTAAAAGGGTTTTTAAAACCCGATTGCATCTTTTTGTTTCAAGTTTTAGCTTATGCCATTACTTGCTATCGAATTTTTAAAACTTGATAGCATTTATCCTTTCCAAGAGCACGACGAATTTCTTGACATACAACCAAATCAGATTCTTAAGGAAATGGCACCATAAATGCTCCTTTATTTGCTATGTGTGCTCCACGTTTTTGGGGCTCACAACCGTGATTTTCACCATTGTTGCAAAACGTTTTGCATCTTGCATTCAAAGCGAAGTGTTTGTTGTCAAACCCGGTTCTTCTTCCAAGCCATTTTTTGGTGGAATGAGTTAAATGCAAAACCAATTTATTTGCTGCATGTAATACCAACATTGTGACTTCTTCACCTATTTATAAGAGCATTACGATTTCTTTGAAGCTTTTTTGCTTTGATCTAGGGCATTCTTCAAGGTATGTGTATTTTCGGTTTCATTTTGCTTTCCTTTTCGTTGTTGTTAGTTTCTTGTTTGCTCATGAACTGTAAATATCTTTCTCTTGCTTGAATTTGGATTTTTTTTGAAATGTTCTTCCCAATTGATAGGTTATTTGCAAAGCAATTTGTGAATGTGCATGTTTTTCCCCCTTTTCATTTTTCCCTATTTACTTGAATTCGGGAGTTTAAAACCCGATTACAAGTAACATTGGTTATGTTGACCTTCCCTTTGGTAAAAAGAGTTAACCTTTTTTTCACAAAAATTATTATGTTAAGAGTTGATTTGAAGCACATTTTCTCTAAATTCGGGTTTGACAAATCAGATTGCAAGTTGAGTTTTTCTCATTTTCTAAATCACCAAGATGAAGATGTCCTTCTCTATATTTATCCATGGTCATCCAAGTTTTCCATCATTGGTCAAAATCACTTTTTCCATTATGTCATAGCTTCTATTCTTTCGGATACATCCATTTGTCCCACTGCCATTCATTTTTCCCATCATCAGTCTACTTGCAATCAAGATTTTAAAACTCGATTGCAGTTACGTCTTCACAAGAGTTTTTTCCCTTTCCATAATTGAATTATGTCTTCCAAGATCCGAAATTGGTTAAGAGTCAAGCCTTTAAAGCCTCTTTCTTGTTCATCACTCCTTCTCCAAGAGCTTTAGCCCTAGGGTTTGATTTTTTCCCATTTGAAGAAGATCATATGGCTTTTTCAGCAGATCATGATATTGCATTGACCCTCTGGATTTTCATCGCAACATTACAGATTCTTGTTTGATGACCTATTTACTAGCATAATCTTCCCAAAAGAAGATGAATTACAAATATGACAAATATCAAAATGAGATCTCTCCTTCTCAAGTGTCTTCTTCATTCGATGAGAATAAGGATACAAAAATCAGACATGTGGATATATCAGATTTTCTTAAGAGGATTAAAAATCTTGTGGATTATAACATGCAGTGCTTGCTAGATAGTCATATTCATCTTGCCTCCTCTTTCCCAGTGGCTACCCTAGAGCCAACATTTGTTCTTGCTTGTGTCGCTCACTTAGATCAAGAGACCAAAACTGTTAGAGATGATGATGGAGAAGTGGTTATCTGCCTTGATGCTGAAACCATCGAGAAAAATTTTGAAACACCTACAGCCATGTTTTATGTAAAAATCTCAAAGGAAAGTGCAATAGAATACTATATGAAGAGGGAGAAGTAATGCAAGCGTAATATCAACAAGTAGATTCAGGAACCACGAACCTGTCTTACCTGGTGGGCTAAGTTGTTTCGTTGTGACTTCAAAGGAGAGATTGGTGATGCAATCACTCTTTTGAGTAGGATCATGGGTTTAGAGCATTCTAATGTCTTTGAACCATGGATGTATCAGTTCAGTGTACTCATCAGACAGTCCCAGGACATCTTTTGCGGTGAAATCATTAATGATGCTTTGTGTGAGTAGCTTTCCATAGTTCCTACCACTTTGACCTTCTACATGAACTTATATTTGGTGTATATAGCAACATCACTCAGACATTTCCCTGGTCTTTCTACCAAGGGTGATCGCTCTCTTGTGCCTGTGTGGGATTATTATTATCAACTACCTTTGAGACCTACCAGGTTGCATTACAAGAGAGTTCAAGATGCTTTCTATGGTCACTACATGTTTTTATTTGATAAAACACTGAAGAATAGAAGGGTGTCAGACGCTGCATGGGAGAGAGTTAATGAATATGGTTGTCTTTTCCTTCAATTCCCAACATTTACTTATATAAGAGTTGGATGCTACAATAGACAACCTTACATGCTTCCAATATAACCAACTGATAAGATCATTCTCATGGAATTGGGAAGGCAACTCATGGCAGTTCATGCGCAACAATAAGTTTGACATAAGGTTGGAATGGGGATATCTTCAAGTAACTCATTGCAGATTGGCTAATATTCTCTCATGTCGTCCACAAAGGCTAAAGTTATGGAGACTGAGATCCAGGAGATCAAACTCAAAAGGTTCAAAGCAAGGGAAAATTTTGATTATCGAAGCTTGAAATAAAGGATTAAGATGTCCTTCATACATGTGCATCGCATAGAGAACATCTGGATTGATCTTTGCACAGAAGAGGATATTTGTAGGATGGACTATTGCAGGCTCACACTTGAGCAAATTGTTGACTTGAACCTGCTAAGCATCCTTGAAGGAAAGATCGATGATGGAAATGTACTTGATTCTGAGTATGTTGAAAAAAGAGTTAATGAAGCACCACTTCCATCATTTCAATGGTCACATAAGGAATGTACCTCTATCCTAGACAGATTTTAACCTATTTTGGCTAACACCAATGCTTGGCTCAAAATAAATTGTGTTAGACTCATCAAGATTAAGATTGGAAAATAAGATGATTATATGGGGTCTGTTGGACACAAGTTTGAAATCAAAATTGACAACAAGGAGAGTGCATCATCTCCTAGTACATGAATCAAGTTGAGAGTTAGAAGAGCAATGGTACTTCCTCCTAAAGAAGTAACAGTTCAAGGAAAAGAGAAGCCTCAACTTCATATTTAGATCATTGATTCTAAAGATCCATAGGAAGAACAGAAATAAGATGATGCTCCTAAGTCCACAACTTCGGAGTCTCCTCATGAAGTTCCTTCTCAGGTTCCTCTTGATGTACCTATGTCTCCTCTTGACATTTATGTGGATTCTTTTGCCACTATTCACATTACTCTTGTTCCATTGAGTGTTTCTGCTTAGAGTGTCATTCCAATTTCAGCTTTGGAGCCATCTCTTGATCACTCACATGAGGACTTGTTAAATGTTTTTGAGGAGAATCTTGCATATGTCTCTTTGCCCAACTTGTTGCTAAGAAAAAATTGATACTTCTGCTATCAATTTCGACAAGTTCATGATGCAATCTTCACATCCTTTGGTTACTGAGCAGGCAATAGTTGTTGTTCAAATAAAAACTTCTCCCTGGGTGACTACTGTGGTTCAAACAAAACCTGCTTCTTCATCACCTTGAGCTATTTCTGAGGCGGATTCAATGGCTTTACCTCTATGGCTAAGCTCTTTCACTCCTAAAAGAAAGAAGCGGGAAATTCCTCTTGATATCTTTGATTTTCAGTAGCTTAAACAATCCAAACCCAAGGCTGCTAAAAGAGCTAAGATAGTTTCGAGAGTGACAGTTGATAGCAACAAGATGAAAGTTGCAAAAATTGCTGAGCCAATTGTGGATAAGACGCATGAAGAGATGCAAGATTCTAACTATAGAATCACAAGGCTGGAACTGGGTAAATAAACACATGTAGCTATCATGCATGATGCTTAGCATTCGGTGACTTTATTGGTGCAATGGTATGATGAACTCCTAACAAAGAAAGACAAGCTATAAGAGGAGAATTTGCAGCTTATCTCAGTAATTCAAAGAATCACCAAGTCTTCCAAAGAAGGGACCAATCCTTTGAATTCTTTCAATACAAAAGAATCGGTCTGAGAAGTTGAATGAGCTGCTCAAAAAGTGAAAGCACTGGATTCTTCTGTAGATCAGATTTCTGATCTATGTGCTCAGGTTTTGAAGGAAGTATTCCAGGTAATGGTCAAGCTAGAAATGACCAAGGGGAAATTGAACCAGACTTTTGAAGTTTTCAAACATAATCTGGAAAAGGTTGAAAGAAACTTGAGAGTTTGGCATAGGATGCCACAAGAAAAGTTGAATGTTTTACAAGAGAATGGCATCATTCCTACTAGAACTATGTATTTGGAATTTGGAGAACTTCTAGAGAATAAATCCCTTGTTCTAAAAGCACTCATTGAAGAAATTGATGATGCCTTGAGATTGCATGTGGGAATGATACAAGTTATTAGTTCTTGTTGTGGGAAAGTTTCTTGTAAAATTGTAAATCGAGATGGGGAGTTGTTGTTAGAAGAAGATGTTCTCTTAGATTTGAGAAGAAAGATTCATTAGGAGTGGGATGATGAACATTTTTCAGTTGCATCAATTCAAGCTTTAGTGAAATACCAAATCGTTTTGCAAGAAATTCAAGCTACCCTTAGGAAGCATAGTCTTACAATTCTTAGTTGTTTTGATGTTATCAAAATGGTTATTATTGCTAATAATACCCATGATCGAAATCCTAATGAGTTGCAAGGAATTATCCAGAAGTTTGAAGGATACATGGCCAAGCATGTTGCTATATAATTGTTTTGGACATAGTTTTAAATTTAGAATTGTAATTTCAGAATTGTAGTTTTCCTTTCGACAAGTTTACTTGTAAAAAACAATTTTGTAATTGCAAGTTAATTCATCAGTTGTACTTTTATAATTACAAGTAAGTTCATTACAAGTCAATTTAGAATAGAACTTGTAATTTTGAATAATTCTTAGTTAGTTGTTGAATGGGTCCAAGTTAGTTGGAATCCTCCCTTCTTTTTCTCAAGGCTC
The DNA here is from genome assembly GCF_030272615.1 of Cryptomeria japonica. Lineage (NCBI taxonomy): Eukaryota > Viridiplantae > Streptophyta > Pinopsida > Cupressales > Cupressaceae > Cryptomeria > Cryptomeria japonica. Next base: position 311,579,409 of record NC_081414.1, read on the forward strand.
CTCTCCTATAAATACTTGAGGGGGTCTATTATAATTTTTATCTTTAGAAAGCAAGCAAACTCTGCTAAAATTTACAGCAAGAAAGACTTTGTGATTTTTTTGGTGTAAGTTGAAGTTGAAAGGAATAGAAGAAAATCATTCAAGGATTTAGACTTTGCACTGAATCTCTTGAGTTTTGTATTCAATATTACCCTTCTTGCATGCGATTCTTGAGAGCTTAATAAAATTTGTCTTGCAAACTTTGTGCTGCAAATATTGGAGATTAATATAGATTAAAGTAAAGTTCTTATTGAGGGAGGTTGTAGAACTTTGTGTCTACACTTGTTCTTGAAAGAAGTTAGAGTAGAAATTGATTTTGTGTTAAGAAATAGTTGTGAAACTTTGAGTTCACACTAGATCTTGTTGTCTTGTGTTAAAAGTGACAATATATTTCAGACTTTGTGTTGTTGTATCTTGTACTTGTTCTTATTATCACAAAAGGGTAGATAGGATTTCAGATATTCAAGAATTTGTGCTTGATATTGTTCTCCCATCCCGAAGGAAGTGATGAAAGTCTTTGTGCTTTCAGGAAACTTCATTTCCTTTCTCTCACTTTGTTTTATAAATTGTTGATATTGTTTATCGATATTACTTTTATGTGAAGTGAAAAGAATATAGTTTTTCTTGACGAAAAGAAGAAATATTGTTGTCTCGCCCATTTTTAGTTTTAGTTTAGTTTGTAGATAGGGGTAGCCTTATCTAAATTAGGAGAGTATCATACTCACACATTGTGGCTGAAACCACAATTTTGCACATTCCCTAGGTGTACAAAATTTTCAACTAACAATCTTGCAAAATGAAAACTCTAATTCCTAGAATGAAAACGTTAATTTAAAAACCCAAAATGCTATTTTAGGTGATGTATGCATTAAAAGAACTCATTGATGTGCTATTCTACAAGTAAATAACTCTAACATTCCTTCTCAAAGTGCTAGACTAGTTCTCCACAAGTACCTATCAAAGACAAATCTGCAAGAAATTGTTAAAATTTGGGGCTAGGCCCCACGGTGAGTGCTAGAATGTGATGTTGTGTAAAATTAGTGTAAATTCATGAAACAACAAATTACACAAAACATCCAATGAAGCATTACATGAAAGAATAAAATCATAAAATAAAACAATTCAAAGCACTCCCTCAAAACGCCTCATTGCTCTTTATTCTTGAGGAGCTCACATTGTTCATATGATGGCCATCAAATGCATGATATTTGCAAAGTGAAAACTTGAGAAACAAGAATATCATATGATAATGCAATTATATGATCTATGATGAGATAAACAATGTAATTCTATGCAATTCTAAAGTATGATAAAAATTATCATGAAAGGCATTATGCTAGATACTAAATAATACTATGCTAAGCTAATTATGTTGCGAAAGATGATTGTTGATAATGCTACAAAATGCTAAGAATGTCAAAGTTGCTAGGGGGGGATCACATGTCTGAAATGAGGACTATTTATAGATGTTTCATGGCCAAGGTTGAGGTGGCACAAATCAACAATCAGGATTCGATCTGGAGATATCGAAGGTTCATAATGAAGAATTTGGACAAGAGGTTGAAGGAGAAGACATATGTCATTGTTGGAGAGACAAGTGTTGAATGATTTTCACCAAATACCCACAAAGAGGAAAGTGGCAAAGATAGGAGGGACACGTGGCAATAGTGCCATGTGGGCCAAGGAAGGATGCACAACCCATAGGAAGTTAGGATGAGATGGTTAGAGAGAATAGGGTTGGTTGACCTATGTTAGCCTAGGGGGTTGGTTAGAAGAAGGTTAGGTTAGAAGATGGTTAGGAGTTAGGACACATGTGTCCAATTTCAATTAAAAATTCAAATTTAATGAAGAGGGAAATAATTAAATAAACAAATTAATTAAATTTATTTATTTAATTATGAAATAGAAGAAATGAAATTAAGATGGGATGAATTAGGAAAATGAACTATATAAATGAATTATTAAGTTCATTTATATAGTATAAGAATTAAAGACTTTCTTTGTATTTAATTAATTTATCTCCAAAACAAATTTTCTTGTGTATACATTTTGCCCCTCTTTGAAGTGATGTGTGACAACACATTGGTTCAAAGAAAAATTCAATCAATAATGTTGATACGATTTGATTTATTGCCCTAGACGTTGATTGCCAAATAACGATACGAGGATGCCCCCTCAAGAGATAAATTGGAAAAAAAAAAGATTTTTAAGGATTTTTTAGCCATTTTTGAAATTTTTTAATTTTTTTGGAATTTTTAATGATTTTTGAATTTTTTTGGATTTTTGGATTTTTCCGATTGATCTCCCGAAAAAGAAAATTTAAGCAATGCTTCGACCATTGTATTTTTGAAAATAATGAGATAAAACATCCCACTTAAATGACCTTTTAACCCCTTTTAGTTAAAAAGTAAAAATACTTTTTACCACTCATTTCATTTTCACACTTGGTTTTGAAAATTTGAGCTCTGAGAGACCATAGCTATTCCTTGACGAAATCATCGATTTGAGTGTTGCAGCGAGATCAGTAGCCTCCAAAGTATGGACTGTTGGATATGGCTGTTCATTGTTGCTGCTAGGATATGTTGTTGCCATTGATGTCAACATATTCTTGTGATTTATTTCGGTGAGTTTGGGAAGATTTTCTTATCCGCTTTTGTAGTTTGGTTTTGTTGATCACTGTTTTGCAGAATCTGGTATATTCTAGTGTGATCAGATCTTGTGCTAAGGTTTTAGGATATTGTTTGGGATGATCTTTTGTATCTTCATTTCACATGGTTCATGATTTGGTGCCCTGCAAGTTATCTTTCTTTGTGGCAGTTGTTGATTGGTTGTGTTCTTGAGCTTTCTGATGTTGATCGATGAAGATTTGATAAGTGGTGTCGGTGCAGTTGTTGGTGATGATTCTAACGTTCTTGTTGGTTTTTCCTAGTCGTGTCCTATTTTTTTTGGCGATCCACATTAATCGTTATGTGATTTTTTGGCAGTTTTCATCAACAAGTATTGATTTGCGTGTTATGCGGTATTTCTGGTGGTGTAGCGTGTTGCGGTTGATCTTGGTGTGATTTTCTGTGGATGAGATCATTTGGAAGTTTTAATTGGGTCCATTCTATGTAATGTAAATCATTATATTAGTCTAGTGATTGATCTTTGTATCGTGTAATGTAATTTTGTGAGTTGAGGGTTGAGGGTTTAGCTGACCTTGTTATCAAGGTTAATGAATTGAATATATAGGTGAGTTATTCACTTAGTTTTGGTATCGGTATTGTGTCTGCATTATCAGAGAGAGGTGATTGTGCTAACATGAAATTTTTCATTCAGTGAAGTGTTGAGGTGAGATTGGTGTTGCAGGGAAGACAATTGTGCTTAACCAGAACTCTCATCAGGAATTTGTAGATGCTATCATTGTAGTTCATTTATTTTGGATTGTAGTCTAAATCATATTGTAAGTCAGTGAGACTTCCCTGAGGGTTGTAGCCTTTTGGGCAAATATCTTTTAAGCAGTGAACTCTAGGCAGTGTGCCTGAATGCATGTGCATTCCCCATTGTAATATTTTTCACATACTACTGCAGAGTATCATCTTACTGTGGGTAGGTTCCCACCATGTTTTTTCCCTTAACCAGGTTTTCCACATCAAAAATCTTGGTGTTGTGTGTTGTGTTGTTAATTTGCTTATCAGTTTATCACTTTATGTTTTGGAGTTTAATTTTCTGTATCCGGTGAAGACTAATTCACCCCCCCTTCTCAGTATTCCTTCTTGATTGCTGCTAACAATTGGTATCAGAGCTAGATCCTTTGATAGAAGCTTAATCACTTGAGGAGATCTGGGATGGCAGCTCAAGGTAATCTTTTCAAGAAGGATAGTCTAAGGTTTTATGGAAGTAACTATACTATATGGAAGAGTCTGATGGACGCGCACTTGAAATGTCTTGGAGAGGATTATTGGAAGATTACTAAGAATGTCTATGGTGTTCCTCAGAATGGACCATCTACTCCGGATGAGGTTAAAGAAGTAGAATATAACATCAGAGTGAAGGAACCATTGCTTAGTGCCCTGACTGATTCTAAAATGACAAATGTTATGGGACTTCAGACAACGCATGAGATCTGGGAGAAGCTTGAGATCTTGTATGAAGGTGATAGTCAAGTGAAAGTTTCTAAGTTGGAGAGTTTGAAAGGAAAGTATGAGACATTGAAGATGGGAGATGATGAGAACATACATTCATACATGGTTAAGGTGAATGAACTTGTCCTTGGTATCAAGTGTGTTGGTGGAAATATTGAGGAAGATGATATTGTTGCCAAGGTGTTGAGATCTTTTCCTCCTGCTTATAAACATAAGGTTGCTGCAATTGATGAGATCTGGAGTGTAACCATAGTAACAAGAGATGTATTGGATGGAAAACTTGTTGCATTTGAGCTGAGTGAATTTGGAGAATCACATGGAAAGTCTGAGACTGCATTTAGAGCATCAACATCTGTATCCGGTAAACAGAAATATGATCTTGATGAGTGCAAGATATCCGGATATGAAAGAGAAAGAAGAGAAATAGCAAAGCAAGAAAGAGAGCTTGATGAGCTTGAAGCATTGATTGCCCAGAGATTACCTAAAGGTGCCAGTGAGTATGATGGAAAGTTTCCCTTGAAATATTTTTCTTGTAATAAGATAGGGCATTTTTCTTCCAGATGCCCAGAGAGAATGGCTAAGTATGACAGACATGATAAGTTTGATAAGCATGATAGGAATGATAGATATGAGAAGCATGAGAAGTATGATAAGCCTTATAAGTCTAACCGGAAGTTTAGGAACAAGAAGAACTATTATTATGTTGCAAATCAAGGTGTTACAAATGATGAATCAAAAGGAGATGAAGTTGTGTTTATTTCCATTAAAGAAGATAGACTTGTACCTATTGACTCCACTAGTTGTTTTGTTGATGAGAAAGCTTTGGCTGCAAAGGTAAAAGAAAAAGGTGAATGGGTGATTGATAGATGTTGTTCACACCATATGACCGGTGATAAAATAAAATTTGTAAGCATGGAAAGGTATGATGGTGGAATGGTTAGATTTGGGGATGACAAAGCCTGTGTGATTTGTGGGAGAGGTTCTATTTCTTTTCATAGTAAGCTTAACATTGAAGATGTCTTGTATGTTGAAGGTTTGAAGCATAATCTTTTGAGTGTTGGATAGATGGTTGATAAGGGTTATGATCTACAATTCAAGGATGGTAAATGCAAGATCTTAAATGCCTCTGGTATAGAGATTGCATCCAGGGCTAAGACTGAAGGTAACATTTTTCATTTGAATGTTGGTGAGAAAAGTTGTGTGATTTCTAAGATAGATGAGAGTTGGTTGTGGCATAGAAGAATGTGTCAGGTAAACTTTGATTCATTGATTAAGATCAATTCTAAACAAGTTGTTAGAGATCTACCTAAGATTGTTAAACCTATTAATCCAGTATGTAAGGAATGTTAGTTGGGTAAGCAAACAAGGATTTATTTCAAGAATAAATGGTATACATCTGATGGACTACTAGATCTTGTGCATACTGACCTGTGTGGACCTACAAATGTTAGAAGTGTGTAGGGTGATAGATACTTTATGCTACTAATTTATGATTATTCCAAGATGATGTGGGTTGTCTTTTTTAAGGAAAAATCAGAAGTATTTGACAAATTCAAGATATTCAACGCTAAAGTTCAAAGTGAGTCTGGATTGAAGTTGAAGTGTCTAAGATCTAATAGAGGTGGAGAATTTTGTTTCGGTGAGTTCAATTCATTTTGTGAGATGCATGGAATTAGAAGATAGCTATCTTCTCCTAGAACCCCACAACAGAATGGAGTTGTTGAGAGAAAGAACCGTATTGTTTTGGATGCTGCAATAACTATGTTGATTGAAGGAAATGTTTTGAAGGTCTACTAGAGAGAAGCTATTAGCACTGCAGTCTATACATTTAATAGAGTTCACATCAAAGGTGATATCGGTAAGACCCCTTATGAGCTTTGGTTGGTCATGTTCATACTATGAAATATTTCAAAGTTTTTGGTAGCAAATGTTATATCTAGAGAGATGAGGATATTGGAAAGTTTGAGGCTAGAAGTGATGAAGGTATCTTTTTGGGATATTCTACAAAGAGTAAATCCTATCGGTACTACAATGAGAGACGGGGAAGGATAGTTGAGATTTCAAATGTGAAGGTGGATGAGAACCTTAGGAAGGATATCAGAGCTTATGATGATAATCAACATGTTGTCATGGCTCCTATTCGGCCTGAAGAGCCTAAGAAGAATGATCTGGTAGAGGATATTAATCCGGATGTTGTTGCTAGTGAAGATATTTAGGAACCTGAGGATTAGAACAAAAAGAAGACTCTAAGGTATGTTAAATTGAATCATTCTAAGAATTAGATTATTGGTGATAAGATTAAAGGTGTGATGACTAGAAGAAGGTTAGCTATAGAAGAAGTATGTTTGATTTGTAAAGTTGAACCTAAAGATGTTGTTGAAGCCTATAAAGATGATAACTAGATAAGAGCCATTGAAGAAGAGTTAGATCGGATTGAAAAGAATAACACTTGGGAACTTGTGCCTAGACCTAAGGATAAAAACTTTATTGGTAATAAGTGGTTTTTTAGGAACAAATTGAATGAAGTCGGTGAAGTAGTCAGAAATAAAGCTAGACTGGTCTAGAAAGGATATTCACAACAAGAAGGAACTGATTATGAAGAAACTTTTGCTTTGGTTGCCAGAATTGAAGCTGTTAGACTGTTACTTGCTTATGTTGCTTATAAAGATTTTAAGGTATATCAGATGGATGTCAAATCTGTATTTTTGAATGGTAATCTAGACGAAGAAGTTTACATTGAGTAGCCTGATGGATTTTCACTATCCGATGATGGAGACATGGTATGTAAGTTGAAGAAAGAACTTTATGGATTGAAACAAGCTCCTAGAGCCTGGTATGCTAGATTAGACAAATACTTGTTGAAATTGGGATTTGCTAAAGGTGTTGCTGACAGTAATCTGTACTTTAAGATTGAAAATGATAACATTTTGATTTTTGAAGTCTTTGTTGATGACATTACTCTTGGTGGTGATGATGATATGAGTATGAAGTATATCGGTGATATGCAGAAAGAATTTGAGATGTCTATGATTGGTGAGATGAAGTGTTTCTTAGGTTTCCAGATTGCACAGACAGGAAAAGGCATCTTTATATCTCAAACTAAGTATGTGAAGGAACTTTTGAATAGGTGTGGACTAGATGATTCCAAACCAGTTGGAACTCCTATGGTGACTGGTTGTAAATTATCCAAAAATGATGAATCTTTGAAAGCTAATAAGAGTTTGTATAGATCTATGGTTGGTGGACCACTATATCTTAATCAAACTAGGCCTAACATTATGCATGTTGTGTGTATAGCTGCTAGATATCAAGTTGATACGAAGGAGAGTCATGTTACTAATGTTAAGAGGATATTCAGATATCTAAAGGGAACTATGGGTTATGGTTTATGGTATCCAAAGAATGATGATTTCATGTTGTGTGCCTACACTGATGCAGATTGGGTTGGTAATGTTGATGATTGGAAGAGTACTACCAATGGAGCATTCTTTTTAGGTAAGAAGTTGGTTTCATGGGCTAGCAAGAAACAAGATTCAGTATCCTTATCTACTGTTGAAGTTGAGTACATTTCTACTGCTAGTAATTGCACTCAGATAGTTTGGATGAAGCAAAGTTAAAAAATATCCAAGTTATTCATGATGAGCCTACTGTTATATACTGTGATACTTCTAGTACTATAAACATGTCAAATAATCTTGTGCAACATTCAAAGACTAAGCATATATCAATCAAATATAATTACTTAAGAGAGAAAGTCAATGAAGAGAAGGTGAAGTTGGAATATGTATCTACAAAGGAAGAAATAGCTGATATTTTCACTAAACCTTTGCCTACAGATACATTTATTTACTTGAGAGACAAGTTAGGGGTATCCACCCCTCCTGATGAGAACTAGATGCATTGAGTTGCATCGATCCGGTGGATTTTAGAGCCTTAATCTTTTATCTGGATTGGTGAGTTGGTGTTGCTACTCTGCTAGAGTAGTCTATTGATTTGGTTGTGTGTCCCAAGGGGAGAGATATTCATGTTTTATGTTTTGGAGATCTTTGGCATTGTTGTCAAAGGGGGAGAGATATCATGTGAAAAAATACATTATCTATCTTGATCTTAGGGGGAGTTTGTCGGTGATATCTTCTTTCTTTGCATTGATTGTTTTTCACATTCATATGTTGCCATCAATGCCAAAGGGGGAGATTGTTGGATATGGGTGTTCATTGTTGCTACTAGGATATATTATTGTCATTGATGTCAGCATATTCATGTGATTTATTCTGATGATTTTGGGAAGATTTTCTAATCCGGTTTTGTAGTTTAGTTTTGTTGATCACTATTTTGTAGAATCTGGTATTTCCTCCGATATATTCTGGTGTGATCAAATCTTGTGCTGAGGTTTTGGGATATTATTTGGGATGATCTTGTGTATCTTCATTTGAAATGGTTCATGATTTGGTGCCCCGCAAGTTATCTTTCTTTGTGGCAATTGCTGATTTGTTGTGTTCTTGAGCTTTCTGATGTTGATCAATGAAGATTTGATAAGTGGTGTTGGTACAGCTGTTGGTGATTATTCTAACATGCTTGTTGGTGTTTCCTAGTCATGTCCTTTTTGTTTTGGTGATCCACATTGATCATTATGTGAGTTTTTGGCAGTTTTCATCAATCGGTATTGATTTGCGTGTTATGCGATATTTCTGGTGGTGTAACGTGTTGCGCTTGATCTTGGTGTGATTTTCGGTGGATGAGATCATTTGGAAATTTGAATTAGGACCATGTTATGTAATATAAATAATTATATTGGTCTGGTGATTGATCTTTGTACCGTGTAATGTAATTTTGTGAGTTGAGGGTTGAGGGGTTTAGCCAACCTTGTTATCAAGGTTGATGAATTGAATATATAGGTGAGTTAATCACTTAGTTTTGGTTTATATTGTGTTTGCATTATCAGAGAGAGGTGATTATGTATGCGAACAAGAAATTAATCATTCAGTGAAGTGTTGAGGTGAGATTGGTTTTGCAGGGCAGACAATTGTGCTTAACCAGAACTGTCATCAGGCATTTGTAGATGCTATCATTGTAGTTTATTTCTTCCGGATTGTAGTCTGAATCATATTGTAAGTCAGTGAGACTTCCTTGAGGGTTGTAGCCTTCCGAGAAAATATCTTTTGAGCAGTGAGCTCTAGGTAGTATGCCTGAATGCATATGCATTCCCCATTATAATATTTTTCATATACTAGTGTAGAGTATCATCTTGTTGTGGGTAGGCTCCCACCATGGCTTTTCACTTAACCGGGTTTTCCACGACAAAAATCTTGGTGTTGTGTGTTGTGTTGTTAATTTGCTTATTTGTTTATTGTTGCAGTTTATCAATTTATGTTTTGGAGTTTAATTTTTTGTATCCAGTGAATATTGATTCACCCACCCCCCCTCTCAGTTTTCCTTCTTGATTGCTACTAACACCAACCGTCGGTACGTATATCGAGAAACCCTTCTTTTGTACAATTTTAAAAAAAAATTCATGTGTTTTTTCGTTTTCTGTGCCTTTTTTTTTTTATTTATCGCTTTAGGTTAGGGTTTTGGCATTTTTTGCTTTGGTTTTAGCGTTTTCAAAAAATTTAGCGTTCTTATCCTTTAGATTAGTGTTTTAAGTCGAATATTTAGCGCTCTACATAGATTTAGCGCCCCTGGTCTAGTTTTTAGCGCCCTTGGTCAAAAATTTAGCATTTTATTTAGTTTAAGTATTTCAGATTGTTTTGTTAGTGCTCTTGGTCCTTGTTGTAGTGGTTTTGGTTTTTTTAGCTCTCTCAGTATAGATCTTAAAACTATAGATACATGTTTTAGCACTATTCATAATTTAGCATTTTAAGCCAATGATTTAGCATTCTAATAATGCAGAGTGGCGTTTTCAATTTTTGGTATTTTGAGGCTAAATTTTTGCATTTTGATGAGACAGATTAGTGTTTTAATGTCATATTGATGAAAATTTGATTTTTTGATCTCATGTTTGATTGATTTTGATCAGTTTTGATTATCGTGATGTTGATAGGTATAAAAATGACCTCATGATGAATGAGAATCACTGATAAAAGCTCAACGAGATTGATTGAATCTCACATGGGCTGATTAGGTTGATAGATTGATAATTCATAAACTGGAAGATTGATTTTTTATATGATAACAATAGAAACTAGGTGTTCTTCAGTCTCGAGAGAGATTCCTGAACACCTGGCAGTTGATACCATGCTTGACACGGGCTGATATTGATATTATTGATAGATGCAGATTGTCCTCTCTAATTGATATGTCTTGGTATATGATCAACCAAGGTTTGTTGACTGCACTAGATGAGAGGTGGTATAGTGAGCATAATACCTTCCACCTTTCGACTGGCAAGATGACAGTAATGTCGAAGCATGTCTATAGGATTTTACAGATTCCTATCATTGGACATATCATGTACTATGATTTATTTGAGTAGGGTGGGACCGCTACCTTGAGGAGGATATTCCATGATGATCAAATCTATCGATACGACATTCCCTAGCAGGAGATGATTGACCTAGCATATGCACCACTTCCTTCCAGTCTTGTTGGATTTGTCAGAGGCTTCCTTTGTCCTAATCACAGGTTAAAAGGGATTTTTAGTTGGTTGGGGTCACTTCCTCAACCAGATGATCACACAGAGTACGCGGTTCTCTTGGGGCTCATGCATGTTGGCCCACTTGTACCACGATTTTTACAAGGTTATATATCTCAGAGCTACCAGTCTCTTAGCTAGTGTCACACTACTTTAGATTTGGGCTTGGGAGCACCTGGCCATTACACGTCCATTGGCAGATAGGGATCATCCTGTCGGGAGACCATATGTCTACGGTTATGCAAGTGTGGTTGTCCAACGATAGTTGGGAAAACTCGAGTACTGGAAATGAGCTCTTGATGATCTTGATACTGTCATCTAGAGACCATATAGAGATTGTGAGCATGGGTCGATGGATTATGTTTTTACTTCACGATACATCATTGGATCGATACCATATGATATTGAGTGGTTTATCATCACCTAGGTTTTGAGGCAATATGGCAGATTGCAAGGACCACCATAGGGTACTTCTATATATGCATGGCAATGATAGGATGTGGTCGACTATCTCACTTGATGTAGCCTATGCAGAGTATCAGGTACTTTGAGGGAAGGACTGGGACTACCCGATCGATGTCATTGATCTAGGGACGATTGTGGAGTATGCTCAATACTTTCCAATGCATCCATTCTCACGATTATCTTCTGATGATAAGCTAGTGGTAGATTTTGATGGTGGGGAGGAGCGACCACTATGTAGGGTTCAGAGACAAAGGAGTGACAAAAATGAGGGTGGGAGAGAAGGGGGTGGGACAGAAGAGGGTGGCAATGGTGATGGTGGCGGTGGAGATGGAGGAGATGGAGGTGGAGGAGATGGCAGAGATGGGTGATAGGAAGGATATGGAAGTGGGGGTAGTGGCTTGGTAGTAGTAGGGGCCAGCAGCTTTAGAGCTTCTAGGGAGCTTCCTACCGATTGGGTAGCATGAGTGGTGCGCAAGAGGAGGTATGGTGGGGCTCCTTCTCAGGCCATAAACACAGGATCCATAGGTGGGTCAGAGCTGGGATAGGGACCACAATAAGGATCTCAACAAGCAAAGAAAGAACAAGCACCCTCACAATAGGTACTCAATAGAGTTTTGTCCCAATAGCAGCAGGCACATATTAGTAGCCTGCAAAGCTAGCTACAACAGCTATAGAGGCAAGTGACACAGTTACAGGCTTAGGTTGCTACTCTTACACCTAAGAGAGATACTACTATAAAAAAGTGTGGGCGTGATCAAGAGTTGATACAGACTCTACAGTGGACGGTTGCTCAAGGGCTCACCCAAGATACTATGGTGGATCTTGCATATCACTCTAGTCAGGCTTAGTACTACCAGAGTCCCTTTTTTTAGGATGTACCACCGGAGAGATGATCAACTTCATATGATTAGAGCACCAGGCATGGGGGATCATAGTGGTTAAAGAGTCGAGGCATCACAAGCTCTATGAGAGATCTAGGTGGTCCTCCAGGTGACAGTCCTGGATCCACTGATTCTGGAGAGATTTTTGCTCAGCTACGTACCTGAGACACTGATATTGAACCCCTTGATATTTTGTATACGTGTTATTGATGATGATTCTTTCTATGTACTTTTGAGATGTATCTCTGATATTGTTGTGATATCATTTCACATTGGACATCGATTATTTTGATTATATATGAGATGCAGACAATATTTGATGAGATGCCTATCTAGTCTATACGCTTTTATGATGTGATGGATGCATTTATTTTTACACTATAGATGCCTTTGCTTTTACCTGTTCTATTTGTTCTATATGGTTTACATGATTTATGTGATGGATATATGTATTTATTTGCATGCCCAAATATGCAGTTTATGTGTTTATGATTACGATATGTAGCTTATAATGATGTTATTTATGATTTTTCTATCCTTATGTACATGTTTGTGTGATGTATGCTCATGTCATGCATATTTATGATGATCTATGTAATGAACGAATAATGTACTGATGATTATGTACTATGTGATGCATATATATGATATTGTAATATGATGGATAATATGCAATGCTTATGAAATGAATGAATGATGATGAATATAAGAATATAAACAATTAAGCATATTTCATGGTTATTAACATGTGATGATTTATGCATATGTACCTGATTATGATATGTATGATGAATACAATGCGGTTTTTATGTTACATGTGACCTTATGTATGGATTTTCCTTAAGTATGATTTTATGTAATGGAATGTGATGCAAAGATATGATGCAATGAAAATGCAATGTATGAGTTAGTTACATGAATGTGCTAATCTATGATGATACTATATGCACTAATTACTTGAATGCAATTATATACAAAATTATTGATGCAATGCAAAGCTTATAGGAAAGATGAATCTAATGAATTACAATGATGAAATTCTAATGAATGCAATGTTATATAGGTAGAATGATTGATTTTGTTAATGTCCAATATACTCAATCTCTTAATACACGAGATAACATCACTTGATCTCAACCTTGGAAAATGATACCTGGCCTCATCATGCACCATGAATGTGATATGAATGATCTAATCTAAATATGCAAAAATGCAACTAATACAAATGCTATCATCAGACCGGTCACTTGATCATGCTTTTTATCATCATTGAGCCTTTTAAAATGCTATAAACAAATGCAAACATCAATGGTATTATTGAACCATGATGACCTGAGTATAGTTTACATGGATTTTTATATTGCAAGTTAACACAAGCATCGAAGTATGATAAGACCAAGATGACCTAATTATTGCTTGCATACAAATAGACATAAGTTAATCATTTTCCTATGCAAACCCGAAATGCCATCAATGATATTTAGTTGATCATGTCCCATGACAAATTTGCACAGTAGTAGTGATTGACTGACAGACAACAGACAAAGAAAAAGATCATGCTTTGTCCTTGCTCATCTAGTTTGAGACATCCTTGAGTTACTCGGGAGGCATGATAAAAAAAATTAAACACAACAGATGAACATTCAGACTAAAGTGTTTCAGACATGATTCAGAAGATATCATCCATTGATTGTTGTTTTGTTTGATGTTAAGTTTGGTGTTGATACTTGTGCTCGATGTTCAATGTTGGATTTTTTGATCCTTGGTTTTATAAGTGTTGTCTTGTTGTTATTTCTATGTTGCATTGAAGCTCAATGTAGATTGCCTCCGACTGGGTTCAGGATTTTGCCCCCAGTCTGTTTATTGTGGGTATGTACAATGATTCAAACCATGGTGAGAATGTACACACGATGCTTGATTAAGTACAAGAGGCTTTATTGTGGATATGTACAATGGTAGCAGAAAGATACATGACCTAATAGATGGAAGAGCTAGCTGACAAATTGTGTTTGTTTCCCAGGTTTTCACTATTTTCTTTTATTGCACTTTTTCTCATATTTAATTTTTTTTGTAATTTTCTCTTTTCTTTTTTGTATTTTTCTCTTTTTTTTTTTTTTTTTGTATTTCTCTCTTTTTTCATTTTTTTTGTATTTTTGTATTTTTCTGGTTTTTTTTTTTTTTTTTTCAGATATAAAACTTTTTTAGATGCAACTATTGATGGGTTCCTCAAGATGATCTCCCTCAAGTGTTGATAATTGATAGGCACCTGACCCGTATGCAACTGTGATGACAAAAGGACCCAAACAGTTCGGCTCAAACTTCCCTTTATTTTCGTGATCCTGCTAGTTGCGTGAATTCTCTTTGAGCATGAGATCACCCACTTGAAACATTCTAGGCTTGACTTTATGATTAGAAATGTGTGATATCCTTTGTTGGTAAACTCTCAAGTGATCGGTGACATTATGCCAACGTTCTTGTAACAATTCTAGCTCCTACAGTCTAGACTCTCATTGTTCTTCATCAAGAATGAGACCTTTTAGTGATACATGAAAATAAGGTATTTCAACCTCGACTAGCAATATTGCTTCAGATCCATAGACAAGGAAGTATGGTGTGGCACCTGTGGGTGTTCAGATACTGATACGATATGCCCATAGAGCAGGGTTCAACTAAACATGCCAATCTCTGCTAGCATCGTTGACTGTCTTTTACAAAAATTTCAAAATGGTCTTGTTAGACGCTTTTTTCTGACCATTCCCTAGGGGATAATAAGGTGTGGATAACCTGTGTTGGATCTAAAATTTATTGCAGAGCTCTTGTACATCTTGATTTTTGAAAGGTCGCCCATTGTCAGTGATGATAGTCATGGGAATGTCATAGCGACATATAATGTAGTTCAAGATGAATGCAACAATTTGTTTCCATGTAACATTTGCAAGTGGTACTGCTTCAATCCATTTGGTGAAATACTCAGTATCTATAAGAATAAACTTGTGACCATTTGAAGAAGGCTGATGAATTTTTCCCACTAGATCAAAGAACCCATTAACAAAATGGCCAAGATGATGCCAAGGCATGGAGCTCCTATGCTGGTGTGTGTATGAGATTGTCATGGATTTGACACTGCTTTCACTTTTTAGTGAATTGAAAAGAATCTCTCTCCATAGTTGGCCAATAGTAACCTAATCGTATTATTTTCTTTGAGAGAGTAAGACCACTTGAATGAGTACCAGAGATGTCATTATGAACTTCATTTAAGACCTTCTCATATTCTTCCTACTCAAGGCATCTGAGGAGAGTACCATCTAGACCTCGTCTATAGAGAGTATCCGCAACAATAGTGTAACGAGCGGATTGTCGAATGAAATTTTACTTTTGATTTCTTGATAGGTTAGGAGGGAGAGTACCACCTTTCAAGTAGGTATAGATTTGGCCATAACGGGAGGAATTAGGTCTAACTAGGTGGCATATGAGTTGGGTATCAGGACAATCATAAGCAGGATAAAACAGTTCTTCCACCACGAATTCGTAATGATCTTGGTTTTCCTACGTCTAGAGTAAAGAAGCTATGGTGTCCATGGCATCCGCTGCTTTATTGTCATTCCTCAGAATCTGTTCAAAAGAGATGTCCACAAAGTACTTTTTGAAGTCATCAAACATTTTATTGTAAGGCATTATTTAATCATTTTGGTTTGGTAATCGCCATTGACTTGATTGATGACCAACTGAGAATCTCCAAAAACTTGTAGACTTGTGATGTTTCATTCTATCACCATCTTGATACCAGTGACTAATGCTTCATATTCAGCCATATTGTTGGTACAAGGAAAATTCAGTTTGTATGCTTTCAGGATGGTATGACCTTGAGGTGTGACAAATAGAAATCCTGCCCTTGATCCATGTTGTGTGTAAGAACCATCAAAATACAGCTATCAAGTTTGCTTGTTGACTGTGAGAACATCAGCATCTGGAAATTTAACGTGCATTGGATAATCATCCTAGAGTGGTGCTTCTTCTAGTTGGTCAGTGATCACTTGTCCTTTTATAGCCTTTCAGTCAATGTATTCAATGTCAAACTCGCTTAGGATCATTACCCATTTTCCAATCTAGCTGTTAAGGATGCCTTGTTGAGAAGATATTTTATTAGATCAATTTTGGCTATCAACTTCACTGAATGGGTTAGCATATAGTGTCGCAACTTTTGGGATGAAAACACTATCGCTAAGCATGTTTTCTTAATAGGTGAATAGTTGACCTCATATCCAACTAAATTCCTGCTAATATATTAAATGACTCATTCTTTTCCTTCATGATCATATTGTGCTAACAGAGCTCCCAGTGATACATCAATGGTTGTAAAGTAATAATGGCTTTCCTTCGATTGGTGAAATTAGAACGAGTGGATTTATCAAGTACTCTTTTATTGCATTGAAGGATTCTTCACATGTGTCATCCCATCTGAATGGAACATTTTTTATGCAATAAATGAGTGAAAGGATGTCATCGATCACCTAATTGAGTAATGAACCTCCTAATGGACTAGAATTTTCCTTGAAGCGATCTTAACTGACTGATATTTTTGGGTGATTCCATTTCCATGATCTCTTTAACTTTAGTTAGATCTACTTTGATGCCTCGTACTGAAACAATATATCCCAGAAGTCTACCAGATGTGACACCAAATGTACATTTATTTGGATTTGGCCTTAGCTTGTATATCTCTAAGCGATCAAAGATCTTCCCTAAGATTTCTAGATGTGCTTCTCTAGTATGTGATTTAGCCAATAGATCATTAACATAATCTTCCATGAAGGTATGCATCATATAATGAAAAAATGTTGTCATTGCCCATTGGTATGTAGTACATGCATTTTTAAGTCCAAAAGGCATTACAATCCATCACAAAGTGCCCCATGAGCATGTGAAGGTCATCTTCTCTTGATTTTCTGGTGCTATTTTGATTTGATTATAACCTGAGAAACCGTCCATAAGAGAAAACATGTCGTGTCCAACTGTCAAGTCCACAATGATGTCTATGTTTGGTAAAGTAAAATCATCCTTGGGACACACTTTGATGAGATATCTAAAAGTTGTGCATACCCTCATACTTTTGTCTAGTTTGGAAACAAGAATTATATTGGATACCCATTCTGGATATGCTACAGGTCTAATAAACCCTACATCTCGCAATTTCTTTATATCTACTTTAACCAATAAGGCTATATGAGGGTGCATCTTTCTTAGCTTTTATTTTACTAGTTTTGCTTTAGGAGAGACATTTAAGTGATGCATGATGAGATCCAGACCCAATCCTCGCATGTCTGCATATGACCAGGCAAAGTTTACTTGTCTTTCACTAAAAAATTCAATATAGTCTTGTTTCTCTTTCTCTGATAATGATGTCGTTGGATGTAGAATCTTTGGATTGTCTGATGTTCCAATGTTGTCTGCTTTTGTTGGCTCAATCAAAATAAAAGATCTCTCTTGGTAGTACTCGGGTAGAGTGTCAAATCTCCCATCCTCTAGTGCCTCAAGGAGGTTTTCACAATTGGATTTTCCCTTTCTTTTTACTTTTCCTTGATCTAATGTTGTCATTAAATGGTTTACAATATTAGACTTGATATTTGTTTTTTTCTTTTCACTTTTGCAACTGAGAGATTTGGCACCCACTCGAGTAGAATATGTGTTACTGGATTCACTGGTGGAAGTTTTTTTAGGTTCTACTGCATTGAGGTATAAGGCAATGGCCTGATCATCAAGGAAGGTATCTATCTCAATGGGTCCCTCATTTTCCCAATCGATAAGCTCGGGATGCACCAAAGGCAAAGGATCATTGGATTGTTACGTGTCAAGGGTACTAAGGGTCATGATAGAGACATCAAAGTCTTCAATGATTATTTCTAGGTCCAAGACATTACTTTCCTTAGAAAAACCTCTCACAAGTAGTTCTCGATCATCTTCAACAGAGTCAAAATCAATATATTGTAGTTATAATTCAAGTGGCCTATGCTCTGACATTTGTCCTTCATACAAATGGATTGTATCAATGTCCACATCTTTTACATAACATGGGTCTTTAGAGGAATGTTCAAAATGATAGGAATCCCATTCCCACTCACTAGAATCTGTTTCACTAGAAGCTTGTAACCTGAAAATTTGCTCATAAATATTGTGAGTAGCTTCTTCTCTTTTTCTAGCAAGTTCTTCTTGTCTTCTTTCCTCAGCTTCTTCATGTTTCCTGCAAGTCATTTCTTCTTGTTGTTGTTTGTGAATGAATTCTTCTTGATGTTTGTGGATAGCTTCCTCTTGTTGCTTACATACGGCTTCTTCTTCTCTCTTAATGGAAAGTTCTTCTTGTTGTCATTCATATTCCTCCTCTTGTTGTTGGCGGGTTGCTTCTTCCTATTGTGGATCTACATTGCTTTGTCTGAACCCTAATCCTGATTTATCCTTAGGAAGTTGAGAAGGAGGTTATATCGGTTCTGAGATACCTTCTTTTCTTTTGCCTACGAGACCACTGCCATCATATCCCATTTCCTTGTGATATCATATCCTTTTCCATATTTCTCTACAGGGATACTAACATTATTAACTTCTGGTTGAGATTCTACTTTATCTTTATATAGCCATTGTAAAACATCCTTGTCTTTGGTTTCCTTGGCTAGGGTATCCGCTTTGACAAATGATCCATCAAGTATTCTAAGTGGCTTTGAGACAGGTTATTGTTTTGAAGTTGATGGTTTACCATATGATTTTTGAGAGAGTGGTAAGTCTAGTAATGAGTATTCTCCTACGCTTTTGTCTTTCAACTGCACCTTTTTCTCAAAACTTGACAAGATTGAGGCAAACACCTTTTATTTTGTCGATGTACTAGAAGAGGATGCTTCCATGTTATGTGGAACAATCAACTCTTGAATTGGTTTCAGGTTACTACAATATTGAAATGGGTTTGAGTCTGCTGAAATGGTGATCTCTTGTCCATTATAGGGAAACTTGAGGCAATGGTGATAAGTTGAAGGAATAGCTTGCATGTCGTGGATCCATGGTCTACTTAGGAGTATATTGTAAGACAAATTCATGTCCAATACTTGGCATACTGTATCTTTTTGCATGGGTTATACTTTGATTGGCAACACTACAATTCCTTTGGAGGAACACTCTTCTTCATCATAAGCTTTGATTGTGATTTTTTTGCGAGGATCAACTACATCTTCAGAATAGCCTAAAGCACAAACAAGACTTAATGAACAAATATTTAGGCCAGCTCCTCCATCTATTAAGACACATTTAACGCATGTTTTATGAATGAGAACTTCGATATGCAAAGGAGTGTTATGTGGATGTTGTAAAGACATTTCATCATCTTCAATGAAGGATAAGCAACGAGGGGCCACCAGGTGCCCCACCATGGTTTGGAATTGATCAACACCTAGATCTTTGGGGACCGTGGTATCTACCAGATCCCTTTCTAGAATCTCTTTATGCGTAGGTGATATTTTCAAAATCTCTAGTATTAATATTTGTGTGGGGATCTTCTTCAATTGGTCCACTATGTTGTATTGTTCGGAAGTGGATGACATGTTGGTTGTGGGACCCGATAAAGTAACCTTAGTTTTACTTCATGTGATGGTGTGTGCAGCTTCTAGTTCTGATTTCTCTTTGACTACAATAATGTTGACCATATTGTCATATGTGTGAGTATAGTTCACTTTTTCCTTGCCTCTGCCATCCCTAGTTGTTGACATTTCACCCTTATCATAGTTGGGTAATGGAGTCTTGAATGTTGTATGCCCATCTACCATTATAACCTCGTTATCTATGGAGTCTTGAAGGACGTATTTCAATCCTTGAAAATAATTTGTTTGGTGTCCTTTACTTCGATGATAATTATAGTAATGATTGTCATTCCACCAAGCAGGTTTAACCTTTGATTCAAAGTCTCTTACTTTCAGTAGGGTAATTAATTTTTTTGCAATGAATGTCTTTAATGCTGATTCGAGTGGTTCACCAATAGGTGTGAATTTTCTACGAAATTTGGTGGAGGATAATCTTGGTTTGTGATTATTCTGATTCATTGTCAACATATGACTTAATAGGTTGAATATGGGCTGTTTTGGTTTCACGTTGTTAGCATCCACTATTCCATCATTGACAATGTTTCTATTCCTATTCTAAAACTTGAGTTTATCAGTGTTATTACTATTGGAGTTATTCCCTTCTTTCTGAAGTTTCAATACTCATTTCTTGACCAACGCTTCTTCAATATTGATCCCATTTTCAACGATCTTCTCAAAACTCGAGGGACATTGTAGTTTAAGCACATAACTCATTTCATCATTTAGGTTGACAATGAAAATGTCCATCTTTTCGTTATCAGGTACCAGACGAGGATATCTTGCAAACAATCTTCTCCATCTTTGTAAAAATGTCATGAAGAGTTCCTCATTCTTTTGTTTTGTGTTACACAGGTCTAGCATGGTGATCTCATGTTGAATGTTATATGAATATTAGGATACAAACTTACTCACCAATTCTTCAAAAAATTTGATGTTAGGCGGGAGTTTAGAGAACCACTTCATGGCTTGTCCACTTAAACTCTTAGGGAATAGTCTCATTAGATAAGTTTCTTCATGTGTGAACTCCATACTCATTGTGCAAAATTATTTGACATGGTCTTGTGGATCAGTTCTACCATTATATTTGTCATATTTGGAGATTTTGCAATTCAGAGGGAATAGTATCATGTTTAGATTTCTATCAAACAGATAAGGGCAGATGTCTTTGTTGGCATTATTGGCATTATTGGCATTAGGTTGTCATTGATGTCAACTGGTTTGGCATGGTCACCAGTGAGTAAGTAGTGGTGACCGATATGGGTGAATTAAGACATGATGATGTCAATCCATATGTGTGTAAGAAAACAAACAGGTATGTTACCGGTACAAATGAAATGCATCATTGACCGGTACAGCAGAACCACCGGCAATGCAAGGCAAGCAAACAAAAGAAGAACTAAAGGATATGAACCGATATACTTAGAGAAGTTTAATTCTACCAGTAAATGGAATGAGTAGTAGGACCAGAATGTTTTATGGAAAGCCAAGTTGATCCACCGACAGGGAAGAGGTCAACAAGTATGAAGGACAACCGGTGAAGTTAGGTTATATCGGTAAGGTGAGTTGAACCTGTAGTCAATCTTGGTTGGTGAAGGATTGCAAACTGACTTAGCAAACCAAACATAGGTGGATGTCGACGAGGATGACAGGTGGAAACCAGATGGCAATCACGTAGAGGTCAGTGAAGTATTCATCGACGTAACAGTCAGCAAGCAGGTTAGCTTTAATGAAGAACCCGCAAAGCATAAGAGGATGGCAGAATGTTGTGGCTCGAGGAACACAGGGTGGCAAGATGATTGAACTGACCCTACAAGAAGATTTGATCTTTGTACCCACTTTCCAAAGGAAATAGCCAAGCCATTAGTAGCGTTTGACAGAGAAACATAGAAAAGAATGTCATAGATATCCTAAAATACAAAACGCACATTGAAAAGCGAGGAGATGGCGGTGTTGTTTGGTGTGATGTAGATCACCATTCTAGAAAAGCCAATCGTATAAAATTTAATATGGATTGAGTTGGTGAAGGAAAAACCTAACATGACACCATTTGAATGTTGTTTTGGCAGGAACCCTAAAAGATAAATATGTCAGCTCGAGACTGAAATCAATTAATGCTTGATGTGAGGTGTGAGAGGAAAAAGAGCATGAGCAAGAAAGATAATCTTCCTTAGAGATATTTTCTTAGGGAGTTACAGTGGTTGTTAGCAAGCTGAACCGGTGAGAGGGTCTAACCAGTAGAGACAAAGTAACTGACAAACTATTGCAGTTCTAACAGTCAACAAATAGGTAAAGAGTGATTGGTTAAGAAGGCATCCAAGAGTGACACTGTGAAGTGTGAGGCTGAGAGTGTGTGTGTGTGTGTGTGTGTGTGTGTGTGTGAGAGAGAGAGAGAGAGAGAGAAGAGAGGTTGGGAGTAACTGGTGAGTGATCAGAGAGAGTAATCTAATAATTGGCAGTGTGACAACTAATGAAGAAGAGAAGTTTGTTAGCCGACAAAAATCAATTGATCAAGTGTTGCAGAACTCATTTGCAACTAGATGCTATCACAGTATTAAAATTGTATTTCATCACAATACACTAAGTTGGTGCTCCTTGGGTTGGTGCCCTTAATCATTGTAACATGTTGTTTCATTGTGAGGTTGGATTGGAGTAGTAATTTCCAGCAGCATTTCTCACCAATGTTTTTCCCATATTGGGTTTTCCTTGTACATCTGGTGTTGTGGGTTATGCATTTGTGTGTTTGCCTCTTTTGATATCCACTTTTATCTTACCGGTTTGATTGTTTAGTGTTTAGGTTGATAACTAGTATTCCAAGCTTGGTTAAGAAGAAAAGATTTCAAGAACCTCTGATTAACCCCCGTCTTAGTGGTACATTGTGTTCAACAGTCTTGCAGTGATTATCTCTTTGTAGGTCCCCTTTGAATGTCTTGAAGTTGTGTTTGAAGTGCTTGAATTTTTTGAGAAAGAGCCAAAGGGGGATTATCAACGTTAGTCCTTGCTTTGTTGTCTCGATTGTTTTGATTTCTTTTGTTATGACTCTCACTAGTATCATTTGGAGTTTCACTAGTTCATTCACTTTGTCTCAATCATGCGATATCACAATCATGAGGTAACTTGGCACCTTGATGTGATAGCATGAGGAAATATTTTTCATTTATCCATTTCAAGGACCTTTTCCATGAATTTACTAAACTTTGGATCTTGTTGGGCTTCTTTCACGATGTCTTTTGTTATTTCTTTATTATCATCATTTTGGCTATGAGATCCATATTGATGAAAGAAAGGATTCTCTTCCACCATCGTTGATTTTTGTTTTTGTTTCTGTTGTTTCATTTTTTTCTTCTGATTTCTAGTCAAAATTGGCATACAAGTGATTAAAAAGGTTTAATCGTCCATCTTTGTTTGAAGTGCTAGTTTGGATGATTCGACTAAGTCAAATAGGAGAGGTCTTATTAATAAGACTAAGTTAATATGATTTTAAAGCCTTTGTTTCTTGATTGAGGATGATGGATCTTGATTATGAAACTATGCTCCTAAATCAGATATCAGAGATTTAAAACTAGGCACTTAAGATGCTTTCATCTATGCTTTCGAAAAAAAAACTCACTTGTGAAACTTGTTTTTACTAGTTTTGAATTGACCTAATAGTGATGCAGAAGTTGTATACTCTGAAATGGGTGTCCAAAACTATGATTAACTTTCTAGAAAAAGACTAGATTCACTCTTTGTCTAGGGCCCAAAATTACTAGAGCGCTAAATCAAAGACCCAGAATGCTACACTGTTTTCTTGAAATGCTCTTTTGGACTCGTAGAACACTAGGATGCCCCAGAGAATGTTAATATTAGCTAGTGAAATGCTAAAGTAGGTTTTTGATGTTATATCAAGTGATGTTTTATGTTGAAATGATGTGTTAATATGTCTTACTTAAGTGCTAATCTGGTTTGTTGAAACACTATACTGGACTACTAGAGCACTAAATTATATGTTTAAAATGTTAATTTGTATACTAAAAGCATTAAAATATATCTCTGATGTGTTAAAGTTTTTCTTGAATGCGCTAATATTAGGTATTAAAGCGAATATTAGGTATTAAAGGGCTAATTTATAAAACTTGAATGTTGTTATGTGACACCAAAACACTACTCTGCTCTGTGAAGTCTGATTTTGATAGTTTGACAGTGATGTTTAATTTTGGTTAAGTCTGAGTGTGTTTTGATGGATGATATGTCTGATATGTGATCTGAAAACACAAAAGATAGAATTTTCAAACAGTTGTCTTTGTTTTGTCCTAGGATAACATTAAGTGTATGTTTGAGGCTCAAACAAAGCACAAATTTCCATGGGTTTCGCACAAATAAAAACACTTTCAGAAAAATCTATCTTAAGGATTTGGGTACAATATGATAACTCATCCCACGTCATGGAATCTCTGTAGTGCAAATGTAAACACACTAAGGGGGGATGTCCACTTTTCCCATTGTCAAGAGGTGCAGATAGGGGCCTCCAGGACTGGAAGGATAACTCAATCACCCTCTCCTAGGAAAGCTACAAATAGCGTAAGCAAAGCCGAGGATTTCGACCTCTCCTCCAAGGAGCCAAATGGTGAGTGCCTTGGGGGGAAAACATGTTATCCCCTTGTACTGAAATTATCACACCAAGGATAAAAAAGAAGATGGCTTCTAACTAACAAGGAACTAGTATGGGCATTTGTTCTGCACATCGAGGTATAAACTCAATTAAGAGGTCTCCCAGCCTTGAAAACCAAGGTCTGATATACCCGAAGATACGGAGGAGAGCTATTCCCAGCACTATCATTGATTTTGATTTTCATCAAAATCACATTTATTTTATAGTGGGTTAGATGAACTTGGTGTTAGTCATTCCCACTTGGGTCTTTCCCCTCTCACCCAACCTTATGGGCTACTCGGGAGGGTAGGCCCGCTAGAGATTATTGCACTACTTGAAAAAGAAAATGTGATGAGTCTGGATTTCTGATCACCCAATGAAGGGGAGAGCATACTCACCTATCATCGAAGACACACAAGAGATGTTGTTAATTAAGCCCCTAGTTAAACTATGTATCTAAATAAAACAAAAGGCAATGCAATAATCCCCGCGGCTGCAAACAACGTTAGTAGTTTATGATTTGGTCTTTGGTTGTGAAATATTTTATAACTTCGGTCTCTAACAGCGTGAACAGTGCCTACAAAACAGAATAACAAGAATTAGTCTATGGATATTATTATTCTATAAATAAAACTGAAACTTCTAAAATGACTCATCTAAGCACTATTCTGCACTATGAAAACACTATTTTGTGAAACAAAAATGCTATGGATTGCGAAACAAAAATGTTATTCTACATAATTAAAACGCTAATTCCTAGAATAAAAATGCTAATTTAAAAACCCAAAATGCTATTTTAGGTGAGATATGTGCTAAAAGAAGTCCCTGATGCACTATTCTGCAGGTCAATAACGCTAAAATTGATTCACAAAGCTCCAGAGTGGTTCTCCACACATACCTGTCAAAGACAAATATGCAAGAATTTGTTAAAATTTGGGACTAGGCCCCACAGTGGGTGCCAAAATGTGATGTTGTGTAAAATTAGTGTAAATTCATGAAAAAATCAAATTACACAAAACATCCAATGAAGCATTACATGAAAGAATAAAATCATAAAATAAAATAATTCAAAGCACTCCCTCAAAATGCCTCATTGCTCTGTATTCTTGAGGACCTCGCATTGTTCATATGATGGCTCTCAGATGCATGATATTTGCAAAGTGGCAACTCAAGAAACAAGAATATGATATGATAATGCAATTCTATGATCTATGATTAGATAAACAATGTAATTCTATGCAATTCTAAAGTATGATAAAAACTATCATGAAAGCCATTATGCTAGATACTAGATAATACTATGCTAAGCTAATTATGTAAAAGCTAATTGTGTTACAAAAGATGATTGATGATAATGCTACAAAATGCTAAGAATGTCAAATATGTTGGGGGGGCTCTCATGTTTGAAATGAGGACTATTTAAAGATGTTTCATGGTCAAGGATAAGGTGGCATGAATCAACGATTAGGATTCAATTTGGAGATATTGGTGGTTCCAAATGAAGAAATTGGAGAAGAGGTTGAAGGAGAAGACACGTGTCATTTTTGGAGATACAAGTGTCAAAGGATTTTCACCAAATACCCACAAGAGGCAAGTGGCAAAGATAGGAGGGACAACTGGCAATAGTGCCATGTGGCCTCAAGGAAGGATGCACGACCCATAGGAAGTTAGGATGAGATTGTTAGAGGATAGGGTTGGTTAACCCATGGTTAGGTTAGGGGGTTGGTTATAAAATGGTTAGTATTTAGTACACATGTGTCCAATTTGAATTAAAAATTCAAATTTAATGAGGGAAATAATTAAATAAACAAATTAATTAAATTCATTTATTTAATTAGGAAATAGAAGAAATGAATTAGGAAAATGAACTATATAAATGAATTATTAAGTTCATTTATATAGAAGAAGAATTAAAGACTTTAATTAATTAAATAACTTAGTATTTAATTAATTTATCTCTAGACCAATTTTTTAGTATACAAATAGAATATTTAATTATGACACATACAAGAAATATAGTGATGTGGATTCCACATGGGTGAGGTATTATTAGGAACACTTGCATGTTGTATGTGCCATTGGGATGAATATTTAATGTGGGTTGCACATTGATAAAAAAATCATTTTGATAAAACTCGGTACCACAAATTAAATGAAGGGGACGTGCTTTTGTAAGTTCATATTTTAGAGGCACATGGTTCATGAAATACCACTTGGTTGATTTGTGTAATGTCATTTCTACAAAGTTGAGCAAATAAGTAGTTGTTGAGGATGATTCATAACCTTTGGCTTGTTGGCTAAGGTTGATTATCTCTTGTAGGTTTCATATGTTAGGAGAGGGAACAGGGATTGAGATGTGTAGTTACAAGATTCTCATTTGCTATTTTTTCAATTAGGGGGCTTGGAGTTTCATAATCATTATATGAAGATTGAGTATTGTAATCTTATTAATGAGATGATATATTGAGTATATGAGTGCTTTTGGAGGATTATTTTTTTCTTTGAGGATTTTCCTAGGTAAATATTATGTTATATTGATCGTATGTTTATTTATTACTTTTTATTGTGGATTTTGAATACTTGTTTACATATATTTTCTCTCATTGGGTTATGTAGAAATGGTTATTATTACTACAAATTTCATTTCAAATTTGTATCTCTCATTTTCATTTGTATTTATTCATTTTATACACTGCTTGTTGACAAGTGTTTGTGATTTACATAGATGCTTTAATGTAGAAGTTAAATATTTAAATGTTAAGTTGGAATAGTCATATACTTTTACTTTTATGATATTTGAAAATGCATTTGTATATTAGGAGATTGTTTGTGCTTTATGCCTTAGTGAATCCATTAAATTGTATATGTTAATTATTTTAGGAATATAATTACATTATTTGTAATTAATTAGAAAAAATGTTAATATTAGTATTTTTTTTAAATTGAATTCCAATTGGGAAAATAATTTTTGAGTGAAAAATATCTATTGTAATTGTTACCTATTTTCGCTAATAAGCTCAATCAAGTAGAGATTTTATGTTTTTGAATGAAAGTAAGGTGCATTTTAATTCTATTGTAGATGTGCATAGAGAAAGAACAGAAGATTGCACTATCACATTGCATTGTGCAGATGCATATGACATAGGAGAGAGTGCACATTTCAGAGAAAAAGTAATCTTTATTGATAATATGAATGGATAACTACCTCACACAAGCCATGAGACTAACTCTTATAATGCAAATGATGAAGAGTATTATATATGTGTAGATGCAAGGAAAAATAAATGCACACATAAGGAAGGGTGACTCATCATTTCCTGATTGATGAGTCCTG
The DNA here is from genome assembly GCF_030272615.1 of Cryptomeria japonica. Lineage (NCBI taxonomy): Eukaryota > Viridiplantae > Streptophyta > Pinopsida > Cupressales > Cupressaceae > Cryptomeria > Cryptomeria japonica. Next base: position 311,607,126 of record NC_081414.1, read on the forward strand.
ACTGAGTTGCTTTGAATCATCTTTGATTTTCTGCCCGTCTAGCATCTAGTTGTTGCTTCCTTGTTGCTCCTTGCTATCATCTAAGAGAGAGAATGTTGTTAGATCATTGAGGGTCATCATTCATTATATGCACATGCATCTATAAACACACAATTTGATCCTCATATGCATTATAACAGCTATCATGTCATATAACTCCAGGAGAACAACTGTCAGATCAAATCATCAGGAAAAAAACATCAAATGCACTATTTTTATCTAACTTGTTTGTTCATTGCGCAAATATAACATGTTGGTTAAAATGTGGGTCCCACAAGGGTTGAGCCCAACATGCTTTGTTACGATAACCAGAGCTTCAAGAAAAGTAATGTCAATTTTAAGATGGGTATTTGATAACAAAGGCATGGAGGAGCTTCAAAATAATAATACTAAGGTAGAAAAATCAGTCAATCAAGCATTCACAGAAAAATAATGTACATCCCTATAGCAACACTCCAATATTATTGTGACAGAGTAGTGGTCATTCAATAGTCATAGTAGTTGCTTTGAAGATTAAACAAGGTCACATCATCGACAACCAATGTCCAAAGAGAAATATAATGACTGTATTTTGACAGTGTTTCAAAAAAGCCATAGCTAAAGGCAGTCTACAAGGCACAATGCCATTGACAAATAATAGTCATGAGGACAATAATGGCTTCTAACCTCAAGCAACTTATGAGCACTATGAAAGGAAGGACTTCAAGGGTTATTCAAAGCATAGGACAAGGAGCAGTGATTAAGGTATGTACAATCACCATAGACAATCAAAGATCCAACAAATAACAGTGAGCAACATATTGGTCCCAATCCATAAGGGTGTCCATAGTCTAGAACAGTATGAAGATAGTGATCAAAGCAAGATGGACAGTGACATCTTAAGGGTTTCATAGACAATTTTGAAAGGTGAATAACATATTCTTCTAAAGCCATTCAAAAATAGTAAGCTTCAGATTACAATGAGTATACTTTGCAAGTGTGAGAAGGTCTTAAGCAGGGATAACTTTAAGAAACCCCCCCTTGGGTAAAGGTGTAAAATCTTGGCGAATCTTTCAATATTTTGGGGGAGAATATTAACTTTTATGGGAATTTTTTTTTTTAATAGGGGAAAAATATTAAATTTCGTTGGCGAATTTTTCTCAGTTGCGTAAGAATTGTACGAAAATTAAGGCAAAATTTTCATTCTTTTTGGGAAAAAAAAATAATTTTATTAGCAAATCTTTTTCTTTTGCGTGAATTTTTTTGAAAAATTAAGGTGAATATTTCACTATTTCTGGGAAAAAATAATAATTACATTGCCGATTTTGTTCATATTGCATGAAAATGTGGAAAAATTAAGGCGTATCATTCATTATTTTTAGGGGAAAATAATAATTAAGGTTAAACTTCCATTACTAATTGGAGAAAAAAACTAATATAGAAAACACATCACATCTTAGTTGTAAGTGTCCTGCATATCCATATGAAATCTTTTAGAAAGTCGCTTTTTAGCACATATGAAATCTTGATTAAGGATTCTCTTCTATCCTTTTGCATAGAAAACTCAAAACACTGCATGTGTCAGACGAAGAAAAATACGGAGGATAGCACATATTTAATATTCAATGAGAAGCTACCAATATTAATCTGTGTTGAGGTATGTGAGTCATGTATAGGTGTCAGGACTATTGGAATAAAAGATTTCTTGTGGAATGAGAGAAAATTACATCTCACAAAGATTAATACAGTATGTGGAATAATCTAAAGTCAATTGCCGCCACTTTGTAAATCGAGAAATTGGGTCATTATTCGCATGTTGCATTTCAGAATGTAGAAGATAGAAGTTATATCATTTGCATGTTGCATTTCAAAATGTAGAAGATAGACATTTTCTAGAGATAAGTTTGTAGGAAATGTTGTTGCCTTGCTTGCAAAGGTTTTTAATGAAGTGCATAGAAGGTGAAGTTGAATTATAGCATAAGGAGATATGGCTGAAGGTGTGTAGATGCCATGAAGTAAAGCAAATTGATGACTTACCTTGTAGCCAGAGGGTTATTAAAATAGCCAAAGATAACCAGAGGGTTATTAAAAGGCTCAAGTACAACTGCAGGCTTTGGCTACAATTGTAAATAATTTTGATCTCTCTGGCAACCGCCATGTCCCCCTTATAATGGGTAGAATGCATAGAGAAAGTTGGGTGAAGACACAGGAGATTTGGTTTTGGAGTCAAGCATCCCTGCTTGATCAAAACTCTCAAAGTTATCCCCTACCAGGAAATGCAATGAGAATCTTGTCTCCTAGTATTCTTTGCATCAATAACCACAAATGCATGATAGTGGCATGGCTCATAAGGTAGTTCACGTTCATGGAAGATTTATATGTCTTTAAACCAAAGCTTTCATGAATACTGGCCAGAAGGTTTTATGGCATTTCATTGTTGCAATACATGTTACACATTCTTGTAAAAGGCTGGTAGTTTGTTGCATTATTATTATAAAAGAAATATCAAGGCCATAAAGAAGGATTCTATAATTTTCTCATCTCCGAGGAGAGTAGAACTAGAAATGCGGCTTTGTCTTGTCTAGTGTGTAGAATGGTTTCATGGTGAAAGAATGTACACTTTCTTTCAGTAGTTTTTTAATTAGTTCATGAATAGACTACTATATTTATTATCATTGCTAACATTGTCTTCATTTGTACTTTCAGATATTACATGAATGGTGAATCATAATATTAAGGATATTTTGATTTGTCTTGGAAATTTCATTATCAATGTTTGACTGTGTAGTGTGAATGTGGATTTCCTTCAAGGAAGGTATTACATTATATTTTCAAGTTACTATAAGTCTGGAGTAATGTAATGGAACTATAAGAATAATTTGTGCAACTACACATGAAGTTGTGTTAATGCTAGGCATTAATGCTCAAGCGACTCACTATTATGAAATTATATGTTGCTCGGGTTTACATTCTTGATCTCATATTTGACTCCGAGATCTATTTCAGAAATACATTAAAATCAAAGTCCGATTAAACATAGAATAATTAAGGTGCATCTTTCACAGTTTTTTTGGAAAATAACCCATATAGAAAGTGTACTACATATCCATTGAAATTAGAAACGGACTTTTTAGCACGTATGAAATCTTCATCTTAGATTATAAGCAATATTTTCTCATAGAAAACGCTTCTCCTATCAGATGACTTTATGCTTGTCATTTTGATGAAGAGTTACATGGGTACGGATGTTAGCTTGTTCTTGAAGAAAATATTGAATTGGCGGTTAAATAGCAGACTGATGAGTTTTGATCCTTTTAGTAGGTGGCATGAAGAGTTATGATTCTTTGAAAAGGAAAAAGGTGAAAAGGAATATTTAGAACTTCTAAATTTAGAGCTTCGAGGTTTTTCATAAATCGGTAGTAGTTGAGTTGATCAAGGAGCATTATAAAATATCTCCCTCTACACTTGTTCAAGAACAATATCAGAAATGGAATGCCCATATGTAGATGTTTCTTGTGTGTTAATAAGATATAGGTTTAATGACACCGGGTGGAGAATATTTTAGGAAGGTTGTGTTTATAGCAGCACAACAGATTGCTTTGTAGCTAAAGGGACTTTCAAATCAGAGGAGGTAGCTAAAGGGATTTTCAAAGGCCATCTAGCCTTTTCCTGGATGCCTACATTCGGCCCCTTGTCTCCTAAAGCCTAAGAACGAGAGGGAGTGGGGAGGATAACAATGAGGATAGGGAAGAGTTGGCTCTAGCAAAGAGCATGTTTAGTTAAAATTGATAACTAAAGTTGGACCCCTGTTCTGGTTACAATACCTGTCTCTGGAGCTCATCCACTAGTTTTTGTGGAGCTCATCCAATAGTTTTTATAGCTAGAATCTTGCATCCATAAAACTCCTCCCCTAGTATTTATAGTTAGAATCTTGCATCCATAAATTTATCAGCAATGCGATGATGGTGCAACTCAAGTAGTTGAATTTCAATATTATTTTATTCTTCATCGTGGTCCATGATAGTTTCACGATAGTTTTAGTCATATGGTTTGATAAGTTATCATGTTCTATTTTAGGTTTCATATTGGAAATATATCATTTCCATGCATATAAAACAAACATATGTCAAATGAGAACATGGTAGTTGTATATAGCTTGAAGCTTGTTGCATTCCTTACTCTTATAAAAGGAATTTCAAGGCTATAATTAAGAGTGTTTTTTGGAGGGAATCTTGGTCTCTTTAGAAAAGGGTATAGTAGTAGTGTCTAAGTTAGAATGTGGAGTCTTCCATAGTGAAGAATGTATATACTCAAGCAATGTTAATTAGTTTATGATATGTAATGACAATTTCTACATATATAGTCTCTAGAATGTACTTCTTGATCTCACATGAATAATAATATCAAAGGTTTTGTTATTTGTCTTTGCAAAACTCTTGTGAAAGTAAAATTTTGTTTGTGGGTTTATGTACTTGGATCAAAATTTTAAAAAATTAAAAAGAAGATATATATACTATTAATATATATCACACAAGGCAACTTATGGTAAGTGTGCATTTAATGAGACATTTATGTTGAAGCTGACTGAATGCCTTTAAATTGAACATTGGGGTATTACCGTATTTCACATTACATGTTCAAGTTGGAAACACTAAGGTGGGAGTGATGGACACGTCAATTATGCTCAGAGCAATGAAACCAAAAGCAACATTTGTAGGTGCAGTCACAGATATATGGTTAGTGGGGGTCTTGGTGAATGACCACCCGTACATAATGCATGTGATCAAGACAGTGCTAGGGTTGGAGTTTCTGATGGCATATCACAAGCATAGGGTCAGCTCAGACATTCTGACCTTTTTACTTGCCATATTGTTATATGTTAGGGTTTCCAAGGAGTGGACGGAAAAACTCACCCAGATGGTGTTAGAGCATGCATATTTGCATGACATTGATGCGGTCATCGATAATATGGATGAGAACCTCCTCATTCCCCTCCCAAATAACTATTATATTGGAAGGGTTTTTAAATTTCTGATTGTGCAAACACAAGATGTGCAATTGTTGCTGGCACGAAGGAGTGATATACTATGCAGTATCAATTTCCTCATATATGTAGTCAAAATCAAGGAACCTAAGAAGGACGATTGGCATTAGGACTACCTGGCCACTGAAGGGTTGGTAGATGAAGATGAAATTGATGAGGAGGACACGACTGAGATTGTAGAGGCATTGGAATTAGGGAGTGGAGAGGAATGTATTGAGGATGACAGACGCGGTGTGGAGGAAATTGTAGCAGGAGAAGCTTATGGTAACTACGGATAGGATTACCTGCTCATCTTACAAGCCAAGAAAGTCAGGGAGGAACATGAAGTTGTGGAGGTGGAAAGGCAGACTGGGAATGTCTCTTATCCCTAAAGTATGGTGCAGATGCTTCATTTTGTTTTGATTCTTGAATTTTGTACGGTGGGTTATGGGTTGTTATGGCTGATCATTGGAAATGCTATCGGGAATGTATTTTCGACTACAAGCCAAATATTGTTGTATCTTTTTTTTAATATTAGTATAATGGGTGCTAGCCCTGCCCAGCTATTCACTTATAAAAAAAAAAATTGTTCAAATGATTTATTTTGGCGAATCTTTCATTATTTTGGGGGAACCAGAATATATTATAATTGGTGTTAGCCTTGCGCAACTATTTACTGTTAGGGTTTATCAAATTGTCACTTTCTAGACCTACCAATAGGTAATATGATATTTTATTTATTTAAAGATTATAAAAAGATTGGAGTCATCAAATAACCTCCATCCAATCCATCTATCTATACCCGCCACCACCGAAGCCAACTTTGAAACAAACCCTAGTACTCGCCTCCCATCCTCTTCTTGCGAGCTCTCTTCATCTCGCCTTCAGCTCATCCTCTTACCAGAAAATAAAGGGTAGTGGGTCCGCAAGTTCCACCGACCCTTCAAAAATGATGAAACCCACTCCCGAAACAACCCACTCCCAAATTGAATCCATCCCTCCCAGGTATTATGCCATAATTAAAGTTTGCAAGGCCCTCTTCACCTTGTCTGCATCCTCTTAAAATTCTAATCCCCATACAATAATAAGGGAATAAATTTCCATATTAATCATGTATTTGTGACTAATATGAACAATATCCTCTCCCAGCAAGAGCTTCACTGCATCCACAAGCCTTTCATCCTTGAACAAGAATAGGCCCTTCAATCTCTTATTCGACACTTTGCTCGTGAAGGGAACCAATTTCTTCTCCATTTTGAATGTGAAATTGGCCTCCATGTTCCCTTTGCAACAGTACTGACACCCCTTCAATTAAATTTTACCCCCCACTCTCTGTAGCACACTCTCTCAAAGAACTCTCAAACATTTCTAATAGCATTTGGCAACCAAAAATGAATAAATAATAAATACTCCTCACATCCTATGCTGTCGTTGAGAGCCAAACTCATCAGTTCTCTACCATCAATGTGTTGTTTGAGCTTTGTTCTACAATCAATCCGCACGATTCGGCATTAACTTTACCTCTATAAGTGCAAATGAGGCACTTTTTGATTTTAAATTTATTCATTACTTGGATTTAAATACTAGATTAATTTATCCACATGTAATATTTAACTACATTAAATTTTATATTTAATTTTCTTCTGGCTATCCATATAATGAGTTGCAAGTGCTAGTTAACTATAAGTTTGTAATTAATTAATCAATCAACTTAATGATCGTTGGATGATCGCAGATCAATGGTATAAGCTCTATTTCAGCCTAAAGTTCTGAAGGACTAAGGTTTCTTCAAAAATTCGTCGGAATAGAGATAGGTTTGAGCATTATCTAATTAATTATTATAAATTATATACTTAATTAACGAGAAGGATAGATTGGGCCAACCCTTTTCGACGTGTCCTTTGACCTCCAACATGCATAATCTTATTAGTCCACTTGTGAAGAGCCTGATGTCAACAGGGCCCTTGTGCCATGTGTGCAACAGGGCTGCGAAGTTAAGGTGAAAGAGCATCTTGATCTAAATGCACAGTCGTGCGGAGATCTGGACCGTTGATATCAAAGGAAGTGCATGATGGGGTAAAATATGAAAGTCATTAATTTTAATTTGTATTATATTTATATTGTGAGTGTGATTCTCACCATGGTTTTTCCCACACTGGGTTTTCCAGGTAAAATTTATGGTTTTCATGTGTTTGGTGTTTTTTTGTTTCATCTTGCATTGATGTTTAATTTGTTAATGATAATTGATAAGTACTTGTGATTAAAGAATTTTAGGATTTGGTTTAGATTAATTCACCCCGCTCTCAATCTTGTGGTGTTTTCAACATAAAGGTTAGGTCATAATTCATAGCATCATATTCACAAGCATATGGATTAAAATTATTACACATAGGCATCATAAATACATCCATAATCGTCTATAACATCATAATATAAATAAATAAATGTGTGTGTGTGTGTAACTATCACATAATAGGTACATACATCTATGTATGCTAAATATTGACCTATTTGTAAACCCTAAATATCCAACCACTAACCCTAGATCTACAAACTAATTCAACAATTAACCAATAGAGAACTAAAAATACATGCAAATAAAATGAAATAAACAAAGTATAAATTTATTCATTACTTAGATTTAAATATTAAATTAATCAATCAACTTAATGATCGGTGGATGATCGTAGATCAACGACATAAGCTCTATTTCAGCCCGAAGTTCTGAAGGACAAAGGTTTCTTCAAAAAGTCATCGGAATAGAGACAGGTTTGAGCATTGTCTAATAATTAATTAACTATTATAAATTATATACTTAATTAATTTTAATTGACTATATAAGCTCTATTCTGGGCCGAAGTTGTGAAGGACACAGGTTTCTTCAAAAAGTCTTCGAAATAGACTTAGAGATGCATGTTAGCACTATCAAGAATGAATGTTTTTAATAAAAGAAAGAAAAAAAAGAAACGAATTTTAACCATGGTTTTTCCCTTTGAGGAAGCTATTGAAATTAAGGGAGATAGGTGTCGTGGAGGGTGGATATTCATCTCCGCTTCTAAGGAAGGGGATTGGTTAGCATCAACCATCCATAGTTGTTTTCCCCAGAGGATATGCTCTGGTTCAGACTTGAGATATCATGTGGAAATGAAAGGATCATCCAGAGAATAGGATTGGTTGAAGTCAGGAAGAGATAATCAAGCATGCATAAGAACTGGATAGGGGATTTAGTCAAATAAGGAATATTAGTACCACTATGGCCTTGGTTGGTTGCGACAGTTGTATCACGAAGTTGATTATGGGCGATTTGGAAGGGATGTCTCCTGGGCCTAGAACAAAGGTTTAGAGTAATTTTTCCTTTCCCAATGCTATCCATGGAAGAATCCAAAAGGAACTGGGCTATAAATGGGAGAGAAGATGGATCTAAAAGTTATCAAGATTGATTGGGAGACCACATTGGAGGCAGATGTCGGGAAGCTTTTTGTAGAGGAAAGGAGTCATCACAGGGGAAGCATGGTTCATCATTTTGGGGTGAGTTGTATGTGTAGAGATGAAACTCTGCGAATGCAATACAGACGGTTATTCCATATGGATGAAAGAGTATTTGTTGCGATGAAGAGCTTAGTCGAATGCATGCTTGGTGTAGGGAGGCACTGTTGCGATGGATTCGTGTATGAGGCTGTAATTAGCCCACTAATAGATGTTGTGGATTCCAAGGAGGTGTGCATCCATAGGATTGATGGGTTCATTCAGGCATTTGATGGGCATGCAGTAGCCAATGCCATTTTGGAGGAGGCTGACTTGGGGGCTAGCATGTTTCTCACCTTTTTCAACCCTGACAACTATGTTTCATCGGACTCCAAGGATGATTTGAAGGAGGATGGGTCTATTGGGTCTGAGGAGGAGGACGAGGAGTCTATTAAGCAAAATGTAGAAAAGATACAGAAAAGATCATTCATTGAAGAATCTTGGAAGGTTTATCAAGTAGAAGTGATAAACAATAACTTGGCTCCATTTCAGAGGATGATCGATAGGGGGGATAACTGGCCCTCAGAGGCTTCCACTGGAGCTATGATGGAAATTGGAGAGAAGTTGGGCATCATTTTTCAATATATCTAAGGGGGATGAGGATATGTGTTTTTCTATGTTTTGGGAGGGGGTGGTCTCTAGCATAGGAGGGTTAGTTAATAATGGAGGTTGGATGTAGTGGGTAGTGTGTTAGGAAAATATGATGTTAATCTCTATGTAACTTGGTTTGATTTTAATATAGGGAGATATCCCCATAAAGATATCACTTACCAAAATAGAAAAAACTAGTTAACCAGGGTGATTTAGAAATTAGAATCCAGATTCGGGCCCTCGCAAGAAAGTCATTTTAAATTCAAATTTTTGGGTAAGTTCCTGAGAGAAATATAGAATGAACTCAACAATGCAAACAGATAGAGATGAATTCAAAATAATATTATAACACTTCAAAAATATGATCACTTACCTTTAGGTCACTAGCAGTCGCTAATGCAGTCAACAACAATGGTTGTTCCTGGTCTAAAACTTCGCTAATGATCTGAATTGAGAGCTCAGAACCGAACAAATTGTGTAGAGATAAATCTAATCTTTGACTATATTTATACCAATCCTTATTTGGTGATTTCAACAGGAATTTTATATGGTATGCAAATATTTGGCGAAGCACGCTTAACTATAACACGTCTTGTGTAATTTTTGAGGTGATTATGGGTCATCCAATTAATTGGAAATTATAATAGAGTTGGCAAAAATTGGGGTGAATTGAGACATGCTTCCACAAAATGCCATGCGGATTGGGTCCTCCTCACCAATAAATCTTTATATGAATATTGGCAAATTATGGTCGTCTTTTAAGACAACCTTAGAAAGTGTAGGCGAAAATATTGAATTTACCGTGTGGAAAATGTAGATTCTATTGGCAAAATCTTGATAGAGATACAATTAATTACATAAAACCATGGGCGATTGGGTCGTGCATTTGATGAATATTTATAAAGTCTAGGCTACATGACCACCCCTGATCGGTACTATATATTTGCCATTTTCTAGGTCGCCGATGTGAAATATTCACCATTGGCGAATATTTTCCTCCAAAGTAAACCTTGGTCTCAAGACAAATACAGCCCCAAAAACATAGTGATAGCAATCACAGAAAAGACCATAGGTAGGTCTTCATACACAACCCATAAGGGGACATCAAGCATGAAATTTGAAAGCTAAATTATAGAGCAATGAATAGTTTAAAAAGATAGAAAGAGTAGAGAATGGTTTAGAGAAAGCTTCATAACACAGTCACGCTGTATTATCTTCAAAATACAGTCATGGGGACAGTCCAAAGGTAAAGATAGTGAATAAGGTGATGAAGGTGAATGCAGTCAACCTTTCATTTGGCACAAATACCACTTCAAAATAGTGACCTACCTTGAACAAGCTTTATGAATCATTCTCAGAGCAGCACCCTTAAAAGAAAGCACTTTGATTGCAAGTCCACAAAGCCATCAAACATATGACTATGACATAAGATACAAATGCAGTCTCCATGGAAAGATATAGTCATAGTCAACAAAGAAGTCATGACAGAGGTGGCCTTGACAATAGTGAGACAAGAATAACAGTGAATCATTTGAATAAGAGACTCCATCCTTGAATGAAGCAGCTTCATTATGCCATTTTGAGAACAAAATTTCCATACAAAGAGGTCAATCATAAATCTTAAAAAGAAGTCATCTCCTTTAACCTTTGAAGTATAGTATAAAGCCTATAGCAACCCCCTATAAAAGTTCATAAGCAGTCAAGTGAGATAAGACAACACAAAGACTAAAATACAAAAGCAATAATACAGTCCAAAAGCCTCTCATTACCCTAGAAAAATAGTGCTTAGAAGCTAACAGCCAACATAGAGACAAAAATAGGGTCCAATCTCTAAAGTCAACTCACAATGATCTTCATCATCAAACAGAGCAGCAATGGAGTCACTATGATAAAAAAGACTTTGACCATGTTACAATAATAAGATAGAAGGAGCAAAAATGTAACATGGTGAACTTACCATCTCTTCCCTGTATTAATATTCAACAAATCATCTGTTGCATCGACAAATGAAGTGCATTTCAGCAAAAAACGCTAAGCATCCTCAATGGCGGCCTAGAGAAACAGAATTGAGAAGCAAATGAAATGAATATGAAGTGTTTTGTTTACATTTGTTTTAGGGTTTGAAAACTCTAAAGAGGTCCAATAGAAGAAAGACATTTTGCCTTTTATTTTCTAAAAAAGCTCGATTCACTTGTTTATTTCGTGGCATTTCTATGCTTTGTAATTCTTTTAAGTGTTGCATACACTTTTAAAAGACTTAGACAAATAAGCACTAGATGGTTTTTTTCAAAAAAAGTCTTTCAACTTTTGCATCCATTTCAAAAGTGTAAAACTTTATTAAAGTGATAAAGTAAATCACTTTGATAAATGTTATTTCTTAATGAAAGACTAGATGCTACGTTGAAATTGAAAAGCACAGACAAAGGAAGAGTGTTCAGATTTAAATCTTAGCTTGCAGTTGAGGAGATTTGCAAACATGTGGAGTAGAAATAGGTGATTTGGTCACCTAATTAACAATTCAACTTTAGTTAAGAGTCCCAAATGGATGGAGTATGAGTCAAGGAGGATTTTTTAGGTATTTGACTCCTTGTTTCTTGTAGTTACATCCCTATTTTGAAGGGATTTTCAGTTGCATTCGACCCCTTGAAGTTGTTTTCAATTTGACAACTATTTATGCATTCTTGGAGGAGTTTTCTTTTAGTCACATGCTTGATTTATGGGGAGGATGGAGTTTTGATAGCACATCATGTTTTGGAGCCAAAATTCAAAATTTGAATTTTTGGAGCCTTTTGTATAAGTCTTTCTTCTTCTCTCAGTTCTCTCTAGTTGTGAGTTTGGTGGTTGTTGTAGCAAATTAGTCACACTTTGTAACTCATTCTTCTTATGAGTAATGTTCACATTTTGTAGAGTATTTTTTTGGCCTTGGAATGCAAGAAGATCCTTATTTTCAATAGAAGAAACTTGTTTCCTCCTCAATTATTTTTGTTTCAGCATTGTATGTGAGTAATTTGTTAAGGACATTGTGATTTCATCTTGGAATCCTTTATTTTTATTTCATTCCTTAAATGCTTGCTTTAGGAACAACATGTTATAGTACAAGTCTATGAATGTATTGTATTTTGTTGCATTAAAATTGTGAAAACATCCTTTGTTTTCCTTTCTATGAACATTAGAAAGCTGAAATATTTCATAAGAATCATTTTTGCAAGCATGTGCAACTAAGTTGTGAGATAACGTGGTTTCTTTAATTGACTGGTTTTGTGATTTTCAGCAACATTAACAAGTTTTATCTTCGGTGTATCACCTAGTAGCATTAGTTTCAGTTCAAAGCATCTTTCTTACCCTTTTCCCTGTCAAGTGCTAGTTTTTAGGATACCTAAAGGGATCCAACCCATAATCTGGAGGTCTACTCTCATTATAGAATACCCACAACCAGAGAGTAGTCCCATCTTGCACAAGCTTGCAAAATTTTAAACTTTGCAGTGGGTGCAAATCCTTGTGACAATAGTAATATCCACTTATGAATTATCCAACTAGTGGGAAATGAAAATAAAATTATTAAAGGGTTTAAATTTTTTTTGAATGTTTGAAGGAAAATAAAAGAGCTCATTTTCATTCATTCTTTCCTCTTGCTTAAAAATTGCTCTTGTTCCTCTACTTGTTGGTTTTTCTTGATAAAGAGGTAGAATTAGAATGCCTTTTGGATTGTGACACTTGTGTTGAAGATAGATTTGTGATTGATTAACTTGTGTGAATTCAATGATCTCTTCAACTTTATATGGGAAATTTTCATTTGTGACCTCAAGATATTCATTGAATTTAAATTTTGAATACAAGGTAGTTTCAATATGGTGATCAATTCTTAAGTTTCAATTGAGGTATATGTTATTGGCATTTGTGATTCCATGACATGTTTTCTACCTAATATTATATTAGTTGTGTGTGTTTGATTTCCCAATCAACCATCTCTCAATTCAAATGGTTGGGCATGAGGATTCCACATGGTTGGGTAGTATTGTTCCATTGTTGGGGCTATCTAGATTATGCATGTGCTTGGAGAGCTTGTATTAAGTTAATTACTATTGGTGGCATGATAAACCTTTATATATCATTTTGATAAATGTGTATTTATGGGCCTTCATCACTTATTAGCTCAATTTGTAGTCGAGTCATAATCAAACTTGTATTCTATGGTAAATTATCTACTCTTGGGATGGACACTTCATTATTTTTCTTTAGTTACTATATTATGTTGTTTAGATATTATATTGAAATGGATTTATATGTAATTCCTATGACAATATATTGCATAAATGTACTATATTTTTTCTACTTGATGGGGTTGTTATCATATTGTTTTGTTGAAATGCTATATTATAAACATGATTTTATGTTTTACCTTTTTTGTAGGGAATTATATCATATTAAGGTTTTTCAATTGCCAATATAAATCTTATAAGGAATCAACTATTTGGTTTAATTCATTTTTATATAGCTCAGAAATGACAAGATTGTACTTCAAGTGAAATGCAACTTCTTGGTTTAAGACTTGTATTTTTTTTTTCCATGCTTCTCGTTGTGATTTGAAATCCATAGTCTAAATAGTATATGTTTGGAGACTAATACATCTAAGTTGTAGAAGTTAAAATTTTAAATGCTTAACCACAAAATGGATTTCAATTCAATGTTGACTTGGCATTTTCCAAGTTGTAAAGTATAAATCAAACTCAAAAGTTTGAATTTCAAGTGCTTTGTGTTTGAAGTTCCATAAGCATTTTACAACAAATCAAACTCCTAAATTTGAGATGCATGTTTCTTATTGAACCTGGAAGGACAAAAGGAGACCTTCTCAAAGTTAGACTTGACCCAATACATATTTATGAAATGTAAATCAAATCCCAAAGTCTATAAAGAACAATATACATCAAAAATTATGTGATCTAGATTTGACCCAAACACAACACAAGTGATTCAAATTCTATATGACACATGCACTTCACCCATGCTAAGGCATTCACTAGACCACTCCTCATCTAGGAAAATCTAGCTAAGTAGAGGTGAATCTAATTGAATACCAGTTTCTTGTAAAAGAAGAGTATCATAGATAAAATTAATTTCATTCTTTTAAGTGGGTGTCATATTAGCAAATTCACTCACTTCTCTAGGGAGGAAGAGATGATATCATGTTGATGTGTTTAAATATTGAGTTGAGGGTTTTTGATGGGTGATTCATTTAAGTGAGATAATTGTTTGGTGATCTTTCAGTTTATTGTCAAAGTTTGTGTGTCTTGTGTTGTAGTTAAGGGATTTCTTTTTCTTTATTTAATTTATTTTGTTTAACTCGTTGGAATTTTATTTTTTATAGTTGAGTTTAGTGTTGTATAGCTCATGATAAATTTACGGCTTATATTTTTTTCTAGTGTTTTGAATTTTGTGTTTTGGTAACAACATAACTACTTAATCTAAATACAAATTTAAAGAAAATCTACTATCCTTTTTGATATTTTTCTTGAAATTAGATGAATCTACTTGCGATTTTTGAAGGAAAATAAACACTCTAAATAAAATCTTTAAAACAACTAGATTTTTGGTGAGAAGGTTGGAACTTTCATTTTCAAGATTTGGATTTGAATGTTATTTATTTTTTAAGTACGCCATGATGGGATTAAGGGTTTACTAACTTTTGAAAGAATGGAAAATTTAAATTTTCTAATTACTCAAATTAGAAATTATGTTGAACGTTAAGGAAGCTTTGAAGCTTATACCTGTAGACATTTAAATTAATTATTTTAATTAATTTAACTCTCCTACATAATTCATTTATGTAATTATGTTAATCCTTGTTTTTCTCAATATTAATTAAATTTAATCTAATTAATATTGTCACTATAGTCCAATGATTGATTATTGAATAAATCAATTTTCCTTTCTTCTTCTAAGGCATTCAAAATTAATTCTTCCCAATCCTCCCTTTTAATTAATTAATCTCAATTAATTAATTAATCCTTGTGATTCCTACAAATCACCTTTTCCTAATCCATCATTAGTCTAATTAATTCTTCTAGAAACTCTCTTAATCCTACTTAGCATTATTCTTCAATTTTAAATTACCTCCACTCATTCTCTCTCCTAGTCAAATCCTCCTGCAATCCCACTTGCTCCTAATCCTCACCTAATTATTCTAAATAGTCCCCCTAATCCCTTGCTAATGCCTAATCCCCATGATTAGGCACAAAAGTAAACTATAGCCATTTATGACTAAATTCTCTTTGTCCCCCTCTCACCTTCCACCTTAAATGCTCCCCTTTTTTGGGTGAATGTGAGATTTTCAAAATCTCACATTCTCCCATGCTTCTCACCTTCCCAAGGAATTTTAAATTTCCTTTTCCCTTTTTCAATCCCCATGGACACAATATCTTAGGAATTTTTAATTCCATCTGCATCCCCCACAGAATTTTTAATTCATTTTCCTAGGTGCATTGGGAACTCTTCTCCATGTACCTTGAGGAGGGTGGAGACAAGAAATACCTTTATGGCAAATCTCTCGGTCTCTACCCCCCTTGGCATGTCATTGTCCCTTTATCCATGTGATCTCCTCTCTACAAATCTTAGCCCTTCAATCCTTTTCAATCTTCACCATCCATTTTCCTCTATTCAATTCTATAAATTGGGGTCTTCATCCCTTCACTTGATCATCCACAATCCATTGGTCTGTCTATAAGATAGACCGTGAGGGGAAAACATCCTCATTGTCATCCACACATCCAAGAGATCAGAGTGCAGAGAGAGAATAGAGCAGCAGCAGTCAATAGCGATGGCATTGGTTCACAGATTCGATCGTGTTTGCCAATTGCAGAGGCCAGCAGAGGCAGGAGAGTCGGTGAGTACCGCAAAACCTCCTTGTACTTTGTCACATTAATTGTTGTCATTAATGTATCTTAGGTAGTGCAATAAATGTGCTTTAGGATAATGTCAAAAATGTCAAAAATGTGTAGGCGCGTCTGCGTTGGTGCCAAGCGTGTCTATGTTGGCTAGGCGTGTCTGCGTTTGTGCTAGGTGCGTCTATGAATTTAGCAGCGTCTATGTCAAATGTGAACGTGTCTGTGTTGTGCAGACACGTTTGTGCAATGTGGGTATGTCTGTGCAGGACAGACGCGTTTGTGCAAAGCATAGGCACGTCTATGCATTTCAGGTGCATCTATGCAGTCTGTAAGCGCGTTTATGTCATGAAGGCGCGTTTGTGTCAAAAATGTGCATTTATGTCTTCTAGGTCGAATCGAAGTGTTGCATATAAAAATATATATGGTGAAAATGGAAACAACAATATTGAAAGACTAAATGAATTCAACCACAAAACCCTAGCCTAACAACAACAAAGATCCACCATAGCATATGAAGATTACCTAAGACAATGCAAATCAAATGAAATCATAAAGATTATACCATCACATGTCCAATAGGGTTTGGATCTCCATTCTTCCTATCTCCATTGATCTTGCTTGATATATTTGCTCTCAGATTTTATATGCACAAGAGCTCAACAAAGAACGGAAATGTGGTTGCAAGTAGGCTTGATTGCATATGCAAGTTCGAAAGCATGGTCAGGGCAGAATGCATAATGAGGGTTTGATAATGAAGGAAGCATCTCCTTATATAGAAGACACTATAAGAAATGGAGGGATAAGATTGAGAGGTGTAAAAGAGGTCGGCTATGATTAGAGGGTAGGTAAAGAAAATAATAAAATAATGAAAGGGGTAGGTAGTGTATGAATTAAGAGATGAATGACATGTGTCATGGGTAGAAAAGGTTAATGAATTAATTAAATAAATAAAGATTTATTTAATTAATAGAAGAAGTGGGATCAATTAAATAAATAAGATATTTATTTAATTTAGGAAAAGGGTAATTTAAATAAATAAATGAATTTATTTAAATGAGAAATAAGGCTAGAAGAGGATAAATGAATTAATTAAATAAATAAAGATTTATTCAATTAATAGAAGAATTAGGCTAAAATAATTAAATAAATAAAATATTTATTTAATTGGACATGACAATTTTAGGTGTCTACATTTTGCCCCTCTTTGAGACAATGCAGCTTGTTGTGTTGTTTCAAAGAAGATAAGATAAACTGATACAAAGTTGCCCCAAGATGGGAATGATATGCCCCCTCGAGAGATTGGATGAAAATGTCTAGAAAGATCGCAGACAATCTCTCGATAAGAAAGAAAGGCTAGAATGGACTGACAAGACAGGATAGAGTGACAGAGTCACGGGATAATGAAGACTGACACGGGAGACTAGGGCTAGGGCTAGGGCTAGGGCAGTCTATAAGATAGACCACGAGGGGAATACATCCTCATTGTCATCCACACATCCAAGAGATCAGAGTGCAGAGCGAGAATAGAGCAGCAACAGTCAGCAACAATGGCATTGGTTCACAGATTCGATCACGTTCGCCGATTTCAGAGGCCGGCAGATGCAGGAGAGCCGGTGAGTACCTCAAAACCTCCTTTGTATGTTGTTGCAATAAATGTTGTCATTAATGCATGTTAGGTAGTGCATTTAATGTTTTTTAGAATATGTCAAGCGGGGTCAAAAAACGCTAAGGCGCGTTTGGGTTGGCTAGGCGCGTTTATGCAGTATGGGCACGTTTGTGTAGAGCAGGCGTGTTTATGCAATATGTAAGTGCATTTATGTCATGAAGGCACGTTTATGTCTTCTAGGCCAAATCGGCAATTCTGTGATGAACATTTGTTGTCGATTGGATAAGCTGTTGAGAGGATTCACTCAAGTAGGTCCTTTAGGGAAGACTTAGGACAGGTCGAGGCACTTTGTGATGAATAGTGAGTACTAATATGAGCAGCACTTTGTGATGAACAGTGAGTGCGAAAACACGTAGTACTTTGTGATGAATAGTGAGTACTAATATGAGAAACACTTTGTGATGAACAATGAGTGCGAATATGAGCAACACTTTGTGATGAACAGTGAGTGCGAAATATGAGCAACACTTTGTGATGAACAGAGAGTGCAAAAATGCATAGTACTTTGTGATGAACAGGGAGTACCACTAGGATAAATAGCAACACTTTGTGATGAACAGTGAGTGTCACTAGAATAGAAGCAACAATTTGTGATGAACAGTGAGTGTCAGTAGGATAAATAGCAACACTTTGTGATGAATAGTGAGTGTCACTAGGATAGATAGCAACACTTTGTGATGAACAGTGAGTGTCACTTTGACTGACATGATTGATTTGCTTGACTGCAGGAGTATTTACCTATGTTGTAGTCACGAGAGAGATTCCCATCGACTCAAAGGTTACGACCAGAGCTGACATTTGAGGACAAAGCCACGATTGAGGCTATGGGTTTATGATTGAGGTTATGGGCTTGCACCATATTCTGTATGTGCCTAAGTTTTGGGCGAATATGGGATTGTTGACTGCATTAGCTAAGAGATGGCACTTAGAGACTTGCACTTTCCATTTGTCGATGGGTGAGATGACAGTCACCTTGGAGGATGTATATAGGATTCTAAGGATATCGATCAATGGGGAGTTAGTTCCATACGATCGAGATGGAGACAGATGAACTAAGATGAATGTTCCAGGATCCGGGATTGGAGATGAGGGTTGGATGCGTGGCTTGGGATACCATGACATGGATAGGATTAGCATTACCAGTAGTACTAGCAATAGTGATCAGTGGGTTCCTCTGTATCAGTTTTGTAGCATTTTGTATGATGATGTAGACACCTGTGGGTGATTGTAGCCATATGATTTTGACATCATTGTATCATGACACTTATGATTATATATATGAGATGATTCATCTTTGCAGCAGCTATATGTGTGTACCTATGTGATGAGATGTTTCATGATGTATATTTCTATGTGATGCTTATGATATGGATGCAAATATGTATGCAATATTTTTGTTCTTTTATGTTTTTTAAATGTTAGGCAAACTTGAATGTATGAAATGCATATGAATATGATAGTGCAAATAATTATTTACATGATGAAAATGTGAAATGTTCTAATATGTATTGTGTGCAAGATATGATGCAATTGTGATATCTATATGTATGTATGAAATGCTAACATGTGATAATGCAGGTGCAAACTACATGAAATGCAAATGTTTTTGGCATGTCATTATACTCAGTCGTGTGATAGCAGGTTACACAGACTCAAGAAGGACAATGGAAGTCAATCAAAAAAGGGGGATGGAAGATAGAAGATATGAAAATGAAAGAGCTTCTTGTGTGTTATCCTCATTGAGATTTATTATGGCAAGTAGGTTATGGCAATCGAGGCATATGTTTGACCCAGAAAGTCATTGTACCTGTTTGCATGGAGATAAGATAGTCACAAACAAGGAATGCCCCAGTTCATACTAGACTCTCAGTGTCCTCATATCCTTGGACAAGTCAAAGCATTACTAAGAGACAATCCACAGACAACAAACACAAATAGGTGACGATACCCCATCCTCGCCTTTCTAGTCAAAGACATCCTGGAGATAGAATCTCTAGTTAGAGACATCCCAGAAAAGCTAAAAGACATGTCACCAAAAAGATAAAATCAAAAGAAAACCAAGACTCGACACCAACATCCACTGTAGTCCTCAAGTTTAGTGTCTCTTGTCACTTGTATAAGTCTATTTGATTGTGGTCACAATGTTTACTTTCACAAAAAGGATAGATAGCACTAAACCATATGTTGTTTGAGTCTGTTGAAAGATTTGATTTGTTGAAGCTCATTGTTAGTGTTGTGTCTCATCTGAAACTGATTGAATCCATGCAACTGATACTTTATTGCGGAGAAGACGGAACTTTATTGCGGATTGGCGATGCAAATGTTGCTTTATTGTGGATTGTGTGCGGCTAGACTGAAGAAAACTGGAAGAAACTGTACTCCTCAGAACAGGCGATGCTCTCAGTTCCACACCCATCACTAGACGTAGGATTTACCTTAGCCATAGATAGGAGCTGATTTATTATGGATGAAAAGAGGGGGAAAGGAATGTTTTATTATGAATGGCGAACCAATCTTGGGTAGATCAATAAGCCATGATGGGAATGTGTAAAGTTTATTATGGATGAAGAGGTTGTGAGTGTGTGCAAAGTGAAATGATGAAAGTGAATCCTAAAGGAGGGAGGAGAAATGTCTCTATGCATGGTGTTGGTGACCCAGTTTTCACCATAGTACTTGCCCAGGGCGCCACCGAAGTGGTTTTCACCGTTGGACAAAATATTTTTCTGTTCTTCAATTTTTTTGTGTCACAAGGCGCCTATTTGCCAGGTTTTCACCAAGTAACGATTTTTTTATGTTTTATGATTTTTTTTTGTATTTTTGAATTTTTTGATTTTTTTTTTTGTATTCTTGAATTTTTATTTTTTTTGTATTTTTGAATTTTTTGATTTTTTTTTTTTTTAAATTTTTTTTTGTATTTTTGAATTGGGATACTTTGAAGAGCTATGTGTAAAACTTGCGAAGGTGCATGTTGTTGATAGGATCCTCCAAAGGTTCACCCTCTGTGGTTGAGAGTTGATATGCACCAAATCCATATGCTGTTGTGATGATGTAAGGACCAAGCCAGTTTGGTTCGAATTTGCCCTTCTTCTCTCTGTCTTGCTGATTTGTAGGATTTTCCTTGAGAACTAAGCCACCCACCTCAAATGTGCAAGGCTTTACCTTATGATTGTAGTTGCTTTGTTCCTTGACTGAATGATGTGTAGCTTGAGTGTCTGTCTTCCTTGATAAAGGAACTGAGATATAATTACTAGTGTGTGGACTACATAGGCCCATATGCATGTCACCTGAAGAATTTGGGGCATCCCTGATAACAAAGTCCTTCAAGGAAGCTCCATTAAAGGTCCATGATGTATCACCAAAAGGGAAAGGATGTGTGGAACAAGTATATGAGTGATGAAGGCTTATGATTGTGAAAAGAAGTGAAAGTAGGATAGCATGATGGAGACTTAGGATCAACAAGTGTGCTTTTTGACTTAAAATTTTAAAACTTTTGCCCCCAATTATTTTGGTATTAGGGGAGATCAACTCTTGCTTTTTTTGCTTCATAGGATTTTTATCCTTGAATTTGATTTTTGTGGAGTCCAGTAGCTTTTGATTTTGATTTGGACTAAAGGACTTTTCTTTATTATTGACTTTTAGATTTTTCTTTTCAAATCTTGATTTTTGATCCCTAGTAAGTGAGGGATTTTGTGATTCTTGTTGATCCAAGTCTGGAAGTGGAGTGGAAATGGAATGAGTGGATGATATGGTAAAGTTATGTGAGTTATCAAGAGGGCTGGCGATATGCTCAATAGATTCTTTGTTGGAACCACTCTTAGGACTATTGATATCAAGAGTTGCTTGCACCACTAGAGGAGATTTGCATTTAGACTTAGTAGCCACAACACTAGGTGGTTCATACCCAATTCCTTGGCATTATAAATTGTTTGTAGTTTGTTCTTATCCATTGAATGTCTTAGGAGATCGTGGGAGCTGATCAACATGAAAGATATACTCACCACATCCTATGTCTTTAAACTTGAACTTTTCTTTGAGCTCTGTTTGTTTTGATGTTGAAGCTTTCAAGGATTCTAGATCAACATATACTAATGAAGGAATAGCCTCTCGATTGATTGGGATTGTTATTTTTGATCTAAGTCGCAGATTGTTGCAATATATGAATGGGTTAGGATTAGCTTTGATGGTCACTTCAACTCCATTATGTGGAAACTTGATACATCGATGATATGTAAATGGTACTGCGCTCATCTCATGAATCCATGGGCATCCTAGTAATATGTTGTATGTGAGATCGAGGTCTAGGAATTGAAAAACCACATCTTTTGTAACTAGCCCAACTCTAAGAGGTAAGGTGATTATGCCTTTGGATGAACGCTCTTCGTCATCATATGCCTTGATGGTAATTTTGTTTGTAGAATTCACAGCTTTATCAGAATATCCCAATTGTTTAATAGTGCTCAATGTACAAATGTTTAGACATGCTCCTTCATCTATCAGGACTCGTTTTATTCGATGTTTGTGTATGAAGGCTTAAATGTGTAAAGGTGCATTATGTGGCTGACTTACGGAGGCGTCATCGACTTCTGTGAATGTAAGGGAATGTGGAGAAGAAAGGTATCCCACCATGGCTTGAAACTAGTCCACGTTCAGATCAGTGGGGATGGAAGTGTCTCTCAAAGTTTTTTTAAGAATGGCTTTATGTGTAGGGGATATGCGTAAAAGCTCAAGGATGGAGAAAAGAGTGGGTGTCTTCCCTAACTGTTCTACAAGGTCATACTCAGGTTTGGTTGATGAGGAAGCGGTGTTCTTAGCTGGAGCACCTTGCAAGGTGAATTTACCTTGACGAGTTGTAACATTACATTCAGAGGTAGGTTCAGAAGAAGATCCAATGCCTTTTAGGACAATATTGGGTCTTTGGGTAGAATTTTCAGGTGTTTTGTCCTTGATGATAATGGTAGAGACGTAATTGTCCATTGAAATGTGATTGACAGTTGAATCATAGTTATAAGATGCTCTGGTATAATTGGTTTGGTCATTTGTGGCTTTAGCTTTTCCCTTGTCATGTTTTGGGAATGGTTCCTTAAACATTTTATGTTCTTGATTGGATGAGTGTCCTTCAATCTCAATGTCACCTCTATCAATGAGATCTTGTATGATGTTCTTCAGTCGATGGCAATTTCCTGTCTTGTGGCCCTTGCTCCTATGAAATTCACAATATTCATCATCATTCCACCAATTTGGTTTAACCTTTGGCTCATATGGAGGCAAATTTGGAATTGTGATTATTTTGTTTGCCACTAGCTTTTTTAAAACTGACTCAAGTGGTTCTCCCAATGGGGTGTACTTCCTTTGTGACTTTGAAGTTGTTTGAGTATTCACTTGATTGTTTGTAGAGCTTGATCCAGAAAAAACGATTTTGGGTCGTACTGTATTGGCATCAATAACACCATCATTGACCGTGTTCTTATTTTTATTCCAAAATATTGGCTTATCTTTTCCTTTAAAGTCATCTTTGTTTTCCTTGAATATCTTAATGACTCCTTGTTCAATTAGGACCTTCTCTGTTGCTAAGCCTTTTTCAATGACGTCCTTGAAGGTGGACAAACAAGCTTTCCTTAGATCATAGCCAATGTCTTTGTTAGCATTTTGGGTGAACATTTCTACCATTTGTTTTTGTGGAATTTCACAAGAGCATCTGCTGGCTAGATTCCTGCATCTTTGTAAAAATGATGAAAAAGACTCTCCATCTTTTTGCTTGGTGTTGCACAAAGTAGTGATTGATATGTCTATCTCTATGTTGTATGAGAAATGTTGTATAAATGCCTCAGCTAAGTCACCCCATGACTTAATTCCAAGTGGGAGCTGGGAGAACCATTCCATAGCTTGATCACCTAAGCTCTGTGGGAATAATCTCATCAAATATGTCTCTTTTGTTGCTAATTCAATGCAAGCTATGAAAAAATGTCTTATATATGCCTTAGGATCCCCTTTTCCTCTATACTTATCAAACTTAGGCATCACAAAGTGTGTAGGAAAAGGAGGCATTGGAATGCTCTTGTCAAATGGATAAGGACATATGTCTCTCATTGTGTATGTTGGCTTCGATGTATTTATGTCCTCCATTTTTTTTGTAAGTCCTTGATTTGTTGTTCCAAATTGTTCTTAGGTGGAGACCGACTTCTTGGACCATACCCCATGCTTGAGGCACCAATTGGAGGAGGAGCATGTTGCATATATGGATGATATTGATCATACACATGTTCATATGGAGGAGGTCTATAATGATGTTGCGTATAAGGACCACTTGGTATAGAGTTGTGATGAGGAACGAAATATCTGCTTTGTCCATGTATACCATACTCTATAGGCATGTCATGAGTTTGTTCTAGTGTGTTGCCCCCAAATTTGACGCGGGGTTTCCTTGTGTCCAAATTTTGAGCATGCCTTTGGATATCCAATTGCTTTGATGGTTGATCCTTAGCATTGGTATGTGATTGAGCATATTTTTCTGCATAAGACTTCCATAATGGTCTGTGAAGATGAGTATCGTATGCTTGATCATGTGTGTATGGGACCTCAGGTTTTTGAAACAAAGATGATGGTGATTCAGGCACCATATGTGGTCCTCTATTGCCTCCACTATTAGGCCTCCTTTGATCCATGTTGAGGTGAGGTTGTTGCAAAGGTCGATTTTCCATTATTTGAGACATATCAAAATCATGAGGGATCTTGGTTCCACTTTGTGCCATCACTTGTAGAAAGTATTGTCTATCTCTCCTCATTATTTCCTCAACCAATCGATTGAAATGAGGATTCATAATGGTGTCTTCCACTTCTGCTGAATGTACGAAAAAGTTGTCCATATTATCATTGTGTGTGTCATTGTTGTTTGTAGTGTCCATGTGCTCAACATTTGGAATGTTTCTATAGGCATCCATGTCAGGTAATGTGGTATGATCATAATTGAAAAAGACATCATTGTCATACTCATAGGAACTCATGTTTGCGGACACTTGAACCTCTTTAGCTTCTCTCCTAGATTTTTGGGAACAGGTGTCAACCATGAACTAGGTATTGACCGAGATGTTTGAGACTAGATGAAAATGGAGAGAGTATGGAAGATCAAGAGTTGGATGGAATGTAAATGAATCTGAGGTTTACTTGCAATGTCCAAAGTGTAAGACCAAGTATGTATGTCGTAGAGTAGGTGTGACTTCCAAAGAGATGATAGTTTCTCTTGATGAGGTAAGTTGACCTTGACTCTAAG
This sequence comes from Cryptomeria japonica, assembly GCF_030272615.1. Classification (NCBI taxonomy): domain Eukaryota; kingdom Viridiplantae; phylum Streptophyta; class Pinopsida; order Cupressales; family Cupressaceae; genus Cryptomeria; species Cryptomeria japonica. Next base: position 311,632,097 of record NC_081414.1, read on the forward strand.
TAAGACCAAATGAGACCCAAAGGTGATAGACCTTGATGAGGGATCACTTAGCAAAATGTTGTTGTATGTAGTATGTTGACAAAGCAAGATGAGGACAAGCAAGTGACCTTTTGACTCAAGTTTAGGAAAATGTGAATGTAATGTAAGGTGTAAAGCAATGATAAACTTTGTGAGACCCAAAGATAGGTTGAATGCTAGATGAAAACCTAAAGAGATAGCTTAGGAAGCTCAAGAATTCTGAAACTGATTGCTCTTGTTTGTTGGACAGTAAATTTTTCCAATTTGTGAAGTTGTTGTTGTGACCAAATCTGAATTTTTTGACTGTTTTTCATGACAAGAGGACACAATGATGACGAAGACTCAATGTTTGCAAGTGTTTAGACTCAAAAATGACTCAAAGAAAAGTGTGTTGTTTGATGTAAAATTTGTTTTCCATACACTTGAAGACACAAAAGACACAATGTTTTAATGTTTGGTCTTGAATGTTTGATAGTTCAAAATAAGACAAGCACAATTCTTATGGCTGGCTAGGACAATAGTTGTTGATCCCACATGGAGTTTCCCCCGAGGCTACGCTATTCAAAGCGGATACTTAGATACTTGACCCCACTAGCTCCACCCTCAGCACTCACTTCTCAGGGCAGCCAAGCATCAGTCCCCACAAAAACTCCTCATGGTGAACTTTGTATCTCTACTAAGAACCGTAAGTGTGTGGGCCGCTAATAGAGGTCCGACCTCCTGCCCCAACAACTAAAAGGATTTTGGCTTCTAAAACAAAAAGGTGCTAGTAAGGGCATCCACTCGTGTGGCCATACATGTGGCACTTTCAACTCTGTAAATACAGAAGGCTCCCAGCCGATAGGGGTTACACCCTACAAATGATCAAATAAATTTGATCAAATGGGTTTATGGGGAGACATAGTGTCGGTATGAACTAATCAGCACATGTTATCCATAGTTTTCACCATGGATACAGTTATTTATAGTGGTTTGGAAGAAGATGGCTTTTCTTTTGCTACCACTTGGATCATTCTCTCCTCATTAGTAGTCCTAATGACCACACGGGGAGACAGACCCTCTAAAGATTAAACAAAAAGAGCCTATTGCTCAAGACACAAAAGACAATGGTTCAATTTTAGTGCACCAATTGAAGTATTTGCTAATCTATGAAAACAAGGCACACAATAAATATCAAAAACCCTTGCCAAGGTCCTGCAACAAAGATCTATTAGTAGTTTGGATTGTTTCAAATGATCAACCCTTCCTGCAAGCACACAAGTTAGGTAAATTTTAGATCCAAAAGACTTTGTGAAATAGGGGCCTTCAACAATGTGTTTTGTTGACCAATTCAAAGATCTGATTCATCATTAAAAAAAACCACTTGTAAAATTTCAAGAGATTTCCAGAAATGTAAGAAAATCCAAAAAGTTTGCTAATTTGCTCCAAAAATTAATTTTTTATGAAAAATCATAAAAAATTCATATAAAATGCAAAATTGATCCAAAAAATATGAAATTTTTACTCGATAGTCCTTAGGGTCTTCCAAACCTACATAAAAAAATTTCTACAACAAATCCAAGAAGTTTGTGAGATATAAGTAAAATAATGCAAAACTCTAATTTTCAAAGATCTGATTTTTGAGGAATTATTTTGTGTCAAATTTAAAATCACAAAGAATAGATCCTATGTATAATTCTGAGCAATTTCCAAAAATGTAAGAAAATCCAAAAAATTCACTAATTTGCTCTCAAAATTAATTTTTTATGAAAAATCATAAAAAATTCATATAAAATTAAACCTTGAGCCAAAAAATCTGAAATTTTTACTGAACACTTCTAATAATTTTCCTGCCCTGCAAAAAAAATTTGATGTCAAAATTCAAAGCCATTTGTGAGATATGATCAAAATAAGGAAAAACCTTAATTTTTAAAGATCTGATTTTTAGGGAAATATTTTGCATCAAAATTAAAATCACAAAGAACAGATCCTGTGTATAATTATGAGATATTTCCAAAAATGTAAGAAAATCCGAAAAATTCAATCATTTGCTCTCAAAATTAATTTTTAATGAAAATTCATAAAAAATTAAAATATGCTCCAATAGATCTAAATTTTTCTTTGAGAGCTCTTGATAATGTCTTCAACTTGCAAAAAAAATTTGGTGCAAAAATTCTCAGCCGTTTGTGAGATATGATCGAATCTCTTCAAGATCTTGATTTTGTGTCCAAAACTCTAGCTGCACAAAGTTATTCTCCAAATTGTTTTACAAAATAGCAATATAGGGTTAGAAAAATTTGCAAAAAAAACACAAATCTAACAAAAATCCATGTCCCACGGGGCGTGCCAAAATGTATATGGTGAAAATGGAAACAACAATATTGAAAGACTAAATGAATTCAACCACAAAACCCTAGCCTAACAACAACAAAGATCCACCATAACATATGAAGATTACCTAAGACAATGCAAATCAAATGAAATCACAAAGATTATACAATCACATGTCCAATAGGGTTTGGATCTCCGTTCTTCCTATCTCCATTGATCTTGCTTGATATATTTGCTCTCAGATTTTATATGCACAAGAGCTCAACAAAGAACGGAAATGTGGTTGCAAGTAGGCTTGATTGCATATGCAAGTTCGAAAGCGTAGTCGGGGTTGAATGCATAGTGAGAGTTTGATAATGAAGGAAGCATCTCCTTATATAGAAGACACTATAAGAAATGGAGGGATAAGATTGAGAGGTGTAAAAGAGGTCGGCTATGATTAGAGGGTAGGTAAAGAAAATAATAAAATAATGAAAGGGGTAGGTAGTGTATGAATTAAGAGATGAATGACATGTGTCATGGGTAGAAAAGGTTAATGAATTAATTAAATAAATAAAGATTTATTTAATTAATAGAAGAAGTGGGATCAATTAAATAAATAAGATATTTATTTAATTTAGGAAAAGGGTAATTTAAATAAATAAATGAATTTATTTAAATGAGAAATAAGGCTAGAAGAGGATAAATGAATTAATTAAATAAATAAAGATTTATTCAATTAATAGAAGAATTAGGCTAAAATAATTAAATAAATAAAATATTTATTTAATTGGACATGACAATTTTAGGTGTCTACAGTATACCTCCCATGACACACTAGATACTCGGGGCAAACACGGTCCATCATGTCCAAGACCCACAACACGATATAATCAAGAAAATCTAGGACATGAAAAACATCATCAAAAATATGAAGGAAGAGACTAACAAAAGAAAACCTTATTCATTTGAAGAATTTTGTTCTTGTCCTTATGATCCTTTGATATTAGTTGCACCTTACCCACCAAGGTTACAGATGCCTAAGTTCACGAAGTATGAGGGCCAAGGGGACCCCCGAGACCATGTCCATAAGTTTCATATCTTATGCCAAGGACTCTCCTATAGTGATTTATATCTTTGAAGGCTCTTCCCTAAGAGTCTCACGGGAGACGCTCTTGCATGGTTTTTTTCCTACCCCAAAGGTTCTATCACCTCCTTCTCGGACTTAGCAAAAAAGTTTGTGGCCCACTATACTTACAACATTGTCAATGATGTTTCCATGATGGACCTTTGTAACATAGAACAGAGGCTTGGGGAAACTTTCGCTAACTTCTTGCAGAGGTGGCGACACCTTATCAAGAAATTCCAGTGGGATATGCCAGAACAACACCAAATTAAACAATTTCAGAAAAATCCAGTGCCCAAACTATCAAAACCCTTGAGATCTCAGTGCATAAATTCTTTCCATAAGTTGACTGACAAGGGCCTAGCCCTTGAATGTGTCTTGTTATAGGAAGGTACTCTAAGAATTATCAAAAATCAATTCAGAATACTTCTTATCAAAATGATAAATCAAAATTTTGGTCTAAGAACAAGAACGTAGTCAACAATGGTGTGACTGATGCAAAGCGGCAGACCGTGGCTGCCCCTCCAAAGTCAACCCCCACTAATCACTAGTTCAATACTCACCAAAAAAATCAAAATCAATCTCAGAGGCCTCTCAACAATGTCTCAGTCCAGGAGCGACCACCCTGATCTAACAATCAAGCTCCAAGAGAGTATACTTCCCTTACTGAGCCCATTGAGGTTGTTTTCCAAAAGCTTGTCCAGGCAGGTGCGGTCATCTTCCCAATAACTCACCTGTTTGATCCTAATCAGCCTAAACCTAGGTGGTATAATGAAAATGAGTATTGTGACTATTATCGTATCAATGGGCATGATACACAAAAGTGTATGAAACTGAAGAACTACATACAAGATCTCATTGATAAGGGTGATATTGAGGTAGCTACAACAAAACCTGGTAACAATAATGACAAACTCAAGATGTACCAGGAACCTTTCCCGAAGCATGACAAAAGCAAGGGTTCATCATCTAATATCATGAACTACTATTATACCAATCATATAACTGTCTTTGACTTTTTGATAGGTCGCATTGAGCCTATAGATAACCATGTCAATATCATCACTATCCAGGGAACTAATCCTCCCCTTTCCCAAAGAAGACCTAGGATCACTATTCAAGGTGATCCCGCCCCTCCTCAACCGGCAAGCAGACCGAACCCCACTAAGATAATCATTCAAGGTGCCACACCTTCCACTTCCCACTCTCAGAATGACTGCAATGTAACTACCCACCGTGGGAGGGTAACTATTCAAGGAGCCCCTCCTCCACCAAACCCTCCCCCCATGTCATCCACTCGTCGATATGACCTCCTTGACCATCTTGGGAAGACCCCCGCACAGATCTCCATCTTAGAGATCCTCAAGACCTCCCCTGTCCACGAGGAAATTTTGGAACAAGCCCTCCTCGAGTCACGTGCCACCAATAACATCAATGTTTCCCAATTCCAAGCCCTCATTGGAAACCTCATTGCCTAGCAACACCTTGTTTTCACCTACAATGACGCTCCTACAGATGATGATCATAATAAACCATTGCATATTGAAGCTCTTATCCAGAAACACAAGGTTAAATGCATCTTGATAGACGGTGGATCTGGACTCAATCTTTTTACATATAAGTTAATAAAGAAATTGGGGCTTTTCTAAGGACCTGGTTGATACGTTAGGATGAATCACAATCAAAGCCTATGATGATGTAGAAAGGGTTTCCAAAGGAATGATCATTTTACCTCTTCAAGTGGGCCCTGTTGCAATTGAGACCCCTTGCCAAGTTCTGGATCTTGATCTCCCCTATAACATTCTCCTCAGTCAACCGTGGATTCATTCCCTTCAAGTCGTTCCTTCCACTTACCATCAATGCATTAAATTTCTCTTTAATGGTAGACAGATCACTATCAGAGGCGATCCACAACATTTCCGGTATTGCAAGCTTTTAGAGGGAAAACATCCATACCATTGCCTGTTAAACAGACCCGCTCCATCTCCTCCATCTGACGCATCTCAAGTCGCCTCCACCTCATATCAAATAGAGCCCAAGGTCAAGATCCTACACAATGGTTGCGGAGAATACAAACTTGAGGATGTCTTATTAATAGGCAATCTCCCTGTATCTCCTAAGTCATTTGGCAAGCCCAAAGAAATAAAAAAAGATCATAAACCTGTTACACAATGTAAGGATACCACCTTCAAGCAATGGGGTCCACTTGATGAGGAAAATCTTGAGACATATGTTTCTTCATGGTTGTACCATGAAGAAGATGAAGAACCAACAAGGATTCCCAATAAGATGTATCCAAAAGCATCAACCATAGTGGATAAGATGGGTTATAAAGGACACAACCTTGGACCGGAAGAGAAAGGAATCAAAACACTGATAAATCTCATCCCATACAAGTATAACAAGGGCTTGGGTTATATTTTGGTACATAAGATCACTATCACTGGTACTCCTTCAAGTTCCTCCTTGGAGGTCTAAGACTTTGATGAAGAGGAATTCCATGAAATGCCTTTTGAGTACAAAGATGACATCTTCTTTGACACCCATGTCAACACCATCACCCCCATAATCCCTTCCACCCCATATGAGCTACAACTTGTTCACCCCAAGATTATAGATTGGGATCAACAAGACAAACCCATTTTAGACATGTGTCGATGATAACGCTCTCATGGCTCTCCCAACTATGCACAACTTAGAAGACTGCAACAGAGTTCATGGGGTTCAATTACTTGAGAATGGATACTTTGGTAGTTAGGTCAATGCCCTTAGTCACTAAAAAGATAACAAAAAGAAAAATCATGATTCCTTAGGTGAAAACCTCTCTAAGGCACCTTTCGATGAGGAAAAAGTAAAAACAAAGGGCGTATCCGAAAGTGAAAACTTGGATCATGCACTTGAGGATGAGGAACTTGGCCTTCCTACCATTATGCCTCCACAACAAGATAGGTCAACTTTACTGATAGAAGAAACATACACTGTCAATGTTGGTATTGAAGACACCCCAAAGAACGTGCTCATTGCTAATTCCTTGACGGATCAAGAGAAACAACACTTTATCAATTTTCTTACAGAAACAAAGATCAATTTTGTCTGGTCATATGCTGGCATGCCAGGCCTAGATCCTGACTTGGTAGTTCACAATCTTGTTGTTCATCAGGATGCAAAACCAGTGAAGCAAAAATTTATGTAAGATGCATCCATGCATTGCACTCCTTGTCAAAACAGAGCTTCAAAAGATGTTGGATGTTGGATTCATAAACCAATAGATTATCTTGAGTGGGTATCCAATGTTGTACCTATCGGCAAACTTGTTGGGGGCATCTGTATTTGTATGGATTTTTGAGGTTTGAATAAAGCCTTCCCTAAAGATGATTTCTCGCTCCCCAACATAGACATGATTGTAGACCTCACAGCGGGACATGAAATGTTATCACTTATGGATGGATTTTCTTGATACAATCAGATCAGGATCGCAAAGGAAGACCAACATAAAATAACATTCACAACACCATGGGGCACCTTTTGTTATCAAGTCATGCCTTTTGGTCTCAAGAATACCAGAGATACATACCAATTAACAATGACACCAATTTTCCATGAGCTTTTGCACAAAATCATGGAGGATTACGTGGATGATCTTCTAGGAAAATCCAAGACAAGACATGAGCACATCCCTATCCTAAGGCAAATTTTTGAGAGATTGGAAAAATATAAATTGCACCTAAATCCCAAGAAATGTGTCTTTGGTGTCCCATCTAGGAAACTATTAGGTTTTATTGTTTCTCACAGAGGAATAGAGGTTGATCTTGCAAAGGTGAAAACTATCATGGAAATGCCTCCCCCAAAGACCCTCAGACAGCTGCGTAGCCTCCAAGGAAACCTCCTCAGACGCTTCATCTCACAACTTGCAGACAAATGTCACCCATTTTCACACCTAATACGTAAGGATACTAAATTCAAATGGGACTACCTATGTCAAAAGTCTTTCAAGAAACTCAAGGAATATCTTGCATCGCCTCTAATTCTTATGCCTCCCATTCTAGGACAACCACTTCTTTTGTACATATCATCTACTACAGTGGCATTGGGAGCATTATTAGCACATACAAATGATCAGGGAAAAGAGCATGCTATATGTAGTCACATAAATCTGTCCAGCTTAATTAAATGAATATTTCGTATTTATTTGATTAAAAATCCACTAGCCATCAGTTAATTAAATAAATATTTAATTAATTCATCTCCAAACATTCTTCTATTAATTAAATAAATTATTCAATTTATTTTAATTAATTCATTAAACCAAATACAAATCAATTAATTAAATAAAATCTATTTATTTAATTAAATCCCCCTATTCCTCTTTTAAATAAATTAAATAAAACATTTATTTAAATCATTATCCCCCCCCACTTGCATTTTCCTACAAATGCAACTTGCACACATTTATTGGAATAATTGAATTTTTATTTTAAATAAAATCCTATTTTCCCTCACCCACCAAATCCACTTGCAAAATCTAATCCCCTTCTAGATTCTTCTAACCCCTTCCTAATTAGCCTAATCCATCTCCTAAATATTGTCACATTCCTAAGCAAAGGGAAGTCACTTCTCAAAATCCTCAAAGTCTTTGATAACCATTAAAGGCTTTCAACCTTCAACCACTAAATCCTCAAAGTCTTTGATAGCCATTAAAGGCTTCCAACTTTCAACCACTTAATCCACAAAGTCTCCAATAACCATTAATGGTTAACCCAAACCCTCCTACATGGTTAAAACATTTGTTTTGACTCAACCTCTACCCAACCCAAGGGTCTCATCAAGCCTTTAATGCTTTGACCATGATTATCTCTTAATCATTTGCACAAAGGTTTATCCTTGCATTAACTCCTAATCCAGTGGGTAATCCTAATTTAGACTTGACCCTTAGCCTTTAGATAACCATGAGGTCTTCTCAGGCCTTTAATGCCTCCAACCTCTTCTTTCAACCCAACCCTATGTTGACACTTGTCACCATTTCATTGGTGCCAATTGTGCACATGGATCCCCAACTTTCAATCTTGACCTTTGATTAAACCTTTCAATCCTGGCCATCCATTGCTCCATTTTTCTTATAAATAGAGCCCATTCCTTCATAATCCAGATCCTGAAAACTTGTAAGCATTTAGACTATAGACATTTTAGAGAGCATTTAGCATAGCATAACTAAATCTTGTCTTTTGGTTAAAATATATCATTTTAGCATAAAAATAGCTTTTTATTTCATATTTGGAGCTATACTACAAATCTCAATCCTCCATAAGCATCCATAGTGCAAAAAGTTGCTGAGAGCTACACTATTTTGGAACTTGGAGAGGAGAGGAACAAGGGAGAAGAAGCTAAGGCCATGCTAAGAGGCAGTTGGAGATGTCTCATGATCTTTGTTTTACTTATTAGATATATTAGCATGTCTCTTTGTGTCTCTTTTGGTATGCCTTCATATGTTTAGTTTTAGATTGACTAACACTAATATTTTGTGTGCTTTTGTGTTATTTGATCATAGACTAACCTTGTGCCATTTAGGAGGGCATCATTTGGTGAACCCGACGTGAATCGAACACGCAACCTTCTGATCTTTTTTTTTGAAAATTAACATTTTTGCTTGTTGAAACTGCCACACAGGTCGCGCTTCGGCGCTACTAAACACGTTTTAGCGCTATCGAAACAATTTCTTTTAGCGCTATTGCCCCTAAAATAGCACTATTGAAAATGTTTTAGCGCTACTGATTCTATTCTGGCGCTTTTGTCACAGTTCTGGCGCTATTGCAACTATTCTGGTGCTTTTGATCTCTCGATTTTCCTATTCTTTAAGCACTACTGTATAAAATAGCGCTTCTGCGTCCGCAGACTAGCACTATTGTATTAATTAGCGCTTCTATCTAAAAAGCAGAATAGCGCTATTGTGACAGAGTGTTGTCCAATTCGCTTTGTAACCAAAAATCAGAATTTAGGCTTGTGTAAGCCCACACTAACATTTGACCATTGACTGTGTGCAGGTTCTAATCTTTTTTGTGTGCAGGGGAAGGAGTTAGTTTAGATGCCTTAAAAAAAAAATTTACTTTCTTTCAAAAGTTGGTTAAAGAGAATCCATTTTTCCTTCTTGCACAAGTTAAAATCAACCTCACATTTTATTTTGGAGTGCATAAAATGAACCTCAAACTTGTTTTTGGTGCTTAAAACAAAAATTCATCTTTCTTTATTGCAAGGTAAAAAGAACAACAACTTCAAACATTTGTTTTCTTGCAAGTTAGGAAACACACTTTATTTGGTGCTTAAAACCAAACAATTCCATTTTCTTGCATCAAATCTAAAAAACACAAGCCACACTTCAAATTTTGGTGTAGTTAAAAACTTACAAAACCACTTGTTTTGATTTTTGCAAACAAAATTTCCTTCAAGCAAAACGTGTTTTTCATTAAGTTGACTAGGATTTCCAAATTCTAGATTACAAAACACATTGTCTTTGAAGTTAAAACGAACACCATGACTGTTGGAGCAACATCTCCAAATAGTTAAATCATCTTTGCAAATGCTGGATTAAAAAGAACAAGTGTTTTACGTATCTGGCACGCTTGTGCACAAAAGTCAGTCGAGTGGACCTACTTCTAACACACACTATCCTCTTCCTTGGCTCTCGTGGTCCTAGGTGCAAGAGAAAAGTGTTAGTAACACTCAAATTTTATCTTTTTAAGAGAGGCCTGCCAAGGGATCGATACTCTTGGGAACGACCTCGAGCGGTAAATCCTTCGAGCCGCTATAGAAATCAGGTGAGAGCAAAAGTTGTAGCCTTGGGTATAGCTGTTCCTACAGTGTAACTGGTCGAAAGGACAAATGGGCCCCACCACCAGTTACAAGGCTCTTAAGTGAGTCACTGCAGAATGAACTTATGTCCAAAGCCATCGAACATGACTAAACACCTTTAAGTAGTAGCCCACCTGTTCTATTGATTGAGGATATTTGAGGTATAATTTAGTGCAAGAGCATAGAAGGTTTTGCTCCCAAGATACTCACCATACATATTTCCTTGAGTAGAAACATAGCTTTTTGAAAGGTCACTTGTGGCTTGATAAAAGTGGTGACTCCCCCATCATAGGGATCATCTATTTGTTATGCTCGTGCAAGACTTAGTATATCACATCCTTACCTGCCACGGCGGGATTCATAAGGTATGTAGTACCAAAGTCGAAGAAATATCAAGATGTGGGCTAAATTTATCACAACTGGCCATTTGACCATAGGGATAAAAAGTGTTTGAAGTGTGTTCGTTTTACAGACCTAGTGTGAATTGAGCCGACTTCAGGCTTTGGAAATACACCTTAAAATACATCTAAAGGAAGGGTCAAAAACAAGTCCAAGAATTGGGTTGATCTAGATCCATACTCATTTGTGCCTTTGAGGCAACATTCTTGTGTTTGTGTGCTTGCTTTGTTTTCTTGTCAAAGAAAAATCAGAAAATCAATCCCAAAAAAAAAACACAGTATTCATCCAACATTTCTCAAAAACAAACAAAAATACCAAAAACACAGTGCAAACAACAAAGAATCACATTTTATGACCATTCTTCACATCTTGCGAAAGAAGAAGCGTCATCAGAATATTACCTTGAAAAGAAGACCATTAAGCTCAAAGGCTTTTATCAAAAGGAGGAAATTCTTCTATCTCAATAGACAAATCTTTGTCTCACATAGAGTCTTTCTACATCGCATGCGTCTATACCTTCAAGGTAAAACAAACGAGTTTGATTTAGAATCATTGAATCGTAGAGCTTTTATGCAATATAGAGCTCTGAGTTATCACAAAAATCAAGGAGGAAAGATTAATCCCAACTTCTTCCCAAACATCTGTATCACCTACAACACACCTCGAGAAGTGCCACCAATGCCTAAAAGGGAAGAGGTAGCGTTTGTTCCATTTGTAACACAAAGTTTTTATTGAAGTTGAAAACAAAACATCCATCATCTCATTCATACATCATCACTTCATCATCAATCCATCCCAAAACTCTCAAAACATTAAGAGGTTCTTGTCCCAAATTCTCTTTTAGATATTGCTTGAAATCAAACACATCGCATCACTTTTTAGATTGTTTCTACATCTAGGATAAGCTCATCCTAAGAGACACATCTACGCAGGGTAAAACTAGTTCATGAGTGAATCCTCTCATTACTAGGTAGTCAAAATCTGTAACACATCTCAGATTTCTCTACACCTTATCACATCCAAACTCCTCAAAACAAACAAGCAATTCAAAGAAAGAATTTTGGTTACATCTACCTTAGAGTGCTAGAGATCTACATACAACACAATCCACCAACCATCAATCTTTCATTTCATCGACAACTCATCATCATCTTCAATCAACTTCAACAAAAACTTGCAAGCAAAATGGCTCAAACCCGATCACGGTCAAGGCAACGAGAAATAGAAATTGAGGAAGAAGAAGACGAAAATCTCAATGAATTTCAAGAAGCACTTGGAGGAAATATAAATGATGAAAACCCAAGTACTCCCACTCCTTCAACAATCGAAAGGGTTCAGCATAACCCTCACTTTAACAGATTGTTTGATGAAATACTTAGGAGCAATGCGGATGCTCACTTCTTAAAACTCGCTCAAGAAGGAGCCAAACTCCCCTCTGACTTTGATCTTGCCCAATTAAGACAAGCATCAGAAAGACAAAGTCGCCATGAGGAGGAAAGAGGTAGAAATCACATCAGATATAACATCCCTCGAGGTAACCCACCACCTCCTCCTCCAAATGAAATGGAGATGTTGCGGCAACAAGTCGAGAATCTCGCCCAACAACTTCATAGTGGTGTCAAGATTAACCAATTCTCACTCAATGACATCTGTCCCTATCCTTTCGATAGGAATCTTTATATGCCACCCTTTCCACGCGGGTTCGAAACACCCAAATTCAAAAAATATAGAGGAAAGGGAGATCCCCGTGATCATGTCAGAGAATTTCATTCCGCTTGTCTTGAAGTAGCATATGAAGACACATACCTAATGCGCCTCTTTCCCCAAAGCTTGGGAGGAACAACTACATCATGGTTTTCCCGACTACCAGGTGGCATTAGAACATTTGAGGAACTCATCCAGAAGTTCCTATCTCATTACTCTTATAATATTGAACGCGACATCACCATGGCTGATCTATGCAACACCAAACAAAAACCAGGTGAATTATTCTCAGTATTCCTGCAACGATGGTGCCAAATGTCTAGCAAACGTTCTCTTCAGTTACCTGAACGAGAACTAGTGGAAATTTTCATTTCCAACTTAAACGAAGAAATGGAATTTCACCTGGATGTCAAAGACACAGACTCTTTTAACGATATGATCACCAAGGGTATAAAATGTGAACGGGCACTCATCAAAAAAGGACTCATCAAAATCTTTAATGAACCCAAAGATGGTCCTCGCCCGTGCTTCAATAGTGATAAACCAAACTTCTGGAACAAGAATAAGAATATCGTCAACGATGGGGTTGTGGATGCTCAAACTATCCAAAATGCACAACCTGTGGTTCGATTTGCAGGACAAAATCCTCCACCTCAAAATAACACAAATGTTCCTCCTAATCAAGGTCGCATCACATCTCATGATGAACCAAGACCTCGTCCACAAAAACAAAAACGCACATACACTCCCTTAGGGGAACCCATTGAAATAGTGATGCGACAACTCATTTCTCAGAATTTGATCACTCTACCTAAGTTATCGAATTATGAGCCTCAAGTCAAACCAGCATGGTGGAGAGATACTGAACACTGTGATTTCCATCAAGGAAGAGGACACAAGACAAGTAATTGTCACCGATTGAAAGATCTCATTCAAGATCTTATTGATCAAGGAGAAATTGAGATTGAAGGACATGACCCAAAAACAACAAATAATGATCATCTGATGTTCAAGAATCCACTTCCATCACAAGATCAAAGGGGTCCTTCCACTTCCCGGCGAGGCACTGATACCACTGATTATACGCAGGCTACGTATAACTACACTGTAAATCACCTATATGATGCCAGTGAACAAATTGCAACTATAACCTTCAAAAATCCCACCTCCAATTGCAATGTTGTTACGCGTCGCGGCAAAGTCACCATCAAGGCAGCTCCACAAGGCACCACCTCCGCCCCAAAGCAATATAATCTTGTGGAACAATTAGATAAAACACCTGTGCTCATATCCATTTTAGAGCTATTACGCCTATCACCATCTCATAAAACAATCTTGGATCAAGCACTCCAAGAGGCATCAGTCCCTGCAAACCTTAATACGGACCAATTTCAAGCCATGGTTGGAAATCTAAAGTCATCACCTTGTCTCACTTTTTCCGAAAGTGACAACTCTTCCTTCCAGCAACCTCATAATGCCTCGCTACACATTGAAGGATTTATCAACCAGCATAGGATTAAGCGAGTCTTGATCGATAATGGAGCTCGCCTGAACATTTGCACACTACAGTTGGTCACAGCATTGGGATATGCAATAGAATCAGTGGATCCTCACAAGAAGATCACCATCAAGGCCTATGATGATGCAGAGCGTTCATCCAAAGGAGCTATGGTACTACCAATCCGAGTGGGCCCTGTAGTAAAGCACATCATCTGTCAGGTTTTGGACCTTCCTCTGCCATATAATCTATTATTAGGGAGACCTTGGATACATGCCATGCAAGCTGTTCCATCTACCTACCATCAATGTATCAAGTTCCCATATAACGGTACAGAGATCACAATCCTGGGCGATGCAAATCCCTTTGCTTTTTGCCATAATATCAGCCATCAACCAGAAATTACTGTTCCTAATAATAGAGAAGCCATTTCCTCCACATCATATATAAATCCCGCCTCTCTTGCCAGTTCAAACACCACTATACCGAAGCAAGAAAAGCTTAAGATGAAGATCGCAGAGGAAGATCCTGGGGAATACAACTTGAGTCAACTCTTTTGTGTGGGACAAATGCCCACTTCTCCTAGAACTCATGGTAAACCACAGCAGTTACTCCAGCAACCACTAAACATACCAGCATGTGCTTTGACACCTTTCGTTCTTGGAAAGAGTCAAGAGGAAGAAACACAAGATGAGGACCTGGTGGAATGGATCTATAAAGATCCCATCACCACTGACATACCATGAGTTACACTTCCTACGGATCAGTATGGAAAAGGCCTTCTCATTATGCAAAGAATGGGATATGATGGTCAGAGTGCTTTGGGATACTGCAAACAAGGACGACACGAACCTCTGCTACCAGAATTCAAGCCCAAAGGTAATACAGGCCTTGGCTTTGAAAAAGAGATCCTTCCTAAACTCAGATTCAAAGGAAAACCCAGCAAACCATTTTGCCCACCTACTGCAAAGAGGACACCTTTCATAATCAAAGCACCATCAAGCACTATCCCCACTGCCCCATCGAGGCTCACAACTCCACCATCTACAATACCAATCATCCCACCAATCAAACCAGTAATCCCATTTGCAACAGCCATTACATCCATAGTACCATTAGCAGTAGCAACTGTATCAGAATCCGCAGCAGCATCTATGGTACTAGCAGTTCCTGCAGAAGCCACTGAGTCAACACTGTCGATACTTCCTGTGCCAGATTCTTTTATCCCCATCAAACTTCCTGTAGCACCAATCACTACAAAGGTACATCAACCAATCACACCTGTCATGTTTAATTCTAAAGACATCCCAGTATGGTATAGCAATCGGATGCTGGAAAGTGATTCAAAGACCGACTCACATGAGTGGGAATTTGATTCTGTACAGCTTAATACTTCAGATGAGGAAGACACATCACCACCTCCACCACGCAAAGACATCCCTGTTTACGGAGAAGCACAGATAAAGACCACTTGGGTTCCTGAACTAGAAACATCTTCCACAGACCCTACGTCTCATCCTACGCCTGATTCTGATAGGGAGAGTACCATCAACGACCTTCACCACACTGTCTTAACCCTCACTGATACCTCTAACGAACTTAATCTAATCGATGAAGTAATGCCCATTATCCACCCTGAACTCATCAAATGGAACCAACCAAATCCCCCATGTCTTGACCTCTTCCAAAATGATGAGGCTATCATTGACTTTTTGGAATTAAGGGATAATCTACCAAGCGGGGATCACAAAGCTGGATTCGCCATTCAACTTAATAGTGCAGCATACTTCGGGGCGGATGCCAAACCTTTTAGCTGCAAAAATATAACAATAAAACATGGATCTTTCAGTGAAAACCACACTGTGGCACTGTTTGATCCGACAAAAGTAAAAAGAAAGAGCGTATCCAACGGTGAAAACCTCTCTGAGGCGCCTGAGGATGAAGGGTTTGACATTCTCCCTGCTAGTACACAACAAGAACGATCCACGATTCTTATCAAGGAAACCAATGAATACAATGTGGGGACTCCTGAAAATCCTCATATCATACATCTGGCATCTCTTCTCACTCCAGAGGAACAGCCTAAATTTATAGAGTTCTTCCAGAAGCGTCAGATCAACTTCGCATGGTCATATGCGGACATGCCTAGGCTTGATCCTGATTTAGTCATGCATCACCTCACAATAGCAGAAGGAGCCAAACCTGTCAAGCAAAAGCTTCATAAGATGCATCCCCAGATTGCAGTGCTAGTCAAAACAGAACTCAAGAAACTCCTAGATGTTGGTTTCATTAGACCAATTGATTATGCAGAATGGATCTCCAATATTGTGCCAGTTGGCAAACCAAAAGGGGGCATCCGCATTTGTACTGACTTCAGAGATCTGAATAAGGCTTGTCCTAAGGATGACTTTCCCCTACCAAATATCGACATCATAGTGGATCTAACAGGAGGACATGCGATGCTTTCACTCATGGATGGCTTTTCAGGATACAATCAGATAAAGATCGCACCCGAAGATCAACATAAGACAGCCTTCACATGTCCATGGGGCACATACTGCTAGAATGTAATGCCTTTTGGTCTAAAGAATGCAGGAGCGACCTATCAGAGAGCAATGACCACCATCTTCCATGACATGATGCATACCATGATGGAAGATTATGTGGATGACTTACTAGTAAAATCACTCACTAGAGATGGACATCTCCACATCTTAGATAAAATCTTTGATAGACTGGAACAATACCATGTTCGACTCAACCCAAAGAAATGTGTCTTTGGAGTAACCTCCAGGAAACTTCTAGGATACATTGTCTCAAGCAAAGGCATTGAGGTCGATCCAACAAAGGTTAAAGCAATCATGGACATGCCACCTCCAAAGAATATCAGTCAGCTAAGGACATTACAAGGGCGACTTCAATCCATTCGAAGATTCATTGCACAATTGGCCGATAAGTGTCACCCATTTACACATCTGCTACACAAGAACATCCACTTTCAGTGGGATGCTCGATGCCAGCAAGCATTTCACACACTTAAAGACTATCTCATGAATCCACCATTGTTGATCCCACCAGATCCAAGTAGACCATTGTTACTCTATATCTCGGCAACAAGTACAGCATTGGGTGTATTACTGGCACAACATAATGCAGAAGGCAAAGAATGTGCTATATACTACATCTCTCGCACACTGGTTGGCTATGAACTCAATTACACACCTATTGAGCGAGCTTGCCTAGCAGTAATCTTAGCAGCCACTAAACTGAGGCACTATCTGTTAACACACAAGGTACAACTCATTGCAAAGATTGATCCACTCAAGTATTTACTTAGCAAAGCAGCATTGACAGGTCGCTTGGCCAAATGGGTGATGATTCTAAGTGAATTTGACATCAAGTACGTAGACCGTAAAGCTATCAAAGGTCAAGTTATTGCAGATCAGTTGGCCGATGCACCACTCATAGGTGATCATCCCCTCATTTCCAATTTTCCAGATGAAGAGATATTCATGATCATAGAAGCACAGCCATGGAAACTATATTTTGATGGGTCATACACTAGGCACGGCTCAGGGGCAGGCATTTTGTTTATCACACCTCAAGGTGACAACATCCCGAAGTCTTACAGGCTCACATTTCCATGCACAAACAACATAGCAGAGTATGAGGCCTTGATAATAGGACTCAGGTTAGCCATCCAATGGAAATTACAAGAACTGCAAGTATATGGCGATTCCCAACTAGTCATTCGACAAGCAACAGATGAATATCAGACCAAAGATGATAAACTCATGCCATATAAGCAAATGGTGGACAATCTAAAGACATCATTTACTACTATCACCTTTGAGCAGATACCAAGAGATCAGAATCAAGCTGTTGACGCTATGGCTACCATCGCATCTCTACTAGATCTTCCACATAATTCAACATGCTACGAGTTCTTGGTAGAACAGCTTTGGATTTCCGCTTATGATATCCCTGAATCCGAAATGATATGTCACCTTGTTGGTTCCGAATCCCCATGGTACGGTGAGTTCTACACCTATCTCCGAGATCACACCCTTCCTCCCAACAATCAAATAACCAACGTAAAACCTTCATTCGCCAAACTGCTCGATATACCATTATTGCCGAAACCCTATACCGATGTAGTCTTGATGGTACTCTCCTTCGATGTCTGGAACAAGGTGAGATAACAAAGGTTTTGGAAGAGGTACATGAAGGAATTTGCAGGACTCACTCAAGTGGTCCATCACTAGCCAAGAAGATCATGCGAGCTGGATACTATTGGCCATTTATGGAAAAGGATTCCTACTACTTTGTCAGAAAATGCAAGAAATGTCAAGTTCACGGCAACCTGATACATGCACCAGCACAGGAACTGCAACCAATCACAACACCATGGCCTTTTTGTCAATGGGGCCTTGACCTTGTGGGTAAGATTCATCCATCTTCATCCAATGGCCATAAATTCATTATTACCGCTACCGAATATTTCACCAAGTGGATCGAAGCTGTTCCACTTACCCAAGTCACTGGCAAGCAAATTGCCTCATTCATCCTCAACTACATCATCTGTTGGTATGGTGTACCCATGTCCATCATCACAGATAACGGTCTTCCTTTCAAAAATCAGGATGTCCGTGAGCTTTGTGAGAAATTTCATATCCAACACCGCTTTTCCACCCCCTATTACCCACAAGGCAATGGTCAGGTCGAAGCATCTAATAAAAACATATTGAGAATCCTAAAGAAGACAGTCAATGATGCCAGTCGTGATTGGCATGTTCAATTGAATCCAGCATTATGGGCATATCGAACTAGTATTCGAACCCCTACAGGTGCAACTCCTTATTCATTGGTCTATGGTGCTGAAGCTATCTTACCCGTTGAGGTTGAGATACCATCCTTACGGGTGTCATTGCACAATCTCATCGATGATGAAGCATACAGAGTATCCCGTCTTCAGGACTTAGAATTACTTGATGAGAAGCGACAAGCTGCATACAATCATCTCAAAGCCTATCAGCAGCGCATGAGTAGAAACTACAATCACCGAGTTAGATCTCGTACATTTGAGGTAGGTGATCTTGTTCTTCGAGAAAATCCTCACAACCAACCAAACAGAGAACATCAAGGCAAGTTTGAATCAAACTGGCTGGGCCCATATGTTGTCACTGCTGTATTCGGGTCCGGGGCATATCAGTTGGCTACATCAGATGGAGAACCACTCGCAGATCCAATCAATAGCATGCACCTCAAACAGTTTTATACCTAAGGTGTACAGAGCATCAAGCTCCCCTACATATCAGAAAAATACCAAAAACATTCAGAAAATGTCCTAAAGAAAATACAAAAACATTCAAAAAAGTAAAGAAAAATCATGCATCCAAACAGTGAACAAACACTCCGGTGGCACCTTGGGTAAGTACGATGGTGAAAACCTGGCAAACAGGCGTCACTCATAAAGGCAATGGCTCCAGTATCTTTCAGGCTCGTTGCGATCACATTCATGCACACATACATCCATCCATCCCAACCATGGCTTGTTATTTGATCTACAATTAAGAAAGTACTCCATGCATCTAGCATCCCACCTTTTCATAGTCAGGTCTACAAACTGGGGGCAATACCCTTACCCTAGTGATGGAAGTGGATTCTACATTGTCTTATATATCATTACGCTCTTCATTCAGGCAATCATCAGAAAATATCAAAAACATTCAAAAATGACTCTCAAAATACCAAAAACATTCAAAATTGTTTCACAAAATCCAAAAAACATCAGAAAACCCATCAAAAAAACACACAAAAACATGGCAACACCTTGTACATATTTATCCAATCAGATACAAAATAAACATTGACAACTACTCACACACTGACCATTTACCAATCAAACCAACACAATCGACTTCAACAATCCAAACCTGTCTTTAAACAAGGATGCATCCTTCCTTACCAAAACAAAGACAAGATGACATTTTCTTTGACATGAAAATTCTGTTAAGCTATCAAATGCTTGGTTGATTCGTGAGTAATTCATTTGTTTATCTGTATCGGGATCTTTCAGCATTGTTTTGTATCATTTGCGCATTATTTCCGATGAAGTTCTGGGGCATGTACTAATGGTGTCTACGTGGGAAGTTCACTAGGCTACGTGGTCTTATGCCAAATACAGTCATAGATCATTACGGCTTGCTGACTACAGCGTATACCTCGACCATATGAGCATGAACCATTACCAAGGATCCTTATTCTTTATTCTTTATGTATATATACTGTTTGTTTGCAGAAACAATGCTCATCCTTTGATTCCTCTTCCTCCAAATTGGATAAAGGTTTTATTTTCTTAGTACGGTATGTACTTGTCTCAGGATCTGATCAGCCTAAGATCAAGGAGGACGATCCAAGTCATGCACGAAAGGAGATAATCCTTGTCTGTTCCGCAAGCAATACTCTGGTCGACTTGACCCTTATATCACGTCGTTTGTATTAACTTGCTATATTAAAATCCATGAAAGAAATACTCAGGTCATCTTGAATCATTGTGTCAAGATGCTTGTATTTTCTTCCAACATTTTAAAGCTCAATGATGAAAATAGAGCACTATGGATCGTCATTTCACCTCATCTGTTTCTATCTTGCATTCCGTTGCATCTCACCCATCCATTCATTCATTCATATGTAGGCTTTTACATGAATGACTAATAAAAGCTGGTCTTGGATACAAATCACGACCGAGTACTCTGATACATCATTAATGCATCATGCAAAGTCTTAAAAACCTTGCATTCCTCATGGTCATATCATCATTGCATTTAGGTGCATCTTGCATTGCGACCATTCATGTCATTTTTAAACTTAAACATTGCATATAGTTCATTATTGACATTAGTTTTCATTAACAAAATCATTTTCATCATTGCATCAATCATAAATAATTAGATTCATTCATGGGATCAAATTGTCTTTGGTTGTTTTAAATCATTTACTAAGCATTTCATCCAGTGTAAATTATCTATTATTATTTTATTAAAAACTTTTCATCATTTATCATTTGCATTCATTTCTTTATAGTTAAAAGATGCATTCATTCATTACTAAGTATCTTATTATGCTCATTTTAGGATTCATTTCACATCGCATTCATTATCCTCTTTTTAATTGTATTAAGGTACAGTTATTACAAATATTAGTTATAGTATCATCCCACTTTCATATTTAATGCATTTTAGATTCATAAGACCATTTGTTTACAAAACATTGGTTCATACCATCTCATATATCCATTTTACGTATGCATTCATTTAAAACACATTATCATATAAACACTTGTACTTTACATTTGTTTATCCGTATGCATTCATTCTACACATTATCATATAAACATTTGTACTTTACATTTGTTTATCCATCTACGTTCATTTAGGCATCATCATATAAACATTTGTACTTTACATTTTGTTTATCCATATTACATTCATCTAAACACATCTAGATGCATATTCATACATAACATCATTCATTCAAACATCCTCACATAAATCATCTCATCATTACATTGCAATAGGAAACATCAAAAATCCTGTTCATGCATCAAGCATAAGCATATATCCTCATCATGGCATTCCATACATAAAGCATTACATCAAAATTCAAATACATCATACACAAATAAACGTGCATTCATATGTCAGTATACAACATCATAAATCATCATAAAAACATGCATAAAAGAAACATCTTATCAAATGCATACATATACACATATACATCTAAGCAATAAATCATCATCATGCATAAACATCCATACATAATCACATGCATAATCATCACCATATGGGATCTCCTCATATATATCATCTCATATATCAGAGTACAATGAAGTCTACAAAAATCGGCTACCAAAAGCCATCCAAGATACAGTTCATAAATAGACAATGATACAATACATGTATGCAAAAATGCTCTCTCAAATGCCGCTCTGGCCAGATGTTGTACCACCACCACCACCTCTACCTGCTCCACCACCTGATCCATCTCTCCGTGGAGGCCTCATCGAACCCCCACTCCCTCCTGCATCCCCTGATCTCTCCTACCGTAGAGGACCCATCACACCCTCGTTGCTCTGCATCCTCTGTGATCGCTTGGATCTGGCCTGCCGCATCTGTGAATAGCTGAGAGCTCGCTGGCTAACCGATACCACCTGCTCATATAACCCCCGCCAGTACTCTATCTCCGCCTGAGTCTCCGCATTTCCCTCATAATCTCCCCTGAAGGCCCCTGTGCTCCAATCCGCACTCTCTCCTGCAGCTCCGCCAATCTCTCCACCGCAGTATCTCTCTCTCGCAGCACCATCGTCAGCTCTGACTCACGTGCAAATAGCTGCACATCCCTAGCTGCTACCTCATCCTCTAATCTCTCTACCCGGGTCTGCAAATAACCTATCATATGCTCCCGCAGATCCCCAGTAGCTCCCTCTCCCGTGTCCATGGCTGCCGCACCTGTATCACCCCCTCCACTAGGTCCCTCCCCTGTACCACCCTCCCCTGCACCTGTATCCATCGGGATCTTTCTCTCCATCCCCCTCCCACTCAGCTACACTCCTCCCTGCATCAAAGGTCCCTGTGATATCTGAAGAGGTAGTCCACCTCTCCCTCTCCGCTGCCTCGGCATCCCCAACCCACCTCCTCCTCCTCCACCTCCACCTCCACCTCCTCCTCCACTTCCTCCTCCTCCTCCACCCCCTCCTCCTCCATCTCCTCCTCCTCCTCGGCCTCTTGCTCTCCATCCTCGTCCCCGTCCTCTCTCATCCTCAAAAGATGGGATCGACTCTGCCGGGTCTAATATCCGTCGGGTCGAGTGTGCCGCTCGGTACTGTGTATACTCCTCTGTCACCCCTGCATCAACGACCCTCGGTCGTAGGTCCCATGGCCTTGCCTGTAGTGTCTGAAACTCTGTCAGTGCCTGATCATACGGTAGCACTGGACCCCATGCATACCGCTCCCGAATCACTCGTGCATACTCCCCTGATCCGCTCGGCAGTCCCTGCTGCCGTCCGAACTGCCTCATCACTCGTCCCGGCACCTGTCTCTCTACATGATAAGAGGTCCTCCCAATGAGGAATCGGGTCATGAAGACATAAGGTAGTGCCTCTGCATCATCCTCCCATGGCTCACACTCCAAGTATGGCCACCATATCACTGCATCCAAGTCATCCAATGCTCGTCGCCACCACTCTACCTTCCCCAAGTGGGGCTGACTCATCATGCCACTGTACATAAACATATATGGCTGGTCCACGGCTCAGAATCTGAGACTCACTGGTTGAGTCACTGGTAGGTGCTCCCATGCCCAAACATGTAGCAGCGTCATGCCCATTGCAAGAGAACCCCTCCCTCGGTACACTACCTCGTGGAGCTCCTGATACATGTGCGCCAGCACGCACGGCCCCCATGCAAATCAGGTCCCCTCAGTCATCATCATCTCTATCACCTATCCCCATCCCACCGCCAATCCATGTGACCGCCTGTCTGGACACAACAGTCCTCCCACAATCCCTGACAACACTGCTGGAAGGGGCTCATATAGTGCCGCTATATCCTCCCATGCGATCGAGCCATCGTCAATGTATACATCCTCATCAAAAATCCTCTGACATGAAACAGTCCCCCGGGATCTATCATGTGTGACCAGCTCTCCTCGAATCGGAATCCGAAGGATACGCCACACGTCCTCCAAGGTCACAGTCATCTCTCCCTGTGCCAAATGAAATGTGCACGTCTCACTGTGCCATCGCTCTGCCAATGCTGTAATCAGACCGTGATTCATACGAATCATGGGCATGTGCATCACCTCGTACAAACCAGTCACAGCAATGCAGTCTATCTCCGCCTGCGTCAATCGGTCCCGCAACCCCTGTGTCGCGGGATGGCGCTCGCGTAACTGCAACACGCGCAGATCGTTCTGCACATAGACATTCATCAATCACCATCAATTGTTTTGTTTGCAAACTTTCTTAAGTTTAAACCTAGACTATCATCAGATACTTTGATCAAGTATCTTCGGGTCTCAACAGGTAAGCAATCATGGCCACCTAGACTTCAACAGGCATTTATCCTAACAAATGACCTAAGTCTCATCGGGCTGCTATGGTTCAAAACAACTCCCACTTCACCTCGACATCCATCAATCATTCGGCATCAAGAGATTTATTTTGTCCAGAACTAGGGCATCTTTCTATCCTAAGGCAAAAGCGCTATTTTATCTACAAAAGCGCTATTTTCCACAATAGCGCTACAACCCTATCAAAAGCGCTCAAAAAGCTCTACAAAAGCGCTACAAAAACAAAAGCGCTAAACCAGCTATACAATAGCGCTATTTAACATCAATAGCGCTCAATTAACCATACAATAGCGCTACTTAGTCCAAAGCGCTAAAACTTGCATGCATTAGCGCTAATTAATACAAAAGCGCTCAAACAAGAGCACAATAGCGCCATTGCGGCACAATAGCGCTAATTAATAGAGCAAAAGCGCTAAAACCAAAGTTCCAGTGCTCTTGCTCCGACTTGACTTGGACTCAGCTAAAAACCTATCAAAAACGCATGAAAATTGAGTTTTCAAATTTGCGTACCGCTGGTCCGTAGTCCTCTGGGCGCTGGAACCGTCGGACTCGCTTGAATCTATGCTCGGTGATCGGAATCGGCATAGTAGCTCCTCCTTGCTCCTCCAAATGTCACTATCAGAGCTCTCATTTTCAACTGGTCGTGGTCACAAATACTCCTGTTTTCACCCCTTTCACTCCATTTATACCCCTCGTCGTCCCCATAACTTCACCCCGCTCATCATCGTGGTCCCCGTGAACTTCCCGAGCCCCCCATTTCTCCATGTTTCTCCCGTTTTCTTCTATTTTTCACCAGTATACCTAACTTCTTCTCTTCTACCACCCTGCCAATTTTCATTCTTTTTCGAGAGATCGCCCGATTTTTCAAAAAAATTCGGCCCATCTCTCGAGGGGGCATACCACCCATTAAATTTACATTTTATGGGGCATTTCTCCACACCTATTTTTCTTTCTTTGAAACAATGCGATAAACCGCACCGTCTCAAAGAGGGGCAAATGTAGTCACATAAATCTATCCAGCTTAATTAAATGAATATTTCGTATTTATTTGATTAAAAATCCACTAGCCATCAGTTAATTAAATAAATATTTAATTAATTCATCTCCAAACATTCTTCTATTAATTAAATAAATTATTCAATTTATTTTAATTAATTCATTAAACCAAATACAAATCAATTAATTAAATAAAATCTATTTATTTAATTAAATCCCCCTATTCCTCTTTTAAATAAATTAAATAAAACATTTATTTAAATCATTATCCCCCCCCACTTGCATTTTCCTACAAATGCAACTTGCACACATTTATTGGAATAAATGAATTTTTATTTTAAATAAAATCCTATTTTCCCTCACCCACCAAATCCACTTGCAAAATCTAATCCCCTTCTAGATTCTTCTAACCCCTTCCTAAGTAGCCTAATCCATCCCCTAAATATTGTCACATTCCTAAGCAAAGGGAAGTCACTTCTCAAAATCCTCAAAGTCTTTGATAACCATTAAAGGCTTTCAACCTTCAACCACTAAATCCTCAAAGTCTTTGATAGCCATTAAAGGCTTCCAACTTTCAACCACTTAATCCACAAAGTCTCCAATAACCATTAATGGTTAACCCAAACCCTCCTACATGGTTAAAACATTTGTTTTGACTCAACCTCTACCCAACCCAAGGGTCTCATCAAGCCTTTAATGCTTTGACCATGATTATCTCTTAATCATTTGCACAAAGGTTTATCCTTGCATTAACTCCTAATCCAGTGGGTAATCCTAATTTAGACTTGACCCTTAGCCTTTAGATAACCATGAGGTCTTCTCAGGCCTTTAATGCCTCCAACCTCTTCTTTCAACCCAACCCTATGTTGACACTTGTCACCATTTCATTGGTGCCAATTGTGCACATGGATCCCCAACTTTCAAGCTTGACCCTTGATTAAACCTTTCAATCCTGGCCATCCATTGCTCCATTTTTCCTATAAATAGAGCCCATTCCTTCATAATCCAGATCCTGAAAACTTGTAAGCATTTAGACTATAGACATTTTAGAGAGCATTTAGCATAGCATAACTAAATCTTGTCTTTTTGGTTAAAATATATCATTTTAGCATAAAAATAGCTTTTTATTTCATATTTGGAGCTATACTACAAATCTCAATCCTCCATAAGCATCCATAGTGCAAAAAGTTGCTGAGAGCTACACTATTTTGGAACTTGAAGAGGAGAGGAACAAGGGAGAAGAAGCTAAGGCCATGCTAAGAGGCAGTTGGAGATGTCTCATGATCTTTGTTTTACTTATTAGATATATTAGCATGTCTCTTTGTGTCTCTTTTGGTATGCCTTCATATGTTTAGTTTTAGATTGACTAACACTAATATTTTGTGTGCTTTTGTGTTATTTGATCATAGACTAACCTTGTGCCATTTAGGAGGGCATCACTATATATTATATCAGTCACACATTAGTAGGGTATAAGCTCAATTATACCCCTATTGAAAGAGCATGCTTAGCACTTGTCTTCAACACACAAAAGCTTTGGCACTACATGCTTAACAATATAGCAAAATTGATTGCTAAGATCGACCCTCTCAAATATCTTTTATCAAAGGCTACTCTCACTGTCAAAACTGCTAAATGGGTCATGTTAGTAAGTGAGTTTGACATCGAATATGTAGATAGAAAAGCAATCAAAGGACAAGTTATAGCAGACTAGCTAGTCGATGCTCCACTTCCCAGTGATCACCCTATCCTCACAGAATTTCCAGATGAATTCATAATGATTGTCACTACATCTTCCACGTGGCGGTTATACTTTGATGGTTCTTGCACCCAGAATGGATCGGGGGTAGGCATACTATTTATCACACCCCAAGGATATTGTATCCCTAAATCATACAGGATGGCCTTTGAATGCACTAACAACATTGCAAAATATGAAGCACTAATCACTGGACTCTATCTTGCTATCTAATGGAAGATATTGGAATTGCATGTCTATGGTGATTCCCAGCTTGTCATTAAACAAGTCAATGATGAGTAGCAAACAAAAGATGACAAGATTCTTCCTTATCTCAGTATGGTTGAGGACCTCAAGCAAAATTTTACATCAATCAAGTTTGATCAGTTTCCACGTACCAACAACAGAGTTGCAGATGCAATAGTCACTATTGGTTCCCTCCTTAAGATGTTGGCACATAGTTAGAAGTGTGAGTTTTTGGTCGAGAAACTCTTTGTAAAGACATATGACCTACCAGAGTCTGAAATGGTGTGCGTACTCATCAGTCCCAAATCCCCTTAGTATCAGGAGACCTTCACTTACCTAAGAGATAATACCATTTCCCGACACCTCACCAAAACCCAACAACAAACCTTTATCCGTCGATGTTCTCGTTATACTATCCTTGGAGACACCCTATTCAGAAGGCATTTCAATGGTTCCCTCCTAAGGTGTCTAGACAAACAAGAGGTTGAATGTGCACTACGTGAAGTAAATGAGGGTATCTATGGGGCACACTCATGTGGTCTCACCTTGACTAAAAAACTCTTGCGAACAGGATACTACTAGCCTACAATGGAAGTAGATGCATATAATTACATGAAGAAATGTATCCCTTGCCAGAAGCATGGCGACAAGATTCACACTCCATCACAAGATCTGTAGTCTTTTATCACACCCTGGTCCTTCTCATAGTGGGGGCTTGATCTCATTGGGAAAATCCACCCTGCATCCTCCAATGGTCATAAATTCATCATTACCACCACTGAATACTTCACCAAGTGGGTGGAGGCCATTCGTCTTACCTTCACCACTGGTAAATAGATCTCTACATCCATTATGAGCTATTTAATCTGCCAATATGGAATCCCCAAGGTTATTATCATAGATAATGGCAGGCCTTTCAAAAATCAGGATATTAAAGAGCTTTGTCAAAAGTTTGATATCCAACACCACTTTTCCACTCCCTATTACTCACAAGGTAACGGTCAAGTTGAGGCCTCTAATAAGACCTTAATCAAAATTCTTAAAAAGAGAGCAATGAAGTTGGTCGTGATTGGCACCTCCAACTCCATCCTGCTCTATGGGCCTACTGTACCTCTATCCGCACACCCACAGGTGCCACTCCATATTCCCTCATCTTTGGCTCTAAAGTTGTCCTCCCTCTTGAGATTGAGATCCCCTCCCTAAGGGTGTCGCTGCAAAATATCCTCACGGATGAGGAATATAGAGTTGTCAGGCTGTAAGAGCTAGAATTATTGGATGAAAGGTGCCTCAAGACCTTAAACCATCTCTGGGTTTATTAGAATCGCTTATGCTTGAGTTACAAAAAGAAAGTCAAAACCCGAGAATTTGAATTTGGTGATTTTGTCCTATGGAAAATCAGAGAAAAATCCAAGAAAGAGAAAAGAAGGGCAAGTTTGAGCCCAATTGGCTTCAACCTTATGTAATCACAGCAAAGTATGGATCATGGGCATATCAGTTGGCTACTCCTAAAGGGGATCCCCAAGATGAGCCTATGACCATCATGCACCTGAAGAGATTTTATTCCTAGTCCTCATAAGGTTGCCAATTGTCTTAAAATCCCAAAAATTCAAAAAAAATCAAAAAATTAAGAAAATACAAAAAAATGAAAAAAGGCAAAAAACTAAGAAAGAAACCAATTCGTCCATCAAGTGAACACCACTTTGTGGCACTATGGGAAAGTACCTTGGTGAAAACCTATTCACGAGCATCAAGGTAAATAATCTAGATCCGTCATCTATTAGGTCAGACTCTATCTCCACCACTCACCCATCAAATATCCATATTTGCCACCACATCCATCATCTCGTCTGTCGCCGGTTCTCCCCTTCATCCTAGCATGAACACTATCCCCTCATCCACTCATCCATACTCGACAGAATGGTCACCTGCATGATGATGACTCTCTACCTGAATCATGAATAAGGATCAGCCCATTAAACTAAACTTTCAGCCCATCAAACTGAGCTTTCATCCCACCAAACTGAGCTTAATTCCCAGTCTTGAGCTTCTTCTTGACTTGCATGTAATTCAAACACTCTTCCAAATGTACTCCATCAAGTCGCAGTAGTTGAATGTCTGCACTTAGGTGTCCATGTCATCTACTCTATTTCTTATTCACATCCATCACTCACTCATGCCCTTTGGGATGCATCCTTCCCCTAGCTGGCAGTATACCCATAAATCCTAAGTCCTACTCTTGGAAAGAGATGTCAGTTGGCCTGGTGCATTTTGTTTGCATAATTTTTCCTGATTGCTTTGATTTGCATCACTTTTACCTATGACTATTCCTACCCATGGCTACAGGGTCAATCTATATCTTGGTATGTTGTGAAAAGAGACATACTAGGGCATATTTTTGTGGTATGGTGTGCTTGAAGGTTTCCCTTGTATGTATCGACAACCCTGCATTAGTGTTTATCAACACTTGCATGATTGTGTTCAAGGCATACCTGTTTGTCTGAGAGTCAATCCATGCCTTGGGTTTTTCATGACATCTTGGTTCCTATAATCAGTGGTGTAGACTACCCTTGGCAATATCAAACTAGGTTGGCTCTCCACATCTTATGCACAAAAAATCTCCCTACCCATCCCATATCATCACATTTCTAATCATATCCCCCACATCTTGGAGACCTCAATTCCCCCCCAACATGTTCTTCTATCCTACCTAAGGTCATTGTATTATGATTGACATATTCTCAAATAAATTCTCCATTATTCATATAGGTGCATTACTCATTTTTATCTGTTGCATTAATCTTTCATTTGTTGCATTATTCATTTTTTATCCATCATTTAGGTTGCATCATAAAGTTTTTTTTATCCATCATTTAGGTTAAATTTCAAATGTTGTTGCATTATTCATTTTTATTTTGGATAGTGCGCCTATCACTTAATTTGTATTTCAAATTTTGTTGCACTTCTCATTTTATAGGATATCCATTATAGTGTACATGTTCATTTCAATATAGATTTTGTTGCATATTCATTATAGATTAATCCATTAAATCACACTATGTATTCTCAAAATTATCAAAAAATCCAAAAATAATACATCATCCAAAAATATATATACACAACATAAAATCCCAAAATATATGCATCCACATAGACAACCATCCTACATCCATCAAAGTGTCAGTAATATATCATAAACACATGTATATATAAGTATCCATCATACACTCACCAAAGTGTCAATAATATATCATAAACACATGCATATATAAGTATCCATCCTACACTCACCAAAGTGTCAGTAACATATCATAAGTATACGCATATGTAAGCATCCATCCTGCATCACAAATAGGTCAACACAAAACATCCATAATCATCATCAATGTATCACATCATAAAATAATAAATAATGTCCATAATAAAGTACATACATGCATAAGTGCCGCCAAAAATCATATATCGCATATATATGTCTCTCAAAAAATGAAGAGAACAATCATAGTACAATGGCCGCCTCGAAGGGTAAAAAATAATACATAATTTCATATGGAGCTAACTCTCCCCTCATGTCTCTCCAACCCCCTCCTCATCCCCTCCTCCTCCTTTGGATCCCTATGTTCTCGATGTCCTAGGTGGTCTCATAACCACTGATCCACCTATATGTTGGCTCTGTGTCAGATGTTGGTTGTGGGTCCTGTGAGAACATACACTCTTTGTGTACGATGATACTCTCTGCTCTACTGGGACCACTCCATGATATAATCCTCTATAGTACACAACCTCTCATCTTTCCCTCTCCCATTGCGGCATCATATCAGAGTACATCTGCCCTAGCCCTACGGGGACAAACATCTGTCATGCTAGGTCCCTCTCCCCCCACAGGTGAGTAACATCTACCTCTTCTCTTTGCACCCTCACTCGTAGACTCTCCAACTCCTCATCCTACTATTGTAATGTGCTTTGTAGCTCCCCAATGGTGGTCCTTTTCCTCGCCTCATCCAGCATATTCTTTGCCTCCTCTCCCTCCCTTCTCTCCCTCGTACTACCCCCCATCCTCTGCCTCAAGACACCCCTACCTCCTCATGCCAAAACCCTATCCCCAGGAGCATCCTCCTCCCTTATGACTATCTCATCCATAGTCGGTTTCACCTCATCATCCTCCAACACCCCTAGAATGGTCAACTGCACTAGTAGGTGTGCCTCCCACCAGCTCATGTATCCCCTTGTGGTGCCTAGATCCTCCCCCACACCCCTCCACTCATCCTAGACCAAGTAGGTTGTAGTTTGAAAACCGGTACTCCCCTTTAGCGGACTCACAGTCTGCCCCCACAAGCCCACCTCTTGGGTAATCCACGGATATAATGGTATATCACCCACTATATCATGTACCTCTTTGAACTATCGGGCAACCCTATAGGGTGCATAGTACTCCATAACATATACCGACCTCCCAAAAAGCCACATCTCAACACCCGCCCAATGCAGCTGCCAATCTCCCCTCCACCGCTCGATGTTCAAAAATGGTCACCATGTAAACTACATGATCTCATCAAAAATGCGGTGCCAAAACCATATAGCCCCTATCAGTGTGTAGTGAAGCAATCTCCTGTATCGATCTATGTAAGGTTGTCAAGGTCATTTATCCTGTACCCCAAGTGACCGAGTCACTGCAATGTGCTCTCATGCCCATACATGAAGTAAGGTAGCCCCTACTGATAGACTTGCATAATCTATGTACACAGCAAGATGCATATCATGATATAACTGAGCAAGCATCATTGCTCCCCATGCATACTCCACACAATCATGTACCATATAATATACACACCTGCTCCACCCAATAGGAAATGCATGCCCTTGTAGGTAAGGCATCACCTGTCCACTCATAAATCCACAAATCACAAGCACCAAGTGAGGAATATGTCATATCTTTATCGCTCTCCCTAAATGCATGTGTCCTATCCATCATAGGCAACACATCCAACTCACAAACCTCCCAAAGATAAAAGTCTGTCACATCTAGCCTATATTGGGGAATCACACTGCGAATGGGGATCTTCAAGATCCTCCATACATCTAATAGTGTCATAGTGGTCTCTCTTGTAGGCAGATGGAAGGTACAGGTCCTACTATCCCACCTCTCTACCAGCGTAGTCATCATGATAGTGTGCGCTCTTATCCTCAACCATCGAGGACCAACAAAATCCAATCTTATGGCACCCAATACCTCCATCTTGTCTACCCCTAACTACATGTACAACCTCGTCGTCATCGACCAGTGCTCTCTCGATGCCAATGACCCTAAACCCGCCTGCATTCATGCAAACCACTTCATTATCCCTTGTCATTCTTCCTAACCCTCCCCTTATCCTATTCTCGAAGCATTCATGATAACCCCCTAAGCCACTTCCTACACCTATACTCATCAAATTCTTCATTTTTCAACCTCCCTAGCATTTCATCCAGTGCTCGCACTATGCCACAGTTGCATGCACTAAAAACCTAGACTTGGGACCTAATCTCAATCAGCGCTGGTGCTCGCGCCATGCGCCCCTTTTCCCCAATCCCAGATCTAAACCCTAACCTAGAACAATGCGGGCGCTCGTTCCATGCACGTATGCCCACCCCAAAACCCCCTCAGACTCCTAATCCCTACGTGTGTTGGCACTATTCACCAATGCTTGCGCTAACCTAATGGCACGCGCGTTGAAACAACAATCAACATGTTCGCCCCGCTAAACCTTTGGCCTAATTCTAGCCCATAAATTCTACCCTAAACCTATCAAATCACAGGACGGGCTTAAGGTACGTACTGGTGGACCATATTGGGTAGGCCTCTCGTGCCACCGTACCCTCTTTGCGCGGTGCTCGTGTCTGGGAATGCTGTCCATTTCTCCTTCTATTTTCTAAGCTCTGATATACTCCAATAGTTATGTGTGACAATGACCCTTCACTGGGCCCTATGTGGCCTATATGGCCCCCCTCATGGGCCCACCCCTTTGTCTCTCCCCTTCTTTTATCTCTTCTTGTATTTCCTCAATCATTTCTTCCTTTCTTTCTCATTCATTCATTATTATCTCTCTCTTTCTTCTTTTCGAGAATTTTCTGCTAATTTTTTCAAAAAATTCTCAAGGGGGCATACATCACCTACACTTTATGCCAGGGCATCTTCTTTTTTTCTATCTTTTACCCATCGCCAAATTTTGTCGCTGCGTAAAAAAGAGGCAAAATATAGACACTTAAATTAATTATTTTAATTAATTTAACTCTCCTATATAATTAATTTATTTAATTATGTTAATTCTTTTTTATTTATCGATAACCAGGATAGATTTATATTACTTAAAAAAACATTACATACTTTAAAGTTGTTCATCAGCAAGCTACTACATGGGGTCTCGCCCCTACAAAACCAACAGAACACGAGAAGGACACTAGACCTACATGGCCTACCATCTCAAAAAAAAACCATACAAAAAAACTTCCCCACCCCCATGAGACTAGCCTAACGAAACCAACCAAGGGCCTCTTCCTTGAGAAATTAGGAATGCCCTTACTAGGACCTGCCACATGAGTCTCACGCCCGCCTCCTGGCATGGTTCCCGGCCTTCCACCTCAAAGAAAACTGTGCTCCACCACCTCTGCTCGCTTCTGAGGGATTTGATGATGGACCAGCAACTGCCCATCAGCATCCAATGGAGCCTCTGACTTAATTGGGGTATGTTTTCTATGCACTTTAGCTCTTTCTGCTGGTCCCAGCTCCCGCACAAACTTCACCACATCCCTCCACCCCTTTCTTGCATCCTCCATCTAAGCATCCACAGGTCGGAAAGTTGTCCAAACCACCAATGGCTGAAAATTGCCCATTTCCTCACCCAACCTCTGCCACGCTCCTTCCACCATTCTCAGACCTTTGCCAATCTCAGCCCGAGCCACCACATCCTCCAACCCTCCCGACCATTTAGGTCTGATAACTAATGTCGTCACCTGCAACACCTCTTCAGTCGAACTGCGCACCATCAGGGCCAACGCCACAAACAAAGATGAGATGTCCGGGTTTGTGCATGGTCGGCAGTCGGAAACCAGAAACTCTTCCCCCACCATCAAGCGCACATCCCTCCAAAACATTTCCCCATCAACCCTGAAAACATTCATCAAACGATTGCACAAAATTGAACCACAGAATACAGGCATTTCTCCATCTGTAGACAGGTAGAAATTAGCTTCCATCCTTCCCCACTCTATCTTTTGCCACTTGCATTCACAAACAAAACCCAAACCAACCACTGCAAAGTGCCATAAAACCAAAAGGCAAGGCCCTAAAATAGCTAGTACCACAACAAGAAATAATTACTCCACATGTAACACCTCAAACCAAGCATCATCAACTGATCAGCCCACTCGATGCAAGCATCATCACTCCTATGCCACCCATACAACTTGTGACAAGATCGAATCACACGAGCCATGTGAAACATCACTTCCCTCCACTCCAAAATCAAGAACAAATCCCCAAAATCAAAATCACAACTCGGGCTCGCTTTTGCTTCCAAAACACACTCAACCAAATTCAAGAGGACACACATTCTGTAAATCCTCAAATAAATTAAAGTTTATATCCAAAGAACCATTAGCTCTGACATTCGAGAGCTTATCTGCCTCAACATTTGCTTCCCTGAGGACATGTGAAATCTTAAAATCATCAAACCCGCCCAGAAGGAGATTCATCCTTTTGATATGTTTGTTTAGATGCCAGGCCTCCATCCGACTCTTGGCAATCCCATTCAGCACAATCTGAGAATCCCCCTCAAGATGGAGTTTCTTCACTTCCAATCTCTTTGCCAAAAGAATGGCTTCTATAGCTGCTTGGCACTCTGCTTCATTATTCATCCCATCCACCAACCTCTTAGCTCCATAAGCTAGAACACTTCTACGCTCATCATGAGCAATGACCCCTACCCCAGAGGTCCCGGGGTTCTCCCTAGAGGCCCCATCAAAATTGACCTTGATCCATCCCTTCTCTGGCGGAACCGACTCCTAACTTTTTTCGCCCTTCCTGTGAGGATTAGCCCTCAAAATCCCATTAACAGGCCTAAACTTTATCAAAGGCCAACTCACCAAAATTCCAGCATCAAACTGAGTGAAGGGAGTCTTTGCCAGGTTAACCTGAGAAGCAACATTAGTGACTAATTCTGAAATGGCCCTCTCCAGTCTAATCAGAAAATGATCCATAGCTTCTGCTTTATCCTCAAACAGTCTTCGGTTCTATTCTTTCCAAACTTCCCTCATTACAGTAGAAGGCAAAATCTTCCAGATAGCAGAAAAGACTGAGGACTTACACAAAGTTGGCCACTATTCCAGCTAATCGCGCAAGTTCCCTGCCATTGGTCCCTTCCAACTCAACCTTTGGAACCCAAAATGCCAAGCTTCCTGGGAAAAATCACAGTTCAGTAGGAGATGATCCACCTCTTCCTCCTCCTTCTTGCAAAACACACAATGGAAAGGGCCTACAAACCCCATTCTCTTCAGTCTATCTCCAGTCAGGAGCTTCTTGTTACCTGTCAGGCAAGAGAAGGCACCAACTTTCGATAAACACTCTTTACTCCAGCAAACCTTAACTTCCCAATCCATCTTCCTGCCTTTTGCTTCTAGCAGAGAATACCCCAATTTGACAGAATAACTGCCACACTTAGCACCATACCATATTATTTCATCTTCCTCCCTAGAACACGTCACCGCTCTACTACCAAGGATATTCCTCAGTTGCCTTTCATCTGCCTCCTCCAGGTCCAGTTCATGGGGATCCTTCCAGTTCATATGCATACCCAATTCAGAAGGTTCTTGAGCCAGAAAATCAATCACCTTAGTTCCCCAATGTTGAGCAATCTTAAGAATAATCCGCTGAGAGACCCCGGTATCCAGAGATGGGCAACCATCCCATGAATCCTGCTAGAAACTCACCCTATGTCCATCTCCAATCTGCCAAGTAAGGTGATTAGTAATCAAACTCCTGCAATTCACCAGAAAGTTCCACATAGTTGATCCTCTTGGGGGATTTTCAACCATGAGAATCCTCTCCCTGTCTCCACAATCCAAATACTTAGCTTGAAGAATAGGAACCCATCTCTGCTCCGGCTTGTTGTACATCTACCACACTAACTTTTCCCCCATAGCTTCATTAATTAACTTCTAGTCGCGAAGCCCTGCACCTCCTCCCCCTTTGGGTTTACACACTCTGTCCCATCCATCAACGGAATTTTGTCCTGATCTTGACTACCGTTCCACATAAATTTTCTCATTTTCAATTGAATATTCTTAATGATCGTGCCTGGGAGTTTAAAACAATCCATAGAGAAAATCGGCATTGCCGAAATTACTATCTTCAACATCAATAGGTGACCAGCCAAAGTGAGCCACTTACTTTTCCAACCCTCCATTTTTGCAATGCAACCATAAAGAAGCCCTTTCCAAATCTTCGCCTTACCTGCTCTAGTAAAGAGTGGCATTCCAAGGAATTTCCCAGGTACCTGACCAACTCTAATCTCAAAAAGTCTGGCTAAAGACCTCTATGACCCAGCTTCAGTATGGAAGAAAAAAATCTCTGATTTTTGCTAATTTATCTCCTACCCAGTAGCCCAACTAAATATGTCCAACACTTTTTTCATCACCGATGCTTCTTGCATGGAGGGAACACCAAAAAGACAAGTATCGTCAGCAAACTAGGAATGAGTTGTTGGTTCCACCCCACGAGCAATCTCAATACCTTTCCACAACCCCTGAGAACGCTTTCGAGCAATCAAGCGACCAAGAACTTCTACCAATAAAATGAAAAGAAAAGGGGATATGGGATCCCCTTGCTAAATACCCTGCAAGGTAGGAAAGAAACCTTGGGGACTGCCGTTAACTAAAACTGAAGCAAAAAACTGTGTAACCATGCTAGAAATTCACTTAATCCATGACTTACTAAACCCAAACTTGGCTAGCAAAGCCAAAAGGAAGGACCTGTCAAATCTATCATATGCTTTCCGAATATCTAGCTTAAGAATCATTCTTCTCTGTCTGCTCTTCATGGCCATGTGGATTGCCTCATGAGCCACAATGACCCCATCCACTATATTCCTCCCCGAAGTAAAACCATTATGTTCATAAGAAATCAATTTGTCTAAAATCAACTTAAGCCTGTTAGTAGCAACTTTTGAGATGATTTTATAAATAGTGTTACACAGCGAGATCAGACAAAACTCCTCAAGGCCCTCCGGCTTGTCTTTCTTAGTAATAAGCACCACCAAAGTACAATTGAATTCTTTCAAAATAAAACCCCTAGACCTTGACTCTTCAACCACATTCAACAGCTCATCACCAAGCAAATCCCAAAAGAACTAAAAGAAGAAAGCCTAGAAACCATCCGAGCCTAGCGCTTTATCCCCACCCAAACCAAAAACAACAACTTTTAATTCCTTCATAGAGACAGGATCCTCGAGCATCCTATTATCCTCCCTAGAGACTAAGGGAGGGATTACCTCCAAAAACTCTGCTTGCAAACTTAACTGGTCTGGCCCGCTCTTCCTCCATAGATTCTCAAAAAAATCCACTACCTCATTGTTAATTCAAATAGGATCCTCCGTTAGGGTCCCATCCATGAGTCTCAGAGATAAAATTTTGTTGAGACATCTCTTAACCTTCACTGAACTATAAAAAAATTTGGTGTTTTGATCTCCAGCTTTAAGCCAATTCTCACGCAATTTTTGCTTCCAGAAAATCTCTTCCCTCTGCAGAATTTCCCCATATCTATTAAGTAGGTCTTTCTCTGTGAGGAAATCCACTTTGTCCATACCTTCTGTCAAAACTTTCGAATTCAAAGCCCCCAACTCTCCTTCAATCTTGCCTTTTTCATCAAAGATATTTCCAAAAACATCCCTATTCCAAATTTTCAGTTTCTGTTTCACAAAGCTAAGCTTTTTAAAGAACTGATAGGCCAAGAATCCTTCCACTATAGGGGCCTCCTTCCACCAACAACACACCTGTTCTCTAAATCCCTACTCCTTAGCCACATCTTTTCCACCTTGAATGGACATTTGATCGGGACTCCATCCTTCTGCACAACCAGAGAGACCGAAAAGTGATCCGATCCAGAAATAGCTAAAATTTCTGGCTCAAAGACAAGGGGTGCCAAGTTCCATTCCCCTGCCAAAAAGAACCTATCAAGTTTCTCAGCAATGATGGAGAAACCCAACCGCCTATTGGTCCAAGTAAAATTCCCCCCTTTAGCAGCCACTTCATACAAGGCATTGGAATCCACAAAGGTCTGAAAAACATATTGAATCCTACACATCCTTCTCGTCCCTCCATGTTTATCAAAGTAGGAGAGAGTGGCATTGAAATCCTCAACAACAATCATTAAGGTTGGCCTTACATCCTCTAGAAGCTTGGAAATTTCCTCCCAAAGAAGACACTTCTCCGCAATTTTAGTCAGACCATAGATGTTGATTAGAAAGCATGAAAAGTTCAAAATCCTTGAATTAACCTTTACCATCTGCCAATGTCTAGAACTTGAGATATCTTCTACTTGCACAACCTGGGGGTTCCATAAGATGCCTAACCCTCCTAAAGCCCCCTTTGAATCCACAAAGAAACTAGACCACCTCTGTCTAACACCAAGAACTTTAGCCGCTTCTTTGCTACCTAACTTAGTTTCCTGAATGCAAATAACTTCCAGCTTTGCCTAATCAAAACCTCTTTTGATTAGACATCTCTTGTTAGGGGCATTGCATCCCTTGACATTTCAGGTAAGGAACTTCATTGTTGCCCAGGAGAGAACAGGTCTCTCCCGGATCTTAGAAGTCTAGTATGCCCCTTCATGTTACCTGCTTCCTCTAGCAACTTCTACCTATTTTTCCTACCTCTCAAATTTCCTTTGGATGCCTTTGCAGGATTAGCTTTAGATTGTTTAATGGTCCAAAAATCTGCCTCCCCAACCTTTGCATACAAACCTAGAGAATCATCAATCAGCCCATCTTCATCTTCTGACTCCACCTCCACTGCGTTTCCACAATCCACCTTTACCGGGGACATGTGGATGTCTTTGAAACTGTTAACCTTTTCCTCTACAGCCCCTGTGTCAATGTCAAAGCTCAGGATCGCCGATGGGTTTCCCATCGAATCACCAACCGGTCCCTCCATCTCAGGCCCAGAATTGAAGAATAACAAGTGTTGGGAGGGAATCCCCCCTCCAGTTGTACCACCTCAGGGAAAAATCCCAGGGACTACCTTCAAGGTCGAGCCATTCATAGACATACGATCTCCCCTAAGCTCTTCTCCAGAAGCTGAAATCATGTGAGCCCCCTCCGCACTACCAACCAAAGGTGGAAAACAATCCAAGGAGATCTCCCCCAACGAGCCTTTCTCAAACGCAACAGTCTCACCAATAGAAGAACTGGAGGCCTTGGCTTGACCAACCAGCATGTCTTTCTAAGAATTTTTAGAAGCCATCAACTCTTCAATCCTTCCCCCATCCACATCACTAAGTTGAAACATCCCATCCAGACTTTCAATTGGATCAAATATAGGGACCGACTCTGTAGGTAGGGTATCCAACACCTCCACTACACCATCCGTCCCTGCTAACAACTGGTCCTCCAAAGCTCTGTCTACCCTGCTCTTGCCCTTCTGACCTGCCTTTCAGTCGAGCTCCTCATTCCCCCATTCTTTGCAGGAATTGCATTTCACCATAATTTCCTTGACTTCAATCTCTTGCCTCCATAGTCCCTCTGGAGAACGAATCTCAACAGTCTTGGGGAGCCCCGGGTGCAGTTTCCACATGATGCAAATACGGGCATACATACATGAGTCCAATTTGTCAATTGCTTCATCAGATATGATGAATCTCCCTAATTTATCACCAATCTCCTTGAAGACTTCCTCCTTCCAGTATTCATGCGGTAGATTGTAAAGTCTAACCCAAACAAGGATCTCCTCAATGGAGGCTTGTCTGGGATCAAATTTGGGGGTCCAATCCTTGATGTAAAACCCTATTCCCATCATCATGAAAGGCCCATCATTCATTGCCATATTTTTTTCCTCTTCTGACCCATCAATGATTAAGAAGAACCCATTAGTAAGGGTTTTAATCTCAAAGTGATTCCCCCACTCCTCATCAACCCATTTCCTTACCTTGGAAAAGGCAGGCCAGTCCCCTCTCCACTTCATGAAAAAATCTGTAGCTCGCAAAACTTGAACCGATTCCTTCCAAGCCACTGAGTCAATGCAGATATTGATAGTTCTCTTTTTAGATGTAACTAAAACCTCAACAGAGTTAGGGATCTTAGCTGGAACTAGAGTCTTCTTCCCCAACCTCTCTTCTTATTGTTTCTTGCTCCACTTCGGTTGGTTCGGCAGCCAAGAAAACCCCCATTTATTTTTGTCTTGCTCAAAGGAGAATCTGGCTTCTCCAGCACTACCTCCATCTCTCCTCCTGTGATCCACACCCTGCCATTGCCAATGGTTTGGATGCAGTGGAAACTAGGGCCGCCTCAGATGCCTGAAACCATTCTCGCGATCGAAAATTGCCGCCTCCTGTAAACCCTAGCTTCCTCCTACACTCCATCTCCTAAACTAGAATTTTTAATTATGTTAATTCTTATTCTTCTCAATATTAATTTAATTTAATTTAATTAATATTGTCACTATAGTCCAATGATTGATTTATTCAATAAATCAATTTTACTTCTTCTTCTAGGGCGTTTAAAATGAATTCTTCCCAATCCTCCCTTTTAATTAATTAATCTCAATTAATTAATTAATTCTTTTGATTCCTACAAATCACCTTTTCCTAATCCATCATTAGTCTAATTAATTCTTCTAGAAACTCTCTTAATCCTACTTAGCATTATTCTTCAATTTTAAATTACCTCCACTCATTCTTTATCCTAGTCAAATCCTCCTGCAAATCCCACTTACTCCTAATCCTCACTTAATTCTTCTAAATCATCCCCCTAATCCCTTGATAATGCCTAATCCCCATGATTAGGCACAAAAGTCAACTATAGCTATTTATGGATAAATCCTCTTTGTCCCCCTCTCACCTTCCACCTTAAATGCTCCCCTTTTTTGGGTGAATGTGAGATTTTCAAAATCTCACATTCTCCCATGCTTCTCACATTCCCAAGGAATTTTAAAATTCCTTTTCCCTTTTCCAATCCCCATGCACACAATATCTTAGGAATTTTTAATTCCATGTGCATCCCCCAAGGAATTTTTAATTCCTTTTATTCCTCTTAGGTGCATTGGGAACTCTTCCCCATGTACCTTGAGGAGGGTGGAGACAAGAAATGCCTTTATAGAAAATCTCTTGGTCTCCACCCCCCTTGTCATGTCATTGTCCCTTATTCCATGTGATCTCCTCTCTTCAAATACTAGCCCTCCATTCCTCTTCAATCTTGACCATCCATTTTCCTCTATTCAACTCTATAAATTGGGGTCTCCATCCCTTCACTTGATCATCCACAATCCAAGTAATCTTATGCTACTAGTTTGAGTTTATCCATCCATCAAGAGCATCCACATCATAGCCATATTTGCATCCATAATCCATATTTGAGCACTTATCCTTCACTCATATCCATCCCTTGTTGTGTAATCTGGAGAGCCATCCACATCTCACCATTGGACCAATTCAAACAAGTCCATGCTTGGCTTCAAATAGTGTCCAAATCAGAGGAACAAGAGAGACTTCTCTCTTGCAAGGTATAAGTTAGTTAGTTTATTGCTTTTATTTGGCTTTTTATGCTTATTTGGATTTAAACTAACCTGCTAACCTTGCTTGAAGTTTCCCTTGGTTCAATACCTAGAAAGGAAACATACATAGATAGCCTTGCATGAGCATAAGAATGTTATGGTGGAGGTTGAAATAAAAAGGTGTCTTGAGTCTCTATATTTGTGCTGGAATCAAATGAAACATAACAAGAGATCCTAACAAGAATTTCGAAAAATTCTAATGAATAATCAACCTCTCAAATGTCATTAGTAATGTGCATATTTATAGTCCAAGAAGCTACTTGACTAGGGGAAATTTTTTTGGAGAAGATTGGAGAGATAATGGTAGAATATTGAAGAGATAATTTAGAGTTAAAAGGAGAGAGGATTAATCAAATGGATTGAAAGATCAATCAAGATTTGAAAGAAATCCCAATCACAATAGAAAATAGTGGAGAAATAAATAGGAATAACACAACTAGAAGTCTTCCAAACATGACAAGATCACCCCTTTAGGTATTTAAGTCACCCATTTTTGAGGGTTTATTTTTTATTTGACCCTTGATTTTCCTAAATGACCCTCTAATAAAAGGCACGAAAAATGTCTAAAAACATGTGTGAAGGTTGGGATATTGAAGTAAATCTTGAATAGGGTAGATGAGAGGATACAAAAGAAGGTTAAATTATCATTAAGCTAGAAAATATTGAGATAATGTGTCTTTAACAACACATAGGCCATGGGATGGATCACCAAATCATCATTGGACTACTATCTCAACTAGTGGACACTTACATATTTTTACTCTCAGGTAAGTAGCTAACATTCCCAAATAATGGCATTGTAGGACCTACACTTACCTATACTTAGCTTGGTTGTTGTGCTACATCTCAACCTATATGAGAAACCAAATAGTCCCATGTGATATAAGAATATAGAAATAAAAAATGAAGAATGACAAGAGAACTGACCGATTGCATAGTTTTAAAATATACTACCTTTGTCATATTGTCCTTTTAATTACCTATAACTTGTAAAATGGATGTAAACAAACTAATTTCAATTAATACAATTATTAAGCTCAAAATTAAATGGGAATAGGAGGAAAAGACTATGCTCAATTAGTATCACTTCACCTAGATGTTGTGACATTTATTTTCAATGACCTGTTATGACAATAAAAGAAATACTAAATGATGACAAAAATCTACACTACAAAAGAAAAATTGAACAAAAAGAACCATTTTCACTCATGACAATAAAGTTGACCTTGAGGTCTTTAAGAGACCTATTTTATCTTTTTACTTGTCTCCTTTCATGGTATATTTGCATGCTTATGTGCACACTTTTTCTCTTTGCCTCCCTTTATAGTGCTTATACATCATTTATTTTAGCACTCATTTGTTATGACCTTGATTGATACCTATTTATCATTTTCACCTTCTAAATTTGGTTACATGTTTATTTTATTTCTTGGGTTCATTTTGGCTTGTTTGACAATTTCCCTCTTATTCTTGTTTATATCCTTTTTATACCTATGCTTTATTTACCTTTACATTTTCCTACTTTACCTTATGACATCCTTATTCTCCTTTTGTTTACTCATTTTTTAGCCCTTGTTTAACATTTTGGTTTCTCATCATGCCTTACTATTTTATATTAAATCCATTGTAATACATTCTCATACTTACTATGATGATTTGTTGATGTTTGTTCACATTTATTATCATTTGTATGCTTATGAAATTTACCTTACATGATCATTAATTACTTTTCATGATCTCACATTGCATACCATGATTTTAGAACTTATGATATACCTTATATTGACATATCACACTCCCAGATTTACATACCAAGCTTTCCTTGACATATCACACTTCTTACATTACATTTTAATCATATTGCCATATCACACTTGTAGTATCACCACATTAGATTGGGGGCATTATTACTTCCCACCCTACATCTTATGCTTTCCTTACCATATCCTTATTTTAGAAGGTATTTTTCTTTCTAATTTTACATCTTATGATGTCATTGCCCTATCAATATTTATCTTATTAT
Organism: Cryptomeria japonica; assembly: GCF_030272615.1. Taxonomy (NCBI): domain Eukaryota; kingdom Viridiplantae; phylum Streptophyta; class Pinopsida; order Cupressales; family Cupressaceae; genus Cryptomeria; species Cryptomeria japonica. The sequence goes on from NC_081414.1 coordinate 311,675,904, forward strand.
ATATGGGGCACACTGGACCTTCCCTATATAAATTTGAACTTCATTATGCTATTCTACTCAATTAAAAGGAAACTAGCTTTACATGTACTTTAACAATCACACCATTACCTACATTGACATATTATAATATTAGAGTCATCTCAACATTTAAGGGTATCATGATTTCTTCATTACATACGTCATTTGAATTAATTGCAACACCTTTTCATTTATGAGCTATAATTTCTTTACCTAACCACTATGCTTTTATTGGTACATCTTCATATCTAGGGGTGTCATGCCTTCCCACTTACACATTATGTTCCTATTACCACACTTTACTATAAGGAAATTGTAATTTTCCTCATCTGATGGTGAGGGAATGTGATTCACCAATCTAAACATGCAAACTAGGAATCAAACCCATTCACACCAACATTTAGTGGGGAAATAACCAATAGGCCAAACAAAAAACCCTTTAAAGAGTTGAGCACAACAAATTGATTTTTTACTTGTTGAGATGCAGATGCAATTGGATAAGGTGGAATTATAAAATGTAGGAACTAGGGATAATGATGCAAAATTGGAAGTAATTAGCATAAATAGTAAGATACAAATCATATATGTAGACTCTGAGTACATATTTGGAAACAAGGAATAAAAAGGAATTTGACTCTGCAATTTGAACTTGAAAGTGTTGGACTTGGTTAGACTATGTCAATAGGTGTCACTATCCCCAAGGTGTTTTTTGCAGATATTAGAAATAAATTTGGGATCAAGATGTTGCTCTGAGGATTTTCTTGAAATTTTGTTGAAAAAGTGTTGGATACTAGGAATAGTTGTCATTGTGTAGGTTTTTTTGCTTTTCAAAATATGGTTCTCTTTGTCTCATTTTTCACTTTCTAAATCTATAATCCTTCTCTACTAAATTTGAAAGCTACATGCATAAGACAAGAAAAATGGTGTTGGGTTGATAGGGGTTTGCCTAGGTCAAACCTCAGATTTAGAATTAGCCCTATAATGAAGAATAAATGTAAAAGAGAGCTTGCCCTTGTAGGGTAGAGACTTGATTCGGAATAAAATGTTAAATTGAAATGATATAACTTCATTCATGAATCTCTCTTACTTTGAAGTCAATGACTTTACCCCAATACACTTTCATCTTACACTATTATACTCACATTCCTTAATCACGTATTAAGAAATCACATTATCACATTTTGGGGCATTTGAAATTATGCCTTCCCTATTGTAATTGTATATCCCCATATGATTGAATCATGTTATAAGGTACATTGGAGAGCTACCAACCTATCAACTACATGACATAGATTGGCACCTTCATCACCATTAGGGACATATCACCTCACCTATATATATGTTTATCATGCTCTTGGATGCCACATTGGGGACATATGCAATTCTAGTGTCTTCGATACTTACACAAGTGTTATAAAACACTAAGGGCCACACCACCACTTCTTATTTACACATGTTATCATCAACATTATTATCCCTTACTATGATCTCTAGCTTGTGATTTTACCACACATAATATGAGACATTTAAATATTTGTTATATACTATATTTTCATAATTATAATTTTAAATGATTATATGCTTACATTTATATTTCATGTACTATTTTACCTTTTATACAATTCCTTGTATCGTAGGGATGCAACCAATTATACAGGGCATATTTGATTCGTAACACTCTCACATCAATATTTATAGATAATTAAAAATGATTATAGAAACTCATAATAAGTATGTGGTATGCCTTGTCACTCATTGGTCACCAAGTAAGATGAATCATCACTTTTCATATAGGAAAAACTTCTCTAACCACCTTTCTCTCTTCATTACAACTGCTGACAATTATATTAAGTATGCACTTGCTCATACTTTATACATATGTCACATATGCAACTTCATGAATCTTTTTTCTCTATTTTGTAGGTTCCCATGGAGAGTTCATGACAAATGATGAAACCTACATGATCACATCTTGAAAGGTCCATTACTTTTCATGGACCATTGTTGTATCCTTCTATTTTTGAATATTTACTTTACATGCATGTTTATGAGTGATACATATTGTAGCGTCGTAAATTGTACACACTCGCTAGGGTGGTACAATTTCACACCTAGTTTAGCACCCGCCTTAGTGCATTTTACATTCTGCATTGCATTTCTCCTTTAGCACTTAATTAATCAAATTAATTAGGTCTAAGGTCCTATTTCATCATTCTCTACATCATAAAGTTGGGCCCTTTCACTAAAGCGCGCCCTTCGCATTTTATTCCTCCAATACATCACTCAACCAAAAACCCTAATTAAGTCCTATTTCGAACTTGGGGGCTTGGTTTCGGGGTCAAAACATCTCAAAATCACCTGTAACTTCAGGATTCTCTCTAAAATCATCATATCCGACGGCCCTGAAAATTTGGTGAAAAGTTGTCGGGACCGTGGCGCCCGAAGTGCACATGGTCCCGGACATTTTTCCCAAAATTTTAGGAGCATGATCCAATCATAAAATAAAGCTTAACCCCAAGAAATTGGCGAGATATTCAATCTCTAGGTCGGCCAAAAGACGAAATTGCAACCTAGGGTTTCATACATAAGAGCTCTCTTTCTTCATTTGAAGGGATGGGAATTTTGTTTTCAGGAACTTCATATGCAGCAAAAGAGAAGATCTTTGAAGACTTCAACATCTTACAACATCCTTCTATCAAGCATCTATCAAATTCATTTATCCACTTAGGGCTTGGAAGACATTGAAGAACAATAGGAGATTACCGACTGAAGATTGGCTTGTACCCCTCCCTTGAGGGTTGGGTATGATTTCATGATTGTTTTCATGTCTTTACATAAGCTTCAATACATCATTTATTCATGCTTTAGATCACTTTGCATCTTGATTTAGAGCATTTACGTTATCATTTACAAGCAATTAGGGTTTACTTTCTAGGTTGCTCTAGTTTGCTTTCTTGCATTTTAGGACCTTGCACACACACTAGGTCTGCACACACAATACATTTTACAAAACAACTTGGCTATTCGTGGAGGTGGAAATCACCGAAGCGGGGGTTTGACTAAGGCAAAACCCTATATAGCCGCCCATACACCCTTTTTCAGATATCATTGCAGGTTTCGGGATTCAGACGACACCGCGGGATACAGATCCGGAGAGAGAAGGTCGAGACAGCACTCCGTATCAAATTGCAGAGTAGAAGACTGGGATAGGGGCGCTGGGCGCCCTGGTCCTGCCAGGACAGGGGCACTGGGTGCCCTGGTCCCTGGGACAGAGGCGCTGGGCGCCCTGGTCCTCCGGACAAACAGCTTTCAGACAGCTTCCCGACAGTGTTTCAGAGTGCAGAACAGCAGTTTCCGGTGCAGTTTTCAGGACAGTGGTGCCCGCGCCCCCGTCCCAAACATTTTCAGTCCAATTTTGACTCCGGGTACATATCTGCATTCTCATCTCATCCTTGTATTTACAGCTGTTCATTGTTTAATCTCAATTCTGCAATCTTGTTATTAGTTCATACTTGCACTTTGGGATTAGGATTTGAACTTGCATTACTTGATCTTACAATTTCAACAAGGGAATAGAAATCCTAATAGATATCCCGTGGCTCTCTCTTTCACAAAAAGAAGTAGCCAATTGTGCGATATCTCTAAGCTCTTTCGTATTCCATAATGTGTGTCAAAAGGTAGGATTAGGGCATGTTAACCTAGTCTCGCTTTTTCCCCCACACATTTTGGTGAACCCGACGTGAATCTATCATTGCTTCCTCTTGCATTGCATTTGTTAGATCTAGATCTAGATTTAGTGTGTTTTCATTTCATTTTCATTAAAAAGAAAAAGAAAAAAAAAAAGTGTGTTTCTTTGCATTGGGTGTTTAAGTTTTGTGTAATCTTTTCAAAATGTCATATTTTTATTTGCAAAATGTTCATGCTTTCGATGATTATTATGAGTATAGCCAAGATGAATTAGATGAAGCTTTAGATGAGTTTTTGAACCCTAAAGATGCCAAACCTTCATTTTACCAAAAACTCATAAACCTTGTTACTATGCCATTTCGTTGTGATGAGAAAGATAAGTTGAATGAGTCCTCTCAAGGGTACATTCCTATCAACTCTTCCACTAAATCTAGTAACATGGTTGTTTTCACCAATCCCCTCTATGAGGAGATGTCTCCTTTTGAATCAAAAGATAAACCTTTTAATAGATATGATCATGCTTTGTTGGATGATGCTCTTGATGACTTTGTGGCTTTATCGAAATCTTTAGACAAAAACACAACTTCTAAATTAGTTAACATGATAAACTTGAATGAGCATAAAAAGCCTCTCTTTGAAGTCCAAGGAGCTTATCCTTCTCCCACCCTTCAAGTTTCTAAGTCACCTCTCCTTACTGTCCAAGGAGGGTATGATCATGATTCCTTTCGTACTCCGAATAAACCAATCATCACTGTGCAAGGAAGAAAACCTATAAGTCCTTATAATTATGCCAAGCAAATAACTAGAGAGAGTTATCATGCGGTTGCCCATACTTATCATACCAGAAATAATAGGCAACCTAGTCCTCCTCCTGTTATCCTAGTTTCTCTTCCGAATCCTCAACCGATTCTTCCACAAGCTCCACGTATTTCACAAGTTCTTGGAAAGGAATATGATCTCATAGAACAACTTAAAGCTACCCCTGCTAAGATATCCCTTTGGGATTTGATTCAAACTTCTTCCGCTCATCATGGAATGTTACAAGATGCCTTGAAAGATTTGAATGTTCCTCCACCGAATACATCTAGTAATATAGCATCTTTGGTTAACTCTGTGATCAATCCTAAAGCTCAAATTGTGTTTACCCAAGATGAGTTGCCTACTAGTGAAATCCAACATCAATATGATCCCTTGATGATTGTGGTTATCATGAAAGACACTACTATAAGGCGAACACTAATAGATAATGGCTCTGGTCTTAATGTGTGTAGCATTAATCTTTTGCATAAGATGAATGTGGATACATCCTTAATTGAACCGGACTCTCGTCCTATTCGAGGCTTTGATAATGTGGCTAAAACTTCATTAGGTACTATCACCTTACCCATCATAGTGGGGCCTGTTACTTTGCCTACACCTATCCATGTTATGTCGGGAAATCTAACGTACAACTTTCTACTGGGGAGACCTTGGATTCACAGTATGCAAGCTGTCCCTTCTACATTGCATAGACAAGTTAAATTTATTTATAACAATAAGACATATACCTTGATAGGTGATACTAATTTTCAAGCTTGTTTGCAAACATCCACTTCTAAGGGGGGTTCTTCTAAGTCGTCCTCATCTAGTGATGAATCTTTAAATAAGATACCTATCGGTGAATCCTCGCTCTCCGATGATCAAAATTCTTTGGATGAGTCTGGAGCTCTTGGAGAAGATTCTTCTCGACTTGAAACTACACATAAGAAGGATTTTGATCCTGGGAAGATTCTCGAAGACGACGATTGGGGATCCCTTGATTTTAATCCTACCTTTGTGGGTGAATATAAGGTTCCTTCTAGAGAAATTAAAGTTGAAAAGAAGGGAGAAGCTGAAAATCATAAAGTTGAAAAGAAAGAAGAAACTAAAAATCAATCAACCTTACCTGAATCTATGAGTAATAATTTTGTGGCCGCCTCTCAAACTTCTTCTCCTCACATTTCTAATTACGAAGAGTTTGATTCTTTGTCTTATGAAAAACCACCTTCTCTTCCTGAAATGGCTGATCGTTATGGTCGTGGTTTTTGCATTTTTGCTAAGCATGGGTATCATGGAAAAGGTTGTGGTGCTCATGAACAAGGGATAAGAGTTCCTCTAGAGACTAATTTTTACAATTATGCCTTTGGACTTGGCTTTAATCCCTGCAAACGTACTAAAGCTTCTAAAAGACCATGCATTAGTGTTAATGCTATCTCTACATCTTTATCAATACAACATCCTGAGTATATTGATGGGGATCCTTCGTGTGCCTGTGCTTTGGATGTCTTCCCTACCGACGATGCTTTAGCTGAGTTTTTGGGAGCCTATGACACTCTTCCTCATTATCATCACAATAGGGGACTCCCTTATTGTTTGAACACTGAAGCCTATTTTGGAAAAGAGATTGATAATGACGAGATTGTGAAAGAATTCCCTCAGTTAAAGGATACTCCTCAACAAAGTAATCTTCTCATAAGTGACACCACTGATGTTAAGATGGACCCTTGCAATAAAGAGAAAGTCATTAAAATTGGGAAATGTTTGGATGAAGAGGAACAGAAACAATATGAAGAACTATTGCATGAATTCCCTGATATCTTTGCTTGGGCATATTCTGACATGCCTGGTATAGATCCTAAGATCGTTACTCATAATATTGTCTTAGTTCCTGATGCTAAGCCCGTGAAACAAAAGATTCAAAAAATGAATCCTAAGGTAGCTTTGCTTGTTAAGGCTGAGATTGAAAAGTTATTGGAGGCTGGATTTATCCGCCCTATTGACTATTCCCCATGGATTTCAAATATTGTCGCTGTGGCTAAACTAGACAACAAAATAAGAATGTGTACTGACTTTCGGGATCTAAATAAGGCTTCTTTAAAAGATGATTTCCCTCTTCCAAACATTGACATGATAGTTGATTCTACGGCAGGACATGCCTTGTTATCCTTCATGGATGGTTTTTCAGGCTACAATCAAATTTTTATTAACCCTCAAGATCAATTCAAAACTGCTTTCACCACTCCTTGGGGTACGTTTTGTTGGATAATGATGCCTTTTGGACTTAAAAACGCCGGTGCAACTTATCAACGAGCGATGACCCTTATCTTTCATGATTATATGCATAAGATTTTAGAGGATTATGTTGATGATATTTTGGCCAAATCCTTTCTTCGCATAGATCATGTTAAAATCCTTCGTCAAATCTTTGAAAGAATTCATAAATATCACATGCGCTTGAATCCCCGCAAATGTGTTTTTGGTGTGGATAGTGGAAAACTATTAGGGTTCATAGTTTCGCATCGTGGGATTGAGGTGGATACTAAGAAAATAGATGCTATTGTCAACATGCCACCTCCTAGAAATGTGTCTCAACTTAAAAGCTTACAAGGAAAGATTCAAGCTATTCGTAGGTTTGTGTCTCAGCTTGCGGATCGTACCTTTCCTTTTACTCAACTTCTTAAAAAGGATATCACTTTTCAATGGAATGAGGATTGTCAGCAAGCATTTGAAGATTTAAAAGTGTATTTGGCTAGTCCTCCTATTCTTCAACCTGCCGAACCTTCTAAACCCTTCCTTCTTTATATGGCTGCTTCCTCTCATGCTCTCGCAGCATTGTTGGCACAACATGATAAAGATGGTAAGGAATGTCCGGTTTATTACATAAGTCGTACCTTACTCGATTATGAGACCCGATATTCTGCGATAGAAAGACAATGCTTGGCCTTGGTATTTGCGACTCAAAAATTGAGACATTATCTTTTGAATTTAGAAGTCCATGTCATGGTAAAGTTTGATCCTTTGAAGCATCTTTTCTCTAAAACTGATTTATCAGGACGTCTAGCTAAGTGGGTTATGATGTTAACTGAATTTGACCTTAAATTTGTTTCACAAAGAGCAATTAAAGGACAAGCGTTGACCGATCACTTAGTTGAGGCCCCTTCACCTTTCTCCTTCCCTAACCCTGAGTCCTTTCCTGACGACTTCATTCTTTCTATAGAGAAAGATGAAACTTGGGAGTTATACTTTGATGGCTCTAAGTGTCGTACAGGATCGGGGGCAGGTGTTGTTCTGATTTCTCCTACAAAGAAACCCATTCCCTTATCCTATCATCTAAATTTCCTGTGTACCAATAACATTGCTGAGTATGAGGCTCTTATAGCGGGAATAAAAGCAGCCTTAGCTCTGAACATAAAACACATACATATCTATGGAGATTCGCAATTGATTATAAGACAAGTAACAGGAATATATCAAGCAAAACAAGACATATTATCACAATATAAAGATCTTGCCATCTCTTTATTACAAAATTTTGATTCTTATACTATGGAACCTATTCCTCGAAAAGATAATCGACATGTGGATGCAATGGCATGTGTGGCTTCTCTTGTATCTTTAGAGGACCCTGTGGTTGATCTTAAATTTGTTATTCACAACCTTATTTCTCCAGCTATTGTAGATGATTCTAGCTTGGTAACATGTTGTGATTTTATAGACTCAGATGAATGGTACTCGCATATCGTAAGATATTTGACCGATGGTACCTTTCCTGATTCCGCTAATAGGAACACTAGGGCTAGAATCCGCAAGCTGTCTGCTAGGTATATCATTCTTTCTAATGTCCTTTATCGAAGGGGTTATGATGGTCTTCTCCTTCGTTGTCTTAACAAGTCGGAAATCCCTGTTGCTCTTGAAGAGGCACATTCAGGTGCCTGTGGGGGGCATTTTGGGGGCAAATCCTTGGTTCATAGATTGCTTCGTATGGGATACTATTGGAAAACTATGCAGAAGGATTCCTTTTCATTTGTTAGGAAATGTCATCAATGTCAACAACACAATAATCTGATTCATGCTCCTGCCCAAGAACTCCGTTCTCAAGTAGCTTCTTGGCCTTTTTCCGCATGGGGTTTGGATCTTATTGGTAAAATCTCTCCTCCTTCATCTCAAGGACACACCTTCATTATAACCGCAACAGATTACTTTACGAAGTGGGTAGAAGCTATTCCCCTTCGCTCTACCACTGCTGAAGTGATTTGTCAATTTCTTCTAGAAAACATCATTTCTCGATTCGGGATACCTTCTACTATTATCTCAGATAATGGGACATCATTTAAGAACAAGGACGTGAAGAAATTCCTCGAGAACTTTCATATCAAACATCGATTTTCTACACCATACTATCCTCAGTCAAATGGTCAAGCCGAATCATCCAATAAGATAATTGAACAAATTCTTCGCAAAACCGTGAATAAGCATGGTAAGGATTGGAGTAACCAGCTAATCTATGCTCTTTGGGCCTACCGAACGAGTGTACGAATTGCTATGGGAACTACTCCTTATAATCTTGTTTATGGTGCTGACGCTATTATGCCCTTAGAATTAGAGATTCCATCACTTAGGGTTTCTCTCAAAGGTATAGTAGATGATGACTCTTATAGAGAACAATGACTTCAACAGCTTGAGATGCTCGATGAACAACGTATAAATGCTCTTGAGCATATTCAAGCGTATCACAAAACTCTACAACGAAGCTATAATGATAAGGTTATTCAACATTCCTTCTCAGTAGGTGACTTAGTCCTCTATGAGAATCAATGCAATGTGAATGCCTTACCTACAGAAAAGGGAAAATTTAGTCCTAATTGGCTTGGACCATATATCGTTATTGAGGATTATGGATCAGGTGCTTACAAAATAGCGGATGTAGACGGTACGCCTCTTAAAGAACCTATCAATGCTATGCACTTGCGTAGATATTATGCTTAATTCTCCGTTCTTCATCTTTTCAATTCTTCAACATTGGATAATATGTTAGTGTCTCTTAATTAAAGCAAAATAGAATTAAATGTTATGTTGTTTAATCTATATTGCTTCATTCCTGACAAGCGTGTCTTCTTATTTTATGGTTTGTCTTGAATTCATTTATGTAAATTGTGAAAGATTTACATTCCATTATGCTAGCATATTATACAGTGTCGTTATGTGTTAAGTAGAATCGTATCATGTTGTGTTTAAGTTCAAAATTAAATCACATTAGTTATATGATTCTTAGACTTAATGCATATGTCTTCCTTATCATCAATGTAGTACTTGATTAAATATTTAATTAAGTCACACATGTATCAATTTAATCATGGGGCATTGAGAAATCAATCACATGGAAATTAAATTCTGAACATACATGTACATTTACCAGATGTATTAGATTTAATCAAAACAAAATATACATTGTTTTAAGAATTAAAGATAACACATTTGAGACAAAAGAGAAGCATGTATATATATACATATATATATGTGTGGATCGTATACAAATATAGGTCACTATACATCCAAAATTGTGACCTCTCCTACATCATCAAATCATCTCCTATCCCTAGGGCTAGTGGCTGGAGAGTGTCGACTGGACGCTCCCTCTTGATCTGGCCGTGAAGGTGGACCCATGGGTGTGTAGCGCGATACAGATCGTGAGTGACTCCGAGAGGAACTCCTGCGATCCCTATCCATAAGGATCGCACGATAGGTGGTAGCCTCGGTTTGAGCTGCTGCTAGATCTCGTCGCGCCTGCTGGAGGTCTTCTGATAGGACTCTCTCTCTCTGTCGCGCCTGCTGGAGGTCCTCTGATAGGACTCTCTCTCTCTCCCTCCATATATCTACCTGTACTCGGAATGGGAAAAACAAATCCTCATGCCGACCCGCGTTCCCCTGAGGCCTATAGGCAATCTGTGAGGAACTGGGGATCTGTGCTATCGTGGAAATGTCTGTCATTGCCTGCTGAATTAAGGAACGCCACTCCTGCACATAAGCTATGGCAGTAGAACAGATTTTTTGTTAGTACCATTCTATATCATCAAAACATCAATCAATCAATATAAACCTACTATACTTGGATCTCCCTCGTGCCAGTAGGGATCATGATATGGTAGTATCTGTGCCTGGGAACTGCTAGGCTCCCCTCGCTCGAATAATCTATCCATGATGGGTGTAGGCTGGACGGTACTAGGGACAGGCCTCCGTATCGCCTCATGTTCCCCCTGTTGGGGAATAAGAGCTGGATCTAGTGCTATGGTATCGTCTCCTGAATGGTGGGGAGCTGCATCCGACTCCTCCTCATCATCTCTATCCTCCTCCTCGTCGTCCTCCTCGTCCTCATCTGCATCATCACCTACATCTCCCTCGTCCTCCTCTCTATCTGTATCCTCCTCCTCCTCCTCGGCACTGGGCTGATCGCCTGTAGGTGGATCAGGATCTCCCGCCTCCTCATGACCCTCTCCCTCCTTTGGCTCCTCTGACCTGGATCCCTGGTCCTCGTCTTGGTCTCCATGTCTCCATGGGCCTGGATAGCTTGTCGGATGATCTGGTGGAAAGATAGGACCTGGATATGATCTCATAAACCATGAGACGTACCTCTGCTGTGCTCCAGGCTCTGCAGAATAGTCAGTGACTACATCCTGATCAGATCCCTCTAAGTCTGTAGTCTCGATGTCATCTATCGTCGGTCTCGCTACTGCTCTAGGTCTGGGAAGGACCCGCGAGTGTCGAGTATAGATGGGCACATCGGCTGGAACACACTGCTCTAGCCCGAACTGCCTCCGTACTCCGTCAAAGTAGAAAGGGACTATGATGTGTGCATATCATCCCCGCAGTAGGCGGTTCCTCTGTAGGCATGCTAACTGTCTCTCCATCCCATCCCATTTGTGCATCCGTAGGTAAGGTCTCCACACTGTCACCTCGGCTGTCACTCTGTCAAAAATCACTCTCCAATATAACAAATCTCCAAATCTCCACTCGCTGGTAAGTGGATAAGTGAACACCCTAGGTCGCTCGCTCGCTGTACTCAGCGGAAAGCCGACGGGCCTGGTGCATGTGAAGTGCTCTAAAATCCACACCTGCAGAAGTGTGCATTGCATCAAACTACAACCCTATCCAAATACATACTCCTCAAGGTCGTGATAGAGATGCGCAAGCATACTCCGACCCCAAGCATACACTCTCTTGTGTCTCTCCATCGCTCTGATACACCATGTGAGACCCCCATGCATGTGTGTGCCTCTCCCATTAGGGCAGACGGCTAGTGCTATGATGGCTATCATAAGGCATCTCAGAAGGGGTACCTCCCCTGTAGGATGTAAGAGCCAGCTGACCATGATGCGACCTCTCGTCTCGCTCGGCATGACTCTCCCTATGCAATACACCTGCTCTCTCTGATGATCCTCCGCTGACCGATCGGTCGCGTATGTAACAGTCGCTCCTCTGATAGGAAGACGAAGTATACGGTACACATCCTCGAGTGTGACTGTCAGCTCTCCTACTGGAAGGTGAAAAGTGCATGTGTCAGGATCCCATCGCTCCATCAATGCCATCAGCATCGCAGGATGGAACCAAATGGCCGGCATGAGGATCACATACCATAGTCTTACTATCAACAGTGTGTCTCTCTCTGACTGAGTCAGCCGCGGAATCTGATCTCGCAAACTGCGAAGAATATGTCCCGCTGTATGCTCTCTCATGTACGGAAGGCCCTGCAACACAAGAACATAACCATAATCAGTACTCAATCATCAAAATCGCTAATGCAAACTGTCAAACATCGTGTGCTAGTCCTGAAACCCCTCGCCAAGCCCTGATTGGGGACCATAGTGTCCTGTCAGGGACCATGGCGCCCTGTCAGGGACCATGGCGCCCTGAGGGGACCATGGTGCCCTGTCAGGGACCATGGCGCCCTACAGGGACCATGGCGCCCTTGTCAGGGACCATGGCGCCCTGGGGGGACCAGGGTGCCCCACAGGGACCATGGCGCCCTGGGGGGACCAGGGTGCCCCACAGGGACCATGGCGCCCTGGGTGGGCCCCGAGTCAGCCTTCAGGGCCCGCATACGATCACAGAAAAGTCAAACATGCGAAAAATCAAAAGTCAAACGTTCAGTCAACTCACCTCGTCCAGTGGCTCATTGTCGATCATGGCCTGGCGCAGGATCTCGATCCTCGTGGGACGCTCCGGTCGTCGTGAAGGCATGATGATGGCTATGTGGGCTCCGCTGCACTGAATAGTATTCTGAAATCAACAAAGTGACGAATACAAGTGTCACTTTCGAGGTATATACTCTCGTTTGTTTATTCTTACTTGTTGAAACCCTAATTTTCCTCTTTCACTCATTTCATCATAACTTGAGTTTGGGAGATGCGATTTTCAAACCGTTTGTTGCGTAGGAATCGTATTTTCATTCCCCTACTCTCGGGATGTTCCAAAAAGTGCTCTGATGAAGCCTACTTAGTGAACACCCCTCATTAATACTACCTTACACAATTTGTTGCAAGTAAACATGCTACCCTGTTTCACCTCCCTAATAAGCAAGTCGAAACAAGGGGGGGCATACAGCTACTCACAAATTTCATCACTTTCCTTAGTAAGCATTAGGTGATTTTTGTGATCTAATGTGTGTTTTGTAGGGTGCGGTTCCTAACTGTGTACTGCAAATGCCGCTGGGGGCTTCGTCCGACAACTTATGGATATATCCTTTTTCAAATAATGTTTACTTTCTGTACTTTAGCTTGCATATGCACGTAGTACTCATATGACCGCTAAAGTGGGGGCTAAATGTAGCGTCGTAAATTGTACGCACTCGCTAGGGTGGTACAATTTCACACCTAGTTTAGCACCTGCCTTAGTGCATTTTACATTCTGCATTGCATTTCTCCTTTAGCACTTAATTAATCAAATTAATTAGGTCTAAGGTCCTATTTCATCATTCTCTACATCATAAAGTTGGGCCCTTTCACTAAAGCGCGCCCTTCGCATTTTATTCCTCCAATACATCACTCAACCAAAAACCCTAATTAAGTCCTATTTCGAACTTGGGGGCTTGGTTTCGTGGTCAAAACATCTCGAAATCACCTGTAACTTCAGGATTCTCTCTAAAATCATCATATCCGACGGCCCTGAAAATTTGGTGAAAAGTTGTCGGGACCGTGGCGCCCGGAGTGCACATGGTCCCAGACATTTTTCCCAAAATTTTAGGAGCATGATCCAATCATAAAATAAAGCTTAACCCCAAGAAATTGGTGGGATATTCAATCTCTAGGTCGGCCAAAAGACGAAATTGTGACCTAGGGTTTCATACATAAGAGCTCTCTTTCTTCATTTGAAGGGATGGGAATTTTGTTTTCAGGAACTTCATATGCAGCGAAAGAGCAGATCTTTGAAGACTTCAACATCTTACAACATCCTTCTATCAAGCATCTATCAAATTCATTCATCCACTTAGGGCTTGGAAGACATTGAAGAACAATAGGAGATTACCGACTGAAGATTGGCTTGTACTCCTCCCTTGAGGGTTGGGTATGATTTCATGATTGTTTTCATGTCTTTACATAAGCTTCAATACATCATTTATTCATGCTTTAGATCACTTTGCATCTTGATTTAGAGCATTTACGTTATCATTTACAAGCTATTAGGGTTTACTTTCTAGGTTGCTCTAGTTTGCTTTCTTGCATTTTAGGACCTTGCACACACAATACATTTTACAAAACAATTTGGCTATTCGTGGAGGTGGAAATCATCGAAGCAGGGGTTTGACTAAGGCAAAACCCTATATAGCCGCCCATACACCCTTTTTCAGATATCATTGCAGGTTTCGGGATTCAGACGATGCCGCGGGATACAGATCCGGAGAGAGAAGGTCGAGACAGCACTCCGTATCAAATTGCAGAGCAGAAGACTGGGACAGGGGCGCTGGGCGCCCTGGTCCTGCCAGGACAGGGGCGCTGGGTTCCCTGGTCCCTGGGACAGAGGCGCTAGGCGCCCTGGTCCTCCGGACAGACAGCGTCCCGACAGTGTTTCAGAGTGCAGAACAACAGTTTCCGATGCAGTTTTCAGGACAGTGGCACCCGCGCCCCCGTCCCGAACATTTTCAGTCCAATTTTGACTCCGGGTACATATCTGCATTCTCATCTCATCCTTGTATTTACAGCTGTTCATTGTTTAATCTCAATTCTGCAATCTTGTTATTAGTTCATACTTGCACTTTGGGATTAGGATTTGAACTTGCATTACTTGATCTTACAATTTCAACAAGGGAATAGAAATCCTAATAGATATCCCGTGGCTCTCTCTTTCACAAAAAGAAGTAGCCAATTGTGCGATATCTCTAGGCTCTTTCGTATTCTGTAATGTGTGTCAAAAGGTAGGATTAGGGCATGTTAACCTAGTCTCGCTTTTTCCCCCACACACATATTTTTAGATGCGTGATTGTTTTAGGATTCACATGCACCTCAAAGTGGGGGAATTTTTTTATGGAAATACCTTCATACACAATCCATTCCCATTTACTTTTGTGCTTGTTTTGATTATGTTGACATATTGACAAAGTGACATTTTTTATTAAAAATCACATCTCTTTCCTATGCCACCTACTTAAACTTTTTACACATTCCTATACATGTATCATTTACCTTATCCACATATACACACATCCCAATATATTCATCACATAAATTCATTAATCGTATCCATACATGCATGTACTCTCATGCACCTGTTATCCATTATGATTTGGCCCCTTTAATGTATTGGGTCCATTCCATGATCATGGGGCCAACCTTCTTACTAGATTTTACCCTTTTAATTTAATGATTTGAAAAAATTCGTGGACTCCCTCCAAGGGTTGATCAAACACAAGTTTGTGCAATGTGTTGCTATTTCTTTGTATATAAAGACATTCAATGCATGTATTTTAGACATCTCAAATCTTCCAAGTTTCATTTACATATCATTCACATTATAATACTTTAATTGTGCAATAAGCTAAATTTAGATTTGCACAAGAATTATAGAAACATATGCATGTATGGAGTGTCTTATTTTTTATTGTGTACACAAATTTCCAGGGTCTTACCTAAGGAACATATCCTCTTGTAACATAATGAGAACATTTCTAAGGTATTTATAAATACTGCAAGTCTTTAGATATCAAAGAATGTAGAGAAGCATGAGTAAAACATAAAATAAAGTTGAATATATTACTAGATCAAATCTAAAAGTGCATGACATCTCTATGAGTGTGGACTCAACCTAAATACCCAAAATTAACTCTATATAAAATAAACAATATAAGGTGAGATAAATAACAAATTGTTATGTCTTGTTTTTATCCCTAGACAACATAGATTCCAAAATCTTCGTCTCAATTATTAGTTCCTGTCATTATACATTCATTGAATATAATTTTTTATTAGCTTAACCAATGATATGATATAATTAAAAAAATTGTATAAAATTTCTATTGTCTTTATTTATTTTTTATTTTACATAATTAAATACATCATTTTTCTTCATTTTCATTGGTCTATATTGCCAACAATTAGTATAAAATTCTCTCTTTTTAATATTACATATTTTACTTCATTTATTAAATATCAAAATCATATTAAATATATATGTCATTTATGTCCATTGCTTTCACTATTTTTTTTACAATACTTATGCATTCACTATGTTTGTAAATAGCTTAAATAGTGATTAAGCGTTGTCCTTTCAGCCAATCAATTTTTAGAAATTTTCAAACTAAAATAAATTTCTCTTTTTTCAAAAGTTAACTTGCTTATTTTTTAACAAAAAATATTTTTTAAAAAGTTTTCTTTGTGCTGTGATTGGTCTATATGAATTTCTGTATGCATAAAATTTAATTTTCGTGAACAAAAAATACACAATTTTAATATACAATTAAAAATTGTCAAAAATTTAATGCAATGACACACTAAATTAAAAACTATCGCCCACTAAATTGAGTGAATGTTTATCTAGCCATTAAAGAAACATAAATATAATATTTATATGGTGGGACGATGGTACAAAAACCAATAATGGAGGTACTAACAAAACATTATAAGAAAGTTAAAAAAAAATATAAAGAAAATTAAAAATGCATGCAAATTTTATAATTTATATCTTTTATGGGATCTTGAGTAAGATTTTGTAAAATTTACATGATAAATCATGAGTAAAACATATTTTGAAAATTTTACATGATAAATCATGAGTAAAACATTAATTTGTCTTTTTATAGGTAGTGATTGATTTGTTTTATCGTTTATTAGTTCTTTCAGACATGGTAGTTTACTTTCCTAATCTTTATTTGAATTCATTTTTTGTCAATTTTTTTTTTTCAAAATTACTACTTTATTTTGTATAGATCATTTTATTATTTATATGTTATTTTTTAATTTATGTTAATGTTATATATATATGCTATTATTTATTATATATAAAATTAGTATAGATATCTATTTAATAAATATTTATATATGAATTTTAAGTTATTTTATTTTACTTTAAAATTAAGTAAATATCGTGGAGTAGGTTTCATATATATTAACAAGAAATAAATTGCATGATTCATGGACTGATATCAAGAGGTAGACCTATTTCTTTAGAAACTTGTATATAATGAATTTAATGTCATCAATGAATTCGACCACTCCTACTGCTTACAATAGGTATAGTACATCTTCATTATGGGCAATGGAAAATTGGAAGTCTTTGTATTATTGTGAATAAGTCAGTCCATGAACAAAGAAATGGCTTGTTTTACATATTTGTCTCTTAGGTCTACTTGAATGTTAAATGCACCATCCAAGGAACCTTGTGATTGATGCATGTTGAAATTAGAAATGGCTAGGACAACTTTCTTTTTATATGTGGGTAAACTAGCACATGAGTATCATGTTAAGCCTAACCTTTTTGCTGAGATATTTGAACAAAAATTGTTAGAAATCATTCCAAAAGGGTGTGATTGGGAACACGAGCATTATGGAGGCACCTTGGATCAATGATGGAGCATATGGTATTTTTTACTTATTTCATCTAGACAAGAAATACCTAGCACAACTGAATGTTGATATCATTGGTATCACAAGGATGCATATAACTAGCAATGCAAAAGTTTGATATTTCAAAGAATATAGTGAGTGCACATGAATTAAAAAATGGTGTAAGACCTTCAACAAAAATGAGGCAACCTTGTGAAGATATATGAATTATATAGTCACTAAAATACTCAAAATTAAATCATTCAAGATTATTTCCACCTTCACTTGATCACATCTAAAGTCGACTAATTGATTAGTCGCTCTTAATCTCTTGATAGAAATGTCAACAGTAACATTGTTCATGTTATGTAAGATACTCCATATAGATTCAACTATGTTCAATAGTTCCCAATTAAAACTTTGAAATTGCAAATCAAGTTGATATAGATTTGGAAGTCACCTTCCACATCAATATTAGATAGGTTTTTCCTTTGCACAAATAAAAATTGGCTAGAAGAACCTCTACCTCTTTCTATCTCTATGTTTTCTCTCCCTTTTCTTTTGCCCCTCTATCTTTATTTCTACTTGTGTCTATTGTACTCAATTTGCATCCATTTTAAAACATAGAGATTGAGGTGACAAACATATAAAGACCTCTCTTTATTTCTCTTCTCATCTCTCTCTATATTCTTATCTCTCTCATTCACACATGCTCTCCCTACTTATCCGTCCCCATATCTATCTCTAAATCTCTCTCTCATACAAACTCCCTATTTCTACCTCCCTATCCCTATCTCTCTCCCTCCCTCCCCCCCTCCCTCTATTACTTGTTTTTATCAATCTCTTTCTCTTTCTCTCTATATCTCTATCTTCATGTCCCTCTCTTTCCCACTTTATTTGTATCTCATTATCTTTATATATCTCCCTCATATTCACTCTAGCTATTCCTCTATTTGTGCTACTTTCTCCCTACCTCTATATATTAGTTCTCTCTATCACCTTTCTCTCTGACTCTTCCCCCCTCTATCCTTATCCCAATATCTCTCTTTCTCCTTCCCCATCTCTATTTATATCTCATTATCTATAGCTTTATCTTAGTTTCATCTCTCATGCTCTCTATCTATCTATCTATCTATCTATCTATCTCCCTTTCACTCCTCTCTCTATCTCTTTTAATTCATATCCTTTTTATCCCTATTCTTTTTATCTATATTCCTATCCCTCTTCATCCCTTTATATCTCCACCTCTCTCTCATTCACTCCTCTCCCTTCATCTCTCCTACTCTATAGCTTTATCTCTATTTCTCTCTATCTCCTCTCCTCTCTATTTATCCCTCTCCTCACTCTATCTCCCTCTATCTATATCCTTTTTTACCTTTATCTCTCTGTTTCTATTTTTATCTCTTTATATATCAATATCACCCTCTATTTTATCTCTCCCTTTCTCCCTCTACTTCTCCCCCACCTCTCTCTCCACTCTACCTATTTCTCTCCTTCTCTCTCCTCATGTCTATCTCTATCCTCTTTATCTCTCACCCTCTTGCTTCCTCCCTATATCCATATCTATCTCTCTATCTCTATGTATCTCTTCCTTTCTCTTCCCATATATATCTATCTATCTCTCTTTTTTTATCCCATATATCTCCATCTCTCCCTCTTTCTCTATCCTTTTGTATCTCCCATATTTTATCTTCCTCTCTCCATCTCTATTTTTCTACCTCCACTTCTTTTTGTTTGTCTCTTTCCATCTCTATCCCTCCCTCTCCCTCTCTTTGTATATCTCTCCCAATCTCTCCCTCTTCCTTGATCTTGATTTTTTCCTCTTAATCTCTCCCTCAACACATAGTTGTCTCCCTCTTCCTCTCTCACTCTATATTCCTTTCTACCTCTATTTTCCTTGTAATGATTCAGAATATCTATGCATTTAATAGTTTCAAGACAAACTTCAAAATACAACTTTTAAAAAACTAAATAAAATCATCATACAATGACAACACTGAAAGCTATTAATTATAGGTTTGTAATAATTACTTTATTCCTACCTTTCATTTACTATTGATTAGCAATGACTTTTCCAAGGGAAAAGATTGACAAATTAGAATTATATTATAATTAAAGTTTAGTTTTAAAAATTTTCTTTTATATTTTAAAATTATTTTATAATTAGAATTAGAATTAATTAAATATTTAACTATTTAAATAAAATAAATTAGAATTGTGTTTAATATTGTAATTATTTTAATTAAAACAATAAATTTAATTGTAATTTTAAAATAATATTATATTTAAGATTAAGTTTAATTATATATTAATAATAAATTTAATGGTGTTATAGCTAACACTAGCATATATGTCTTAAATTTTAATTTAATCTATATAAAATACGTCGAGAGATATCCTTCTCGAGGCGTCTATTTTTAATCAATTTTACACCCTAAATTGAAATAGACACCTCCAGAAGGATATCTCTCGGCGTATTTTATATAGATTAAATTAAAATTTAAGACATATATGCTAGTGGCAGTCGTGCGACGCGACATGGAAAACATAAAATAAATGCAATATATAGTTATATAGTATCTTTTTCTTGAATTGATTTATATTATAATAGTATTATATTATTATGTAGAGATATAAGAAATATATACATTTAGACTATTTTTAATAAATGTATGTGTTGCAAGCTATGAAAATGTAAGATATATATAAGACTTTAATTAATAATAGTATAAAACATTATTTAATGGTCAGTATTATGGTTACGGATAGGGCTAGGGTTAAGGTTAGTATTATGGTTAGAGTTAAGGTTTACATCATTGTTAGGGCTACATTTAGGGTTCCCATCAAGGATAGGGTTTGGTTTAGGTTTAGAATTATGGTTAGGGTTATGATTTAGGAATACTGTTAGGATAATCGTTAGGATTAATATTTAGGATTACAGTTTAGGGTTAGGGTTAGTATTTGCATCATGGTCAGGGTTAAGGCTTGGGTTAGCGCTAGTATTTACATCATGGTTAGGGTTAGATTTTAAGTTTACGATGGGGGATTATTGTTCGGCTTAGCATTTAGGTTTATGATTAGGGTTATGGTTAGGATTACAATTACGGTTATGGTTTATTTCATGGTTGGGGTGAGGGCTAGGGTTAGGTTAACATTAGGATTAGGGCTATGGTTAGGATTTCAATTAGGGCTAGGGTTTAGGGTTATGGTTAGGATTATGGTTAGGGTTATGGTTTATATCATGATTGGGGTGAGGGTTATGGATATGGTTAGGGTTTACATCATGAGTAGGGTTTGGGTTAGGTTAAGGGTTAAGGTTAGTGTTAAGGTTTATGGTCAAAGTCAACATCATAGTTACGGTTGGTTTCAGGTTTAGTGTAATGGTTTGGGTTAGAATTTACATCATCATTATCATTAGGGTTAGGATTATGATTATGATTAGGGTTAGGGCTAAATATTAAGGTTACAGTTAGGATTGGGATTATGGTCAAGGTTGAGGGTTAAAGATAGGGATAGGTTTTCAATTAGGGATAAGGATTATTGTTAGTGTTCGTGTTTAGAGTAATGGTCAGGATTAGGTTTAGGGTTATAATTATGATTAGTGTTAGGGTTTAGAGTTACAATTAGGATTATGGTTAGGGTTATGGTTTACACATTGTTGGGGTTAGTGTTAGGGTTTGGATTATGATTAGGCTTAGGGTTATGGTTATTATTAAGATTATGGTGAGGGTTAGCATTTATATCATGGTTAGGGTTAGGTTAAGCATTAGGGTTATGGTTAAGATTTGCTTTGTGATTAGGGTTATTGTGAGGGTTAGGGCATAGGATTAGGGTTATTGTTAGGATTATGGTTAGGCTAGGATTATAGTTAGGATTATGGTTACAGTTAGGGGTGTATCATAGTTAGGGGCAATGCTTGGATTAGGGTTAGGTTTTGGGGTAGGGTTATGATTACGATTATGATTATGGTTATGGGTATATAGTAGTTAGGGATAGTGTTAGGATTAGCCTTAGCCTTTGGGGTAGGGTTAGGGTTTGACTATAGGATTATGGTTAGAGTCATAATTTAAGATTATGATTAGCGCTTACATAGTAGTTAGATAAATAGATTAATGGATAGGGCTAGACTTAGGTTTAGGGTTTGGATTAGGGTTAGGTTTTTGCTTAGAGATAGATTCAAGGTTAGGGTTAGGGTTTATGGTTAGTATTATAGTTAGGGTTAGGGCCTAGTATTAGGGTTATTATTAGGATTATGATTAGGTATAGGGTTATAGATAGGATTATGGTTATAGTTAGGGGTGTATCATAGTTAGGAAAAAGTTAGGGTTAGGTTTTGGGGTAGGGTTAAGATTACAATTATAATTATGGTTAGGGGTACATATAATACTTTAGAATAATGTTAGGATAATGGTTATCTTTTGGGATAGGGTTAGGGTTAGACTTTAGGATTATTGTTAGAGTCATGGTTTAGGATTCTGGTTAGGGTTTATATTATAGTTAGGTTTAGCTTAATGGATGGGGTTAGACTTAAGTTTAGGGTTTGGATTAGGGTTAAGCTTTGGCTTAGAGATAGATTCAAGCTTAGGGTTAGGGTTTCTAGTTAGTGTTATGGTTAGAGATATAACTTAATTTAGGCATAGAGTTAGGGTTAGTGTTAAGGGTTACTATTAAAATTAATATTAGGATTTACACCATGGTTAGGGTTAGGTTTAGTTAGGGTTATGGTTAGGATTTACATCATGATTTGGGTTATTATTAGGGTTAGGGTTTAGGATTAGGGTTATTGTTAGGATTTGAGTTACGTTTAGGGTTATAGTTAGTATTATGTTTACAGTTAGGGACATATCATAGCTAGGGACAATGTTGGGGTTAGGGCCATGTTTTAGAGTAGGGTTAAGATTGTGGTTATGATTATGGCTAGGGGTATATAATAGTTAGGGATAGTATGAGGATTAGGCTTAGCTTTTAGGTTAGGATTATATTTCAGGATTATGGTTAGAGTTATGGTTTAGGATTATGGTTAGGGTTTACATCATAGTTAATTTTAGGTTAATGGATAGGGTTAGACTTAGGTTTAGGGTTTGGATTATGGTTAGACTTTCTCTTAGAGATAGATTCAAGGTTTAGTGCTAGGGTTTATGGTTAGTGCTATAGTTAGGTTTAGGGCTTAAGATTAGGGTTATTGTTAGGATTATGTTTAGGTTTAGGGTTATAGTTAGGATATGGTTGTGGTTAGGGATGTATCTTAGTTAGGGACAATTATAGGGTTTAGGGTGGATTTTGGGGTAGGGTTAAGATTACGGTTATGATTATGGTTAGGGGTATATAATAGTTAGGGATAGTGTTAGAATTAGGGTTAGATTTTGGGGTAGGGTTACTATTAGACTTTAGGATTATAGTTAGAGTTATGGTTTAATATTATGGCTAGGGTTATATCATAATTTCATTTAAGATAATGGATATTGTTAGACTTAAGTTTAGGGTTTGGATTAGGGTTAGGCTTTAGCTTAGAGATAGATTCAAGGTAAGGGTTAGGTTTTATGATTAGTGTTATAATTAGAGATATAATTTAATATAGGGGTAGAGTTAGGGTTATGGTTTATATCATGGTTAGGGTTAGTGTTAAGGGTTGCTATTAGGATTAATCTTAGGGTTTACACCATTGTTAGGGTTAGGTTTAGTGTTAGGGTTATGGTTAGGATTTACATCATGATTATGGTTATTGCTAAGGTTAGCGGTTAGCTTTAGAGCTATTGTTAGGATTATGGTTTAATTATATGGCTAGAGTTAATTTTATGGTTAGGTTATGGTTGGCATTCAATTAGAGGGATTAGGGTTAATGGTTAAGGTTATAGTCAATTAGATTTAGGGTTCAATTAAGATTAGGATTTGATTATGGTGACATTTAATTATAGTTAGGGTTAGGATCAAGGTATAGAGTAGATTAGGGTTAGGGCTAGCTGAGGATTGGAGTTCAATTAGGGTTTCGGTTAAGTTGAGGTATAAGATCCAATTATGGTTAGTTTATTGTTCAAGTTGTAATTAGAGATTAAGTATAGTGTATGATTAGGTTATGATTAGGTTTCAAGTAGTGTTAAGGTTTAGTTTGGGTTTATGGTTCAATCATGGTTAGATTAGGGTTGAAGTTGTAGGTAGTGTTTAATTCTCTAGATTTATAGTTAATTTTAGGGTTAGGTTTTAATTTGGTAAGATTAGGTTTTGTGTTAATGTTAGGGTACAATTAGGGTTAATATTGAAGGATAATGTTCATGGCAAAAGTTGAGGCTCCATTAAATTAGTGGGAGCATTATGGAGGGTTCAATCATGAATAGGGTTAGTATTACAATTTAATTAGAGTTTAATTAGGGTTAGAGTTAGTTTTAGGATTCAAATAGGGTTAAGGTTCAATTATGGTTAGATTAGGATTCAATTTGTAGGTAGGGTTTAATTCTAAGATTAGAGTTAAGTTTAGGATTATTTTTTAATTATGATAAGATGAGCTTTGACTAAGGTTAGGCTAAAATTAGGATTGTTATTATAAGATAATGCATTAAGGACACTTATTTTCATTTTCCTATGAATAGAAAAATCACATATTTATCATCAATTAGAAATTTCTTTTAATAATAAATATTCTTTGTATACTAAAAATTATATATTATTTTTGAAATATGTGTACATGCATGAAAATTTTATTCTTTTGAATTTAGAAACATTATATTTTAATGATTAAACCTTAGAAAAATTATATTTTTATGATTAAACCTTAGAAACATTTTTTTTATTTTTTTTCTAAATTGAAAATTTAAAATTATATACTATTTATATTCCTTATACTTTTGTAGCATGTAATTTTTATTTTTTGAATATAGAAACATCAATTAAAATTTAGAAACATGCTTTGATATTTCTAAATTGAAAAAATAAAGTATAATTGAATTTAGTAACATTATATTTTTATGTTTAAAATTTACAAACAAAAAAAATCTTTTTGGTCTTTCTAAATTCAAAATTGTTTCCTTCCATTTTCAATCAAAATATTGCTTTTTAAAAATTATTTCTATAAAAATAATTAACAATAATAACATTCTTTCTAGGAAGCAATATTTTGTCAAAAAGATAAAAATTATTTGTTTTATCACTTTATAGAAATAAAAAAGTTGGTGTACATCCATGTAACTTTGATTTTTTGAATTTAGAAACATTATATTTTTATAATTAAACCTTAGAAACATTTTTTTATTTTTTTTCTAAATTTAAAATTTAAAATTATATACTATTTTTATTCCTTATACTTTTGTAGCATGTAATTTTGTTTTTCTGAATATAAAAACATCAATTAAAATTTAGAAACATGTTTTAATATTTCTAAATTGAAAATTAAAAGTATAATTGAATTTAGTAACATTATATTTTTATGTTTAAAATTTACAAACAAAAAATATCTTTTTGGTCTTTCTAAATGCACAAATTGTTTTGTTCCATTTTCAATCAAAATATTGCTTTTATTTTTATTATTTCTGTAAAAATAATTAACAATAATAACATTCTTTCTAGGAAGCAATATTTTGCCAAAAAGATAAAAATTATTTGTTTTATCACTTTATAGAAATAAAAAAGTTGTTTATATCAAATTGATACTAATCAAATTTAATATATCGAATTGATACTAATAATTAAATGAACTAAATGAACTGCAAATTATCAACAATTCCTCAAAGGTTTTTAATTTCTTTTTAAAATTTTGATTTAATTGTATATTTATGAAACAACCAATAATCCACACCATGTGCTATCAATAGTATAAACAAATCTATTTACAAATATAATATAAGTAAAGATGAAATACATTATATAAATTGAGCATAAAGGGTCTAACAAACTGCTTAAATAAGGATTTAACCTATTGGACATTCATTGTGCACCCTTTAGAAACTAAGGGTAATGTACATCTCTACTTTTATTTATGATATTCTTTCCTTACTGATGAAAAATATATGCTCATGAGTGGAAAGCAAATAAAGTATAAATAGTTTAAAATAAAAAACTAAAAAAATACAGGAACAAATGCAATAATGGACTGGAGAGGACCCTGAGAACTTGGATGGCCTACTTGATCTATGCATTCAACATATCCTTTTGCTTTTCTTCTTCCCTGCAAAAAAATGAAAGCATTGGAATGGGATACGGGTATGGACATCCATCAAAAAATAATGATAGTAGCAAGCAGAAACAAAACAGTTGCAAGAAATAATGATAGTAGCTTCATCTATCTTTGACCTTGCTCACCTACAAACATCCATACAAGAACATAGATCATCAAAACAAAAGTACAAATGAGCCCATTTCAAGACATCATAACACAAAAGAGAAAGGAATGCGACTTTGGGGAAAATAGAAGATAGCAGAAAACAAGAATGCGGTAGAAAATTTGAAGTGATCAATCTGGGTAAGCGATTGTTGAATCCATTGTTGGCTTTGATCGCCTAGTAGTTGGCTTCATTAACTCTTTCATCAGCCTCATCGATAGCCTCCATTAAGACATTTATTTCATGAAGACCCAGACATATAGACATGGAAGCGTCTAGATTTTAATCTACATGAATATTGTTTTACATGTGCAATCAAGCATAATAATACATGGAAATGCTGGACTTACTGAGCTTATTGCGCTTCTTCTCATCTAGGTTTTATTCATTCAAAATCATTCTATCAAAATAGTGATGCTAGGCCTATGTTTCACCATTATTGAGGATTAAATCAACCTGTATAGTGTTGTTGGGCAGATAGGAGAAAGGCAGAGTAAATAACAAATCAAAAAAAGCATACCGGATTTATGCATGAAAAGGGGAAAGTAAATAACGAATTGATAGATTGACAGAAACCCCGATTATGATGCACTTGAACCTGAAAATGAATACAGTGCTTAAATCTAATAGAGAAAGAAAATATAGATTTTAAACAAATATTGAAATCCTGCTCACCAGTAATGCCATTATTGTAATTTGTACTTGGATCTTCATCCAGGTTGCAAAAAAATCGATTGTAGAATAATAGAGATATAGGAGCACAATGGTTTCATTTAAAGAGATCATCTTCCAATCTTCCATTATGATTGCAGTGTGGGAGGAAACTGTTGCTCTTCCAATATGCTGGTGGTACCATTGCTCTTCCACTATGCTCGTGGTACGTTAGACTCTTCAACAACCCCATTCTTATGCTCACCATTATTGTGCATGAAATGTAACGCACTCTTAAATTTTGTTACGGTTGTAGAGATGCCTCTCTAAAATGTAACGCACTCTTAAATTCTGTTACGGCTGTAGAGATGCCTCTCCGTGTAACTGCCAGGAATATGAAACATTTCTTTTTTCTAGACCTGATGACCCCTATATGATGCCATTGTAGATTACGTCTATAATCTTAAAATAATGATTAAGAAATAGATTTAAAATTAAGTTTATTATTATATTTTATTATTAGAATTTTAATTATGTTGATTGAATTATAATTATAATTATAATTATATAATTTTTGCCTAGATTAGGATCATAATTATAATTAATTAGAATATGTTTAATTAATATAAGCAAGATTTAATTTTATAAAATAGAGTTAAAATCAAGTTAGAATTAGAATTAAAATTGATATTATAGAGATTTTTAACTCTTGAGTGTTTCAATGTGTGTGTATAATATTTTTCTAAGTTATCAATTATTATTTCAAAATTCAAAATAATTATAAAATATCTATAAAAAATTTTAATCAATTATATTATGATTGTAATCCTAATTACTGATTATTTTAAATTATATAATTATTTCAATTATTTTAATTAAGTAATTTTCCATTAGGTTAGGCATTTATAAAAAATATTTTTAGGGTAATTGTAACTCATGTATTGATGAAAGGAATGAAACAAGTGGTGATGCACATGAAGAAAATCATATTTGCACCCAAATTTATATGTGACAAAGAAATGCTCTATAGTTAGTAACAAAGTCTAATATTAATGTTTCCATTGGATCACATTAATATCTACAAAGTAAATGATATGAGACTTATACACATAATTTTAATTTATATAATAAATATAAAGTTGTCACTTTTAAATATAAGAATACATTAATTAGTTATCTCCCCTTTATATCCCTTTCTCTCTCTTGATATCTATATCTCTCCCTATCTCCCATCTATCACTCCCCATTTCTCTCTCTCTCTCTCTCTCTCTCTCTCCTCTCTCTCTCTCTCTCTCCCTCTCTCTCCCTCTCTCTCCCTCTCTCTCTCTCTCTCTCTCTCTCTCTCTCTCTCTCTCTCTCTCTCTCTCTCTCTCTCTCTCTCTCTCTCTCTCTCTCTCTCTCTATTTTATATATATATATATATCTCCATCTCTCAAGTTTCCTCTCCCTCTCTATAGATTGAGATATCTATCTCCCCTTCTTCCATGTCTCCCCTTGCCCCCCCTCTTCTCTCTCTACCGATCTCTCTCATTTTCTCTCTCCCCTCTCTAGCTCTCCACATCTCTCCCTCCCTCGCTCATTTTCCCATATATCTATATCTCTCCCTATTTTTCTCTCTTTCTATCTCTCCCTCTCTCCATCTCTATTTTTCTATCTCTACTTTTCTCCCCATCTCTCTATCTTTATCTCTCCCTCTACCTCTATCACTCTATCAATTTCTCTCCTCCTTCCTCTCGCCCTATGTCTTCATCTCTATCTTTGTCTTCCTCTCTCTATATTTATTCTTCCATCTCTCCCCATATCTATATATTTTTATCTCTCATATATTCTTTCTCTTCTCTCTCTCTCTCTCTCTCTCTCTCTCTCTCTCTCTCTCTCTCTCTCTCTCTCTCTCTCTCTCTCTCTCTCTCTCTCTCTCTCTCTCTCTCTCTCTCTCTCTCTCTCTCTCTCTCTCTCTCTCTCTCTCTCTCTCTCCTTATTACAAACATAACATGAGCCTATTGGTAACCGAGTCTTACTATCTTCCTAATTTAGAGATTTTATTCCAATCATGTTCGGACCCCTATATGTGAATGCATATTTGATTTGAAACTTTCTTTTTTGTTTTCTACTATAAACTAACCGCATTATTGGCAGGACCTTGATGCATTGTGTCTCTTACTAAAATTTATTCTCATGCTTGGACCCCTATATGTGAATGCATAGTTGATTTGAAACTTTCTTTTTTGTTTTCTGCTATAAACTAACCATATTATTGTCAAGGCGTCTCTTGTTAAAATTTATTCTCATATCCGTGAAAGTTGTTTTTACGAACATGAAACAATTTTCGATAAAGCATACTGATTATTATTTTATATTTTAAAAAGAAAATAGATTTTGTTTTCCTGAGTAGTTTAAGATGCATGCATCTATTTTAGCTCCAAAATGGTATTGTCATAACGATGACATGCATGGTTTGGCATGGGAATACATGCATACCCATGCCCACTTGCATGTGGTCCCACACACAGGCTATGACAAGTTGGACATGGCATACATGGGGGATCTAACGACGTGGACACATTGGAGGCGATGTCCAGACCGCACGTCATGTCGCCAAAGATAAGATTGTGTATAACACGCTATTGTTTGCAAACCACTAGACTATAGGGCTCTGACTGTAGAACCAAGGCGGGCGTAGTTGGGCCGACGGGAAATTACAGTGGGAGATATTTGTCTCCCATTGTACGTGTATAATAACACGTAGTGCCTATGGTCAAGATTGTGTATAACATGCTATCATTTGCAAACCACTGGATTGCAAGGCTACGACTGCATAACCAAGTCGGTCAAACCGCTATCATTTAACTCTAAATTTTGAACTTCTGACCTTCATAAATTTGCCAACCTTTACATGTGCTTTTTATAATGTGGGATGGAAGAGTTTCCCATTTTCATCCATTTGACTACCCCATAATTTTGCTTTTCTATCGCCTTGGATACTACGGGGCATCAAAGCTCTTATATTTTCATTAACTTTGTGTCCTTGCAAACTCATCTTCTAATTTCTCTCCATGTTGTGGGGTGGTCGAGCCTTCACCTTTGTTACCCCACAAGGGAAAACTCTCCTCATTTTTTCTGGGCATGGGGTAGCGGGGCTACCTACCGCCTTTCTCACTATGTTACCTTGCGAGATGATCACTTTAACTATTTTCTGCATGCGGGGGTGGCGGGGTGACCAATTGATATCAATCCATCCTACCATCTTGCTTCGTCTTTAGCTCAACTTTAACACCCATGTGGGGTGAACTTCTCTTCTCCTTACAAGCACCCCCACTATCCCACTTCATCTTTAGCTCAAATTTTACACCCATGTAGGGTGAACTTATTTTCTCCTTACAAGCACCCCCGCTATCCTGTAGCACCAAACTTCTTCATCTAGAACCTGCGCGGGGTAAGGATTACTCCGCAAGGCATAATTGTCTTTTTCAATAACAACGCGGGGTAACTTTTTGAGCCAGTTTAGTCGAGGATGCAACTATTTTGGCTCGAAAATGACAATACGGTGTGCATAACACACAAGTTAGTCGCATGTTTTACATCATAGATTTTACAAACAACAGTTGCGATTGACTAACATGTCAATAACACGGTGTACGATTTGGCCATTTTGGAGCCAGAATAGTTGTGGTTGTTTAGCTGAGTCCACTTATTAATGACCAACAAACATGACAGGTTAATGACAGGTTATGACTATATTTACGATGATTAGGATGGGCTAACATGCCAAGTTATTGATATGCTTTCATATAACATGAATGTAATTAGGGGATAACATGATGGATTATTGACAAGATTTCCTATAATAGGGTTATATGAAACAACGTGATAGATTATTGACAGGATTACACCCATGCGGGGTGAACTTATGTTCTCCTTACAAGCACCCCCACTATCCCATGGCACCAAACATCTTCATATGGAACCCATGTGGGGTAAGGATTACTCTATATATCACCACCCTACAAGGCACAATTGCATCTTTGAATAACAACACGGGGTAACATGAATATAATTAGAGGATAACATGACACATTATTGACAAGATTACGTATAAGACGAGGGTTATTATGGCACAATGTGACAAATTATAGATATGATTATGGGGGTGCTTGTAAGGAGAACCAAAGTTCACCCCACACGAATGTTGTGCCATAATAACCCTTATGTTATACATAATCTTGTCAATAATTTGTCATGTTATCCTCTAATTACATTCATGTGTACGTAGCTAAACTGGCTCCAAAAAGGGGTTATAAAATTTGTGTTATTGACTTCTCTGTAAAATCAAAGTCGCAACTTGTTTTGCTCATCAGGATCAACGATCTGTACTTTTCAAAAAAGTCGATAACACGAGTTTTATAACCTCTTTTTGGAGCCATTTTAGTTGTGGTCCCTTCATATTACCCCACACTGTTATTCAAAGAAGCAATTGTGCCTTGCGGGGTGGTGGGAGTAATCCTTACCTCGCACTGGTTCTAGATGAAGAAGTTTCGTGTCACGGGATAGTGGGGGTGCTTGTAAGGAGAACATAAGTTCACCCCGCACGGGTGTACTCCTGTCAATAATTTGTCACGTTGTTCCATAATAACCATCGTGCTATATGAAATCTTGTCAATAATCTGTCATGTTATCCCCTAATTACATTCATGTTATACAAAAGCTTGTCAATAACCTGACATGTTATCACATCTTAATCATCGTGTTATACGTAAATCTAGTCATAACTCGTCGTTAACTTGTCATTTTAGCCGATCATTAATAAGTGGACTCGGCTAAACTGGCTCGAAAAGTTACCTCGCACTATTATTCAAAGAGACAATTGTGCCTTGTGGGGTGGCATGATATAGAGTAATCCTTACCCCGTGCAGATTCCAAATGAAGAAGTTTGGTGTCACGGGATAGCAGGGGTGGTTGTAAGGAGAAAAAAAGTTCACCCCGCATGGGTGTAATCTTGTCAATAATTTGTTATGTTGTTCCATAATAACCCTCATCTTATACAAAATCTTGTCAATAATCTGTCATGTTATCCTTTAATTACATTCATGTTATATGAAATCTTGTAGATAACCTGTCATGTTTTCCATTATTATTGACTGAGTTGTCGAATAACACGAAGGTTAGTACTAGATATCATGACAGATTATTGACCGAGTTGTCGAATAACATGAAAGTTAGTACTGGATAACATGACAAATTATTGACTGTGTTGCCATATAACACGAATGTTACTATTAGATAGCATAACATATTATTGACATATTGCACAACATTATTAAACAATGGTTATTATACACAGGGATAACATGACAGGTTATTGACACAATTCACAATGCCTACGGTTTCCTTATGATATGGATGCTATTCTTACCCCGTGTGGTCTCTTTTGAAAGCAATTTGGTGCTATGGGATAATAGGGCTCCAAAAAGTTGATATAAACTACGTGTTATTTTCTCACCAAGGCATTCAAAGCTTAAACCCTAACCCTAAGGGACTTAGGAGGCCAAGAGAGCAAAGACAAAGTCAAAATTTTGACACTCCCAACACACTGCTACATATCAGTTGACATCAATGACAAGAATACTAACATGTTCATTATCCAATTTTTCCTTTTGTCCAGTTGACTAACGTAATGAAGGATAGCCTCATAGATTGTGCATTTTTTGGGGGGTAATAGATTGTGCTTAATATTGTGCATTTTTTTTAGGGTAATAGATTGTACATTTTTTTTAGGGTAATAAATTTTGCAGTTTTTTGTTTTTTGTTTTTTAGGAAAGAAACTCAAAATTTAGGAACTTGACAAAGATAGCCAAGAGCTGCCTTTTTTTTTCAAATTTCATCTACAACAAACTCTTCATTTTTTATGCTCAACTTCAACAAGGTTATTGATTTTGTTCATCGCCATTTGTTAGAGATTTCAAATGTCAGACTTCTAAAACTTGAGTCTACTGACATCATCTGAAAAAAGTTTACAACATCTTCCAAACATATATATCAAAGGGAAGATGTATCAGAAAGCATCATATAACCATTCATTGGTTCTCCCTCTCCTTTCTTTAAAGCCTCAAGAGGTCTCAGGCAGGGGGACCCTCTATCTCTAGTGATCTTTATCATCGTGGTGGAATGTTTGGGGAGATGTATTGGAAAGTTGGTTGAGAAAAGGGAGTTTTGTGGTTTGAATCCTTCTTCGGCAGATCAAATATGTTCTCATCAGCAGTTTGTTGATGATTCTATAATAATGGGAAAAGCCACTCTAAAGGACTCTAGAAGACTAAAAAAGGCTTTGGATAACTATGGAGAGGCTACTAGTCAACTTATAAACTGGTCTAAAAGCTTTATTTATTTTATCAATACCCCAGAGAGAAGGAGGATTAAAATTAGTAACATTCTAGGCGGCCAAATTGGTAGTCTGCCTGCCTCTTTTTTGGGGCTCCCCTTAGGCCAAGATCCTCTGGATACCTTTTGGGGAGCCTTGGTGGATAAATTCCACAAAAAGCTATTTGGATGGAAGGGAGCTCTTCTTAGTCAAGCAGGTAAGGCTCAATTGCTAAAAACCACTCTTCAAAGTATCCCTCTCTATGCCATCAATCTGTTTAGGATTCCTACTAAGTATGCTGAGGCCATTGAAAAAATTCAGAGATCTTTTTTATGGACAGGGGTTGAGGAGAAGAAGAGAATAAACTTAATTGCTTGGGAGAAGGTCTATAAGCCTATGAAGAAAGGAGGTCTGGGCCTTAGAAGAATAAGAGACATAAATGATTACCTCATGGCCAAGCAGATTTGGAGAGGATATAGAAATCAAGGAGAGTGGAAAAAAATATGGGACAACAAATATAAAAGCCAATGTCTGAATCTTCAAAGTTTCCTCAAAGCGGAGATTATCCCAATTGGATCCAATATTTGGAAAAATGTCTCTAGGACTAGAGACTTAATTATCAAAGGTACAAAATGGAAGTTGGGGAAAGGGAATCTTATTCAGTTCTGGGAGGACCCTTGGCTTCTGGAGTCCCCTTTGAATGAAAACCCTGAGTGGAACAGATATCAGAACCAATGCAAGGAAAGATTTGGAACCAAGGTGGAGGATTACTGGAAAGATGGATAGTGGAAAGACTTATCTCAAGTGGATAAGTCTTTGGGTAGTTTGAATAAAGTCATGAACTCTATGGTGAGGATTGAAGAAGAAGACCATTTAATATGGAAACTCACAGCTAGTGGTACTTTTACAATGGCCTCTCTATATCATCAACAGTTCAACAACATGGAAAGTCCTTGCTGGGCTAAAGCTTGGGTGAAAGGCCTCATCCCCAAGATCAACATTTTCTTTTGGATAGCCCTTCAAGACAAAATTCTTACTACTGAGAATATCAGAAAAAGAGGTATCAACATGCCTAGTTTCTGTATTCTTTGTAAGCAGAATGAGGAGACTATAAATCATATGCTCTTTCATTGCCCCTTCTCTGGTGATGTTTGGGGAAGTTGTCTAGATCAATTCAATATCAGTTGGAGCTTCCCCAACTTGATTCAAGAGATTTTCAAGTCATGGCATCATCCTTCAAAAAACAAAACTACAACCTTATTATGGAAAATTTCGTTACCTCACATGTGTTGGGGTTTATGGAAAGAGAGAAATGATAGAGTTTTTAGAGAAAAGACTACTAAGGCTAAAATTGTGTTGGAAAAAATAAGGAGTATAGTGGAAAATATGAATATTATAGGTGGTATTGATAATCCTAACACTAAGGAGGATCAATTCATCTATAAAAAGTGGAGATTAAAGGCTCAAGAGAGCATCCAGAGCAATTCTAGAGAGGGAGTGATATGGATCAGCCCACCTAGGGGATGGATGAAAATCAATTTTGATGGGGAATCTAAGGGAAAACCGGGGGTTGTAGGATATGGAGTGGTCCTAAGGGATGAATGGGGAATATGTAAAATCATAAAATGCATTTCCATAGAAAATCAGACCAATCATGTTGTCGAAGCCATGGCAGCTTATCATGGGATGATCCTTGCCAAGGAAGCCAATTGCACTAAAGTTTGGTGTGAAGGAGACTCCTTAAACATTATCAATTGTTTAAATATGAAATTCCCGTTGTCTTGGTCAATTAGTAATTCTATTAAAGATACTAGGAAAATCAACGAAGAGTTTGATTTGTGTGTTTCTACACATGTTTACAGGGAGGCCAACTCTTGCGTTGATTGGGCAGCCAACCTGGCTTGCCAATCAAGAGACATCATTACTAGTTATGGTGAAATGGAGATTACAAGTGAAATGAAATCCTTGCTCAATCAGGACCGAAGCTATACAAGGCAACGTGGTACTTTTAATCATTATTTCTAATGACCTTTCCGCCTGTTTTGATGCAGGGCTTGCTTGAAGATATTGATCTTTTAAATAGGTGTCTTATCATTATTATTTGGCATGGATTCTGAGCGCTCTTACAGAATAACCACAAAAACCAGAGGAGAAGTTATCAAAACAAGAGAAGGCATTGCAAGGAAGGTGCTGAAAAAATGGGAGGTAACAAGAAAAGATTTGAACCTGGTTCTTGCTCTGACTGGAGAAAGAACGAAGAAGTTTGGGATATCCTTCAGCAAGGGGGTCTGAATGTTTTCATGGAACGACTAAGTGGGAAAGACCCCACAATCACTAGCTATTTCATCAAGAACTGGAAAAATGGAAAAATTCTAATTGGATCACAGATGATGAATGTCGACGAAGAGGTTATCGCTAAGGCCACGGGGATGACTACCGAGGGTATGAAATTTTACAGGGACAGAGGAATATTAGATAAAGTAGCAGACAAGTTTCCTGTTACAGATGGAGAGAGGAGAAAGATGATCAAAATTGACAACTCCTACCACTCCCCAAAGAGAATTTGCAGGCCATGGAGGTTTATTTTATTCGCTTCTATTGAATATGTTACCTTAGATGGTAGGTTTACCAGGGCCTACGGACATCACTTCGTCCTACTCAACCATTTTCGTCATGGAGAAAGGGTTAGCCTTCCCTATTACCTCGTCTGTTCTATGGATCATACTATAAAGGAGATCCAAAAGGATCCTAAAGGTGATCATGCCCTCCACCAGGGGCT
This sequence comes from Cryptomeria japonica, assembly GCF_030272615.1. Lineage (NCBI taxonomy): Eukaryota > Viridiplantae > Streptophyta > Pinopsida > Cupressales > Cupressaceae > Cryptomeria > Cryptomeria japonica. The sequence goes on from NC_081414.1 coordinate 311,711,529, forward strand.
TATGGTCCTGGTTTATAAAATGCTAAAGGGGAAGTGCATTGAAAATCCTATTAAAGGCAAAAATGCAAGAGATGAGACTACAGAAAGTAAGGATAGTGGTTTTAACTTTGATTCAGAGACCGAGGGAGAGTCGGAAGAAACTAGCAAAAAAGGGAGGAATAGGGCCAAGAAGAGGAGGATTATTGTGGAATCTGAAATGTCAGATTCTGAAACTGAATCCCTTGAGGAAAAATCTGTTAAAAAGAGGAAAGGGAAAGCCACTAGAAAGAAGGCTTAGAAAAAGAATACTAAAAAGGGTAGCAATTCTGATTTCAATTATGTACTGGTTGAATCTAAGGAGGAGGCTGAAGAAAACAAGAGGGTCGATAGTCAGGACAAAGAAGGGGAGGGTAACCCAGTTAAGGACAATTTGGAGGTCGTGAATACCACAAGTTTGCATAAGGAGGAAAAAGGGGATAAAAGTGACAGTGGTGACAAAGATACTATTAAGGCCTTCTGTGAGACCATCGCTACTATGGTGAAGGATATTAATAGTCTGAAAACTGATACACAAGCCATTGCAAGAATTACAGTTGGTGACAAGCCCTTGGCGGATCATGTTAAAGAGTTAGTGGTTGTTCTGCATAATGCGGAAGCTATTGAATGTATGGTTGGAAAAATCATAGCAATGGAAAAAAATGTCAATGAGATGGGAGATAGAAAGGAAATGGAAAACAAAATGAAATATTTTGGCAGCAGAATTGACAGGCTGGAGCTCAACGTCAAGAAGATTGCTGATCAAAATTTCCAAATCCTCAAATCTTCGGTGGACAACATGAACATCCTTATCAACAGGTGCGAGAATAATGCAGAGAAGGATGGTGATAAAGAGAAGTTGAACAAGAAGGGTCATGAAAGGAGGACCAGAGCTAACACAAAGAATAAAGGCGACATCAAAGGTTGTGAGCTGGAGGATTTGAAGACCTTAGTGAACAACATAAAACAAATGGTTGTTCACGCTGAGGAAATTATGAATAGTATTTAGTTTTAGTTGTTGTCCTTGGTTTTGTCTCTTTGTTGTCTTTGTGCTTTCCTTTTGTTGTCTGTTCCGAGTTTTTAGTGTAATGTTGTGTTAAGTTGATCCCTTTCGGTGGGTTCATTTTGTCTTTTTGAAGTGATCAGACACTTTTTTAGTAGTTCTATTTTCCTGGCTTGTAAAAGGTTTGGGTACCTTTCAAATACTTGCTTTTACTTAATCAAAACATATAACCATATAACCATGAGAAAACCACATATAACCATGTATAACCATTTATCATATAAGACATATGAAAAGAACTGCATACTATAGTTTTAATTTCAAAACCCAGTTCACAAACTAAGTTAACTATTTTTTGAAATGAAACAAGGTTAGTCCTAAGTGGAAACTATGATATTAAAGAACCTGGGAATGACTTCTAATTAAAAATAAAACCTTATGAATCTTTGTGTATAATGACCTACAAATATCTCATTGGAGAACATGGTTTCATTTTTCATTTTCCAATTAAACATAAACATAAATTAGTTTATATCATTACAATAAGTACGAACCATTAGTAAAATTGAAGGAAACTATGATATAATTTTTACCAACTGCTATTAGTTTATTTTCCATATTGAAGAACATACGATGTGTTCTTCTAATCTATTACAGTTAAATATATAGAGATCACATAAAAAGCCATGTTATTACAATTCATATGAAACCTATTGAAAAAACCATGTATAACCATTCATCATCCATGAAAATTGTTGAAATAACCATTCAACCTGTTTAAATGAACTCAATTTGTTTTATTGAAAATATCAATTCAATAACTATTAAATATCTCTTATAGGAAATAGTTTGCATCATTTATGAGGTTTAATTCAACAAAAGTCATCAATATACTTTTACAAAGCTTCATAACATGCCATTAAACTAGCCAGTTAATTTTTTGGGGTGTTTCATGTCCGCATCATGCCCTTCTTCCTATTTCTCAATCAACATATGTTGTCTATGCAATTCCAACTCCAAGTCCACATTCATATCACTCAGCTCCATGACCTTCTTAGTTAGTTCAGTGCATCTCCTTTACAGCTCAGTAATCATCCCCTTCAGCCTTTCATTTTCAGCCTCGATCAATTTGAAATGTCTAGGAAACACTTCATTTTCCAAACATTTTCAAGGACAACTTGACATAGAAAGCCTATGAAAATTTTACCCCATAATATCCATATCCAGTCCTATACCAAAAAAATCCAATGTTGAAACATGACAACACTAATAATTAATTTACAAAGCACTATGCAATTTATAAATTGCATCCTAAAACATGAAATTCAAGATAAAACATGGTCATAACATAAATATCTAGTTGTTGTTGTTTTCTTTTCCTTTCAATTGCTAGCAATGCAGATTACTTTCATAACTACATTCAAGATGTCCATTATCTCTATTTTAACTCTTAGCTCTTCCTTAATAAGTTTAGGGCTTACCTAGTTCATAGGACTTTCCAGCAAGTTCTGTAGCTATGTAAGCTAATATTTTTCTGATATTTCAAAATGGTGGATAAATGAGAACCTTCTCTAGATGCTCTTTAGTAACTTGTTGAGCTAAAGCCTAAGTTGTTACACAAAAAAAAGTTGAGGTTTAGGTCATTTATACTAAGCATAATCCAAAAGGTTTCATCCATAGGATTTAAATAAAATTAAAAAAGACTTACAAGTTGCCAATAGCATATCACCATGGACAAGAATTGTTCCTGACATGACCAAGCCTAAACCAAATCCAAGGAAGATATATGCATTATTAGCCTACAAATAATTAAATAACAAATATAAGCTCAAAGACTTCTAAAGGGTATACTAACAATTATGTTTAGTACCCTCCATGGATGGTAACAACCAAAAAAATCATAAAATTGACAATGCACCTTTCCCTGACAACATTGAAATTGTGAAACACTTGAAAAGACGTTACAAGTGCTTGTAAAAGTCATATTTAAATAGGGTCATATATCATATCACTAATTCAAGTTGCAATGATATAGTTGGGGTGTTTTGTTTCTATTTATTTGTTGTCTCCTTATGCTTTGATTAATAGCACCTTTATTCAACTTCTAATAATCAAATTCCTCCATTCATTTGCATATGAAGTTGAAAACAAACTAATGCAATTGTTTGTGTATTAAAAATATAGAAATTATCTTGTTGGTGGTGGTACCCAGATATCCAAAATTTGCTTTGCAATAAAATGACAAAAAGTTAGAAATTTCCTTATGACAATTTATGTAAAGTGAAAAAGTGTACGTTACTCCATGTATACACAACATTTGGCTTAGGTTCAACATCCAACATGTCATTTTTTTGAGTATTCTCTTTGTGTAGAATCACATTCACATTCTCCTTATAAATTATATCATCTAATTTATTAATAAGATGAACATTATGACGTGTGATCTAAATTATTAATGTAAGAGAATAATATGAAATAATTTATTAAAAAATTTACAGTATACAAAATTTGATAAAATGACAATTTGTAAAAAAGTAGAGAAAGTGGTGATTGGTAATAGAATAAAAAGTTCACAAAGGAAATAATGAGATGCAAAAGGAGAATTAGGAAAGAGGTGGAGTGAAGGTACAAGAAAATGAAGGAGAGGTAAATACCAAGATTACCTGGTTGATGCTTAATGTTAACAAGAGTCCAGATTTACGAAGAATTTTTAGGAGGCGAGAAAGAAAATTGTAGAGGATTGTGAACCTCTGAAATTGTGTAAGTTTTTTGTATTTAATGTGAATTTAGATACCAGCTTGAAAATTTTAATTGTGAATATTTTGAATAGTCTTTTGAATCCTATGTTAGAGGTTTCAAAAAGGACAATATCATAGTGAAGCTCATCGACATTTGAACTATAATGAATCAAATTAAAAACTTGATGGGGTAACATTACTCAAATTGTCCCAAACTAGTTATCATTTTTTTAGCATTAAGATTTCTACAAATAACCTTTCAAATTAAAGATGATAGGGATAAAAAATTTAAAGGGGGATTGTGATTTATGAGAATTTTGAGTCTATATCTACATGCATTCTCTCCAAGCTTTGATCTGATCAAGGAATTGATGAAAGAACCTTTATGGATCCAAACCTAGAAGTTATGAAATGATGATCAAAAGAAGTATTCAAAGTGATTGGCAATTGCTTAGGTGGCATTATATAGTTTTGTGGCTATGATGAATAAGGAATTGGTTTCATATGCTAGAATTTATGCAAGAATTGATTTGACCAAGCCTAATCATCATGCAATAAATCACAAGTAATTAGGGGGTTCATGGGTAAAGAATTTGTTTGCACATTGTTTCAAATTTTAGAAAGTAAGTCATATAGCTAGAAAGCGCGAGAAAGGATTGTTGAAAGGAGCCTTAAAAAGAAAATTCAAAAAAATGGTGGGAAATACCTTAGAAGCCAAATGCACATATGGATTTTAGTGGGAAATTAAAAGGGATTAAGCCTATAGTTCAAAAGGATGAGAAGAAGGGAAACATAAAGGTTCTAGAAGTGAAGGAGACTCTAGCAAGGAGGTAGAACTAAGGGAGGTAGTAGGAGAGGAGGAGGAAATCCTTACATAGTCTTAATGTAAGACGCTCTAGATGTTGTACAATACACATTCTCTCATAAATGCTCCTTAATAATATGTGCAAACAATAACGAAGACTCTAATCTGAGTGAGGTCTAACATGTCTTGATTGTACATACGCAATTGTAATCGAATGATATATAATGAAGTCAAGTTACTTTATTTTTTGTTTGAGGGTTTTATACAAAATCATATTCATTTAGCGATCTGATTAAAAACTGAGGGGCAAAAATGACACTTGTGTACCAATGACGTACACAGAAACACATACTTAGGGTCGCATAGCCTTATTATGTTTCCACCCACTACCAATTTTTTCTGTCGATACACACATTTACATATATATACACTAGGGATAACTTTAAGAAACCACCCCTTGGGCAACTATGTAAAATCCTAGCGAATCAAACATTATTTTTGGGGGGAAATTTTCATATCGATGGCGAATTTTATTTTTTTAATGGGGAAAAAAATTATTTTGTATTGATGATTTTTTTCTAGGGTACGAAAAATTCGATAAATTTCTAGCGAATAATACCTTGTTCTATGGGGAAAATATTTATTGTGGGAGGCGAATAATTTTTGTTAAAAGGAAAAAATATATAATTGTATGAGCAAAAAATTTTACTCCAAAGGAAAAAAAATTTAAATGTATTGGTGATTTTTATCCATCGCTTGAAAATTATTTAAATGTATTGGCGATTTTTATCCACCGCTTGAAAATTATTTAATTTGTTTTGGCAAATATTTTGTTATTTATGAAAAAATATATAATTTATTGGCGATTTCATGAATTCATTACCATTAATAGACAAGGCACATCACATCATATCAGTACATCACATCACATAATACATTGAGTCTGGACTCTGCACAATGTATCAATAAGCGCGACCTCTTTGACACGTGAAGGGTGACACATACCTAAAATCTATCAATGATTTTAAACCGTTTGATGATCGTAGATTAATGGCTAAAGTTTTATTTCAGCCGAATTTTCTGAAGAGAACATAGCTCACCAGAAAGTGCCCGGAATGGAATTGGATTCAATAGACACGTATCAAATGTCATGAATCACAATTGATAATTTCGTTCATTTAATATATATCTTTTCACTAATTGCAATCCACTCTATCTCCACGAGTTCCAATGTGATACTTGCCAATTTGGTACTGGTTTATAGCTGTTTCCATTTTCGCACAATAATGCATTTATGGGAAAGATTGGTAGAGATACGAAAGATTTTAAAATTTTTATAGCAATTAATATGGTTAAAGAAGTAATTATTACAATCAAGAGCTTCAACTATTTATATATGATCTCTGCTTCTTTCATCTTCAATTAGCCTTTGCCCTTTGGTAGATAAATCGTCGGAGCTCACTGTATTTAAAATTTAAAATTCTTCCTTTGGTTTAGGTTTATAGGCTCATGTTGTTTAATTTGTTAATCTATTTTCTCAAGATGGACACTCCCATCCGCTTGAGAAGCATTTGTGTAGAGGACTAGAGGGTCTTTGTAGGCTCCGTTAGAGACCCAACCCTCCAATCAGTCTGCAATGAGGTTGGATCATTCACCAATGAGGCTGTGCAGATGGTGTTGGGCAGAGAGTTTTTGCGAAATGAAAATAGGTACCGTGTTAACATGGACATTACATCCCGCTTCTTAGCGTCTCTTCTGGACCTCAGAGGAGACAAGGTGGATATGTTGATGCTGTTGAGGAAGGTTTTTAAGGAAGACTTCCTTAGAGACGACATTACTCTTGTCATCCTTGCAGAAGTAGGGGTGGGGATCCCGTGGGTGAGTGAATTATCCAAGCTTCTCCTCCCTGACCAAACAGTGTCAGTGGCCAAGCAACCGTTTCTCTTGAACCTAAATGCGGGGCAGTTGACGCGTCACAGGAAATGGGCGCGGATTGGCAAGGACTTCCTCCAGAAATGGTTGCTCCTGGACGACTTTCCAAATTACATGTGGCTTGAAGAATTCTCTCAGCTTATGCTATCTGAAAAATTCTACATGGAAGGAGGGTCAGATTCTTAGGGAAAAATTGTAAACAATTCCAATACTTGTGCCCTAGCCCCGCCCCCTGGGCCCCTAGTATTTTTTTCCTATGTCCTCGAACCCTAACAGGCTCAGTGTCAGTGGTTCTCTCATTTTGGCTTTTAAGTTTTTGAGGGACTCAAGTCTCATACGTAAAAATTGTAAATTTCCAAAGCATAAATATTAATGATAATTTTTCAAATTCTAGTTTGTTTCAGTTTGCCTCTTAGAGTCCTATGGATATAAAAATGTTTTCTACAATTCTATTTCATTTTTATTAATTAAATTTTTTCAAATGTTTTTTGTATATGAGCTACATTATTTCAATTATTTGTTAAACAATGGAAATAAATTTAATACTGTGATCTTTTTTATGTAATGCTTCTTCCTCTATATTTAATATATATATATATAAATTCAGTTCACTCCATTAATTATTTGTACATTGATTATGGTTGATTATAATTTTATAAATATATAGTTAAGATTTGAACTAAAACTCCAACTTACTTATATTAAACTAAATTTAATTATATTAAATTTTCTTCTTTTTTTTTATCGGTAAATATTTTTTTCATTCTATTGATTCAGAGATTTCAAAATACAAAATTTTCAGTCCATCACCATGCATAAACGCAGACCGAAAGAGATCCATATTGCCCACAGTCCAAACTTGTAAATTATCCTACCCTACATCTAGTAGCAGTAAACAAAAAACCAGTTTGTGGCTGGTTATCCAACAAATGTTCCAGCATTGATAAAAAGTTTTGGAATTAAAAAACTAACAGTTGAAAACATTTGGAAGCAAACTAAAAAGCACTGGCCAATAGGCCACTCACTCACTATCCCCCTGGGTCGCCTCCTCTCTTCCTTCCTCCGAGGTTGATGCTTTCCCTTTTTCTGCTTCAACTTTCATTTTTGGAATGCAGTCTAGGCACCCGAAGTCGGGGTCGCCCTCCAAACTTGCCTGTAGTTGTATGGCCCTGCCTTCTTCAAATCTATCTCTCAATTCCCTACCAACCTTCATCCTTGCCACCATGTGCAGAGCCTTCAGGACTTCATCCACCTTGGTTAATTTCACAAAAAGTTTCATAGCTTCCCACCCCACACGAGCTCATTCACGGCACTAGTATTTGATTTCATCCTCTAGGCCACGGATAAAAGGGAGAAATTCCCTTTGGTCATCCCCTTCCTTAATTGGAATGCCAACTCGCTGCACCACCCACTCCAAAATTGAGTCTAGGTTGATCAAAAAATCCCCATCTATCAATTTGACCAAAGTGAGTTTCACCTTTTCCACCTTTGGTTCGAATTCACAGGCCCACCACAGAATCAAAGAGTATACCTCCATGTTGGTTCGATATCAGTGACGGATATGTGTTACCTCCTCGACAAGCATCAGACGAGTTGCCGCCCACAACTTCTCATCCTTAAACTAAAATAATCCTTGCATTCGTTTATTCGATACTTTGCCTAAAAAGGGCACCAATTTCTTTTCTGTTCGCAACATGAAATTGGCCTCCATGGTCCCCTGCAATTTCAAAAAACACTTCCTGCAAAAATAATGTAATACAGAAGCTACAAGATACAAATTTGGTCTTCTTCAAAAATAAAATCTGGCATGCAGATCAAAAGGTATAAATTATGCCTTCGTCTAGGACAGGTAATGAGTGTGGAGGATAAGGCATTAATGCCATGAGATCACGAAAAAGATTTCCTGCCATCCTCTCCTCCCTTCGTTCGTGCAACCTGTCGTAGACAACTTCCTTCTGCAACAAACATTTGCCACCTTAACAGTTGTACTTGCCACATTTATTCGCTTAACAAGTTGAGAACTACACATATTTACTTATTTTAATTATATTAAACTTTAAATTAACATTTTAGATTTAATATTGAATGTTTTCTTTTTTATATTAATCTTTCACCTTTCAAATTGTATATCAAAATTTTTATTTTTATTTAGTTATTTGTTTTATTCTAGAAACTAAGTTTCATGTTTTATACTATTTTTCAATTTCACATTTTTACAAATAATATTAACATTAGATTTAACAGTTATCTCAAACTATTGCACATCTTTAAAATTTAAATGTCTCTTATTATGGGACCGACGACATCTAACAACACTCAACAGGTACCATCGTCCGTTGGATGAGCAAAGATCAATGACTTAGGGTGGATTTCGGCCCAAATGTGGGAAGTGAACACATTTGTGAGAACTTCACTCGGAATTTAACATTTTAAATTTAATTAAATATAATTAAGTCTATAAAGCTCTTTTTCGAGCGGAATTTTAAAATGATTAAATAGACTTAAAAAAACATACCCGAAAAGTGACATGAGTATGGTGACGTGCTAGAAAAATGGTAGAAGTCATGGGACCCATGACATCTGACAACAGGTACAATCGTCCGTTGGATGAGTAAAGATCAACGACTTAAGGTGGATTTCGGCCCAAATGTGGGAGGTGAACACATTTGTGAGAACTTCACTCGAAATTTAACATTTTAAATTTAATTAAATATAATTAAGTCTATAAAGCTCTTTTTCAGGTGGAATTTTAAAATGATTAAATAGACTTTAAAACCAGACCCGAAAAGTGACACGAGTATGGTGACGTGCCAAAAAAATGGCAGAAGTCATGGGACCCACGACATCGAACAACATGTACAATCATCCATTGGATGAGCAAAGATCAACGACTTAGGGTGGATTTCGGCCCGAATGTGGGAAGTGAACACATTTGTGAGAACTTCGTCCAGAATTTAACATTTTTTATTTAATTAAATATAATTAAGTCTATAAAGCTCATTTTTGGACAGAATTTTAAAATGATTAAATAGACTTAAAAACAGACCTGAAAAGTGACACGAGTATGGTGACGTGCCAGAAAAATGGCAGAAGTCATGGGACCCACGGGCCACGACATCTGACAATAGGTACCATCATCTGTTGGATGAGCAAAGATCAATGGCTTAGGATGGATTTCAGTCCGAATGTGGGAAGTGAACACATTTGTGAGAACTTTGCCCGTAATTGAAACATTTTAAATTTAATTAAATATAATTAAGTCTAACGTCCTCAGAATTTATACTCAAGTAATGAATGTTTTGTCCTTAGGCATGGAATAATTATTAATAATAATTAATAAAATTACAACATGATTTTAGATATTTTGCCATCGTCCGTTGGATGAGTTAAGATCAACGACTTAGGGTGGATTTTGGCTCGAATGTGGGAAGTGAACACATTTATGAGAACTTTGCCCGGAATTGAACGTTTTACATTTAATGTCCTCATAATTTATACTGAAGTAATGAATGTTTTGTCCTTAGACATGGAATAGTTATTAATAATAATTAATAAAATTACAACATGATTCTAGATATTTTGCCCTTTAGGTATTACTTTTGTACTTTTCAGAGTTTTCAAAATAAGAGACTCAAAAATCATAATCGTATTTCATTTCATGGACAAACCTATAAATTGAGGGAGATTCAGAAACAACTACTAGATTGAGGAATGCAAGTTGCAACAGAGACTATCTGCGCCAATCTAGTGAAATATAAATTCTGAGTAAAATCTACAACACCTACATCCTGCCTTTTTGCTTTTTTTTAATCTCGTGGTCCAATTTGAGGGTTATCATTTTCATATTTTTATCTAGCATTATTTTGAATTATTAACAATAACAGCGATGGGGAAAACGGGAAGCAGTAGTTCAACAGGAAGCCAAATGAAAAACAAAATTTAACTAACCGAACTGGTTAAAACACCAGGTTTCACTAATGAATACCATGATATGTATGACCCTGCTATCCATGGTGAAAAGTGTATCATAGATATTAGATATGCATTGTCTAGTAAGGCGACAGATGCATGCAAGGCAAAATTTACTGTTTTCAACCCAATGTTACAACAAAAAACATATAAAATCGCATCGTGGGATGCTGGATTGGGAAGCATGGTGTTACCTGAAGTATTCCCTTGCCCTAATTTTGTCATGGTCTGCGCCGAAAATTATGATGAAGATAAAAAAGCAATTGTCAATAAAAATACAAAAGAGGAAATTCTATCCATAAACGAGGGAGAATTTGCTCGTTTGTTGAACCTAGGATTTGAAGCCCAAAACTCAAACATCCAAATTGACCTTGGAAAGCTGGCAGGGAATTATGAGAGTCTCGATCCAATTCGTAGAGATTCATTTATCAAAGCTCTAATAAAGAGTGGTACTAGTATTGTGTTGGATCAGAATCATAAGCCTCCTTATGATTCTGACATTTTTGTTCCATGGGTTGGGGATACTATTTCCTTGCTGTCGTTTTGCCCGAGATTGGAAAATAATAGGGAAGTGGGTGCAAGCGTTCTTGAAATGATTTATAATATCCATTGTGTAGGTCAGCTAGTAAGATATAATTTTATTGAGCATATTGTTCAATCCATGCAAAAATAATTACTAATGATCAAAAAAGGTTCCTGTAAGACATTTAGGTTCTCATCCTACTTGTGCTATCTCCTTCTATCCAAGTATCGTGCAATATTCGAGACCAACAAGCTTCAAATTGTGAACTATAAGATTGATGAGAAGAATGGGAAGAGAACAAAGTGTCCAATATATGAATGGACACCAAAGATAAGGATGCATGATAATAGAAAGAACTACAACCATTTTGTAGACTTCTTTTTGGCACCAATGTATAATGAAATTACAAGCACTCCAATGCCTAGGTTGCCTATGTCTTGTAGAGATTGCATTCAACTCGGAAGTCAAATAGAATTGGTTGACTGGTTCTTAATGGAAGAATTCACCGTGTTAAGATTTTACAGATCGACAGTAAAACCATACAGACTTCCAATACATGTGACAGAGAGGGTATTTGCAATGGAGTATGTACGACAATTGGAGAGCACAGATAGGCACTTCCATGGTCAGCAAAAGAAGAGCATATTTCCTTCCTTGCCTTTCTCATGTGGAGGGTTCACATTTGGGAGAAAAGCATTCAATGTGGCACATGATTTGTTGACAGTTTTTAACTTTGGTGATGAGGGTCTCTAGTAGTATGATCCAATCGGTGTAGTTCAAGCAAGGCTTAAGAAAAATGGGAACTCTTCAGCGTTATGTCAACATGAAAGTAAACCATTGCTAGAAAAACTTAGAAACATGGACTCCTGGGATGAGGTTAAAAAAGAGATGGAGAAAATTGCAGCTGACAATAACATTTCAACAAAACAAATTTCATCACAAATTATGACATTGCACACACAAAGGACAACAGAGTAGGGCCAGGGCATCCAAAATAGGAGGTCCTACAATTTCTACCTAAAATCTGCTAATCCATCTAAGAAATCTATTCCCAAATCAATTCTGCAAGAATGTAAAGAGAGTTTTTGGACTCAAACCAAAATAAATAATTTTTGGACTATGAGGAAGAATCTCGGTGAACCAAAGACTAGTGCAGAATTTGAGACCATCGATGAGGATGAAGAGTTTAGCAAATTGTGGAATATGGAGCATCCCTCAACAACACATGACAGGAGTGAAGATGATGATGAGTATGAGGTTGAGCCCACTCCAACAAATACTATAGTCCCTAAAATATTAGGTGCAGCCCATGAGTCCATGAAAGAAAAATATAGCAAAGGGGCAAGCATTGTGGAAAAAATGGGTTTTGAAGGTGGTGGTCTAGGTGCCAGAGGAGAAGGCATTTGGTATCCACTTCAGGTACAACTTCCATCAGGGTCAAAATCAAAAGCTCCTGTTAAACCAGTCATTGGACTTGATTCTTCAGATTCATCACGGATACGTACTACTCATTACCCTTAGAGTCAGGGCCCACCTACATTTGTTTCAGGTTCAAATCCACAACCACCACCACATCATGGTATTCCCATTGGTGGTGAATCAAGTGCCACTGCCATAGGTGGGGAATCTGGGGATAGTATTCCCATTATTGTTCAGTCAAGTGACGCTGTGATTGGTGGCCATGGTGGGGTTGGCATGGGTACTACTAGTACTACTAATACTAGTTGTCTAGTTGTTGGACAAGGGCTACAAAAAAATATCTCTCGCAAGAGGCCACTAGTGGTAGATACTAATACTATTCAGAATCCTATATCAAGTGCCACTGACACTACAAAACAATCATTTGCAGCTTCAAATCACACACCTAAAAAGATTATGAAAAATACACATGAAAGTGTCAGTGGGAGTGGGACAGTATCAGGAATTGTTGTTGGTAATCCTAGTCAAGCATTAGTTAAAACCATAGGAATAAGTGGAATTGGAGCCTCTGGTATTCCTATGTCACCTTTCAAACATTCAATTGCTTGAGCAAGCCCAGATTTTCAATATCGTGATTACTATGAAAAATATGAACACACAACAAAAGCAAATAAATAAAAAAAGAAAGCATTTCATAGGGTTTCCCTAACTGAAGTTTTAAACGAAGAGCCTGCAAGGAACATGGCATTTACAACATATGACCCACAGAAAGATATGATGAAGTTCATGGTTGTTATGCCCCCGACCCCAACTAAAGATAAAAATCCACCACACAGTCATATAGATCCCTCTGAATTTCAAGTTAGCACCCTCCAAATGGATTTTTCCAAAGTACATAATGTGGACAAAATTAGTGTGTCAAAAAGGTCTAACGAAGTGGCCTACACTTCACTGCTAAAGGTGGAGAGAAAATAAATAAACTGGAGAAACAAACAGAAAGTTATAGGCAGACCTGGAAAACGAAAAATCAAGGAGGAAAGTAGCAGAAAGCAAGTGCAATGATTTACAGAAAAGGATAAAAATTCAGGCTCTACAGTAGAAATTGCAGAGCAAGAGAAGATGGATGCAAAATTGAAGGACCTGACGGAAAAACTAGCTAAAAGCAATAAAAAAATTGATGAGGAAAAAACCAGTTTTCAAAAATTATACAAAAGTTATGAGTCTGTTGTTGTCGAAATGAGAAAATTACAGGACCTATTGGATCATGGGAAGGAAAAAGAAAAACATTTGCAAGAGGAAGTAGAGAAAGAAAGAAAAAAATGTGCACAAATGAAAGAAGACCTATGCAAATGATAAAATAAAAACTTTGGAGGGTAGATTGAAAGATAATATGAAAAATACAAGGAAGTATATACAAGAAAACATTTGGCGGCAAATAATGCAGAGGAGTGACAAGTTATGGGAATGGTTTGAATTGAATGAAAGTCTGAGAGTAATTCATATGAAAATCAAAGGCCACTTTGAGAAGAGCACACATGTTTATTCAAAAGAGGATATGGCAAAAAAGATTCTGCAAGTAGTCTACAGTTCCAGTGATAGCTACTTGGCATCCAAGGAAACTAAGAGCCGCATTGATGCCACAGTTAAGACATCATCTATCATTAAAAAATGCTAGAAACTAAGGGAAACATCAGAAGTTATGGATGGAAAAAAGATATTGAAGCTGCAAGAAAGGAAAAATAATTTGATTACACTTGGTTTGCCTAAGACCGATGACCCATCAAATAAATTCATTGGAAAAGAAGCTTACAAAAAATGCATGGAGATAAAAATGAAGTCGGATTTAGACTTGCTTCCTAAGGACACAAGTCCCCAAAGCTTTCTGGAATTCATCCAACCATTTACAACTCTAAATTCGATATTGGATGAAATAGTGATGTCAAGTCAATCTTCTAAATATGGAATATTGACAAAGTTGCAGTTGACTTTCCATAGTTTACAAAATATTGACCTTCCATCAAACGAAGTGTGGAGCACCCTACAAAAACTGGTACAAAAATATTAACAATCATAGTATGTATTGCACACTTTTCTTCGTTTACTCTTAATTTCAAGGTTTTATGTTTTTTTTGTTTGGAATTTGGCATCGCTTGAAATAAATATGTTTTGTGAATAGGAAAAAACCAGCACTCGCACAACTATGATGCATTGATGCACAGAGCAAAATTTCAGCCAGTAAATTTGTATTCTCAAATTCTCCCTTGCTTTAACATTTATGCATTTCTCTATTTCTGATTACTAGGTTTTAGGCACTGCTATTATCTATATTTAATTTGTCATGGCGTGAATTAATATTTAATTTTGAGCTCTGTTTTTTGAACAGGAGACATCAGACATGTAGTAAATGTTAAATTGCTAATACGGCCTGTGATGGCCATATAAATTTGTGCTAAGTTTGTGATTTTGATGTTGAATCTTCACATGTTGTAAACTTGCAATTCGATTTGAAGCTATTGTTGCTCCTTTGTTTCTATAAAAGGGAACTCGAGGTCATTTGCAAAGGGTTCTGAAACTTTGTATTCACTTTTGCATGGACATTGGAGAAACACACAGGAGCTGTTGTTGCTCTCTTGTTTCTATAAAAGGGAATTCAGGGTCATTTGCAAAGGGTTCTAAAATTTTATATTCACTTTTGCAATTTGTATGGAGAATCACACAAATTGGTGTATTACTATTGAATGAATTGTATCATATGGCTAAATTTTGAAAGAATTAATGAAAATCTAAGTTCTCGACATGTGTATTACTATTGAATGAATTGTATCATATGGTTTCAAAATGTATCACACAGATTTGAGACTCAAACATGTCTAAATAAACAATAAACATCTCTGTATCAATAAACACATTATGGTCTTTTTTTTATGCTATTTTAAATCTGGAAAATTGGAAATAGAAAGTCGAAAAATACAATTACAAATCAATATTAAATTCTAATTGCAAAAAGTAATATGCTTTTGTAATATGAATGATGATATACAGTAATAAGATTAATAAATACCAATCTCTTACAGTTGCCATTCATCCTCATCAAATTCAGAGCTTTCTTGATTCTTGTTTGTGGTTTCTTCACTCTAAGTCTGCATACCTTCGTTGAACTGCATCTCAATGCTACTAGTAGGTCCAATACATGAGTCAATAGTCCCACTGGCACTTTGGTTTGAAGTGTTGCCCAAACCTCTTCTTTCACATTTGAACCTCCAAATTTGCAGTTCCCTATCGTAAAGAAAAGTGTGGACATCATACCTAGATGTATAGAGCCTCAAGCAGTTTTCCAAATTTTTGTCTAGTTTGTTTCTTAGCTTTGATTTTAGGAACCCCAAAACACTAAAAACTCTCTCATCTTCCACCGAACCCAATATCATGGTAAGACATAAATCAACAAGCTTCACATATTCTAGCATTGAATCACGCAACGCTAAGTTATCAACTATAGTTTTCCAAAGCCTTGTTACTGATCCCTCTTCGCGGGGGTTCTCTATTTTGGCATATTGTTCTCTCATAGTGTATGCAAAACGAGATGATTGCTCTCGAATATGAGTTTCATCTAATATTCCTTTTATAGTTACTCCATTCAATTCTCTAGATGTACAAAATTGTTTTATCAAAATCAATAGCTTACTTCGAAAATCAGATGCATTGTTGAGGCTCCAATAATGAGGAAACACAATAGACATGGCTTCGAGAAGGTTGTCAGGAGGGAATCTGCTTCTAATTTGTGAGGAAAGATCATACACAATTTTCTTCACAGAAGTAGTTACAGTTTCAACAATCTTGTCGGAATCTTCCCTTGTAACTCTTGCTAGTTGCTTCCTGGGGCGCTTTCCTGGTTCCTCGGGGTCGACCGTGGCATAGAAGTGCATTGGTATCTCAACTCCCCGTACATTGGCATATACCTCCCCGTTTGCACCGATTTGTAAAAAGTTATCAGGATTGTTCAAATTTGAAAGTGTCCACCACTTAACAATTTTTTCATCAGATAGTGTTGGTTGATTTCGATAGAGATTGTTGAGGGTCATGCATGTCATCTTACGCAGCGTAGCATATTCTACAATATACAAAGATCTTTTTTGGGCAGCCTTCATAATATTCCTCATTTTCTCTAGCATGGGCAGAAGAGCTACTAAAGTTAAGAGTGTCTCTAAATTACTTAACCTCCCAAGAAGGTCAGAAAATTTTGGTTGATCTGATTCATCGCGAGCTGTGTGAAATAGTCCAATCAAGGATGGATATTCTGAAAACACTCGATGTGATGGACCATCCAAAGAGATCCATTTGGTATCATTATCCTTGAGAAGATTGTTCCCTTCAGTTATTCCATCAACAAAGTGTTGAAATTTCATAAATCGCTTGGGACTTCGACAGAAGTGTGAGTAGGGCTCTCTGATTAAAATTACAATTTTTTTAATCGAAGCAAACTTGCTCACAATTTCAAAAGCTAGATTCATTCTTTGAGCCATGCAGTGAATTGCAGTAATGTATGGTGCAAATTAAGTTTCAATCTTTGTACAAAGACTGTTCCCATGACCTTGCATTATTGAAGCTCCATTTGCTCCAACACAAACCAATTTTTTGGCTACCATCATGTCATCCATACCTCCATATTCAATTAAACTTCTCTTTACTAGTTGAAATAAATTTTCTGTTGTCTCACTCTCCTTCATTTTAGCAACAGATAGTAGATGAGGTTGGCGGGTATGATTCTCTATAGTATAAACATGCATGTATATCCATGAAGTATTGTCTACTATCGTAACTTTGTCTAAAGAAAATGCAATAAAGTTTGACTCTCTTATTTTTTCATTTACATCTTCTTTTTTAACCTCAGCAAGACAACTTGCCCATTCCCATCCACTGTTTACTGACCAGTGTCTATTAGGATAGTTAGGAACTTTCAAAAAGTGTAATAAACCACTAATTGATGGGAAATCTGTCATAGCATGCCCTCTTCTCAAAATATAAAAAACAACGCTTAACTGAACAACTTTTCCCAGTTGTTCTATTTGCATTGCTTTTCCAAAAGTAGTTTCAATAGAACCTTTAACTTTAGCAGGCTTCGTCTGTATTTTCTCATGAAAATAATACTCTTCGACATTCCTCACATGCTTACATTCCTCCTTTGTTTTCCATCTTATCATTGATTTTCAACCCCGTCTATCATTTATTTTTCATAAACTTTACACATGCTTTTCTATGGTGTCAAATTTTAGTTGCAACCTAATTTCTTTGTTATGTTTCCAAGTGCAAAACTTACACCTGCATTCTATTGGAGGTTTGCCTTCAATTGGATTCTCCACTGGTTCAATGAATGGATACTTTGATGCCCAATTAATTTGAAAATTCCTCACTGACATATCCCACTCCCGATCATTTTTTGATTGCGGTTCACCCTTTTTTGATCTGGCCTTTCTTTTCCCCTTCTGTGCATTATCATCAATGGCATTATCACCCAAGTCAATTATATCATTCCAGCTAACTTGGGCATCTACCAGATAATCTTCTTCAAGATCATCCCGATCTGAGATATCAGGTTCGCCGCCGTCTTCAACATGCGGTGTAGCTGGTGAATTTTGTACTTGTACTTGTGATGATGTACCTTCCTAATTTTCACCACAATCTTTTCCAATGCCAAAGTACGAAGACAACTTTCTGCTTTTTGTTGGCCTCTCGTGGCCTTTCCCACATTCAGGTTTCCTACCCCTCTTCCTGTTCGACATCTCCAACGAAATAAAGGCTGGCAAAAAATATCAATTTGTTGAAGAAGCAATATTAGACTATAATGTATAATATATGTTTCATTGGCCCTACAACCTACAATCTAGATGTCTAAGGTCTGAATGTCCCCCTTGAGTCCTGACTACTTGGCACTGATGGGTCACCATTGAATAAAAATGAACTCAACAATGCAAACAAATATAGATAAATTTAGAATAATATTATAACACTTAAAAAATATGATTGCTCACCTTTAGGTCACTAGCAGTCGCTAATGCAGTCAACAACAATGATTTTTCTTGGTCTAAAACTTCGCTATTGATCAGAATTAAGAGCCTAGAACTCACCAAATTGTGTTGAGATAGATCTGATCTTTGCATGTATTTATACCAATCCTTATATGGTGAATTCCATGGGAATTTTATATGGTATACAAATATTTGGTGAATCCCGCGTAATTATAACATGACATGTAATTTTCAAGGCGATTATAGGTCGTCCAAATAATTGGCAAATACAATATAGTTGGCGAAAGTTGGGGTGAATGGAGACACACATCGGCAAAATGTCGGGCGATTTGGGTCCTCCTGGCTAACAAATATTCACATGCCTATAGGCGAATTATGGTCGTCTATTAAGGCAACCTCAGAGAGTGTAGGCGAAAAAATTAAATTTACTATGTGTCCACCGTATATTGTATTGATGAAATCATTGCATAGAAACATTTAATTGCCTAAAACATATGGTGATCAGGCCGTGACTTTGACGAAAATTGATAATGTTCTGGTGACATGGCCACTCCCAGTCGGTATAAAATATTCGCCATTTCCCAAGTCGCCGACGTGAAAAATTTACCATTGGTGAATATTCGCCACTAAAGTAATCTCTGATATACACATAAATACACATTTTTGTGTATATATGTATGTTTATGTGTGTGTGCATGTATATATATATAGAGAGAGAGTGACACACACACACACCTATACACACAAACATATGCACAATTGGTTGACTAAATAAATGGAACACTAAAAAAGGTGATGCATTGCAACACTTGAAAAGTTAAAGAAAGCAAGCAACCCATAGTTGACATGGAAAATAAAGCCCTTCGTCACAAACAACAACAAATTATATAAAACCAACTTCTTTTACAATATTTTATTGTTGTTTTCTAACTCTTAACATATTGGACCCTATCATGCACCCTTTCAACAAATTAAACAGTGGGAATTGTGGTTCATTGGCACAAGAAAACATTGGATGATTTCAAACCATTTCAATTTTTACCTATAGAAAACAAAGAAAATTAACATTTCCTCTTTCACAACTCCGCTCACTATGGTAAACTAGCACATATAATTAGGCAAATATACATACATGTTGATTCTTCTTCACCCAGCCACCACACAGACAACAAACCTTGGTTTCTTGACATGTCCACTTGAACACTGCAAATGATAAACAAATTCGATAGTTAAAAACACACCACTCGGCTATCCATCATCGCATTGATTTATAGCCACATAATATAAAATCAAGGAGTAAGTATTGATTTCTAGGGAGATTCCTCCAGTTTATTAAATTGGTATACCCAAAACAGAGGAGAACTACTCAACCCCAATTGTGAAACAAGGGGGTCTCTATTTTTCTTAAGAGGCCTTTTTGGGATTAAATATAATCTAAATTATTTTAATTGATAGAGTATTAGAGAGGAGAACGAGTAAATTATAACATTTAAAATGAAAAACATATTTAATATTTAGATGAATCATCCGCAGCCAAATTTTATTTTCACGAGTGCAAGGTTGCTTCGACGTCAATTATATTACTTTCAAATACAAGAGGTTTTAATTAGTGATTCAAATTGGAATATATTGTAGCTTATTTATCCATACTGTACAGTTCAAATCTAAAAGCATTTATGCAAACAGAAAAATTTCATTCAATAGGAATAAGCCTCTGCATTTTAGCTTTATAGATAAAAAGCTAGTTATGAAATAAGTGACCTAAAATTAGTTGTGAATACGTTGCAAAAGATCCCAGCTTCCCATGCCAATACTTCCACCAAAAATGGAACCCATAATGATGCATTATAGAGCTAATGGTGTATGCTAATTTAAAAAGAACTTGAATCTACCATGAATGGTTGCAACAATTAATAAAAGCTTCTTTGTAAAACATCAATAAATGTTTGAATATCTTTGAACCATTTCATAAAGAGATTCACAGTGAAGTTTATATTGTTCAGGAAAATACAAATCTGAAATGCAACATATTGACAAAAAAATCTTAATAAGCACTTTACATGTTATAAAATTTGCCTCTACTAGTAACAAACTACATGATGAACATCTTGATCTTGCACTATATATCATAAACATAAAAAACCACACTAATAACTACTGCTAGAATCAATTACTCGTAGTTTTATTGATGTACCCAATCTATTAAAAGCATATCTACACAAAAATACACCAAGATTTCATCTTACACTTCATCATAGAACAAATGGACATAATTTGAATCATGGGACACAAAATTGCAAAAATACATTTTTCTTTTCAAAATCAAATTCTTAGTTTACTCAACTCTACATAATCTATGACAACCCTGCCTCAAACCACCATAGGCTTATTCCAGATCTAATTCTAAGTTGATTAACACATAAATACAAAAGATGAAAAACTGGATTAACGCATAAATACAAAAAATAAATTTTGTGATATGCATTAGGGTTTGAACTTACCGTTGCCGCCAAAACCTACACTCCAATCTTAACACCCCCTGCCCACCTCTGCGCTACAATCCCTCCTCCATGCACAAAAAAACCCTCATGTTAGTAGTTGATATCTATAAACCATATCACTCACATTATGCATGTGGGTTTGACCTCACCTTCGCAACCATAAAGCCTCTTGTCCAATTTTGATGCCTCCTGCACACCTTTGTGATACAATCCCTCCTCCCTACAAACACAACTGGAGACATGTTAGCAAACTCAGGGAAACCCCAAGGAGTTTTTAATTTTTTTGTTTCATACAATGCACATGTTCAACATACCTCAATTGGATAGCAAGCCCTTCTCGCGGCAACCTCCACCTCCAGATTATTTCTCTCGACCTTTTGGCAGACTCAGGAAAACCCCAAGGAATTTAAAAAAAATAAAATTTCATACAATGCACATGTTTAACATACCTCGACTAGATAGCAAGCCCTTCTTGCGGCAACCATAGCTCCCCTCACTCTGTGATTCAACCTCCACCTCCACCTCCAAATTATTTCTCTCGACCTTTCGGTTCTCCCTCGCCGAACGTAGCTATTTTGGCTCCAAAATGATTTTAGAGGCTTTTTCTTTAGTTTACGCCTGACATTTAAAAATTTTGGACACACTGTAGCTGTGTTCGTGCCCGTGATCGTGAGAGTGACCGACAAATGTTAGCCGTGTGCAACTACTTTTCGTCAACCACAAAATGACAACATGCCTCCACGTCAGCTCAATGGCAGGTCCCATAACGTGTCTCATGACATCATGGGAAGGCATGCGATTTTAGAACCGCATCATGGCATGGAATGCAGTTTTGGAGCCATAATAGCTACTGCTGTTTAGGATAAGCATATATTAAAGTAGACTAAAAAATGTACTAAATATTTATTTGTTTTTTACTTCATCCATAAACCGATAGTCCATATTTTGAAGCAGGTTTTACCGGAAAATTGTCTGCCGGTAAAAACAACTTTCACGGACCTGAAAAAAAATTTAAATTTGCAACGAATATTTTGTCTGGAAGGCTGCAAAAAATCTTGTCTCGAGCTCCAGTATTCAGTAGTTTTGAATCCCCGATATATTTTTGATCTATTTTAAATTGGAGAAGCAGCTCATTTTAAAAAAATATTCTGCGTTTGGAGGGCTTCGTAATATTTTTCCTGCAACTCTGCCCATTTTGTCTCATCGGCATCGTTGACGAATCTGAGGTAAATCACTTGTCATGGTTTCAATGAGTTTTTTTGGGGAATCTGTACGCGGCCCGATCATTTTTTCGTTGTTTGGAAAACAATTCTGTTGTTATCTATTAAATGAAGGCATTGGTTCTGTGATTTTATATTTACCTGTTTTCATATACGATAATATTGTAATGCATGATATTTAGTTTCCTATCTGTTTCTTCAAGTAGGAACCATGAAATGAATTTTGCGTTTATTTTGTGGTTTCAAAGTTTTGTTTATTTTGTTTTACTTTTTCTTGAGGTTATTTTTGTGACAAATTTTTCTGCCAGAATTATTAATGGAATTTAATTCAGAAATAGAGTCAAATTTTTCTTTTGGCTCTCTTTATCTTGATAATGGATCATTTTATCTTGATGATGGATCACGGAGTGTGATCCGAAACGTTGATTCAAAAATCTTGCACACAATTTAATCCAGAAACAACTTTTGATTCATTCTATGAATTATGAAAATTTCTTATCATTAACAGAATTATTAAGTTAGTATTAAATGGATACCAGCTACTGCTGATGCTGTGAATGCAATGGTTGCTGGAGGTATTTTTACATAAAGTGAATATTGGATCATCTTCATTTGTTAAACTTAATACATTCTTCTTCACAAACCTTATACATTATACAGCATATTTCTTCGCAGTTTTGTGTCATTCTACTGGCTCTTCTTATTTAAAGACTAAATGTCACAAACAGATTGGTTGAATAAGTGACAAACAGCTTGGTTTTCCAGATTTCTACATCCTCTCACATGGTTGGTTACTTGGTTAGAGCTCAGTGGTACAATCGGATGTCAATATGCATTTGATATTTATACATTATTTTCTTAAATCACGTGTCTATGTTACTTCAACAAAAACAAGGGTTCTACATTTGAGAGATCATCAACAAAAACAGGGGTGCTGCATTTAAGAGATCATCTTCTCACACACAAATAGAGCTAGCATCTTTGCTTTTACATCAATTTGGAATGATTCAACATCCTCTTAGAAACAATTATAGACATGATTGTGTCTGGCAGGTCTATCCTTAAAAGTATCAGGGAAGAATTCTCTCTGAAAATTCGGTTCTAAGTCTTCTATATGCAAAAAAAAATTGCACAGTTTTGCATTTGTCTTTTGTGGTCTCTATTCATACAGATTTCTTCTTCTAGTGTTGTTTTCCATTGCAATCTCCTATAATCTGCTTTTTATGCACCCCTAAAAGGTTTTAGCTGCATTTCACTGCAGAAAGGTGCACAACATTATTTCTACTTGATGTCATTTTACATACGTAATGTCTGTGATCCTTAGCTTCTCTAGTCTTATCTTGACAAATGAGCTCCAAAAGAGAAGTAATCAAATCAACTCAATACTTTCTGCTTAAAGCATTTTTACTTTTAGTCTTATCTGCTTCGGTACCATACAACCATTAATTGTCAGGTCTTGGGTCCCTGCTCATTATTCAGTGGATAGAAATATGAAACTTGTGTCCATACTTGTTGTACAAAACATTAGTTGTGTTTAAGCAGAAGGTTGCTATTAGTTAATCTTCAGTCTCTCCAAATAGGCCCCCAAAACTCTATGTACATTTTAGAAAAACACTTTGTGTAATAATGCTACGGTTTCTTTCACCAACCTCAAACTTGCTAGTTTAGGGCTAGGGTTCTTAACATAACTCAAGTTTGTGACACATCAACAAAATTCAGTGAATTGACAGTGAGTAGAAAGAGAGATAAACACTAGATCACGTTTAACAAGGGAAAACTTGTACATCATCGGACTGATTTAGATTTCTAATATAAAGTTCAGGTCTGGAATTGAAGTTCTGAATCCTTTCATTTCAGTTGTCATTGAAATTGTTAATCCTCAACCTTAGAATCACCCTAATAGCTGGTTTTATTGTAGACCTGATAAAACTGCTGTTCTGTCTTTTTCTGAAGTTTCCAATGTTGAGATCTTTCTGTTTGTTGCTTGTACGTGGTCGCTCTGCAGATCACCCTTGTTCTGGGCCCAAACAGCCCTAGATTTCTTGTTCTACTCCTTCCAATGTCTAGCATCAAAACTCTCTGAGCTGCCACGGCTGGAAATGCCTAGATGAGCAGATTTAGTGGCCTGCAACCGAGTTGATCACAAAATTCCTCCAACTCCAGAATGGCACCCAACCAGGCAATGTATTACCTGGGTTAGATGGTAGGATTCTGATCAAATGAACAGAGAAGGAAAGGAAATTAGTAAGATTCCAGATCAGGGTTTTCGATCTAACATAGGAGGGCAGCTGGGGTTTGCATCCCAGCTTGCACCACTTGAGAAAACTCCTTAAAATCATACCAATCTCCAGCTATCCCAAAATGGCAATCGGACCTGCTTAAATACCTAATTCCAGATTTAGGTCCCAAGGTTTTTAAATTTGAAATTCACTTTTTTTTTAATATTTATTATTTTATTATTTATATTTTATAATAATTAAAAGTTAATTAATTGTAATAAAGCGGTGTTAATAAACACCTTTATTAAAAAACATTCGGAGGCCGACCTCAGTGAGGGACACTTTGAAGTTGTAACCTTGCAAGCACTAGGTAAATTAGCTTATCCACTCCTATATATTTTTGGACACGATGGACTATTTTCATTTTTCAAAGCAATTTGCATTTTATCTTGGAAACCTAGAAAAGAACCATACTCTTAACAAAGTCCGTTGCCATTAATCATGTAGCAGTAGTAGATGCGTCAATACAAGGCTTTAGACTTCCTAGGATCACTCTCTACAAAGGCCTTTTCTGATCTTACTTTATTTGAGAGAATACATGATTTAAAATTAAGATTACATGGAAAATTACCAAAGCACGTGGGCCTGCATGCTAATACTACCACAATAACATTGAATATTAAAAAATATTAAAAAAAAAATCATGTGAGGGTTATAAACTACCCATAAAGGATGCCAAGGTTTGAATTCAGCAGGGTGCCTTGCTAGTCACAAAACCAGATTTATGCTCAATATGACAAATCGCCCACTTAATAAGAGTGGAAAATAAAGTAAACTTCCTTACAATAGTAAATATTTACTAAATAAAAATAATTTAAAATGGTGTGTGCAATTTAGTAAAGGAGGACCCATAGTCACTCCTTGCTAGTCTTTGCATTCTCCTTACTTTGTGCAAATACATTGCTTGCATAAAAAAGTTTTGGTGTAAACTGCTTGTAATTTAATTTGCTTACTGTGTGGAAAGAAGCATTGTTCCACAAGGACGTTCCCACCCCAAAGAAATCCCCACGTTTCTGGGATGTAGGGACTTGGGGAAATGCCCCCTGCTGCATCACCACTTTCTGTTGGGACATCTGGACGCCATCAGGATGTTGGGACGTCCTTGGGACATTTGGAGGACTCCTTGATTGTCTTGGGGATGCCAAGGTGTCTCTTGCGGCCCTCGGTTAGAAATTCTATTTTAAAACAAAAAGGGTGATAAAATTGTGAAAATGACATTCATTGTGAAGGTAGGCCTTATATGTGTTTGTTGGCGAGGGCTCTATCTCTTGACCCCACCTTGTAGTGCGACCTCTTGACCCCACCTTGTAGTGCGACATGGAGCATGCTAAGGGAGCTGCCCTCAGACCTTGCAAGGGGGTATTGCCCCTCAATCTCGTTAGGGGCTTTGCCCCTAGATCCCTACAAGGGGCACTACTCCTTGATCCTGTTGGGGGTTTGCCCCCAAACCCTTGCAACCCTCGCAAGAAGCGTTGCCCCTTACCCAAAACCTCCACCCACCATTGTTATTGATCAATGCAATAATTGCTATGCTTTAAATGTTTATAATTTTAAACATTACTTAATATGACAGAGTTTCTTTGCAATTCTTATTCTTATTCTTGATATGCTCCCAAAGTTCCAAACCTTTGCCCACTGTTGTTAATGTTCAATGCAATAATTGTCATGTTTTAATTTTTAAACTTTACATAGTACACCAAAGTTTCATTTACAATTCTTATACTTATTCTTCACATGTTTTTTGAAACTCATTTTTAAGTACTATGGGTATTTCCACCACCCCATTGCTGTCTCCTGCTGCAGCCCCCACCATCCCCAAACTTAGACTCTTGGTCCTCCCATCCCTGAAACCCGTTCCCCTTTCCCTTAGAATCTCCACGAAGAAACTCCATGAAACTATGGAAAGCAGTCAATAATATATAATTATTATACATATCTTAATTCATTTATATGCAACTTGTTGCATTTCAAGACTGCAAATAAGAGAATTTTAAAAAATTGAGGAGTGGCGATTGCTTAAGACTAATCTCAGCCCCAGCTAGTAGTGGGGTATTGAGAGTTTAATTTGTTTATTCTGTTTGCAATGCAAGTGTAATTATTCACCTGCACATAAAATTGCTGCATGCACTCTCCATGGGACCACAAAGCTTAATGCACTTTTTTCAACAGATCTTGATATGTAGGTTTGGTAGAATATTATCCTAGAATTTAATTACTTTATTCTATATTTTTTTAGTCTCGTACTTAATACATTCTTAGCTCAATTAAGAAGTTCATCTTATTCTTGAAAGTTAGCGACAATGGGCACGTATATTTTTTTAGTCTCGTACTTAATACATTCTTAGCTCGTATATTTTTTTAGTCTCGTACTTAATACATTCTTTGCTCAATTAAGAGGTTCATCTTATTCTTGAAAGTTAGTGACAATGGGCACGTACAGGAAAAATAATGTTTTCTTGTATAAGGTTCATTTCTAAGAAGGAAAAAAGAGGAACTGTAACAGATTACTCTCGAAATTTAGAAAATGATTGAAATTTTAAGTTTAATTTGAAACTGCTGTAAGTGTTACTGATTATTTTAAAGCTCTTGTTGCTTCAACCACTAATCAAGATTAAGATAATTCCAATGGCATGCATGGAGGAGATTTAGTTTATGCTACATTATGGTTTAATTTGTTCTTCTCATGACATTTAGGAACTTTCAATATGGAGTTTAGCTCAACAAAGATTTAGGATGTATATACGATTTTTTATGATAGCTTATTATATCTAATGAAGATGAACTTTGTAAAAACCAAGAGGGAGGATTTAATTCAAAGGGATGTTTTCAATTGGAAATGGGAATTGTGCGAGTGCAAATTGGGTTGGATTCTTAGGTTTTGAAATTGGAAAAGGAAGATAAGATGAAGAATATTGATAGAGCTATTAATTACATTTTGTCTTGTAAAGTGATATTAGTTTTGAAATAGTCATCAATTAGCTATAGTTCGAATCAACTTTTTTTCTTTTACAACATCTCCAGCCATGGGAACTTCCACTATTTGTAAAAATATGGGTCATTTGCTTCAATTTCGTCAATTTTTTTTAGCTTTCTATGGCACTTGAAGAGCACATAGAGGATACCCAGAGGGGGTGAATTAGTATTTTGAAGTTTTAAACACATGAAACCACATAAAACAGAAAAATAAAATAGAAAAAGTAAACATCAACAAGGAGAACACCAAATTTCAAGGAGAACACCAAATTTCACGTGGAAAACCCCGGGTTAAAAACCATGACAGATCAATAGCTTTCATTAATCAAATAGGCACCGACCCAGATTACATAAGTGAGCACCAACCCTCCTCAAGGCACCAACTTCATTCAGTTGAAGCACCAACTTCAGCTTGAGCACCAACTCAAATGCACTGAAACTTCATAACAATCCAGCATGTTGAAAAGACTACTATTTTATATCCCGTGCCAAAGGTGAAAATCGCAAATAGTAGAAGAAAGATGATTTTTATATAAGCTCAACTCTCATCATACATGCTCGACTCCATAACATTCAACCAAGGAAAAGGAAGGGCTAAAATATATCGTTTCCTTAAAAATACAAAACGGCTCTTCAATGCAGAAAAAAACGTTACAAAGCCGTCGCCAGAAATAAGCCGCCCCACTCACATGCAATGGAAGCATCTGCAGCAATCGCACCAAAAAATAAATAAATGAATGAATGAATTCGTTTCAAATAAAGCCGCCAAGCATCAAAATCTGAAGCCATCCAAAATTGCAGTGAATGCATATTTATTTTAGGCCACCGCAGCACTTGTAGCCGCCCTTAAATAAGGAAATCGTGCCTTTAGAATATAATCGCTTGTCTTGAAGAATTTGACACAAAGCAATTTGACTTGGCACAGAAAGGTAGACTTGCTGACAGCAGAAGCAAGCAAGCAGGTGAAGTTGACAAGCAACCAGCATATGCAGACAACCAAGAAGCTCAAGCAAACAGCCAAGTAGCTTAAGCAAGAAAGCAACCAGCTCAAGCAAGTAGCTCAAACAACGAAGCAAGTAGCCAAGTAGCTCAAGCAAGTAAGCAACCAACTGAAGCAAGTAGCCAAGTAGCTGATGAAGATCTGATGAATGATCAGCAGCTTGATAAGCATTTCATTCCAATTCTCTTTCCAGAAAGCCAAGCAAAGAAAAACAATGTACCTTTGACATCAATGACAAAATATTCAACAACATCTCCAACCACAAAAGGTTTCCACCATTTTCAAAAATATGAGGCATGTGCTTCAGTTTTTTCAGCTTTGGCCCCATTAGTTCACCCTTTGTCATTTAAATATTTTTTATTAGGGACGAAAATAAATTATGTCTTGCTTTGTTATATTCCCTTTTTTATTTTTTATTTTTTATTTTTTTGAAGACTATCAATTGATGATAGAAACGTATATGATCTTTTGAAAATTTTCATCAATTGAGAATTAGTTGGGACCTTATCCAACAATGAGAACCTCCAATTTCTATTGAAAGGCAGCCTATTGACTTTTAAGGACGAGTAAAATCCAAATAATAAATACTTTTAATATCTAATTTATTTGTAACTATAATTGTTTGAGGAGAACAAGCCAATATGTGTTTAGGGTTTGTCAAATTTTAATAGGTGATTGAAGAGTTAGGGGTACTAAATTGATGTAGGTCAAGGAGAATCTAAAAAGTAAAAAGTAATATATATATATATATATCATAGAAGCAATGATTGGCAAAAAAAATTGCAATGGATAATGATTAATTGGGAATCATAGAGGGTTCTGATTTTTTCCTTTTAAAAATCGCAAAATATGCGTTGACCGCGGTCAATGATTTTTTCCTGTTCAAACATGATTAATCGCAATTAATGTCTTCTGATTAATCGGGGAAAAAATAAATCGCACATATTCGTGCAAAAACCCTAAAAACACGAAAAAGGCGCCAAATTTTTGTGGAAACATCTACAAATGGACACCGTCTCCTTGTTGTTTTTCATCCAAAGTCTGCAGGTCGCAGAAGTCATAGAAGTCATAGAGATTGATTATTGAAGACATAGAACTTAGAAGTCCCTTGGATCACCAATTGGAAGTCCCTGTTTGTCATTGGTCACCGACTGTTTCTTCAGGTTTAGCGCAGGGGTCACCAAGCGGCAAGCCAGCACTACATTCATCCAGGTATTTACAAATTATATTTTTGTTTTACAAATTTTTTCTAGTAGTTTTGTTTTATAGAATTAAAATTTAAAATACTGTTAAATTAAATTAATATTTAACTGTATATATTTAACTTATATTTAATAGTAAAATATATACTTATATATTTTACTGTTCAATTTAACAGTTAAATTTAATATACTGTTAGTATATTAAATTTAATTTAACAGTATATTAAATTTAACTGTTAAATATATACTGTTAAATTTAACAGTAAAATATATAAGTATATATTTTACTGTTAAATATTAATTTAATTTAACAGTATATTAAATTTAACTGTATATATTTAACAGTATATTAAGTTTAACAGTTAAATATATAGTAATAAATTTAACTGTTAAATATATACTAATATACTATTAAATTTATTAGTATATATTTAACAGTATATTAAATTTAACTGTTAAATATAAGGTAAATTTAATTTAATAATATATTAAATTTAACTGTTAAATTTATACAGTTAAATATAAGTATATACAGTTAAAATCTAACAGTATACTGTATACATTTTACTGTTAAATTTTTACTGTATATACTTATATTTATCTGTTAAAATATATACTGTTAAAATTTGTCTAACTATATTCTTAAAATATATACTGTTAAAATCGAAAAATCATCTGTCTAAAATATATAAGTACTCAAAGATATATTGAATATAAAATACATACTGTATATATTTTATTGTTAGACAAAAATTTGTCTTCCCAAAACGTATAATTTAACAGTATAATTCAACTATATATAAGGTTAAGAAGAATGTATTGCTGTTTCTAGTGGGTCAGAAATTCTTCTTCAATGGCTTAATTTCCAGGTCTGCAATTGTAACTGCATTCTCAATTTCAGATTGTATGCGATGTGCTTACTCATGAAATAAAGTGAATTTTCTGTTCGATGCAATTTGGCTTAAATTGTCTTCAAATGCATTGTTTCATATGAATGTTCTTAAATGGTGAATGTGTAAATGATATTCAATTCTCAATTCAATGTGCAAGATATATTCTAGTTATATTTTCTTGATCTATGTATTATCTATTTATATGATAAATCTGATTGTCTTCTTTTGTATGGCAGGTGAGCTGAGCATTTATTAATTTCTATATCCTTTCTCACAAATGCCATTCGATATATATATAGCAAGCGGGGTACAACCAAGAAATGCCTTGATCGGTCATGACCGATCAAGACATTACTTGATCGTGCTCCTTTGCTAATTATATAACTAACAAACGGTGCATATTAATAACCAATGTCAACCGGTGAATGTTTATATTTTAACAACCAATAAATATCGGTGTATGCTTAACCTTAATCAACCGATGACTATCGGTGTTTGCACAATGCTAACAGTCGATAGTTATCGGCATGTTAGCCTTAACAACCGATAACTATCGGTGTAGGCTTAACAACAAATAACTATCGGTAACCTTTATTATGCCACCCGATATGAAACCCGATATTAATTGGTGCCTTGATTAATCATTTATTTATTATCACTTATGTTAGTCGATATAAATCCGAGTGCAAGATTTAGAAATAGATGAACATAAACAAAAGATATAATTTGATTATCAATGTTAAGGGTTTGATCGAACTGAATAGGTTATTTATATGCAAATGTAGAATGGCTATCAAAGAGGAATTAATTGCTTGAAGGTTTTATCATAGTTATCGATATGATAAATGATTGAATGAGAGACTTCATTTATCTCTCATTCAATCATTTATCTTACTGAAGCTATCATGCATTAACAGAATGAACTTTAGAAAAACAAAGCAATCAGCAAACAGTCATATTTTTCTAACATGTTCAAACAAGCCAAAACCATCATAACCTGTTGCATCAAAATCATCAACTCAAAAATTTGATTTTCTCACTCAAAAGTTAAAGACTGAGTGTGATGTTTTTGTAGATCTGATTGTTGATCAAAATGCCACGTCAAAAAGACTTTGCGTGGACACACTGCACAACAGTTCCAAGTAGCACGAAGGTCAAGTGCAATTGGTGTCTAGAGGGCATCAGTGGTGGGATTTATCGTTTCAAATGGCATTTGTCAAAAGAACGAGGAAACAACACCGAGATATGCAAAAAATGCCTTGCAGATGTCTCGTATCAGGCAAAGCAATCTCTTGACGGGATTGTCGAGAGTAAGGCCAAAAAGGCAAGAATTGGGGCTGAACTAGGTTCTAGTTCTGCAGATCCCAGGAGCAATTGTTCGCATGAGGAAGATGGCGAAGATGGGAGTTTCAGGGAATGTGGGTCAACACCTAACTCTATAGCACGTGGACCAAACACAGGTGGAGGAAACATTAATACTTTCTTCCAACCTCGTACTACACCAGGATCACAAACCACTTTGGAGAGTACAGGATAAAGGAAAACTGCCACTAAACAAGCAAAGAAGGCAATTGGTAATTTTTGGTACTCCTCTCACATGGCATTCCATGCTTCCAGAAATCCATATTTGCAACCCATGGTGGATGCTATTGCAGTTGTTTGACTTGGGTTTCAAGCCCCATCTTATGAGTCATTGAGGGTTGGTATGCTGAAAGATGCAATAGAGGATGTTCAATATGTTAAATAACATCGGTTACAATGGGTTAGAACTGGTTGCAGTATCATGTCAGATGGTTGGACAGATAGAAGGAACCAAACTCTCATTAACTTCCTTGTCTCTTGTGAGATTGGCAGTGTTTTTCTGAAATCTGTGGATGCATCTAATATGATGAAATCCACAAATGCATTGTTTGAGATGTATGACGTGGTTGTTATGGATGTAGGGCCACAAAATGTGGTTCAATTTATCCCAAAAAATGCTGCTGCTTGTGTTGCTGCAGGGAGACTTCTGACAGATAAATACCCTTCCATGTTTTTTACACCATGTGCAGCACATTGCCTTGATCTAACCCTAGAGGACATTGGAAAAATTGAATGGGTTAAGGCGGCATTTCAGAAGGCTCACAAGGTTACCAAATTTGTTTATAATCACACGAGGGTTTTGGCTATAATGCGCTCTTTCACAGGAGGCAAGTAGCTAGTTCGACAAGGGGTGACAAGATTTGCAACATATTTCCTTGCATTACAAACATTATGTGAACAAAAAGGTAATTTGAGGCGAATGTTTGTTTCAGCTGAGTGGATGGAGTTTGGCTTCACAACTCAAGCAAATGGCAGAGTATGTGTTCTACCACCTTTTGGGAATCTATTAAACGAATTGTAGAATTTTCAGAGCCTTTAGTAAAAGTCTTGAGACTAGTGGATGGAGAAAACCCCCCCATGGGATATGTGTATGAGGCCATGGAGGGCCAAGGAGGTGATAAGGAGTAAGTTGGAAAATAACAGGGATAGGTATATGCCATTGTTTAGCCCTAAAGGTATAGTGGTGGATAATCAATAACCCAGTAGTACCTGCATATACTAAGCATTCATAGAACAGAATAATTGTACATCATAACACGAATGACAGATGATAATAATCAGACCAAAAAGTTATATCTTTATTCCCATGTCTCCAATGGTTCATACATGATCCCCTGCCGAGGTTCCAACCAAACACTATATAGACCCGACGATTGGCCAAGTTGCCAACCGTCACCAACTCCCAACTACCTGACGGGAACCTCTCGGCAATAGCAAAACATAAACACACATAACACACTTATAATTATTATTCGTACAAACATACGTTTTTACCCCTAACATTATCCCCCCCCAAAAAACGTAGTCGTCTTCCAGACGACTCAGACAAGAGAAACTGAAATAAAACATGGCTAAGACTGAGAAGAGGGAGGAAGTGTCCCTGTAGTGGTAGTAGGCTGAGGTCGTTGCCCGGCCTGAGTTTTTAGATTCTTTTCTGCCATTAACTGCCGTTCCCGTGCTTTCTTTACCATGTGAACAACTTCCATCAACTTTCCATCTTTTTGCTCCAGCTGTGAAGTGAGCGTCGCCACCTGGGCTGCCAATGCCTGTGCCTCCTTCTCCTGCATGCTGCAGCGGGCCTCATATGTAGTCATCTTCATTTCCATCTCCTTCCTCAAGCTCTTTTCAATTGTGGCCAACTCCGTCTGCTTCCTGCTCTCTTTTTCCAGGGTTACTATGTAGATCTGTTGGGCCTCTTTCTCCACTTGATGTTGCCACATCTGTAAGTACACCTCGCGAAAAGTTCCCTCCATATTGCGGAAAGTGGTGCCTAAGGTACCTGAGCCTCCTATCACGCGCTTGTGGGTCCAGTTCTGAATCATCTCAGGTGTACTATTATCCGACCATCCTTGCTGCTCGAGGTGCTGCGTGAACTCATCTTTGCACCCCTGTGCCATAAAATGACACAGCTGTGTAGCGTCGGTTGAATTACCAACCTCCATTTGTCCAGTCAACTGGGCCATGCCGTGTGCAACATCCGAGAGTCCTTGCAGCTCCGTCAGGAATCGTTTGAGTGAGCCTGCTGGGTCACTCGGATCGAGTAGTGTGATATGGAGTCCAGTGAAAGTCCCCTCCAGGCCATTGCTTTGCTCGTCCTTTCCCTGATGTGTCTGATCAGTGGGTCTCTCCTCATCTGGGATTGTGACCTCGCTATCTGGAGTCACGTTGGGCCTGATAGCCATGTTATATGGTGCGGGGGAGGGGGGACAGG
Organism: Cryptomeria japonica; assembly: GCF_030272615.1. Classification (NCBI taxonomy): domain Eukaryota; kingdom Viridiplantae; phylum Streptophyta; class Pinopsida; order Cupressales; family Cupressaceae; genus Cryptomeria; species Cryptomeria japonica. The sequence goes on from NC_081414.1 coordinate 311,745,817, forward strand.
TGTGGGGCAAGCGTGAATTGTCCTAGCCACCCGTCCAACGACGCGTCTATATCCTCATCTGTCATAGTACCCAGGGCTGCCTCTAAGTTAGCTGATGCCGTACCAGTCTCTGCTACCCTCGTACCAGTTCCCGCCACACTAGTTCCTATTGTCGTTGTGCTGGTCTCTGCTGCCATCGTACCAGTTCTTACTTCCGTCGTACTAGTTTCTGCTGCCAGTACGGCTAAACTGATCTGTGGCAACGATACTCGTTGTTGTGCCGGCGGCTCCCCTCCGCTAATCTTCTAGAATAGTACCCCCATAGGTTGTACATCTCCTACGGGGCTGGCGACTGCAAGTGCCTCCTGAGGTACCAGGTGTGCTGAGGCTAATTTTGAGGGCGTAAAATTTACCCTCGTGCTCTTCCATTGTGCCCGCAATCCCCCCTGTTGCTCCTCTTCTTCATCTTCTTCCTGCTGGCATGATTCTGTTTCCTCCTCTTCCTCTACGGTGGTGTGTTCTGACAAATGGAACCCTTCATCCCCACTTTCCAGTTCTTTTGTTTCTTCTGCTTCCTCGAACCCTTTAGTATTGCTACCCTCTTCCACTTCCACAGATGTGTCTAGCTTCCTCCTCTTCCGTGTGGGCTACGCTGTGTCGCCAAGGGTGTCCAGGTGAATGTAGTAGTACATAGTGGGTTTATTTGGTTCCACCCGTCCGTGAGGTTTGAATGTCCCCCAACCCTCTGGCGGTACCTGTAGGCATACTGCATCTAGGAACAGACTGATGGCATGATGGCACATGTAGAATGCTTTGTGTTCTAATCTCAGGAAGTCGTGGATGCGTTCTGCAGGAGTTGGCCCCAGTTGTACACTTTCCCGCATCTGACCTCGTTCATTAACCCAATCATCCATATGGCGATATTTGAAGCCCGACTGGCCCCTGCCAGGCGGCTTTTAACCAGGTCCATCAACATCCTCCACTCTCCTGGTGCGATAAAACTACGCTTCATTCCTCTGCTATCGACCCAGACGCTCTTCCACTGTTCTTCTGTAAGGTCGTCTCTGCACACCAGGTCCATCAACCATTTTTTCTTTTCCTTGGTAAGGTTTTTGGTTTCTTTGGTAGTAGCTGCTCCTTTATCTGGTATGCCAAACACGTGCCTGAAATCCTTAGGTTTGAATGAAACCCGCATTGTGTGCCCTTGAAACTGGATGACCGAAGCACGCTCGTGAGGGTTATAACCGGATACCATGGTCTGTAGGACTGGCTCGAACTCCTTAATGTTAAATATGGGCATTTGCACAGCGTGGTCGACCTGTGCTTTTTTAAGTGATTCCTTCATCACATGATCTGGAGGGTTTTCCTCCCACCAGGTACGACATTCACTGCCAGTCACACTTTCGAATGCTACATTGGCTGCGGTGAGTTCCTCCGGGTCCTTTGTTGTCTTCGGTCTGCTCTTGGTTTTCCTGCTGCTGGCAGGCTCTGTGGCAGTTATGGTTGTACTGCAATTGCCTTTCCTCGTTCTTCTGACTAAACCCCTTCCTGCGTCCTTATTATAACCGTCTGCCAGATTATCTCGCCAGTTGGTACGGCCCATTGTATTACTTTCAGTTTCCCCGCTGTACGGTCCCTTCCTTGTGTTCTGCGCTTCCTCTCTTATACCCTCGTGCCTTGATTACCCGGTCAAATTCCTGTCGTATGGCCCGGTTGTTGCCGTCGTACTACTTCCTTGTTTGCCATCGTATGGATTTCCCTTGCTTCCGCATGCGTTGGTTTGCGTTGTCCATACACCGTTTAGTGAAGGTGTGCCTCTGCCTTGTATAGTGTCCGTACGATCAAGTCGTACGCCATACGGTGGGTCCCTTTTGTTCTTGCTCCATTTTTCGTCAACACCATGCGTTGAATGTCATACACGTACGGTGGAGGAAGGCCGTATGTCATACGGTAGTATCAGTTTGTGCCTCGTGTTGCGTACGTCGTACAAGTACGTCTTCCCTTTAGCCGTGTTCCGTGTGCCGTACACCGTACGGTGGTTCCTGTTTAACTCGCTGATGCCTTGAATTCGTATGTCGTACGGTAGAACCTCTGCAAGCCGTATGCCGTACGGCTCAACTTGCCTTCCAGACTATGCACACGCCATACAATGGTTCCTACCCTCCGTGTCTTGAATTTGTACGTTGTACGGTATAACTTGTTGGGTAATCCGTACACTGTACGGCCCAGCTCCCTGTCTTTCTTGCCTTCCAGACCACGTAATCCGTACACCGTACGGATTGGTCACTCCCTTCGGCCCTCCTTCTGCGTCCGTACCAGCAGTTCTGCTCAATGCTGTCTGGCTCGTGGGTTCTCTTTCCTGCGTTGTGCCTAATGGGGTCTCCTGGCAACTTTTATAAGCACTTTCCTTTTTGAGGTTTAGGGTTAGGTAAATGTGTTTTATTAATGTGACATAAAATACTTGTTTTTTTAGTAACCTTACTTTTTCCTTACTATGTTTACTTATACTTGCCTGACATTCCAATTTTTTAATGCCTGCAGATTTGGCCTTCCTTGCTTTTTCCCTGCATTTTCCCTCTTCAGCTTTTAAGACCCCTTGTTTTACGAGTCGTCTTATTTCTTTTGTCTGGCATAGTTTTTTCAATATTAGCTTCCTTGCCTTTAGTTTACCTCGGTACAGCTTGGCCTGCTTGTGCCTTTTGACGTGGACCCCTAGCTGGTTGATCGAGTTTATTGCGTGCAAGAAATTCCCTTGTCTTTTTTGGTTTCTTTTCCCCAACCTTCTACCCTACCTTTTCCTCCATTCCTTCCTTAGTACGTCATTCCTCCCCTTGTCCTCCTTCCATTTCTTATTTGGTTCCGGGTCTCTCTCCTCATTGCTCCTTCTTTTCACTCTTCGCGTATTGTTGGGTGTCCTTACTTTTATTTCTGAGTCGTGCAACCAAGTACACACATGTGGTAATCTTTTGTAGCACTCTTGGGCGTAGCAGGTCCCTACATACTCTAGATCCGATATTTTGTTCACCAGTGGGGCGGGTCCCACACCCTTGTAGCGGTCGTCAATGTACCAGGCCCCGTATTGGTGGTACCATTTTACTTTCTCTTCGTCGATCTCCGGTGGTCCAGTCGAGTTGGGAATCACCTGATATAATGAGTTAGGTCCAGCCTCCATCTCGCCTGCCCCGGATGCGATGACAAATAGATCCTCTGTCTTCAGTACCATTTTTAAACATGGTCCCAAGGTTGCCCCATATTCTTCCAGGTTGAGTTCGTCCTCAGGGTCTCTCGGCTCCACTTCTGTAAGTGGGTTCCTAGTTTTCCTCCGAGCTTCTGCTTCTTCGTCGATGTCATATGCGACGTACCCTTCCCGAGCTCCTTCGTATGGCGCCCGTTTTTTCCAATATCCTGAGACCCGTACCCACACAGCTGGGTCTCCGAAATACGCATTCGTGAGATGTTTGTGAATCCTGGGAACTGCTACACATTCCACCCTTTTTGGTACAAGTCGTTCTTCTATGGTCATTAAGGGCTTTGCCCAATCGTCATCCCTCCTGTAGGGTTCCTCTTGTACTACTGGATCTTCCTGGATCTCCTTGTCTTGACCAATGGTCCGATGTCCTCTCATGGCATATCCTAGCATGTTGATCCCAATCACAGGTTTAGTTCTTTCCCTGTAGATTTTTAACTTGGAACCGTTCACGGGGTCCCTGATCGGATTGTTGTCCAGAGTTGCCAGTTTCACTGATCCATTACTGCCGACCTCTCTAATTTTATAGGGCTCGAGCCATCGGACCTTGAACTTCCTTGGTCGAAGTTCGTTCCGACCGTTATACTTCAAAACTAACTGTCCCGGTCGAAAGTTGGCTTTCCGTAGATGCTGGTCGTGCCAATGCTTCCTCCGACGTTGTGCCACCTCAGTTGCCCATTGTGCCATCAGTCTCCGTTCGTCTAGTTTTACCAACCCATCCAGCCTTGCATTCATGCTTTCGGTGTCCCCTAATCAATTTTCTACCGCCACCCGAAGGCTTGGCACGGTGTACTCGGCCGGTACCACTGCCTCCTGGCCGTACATGAGTTGGAACGGTGTATGCCCGGTAGTGACTTTGTATGTTGTACGGTAGGCCCATAGTACAGCTGGTAGTCTTTCCTCCCAGTCTTCTTGTTCCACCCCACATGACTTGTAAATTATTGATACCAACACTTTGTTGGTTGCCTCTGCCTGTCCATTAGCACGGGGATAGTATGGGCTGGATAGGTTATGGAATATTTTAAATTCCACGGTCATGGTACGGATTACCTGATTGACGAAGTGCACTCCTCTGTCACTAGTGATTTGAAGTGGTATCCCGTACCTGGTGACAATCTGTTCGTACAAGAACCGTGCCGTACTCAAAGTTGTGTTATCGAGCAAGGCCCTAGCTTCTCCCCACTTAGTGAGGTATTCTGTGGCTACCACAATGTACTTGCACCGGTGTAGGCTACTTGGTTTCAAGGGTCCCACATAGTCCAGACCCCATCGTTCGAATAGTTCTTGCGGCTGGGAAGGAAAGAGAGGCATGAAGTCCCTCTTGAGAGGTTTTCCGGCTCATTGACAGGTGTCGCATCCGATCACCCACTCTCGGGCGTCCGTGTGTAGAGTTGGCCACCATAGCCCTACTAGGAGCACTTTCCTGGCGGTTGCATCTGGTCCCATATGTCCACTTGCCAATCCGTCGTGTGCCTCCTTTAGTGCACCGCGAACTTCCTCCTCCATGACACACCTCCTCAAGATTTGGTCGGGGCCCATCTTATATAGAAGTCCATTAATTAGTTGGAAGGTTTTGCTCTTTAGTGCTAATTTCCTCTATTCCCCTGGAGGCATCTCACTTGGAAATGTGGAAGTAGATAGGTACTGCCCTATCTTTTCATACCAGGCCGGTAGTATTGCAATTTGGAACAAGTGTGTATTTGGAAAGTCTTCGTTCACTCCTTCGGCCGGTTCTCCTAATTTGATCCTTGATAGCTGATCTGCAATCACATGGGACTTCCTTGGCCGTACGACAATGGTGAAGGTGAATTCTTGTAAAAGTAGTAGCCACCGACTTACCCTTCCTTGAATGATTGGTTTATTCACTAGGTACATTAGTGCCTGGTGGTCCACATAAAATGTGAATGGTGTGGCCAACAAGTAGTGCCGGAACTTCTGAACTGCATACACCATCCCTAGTGCCTCTCGCTCTGTTGTGCTATAGTTCCTTTCTGCTTTTGACAGGAGTCGACTTGCGAAGAAGACGGAATGGTCTAGTCCTTGTGTCCCTACCTGGGCGAGGGTAGCACCAATTGCAAAGTTGGAGGCGTCCACGTGCACGTGAAATTCTTTGTTCCAGTCTGGGTATACCAATATCGATGCACTCACTAGTCGGTCTTTTAATTCCGTGAAGGTTTCTTCTTGCTCCGTACCCCATACAAACGACTCTCCCTTCCTTGTCAACTTATCTAATGGCCACGACACCTGCGCAAAGCCCTTGATGAACCTCCGGTAGTAGCCTACGTGGCCGAGGAATGATTTCACCTCTGTTACATTCGTTGGACTTTCCATGTTGACAATTACTCCTATCTTGTTTGGGTCTGTCTTCAATCCTTCCTTACAGACGATGTGGCCCAGGAGTTTCCCTTGTGGTACCATAAATCTGCATTTCTTTGGGTTCAGAGCTAGCCTAGCCTTCCGACATCCCTCCATGCACTCTCCCAAGGCCTTCAAATGAGTGTCCTGATCGCTAAAAATCGACCAGTCATCCAGGAATGCTTTGAAATTTCCTACTGACATCTTGTCAAAAATGTGCAGAATTATTCGCTGGAAGGTCGCGGGCGCGTTACATAGACCAAAGGGCATGCGGTTATAGGCATACACTCCTTCCTCCACCACAAATGTGGTCTTCAGCTTATCTTCTTCCGCGATACTTATCTGGTTGTACTCGGAGAATCCATCTAGGAATGTGTACATCTCGTGCCCGGCGACTTCTTCCAGAATACTGTTAGTGAATGGGATCAGGAATGGATCCTTTATGGTTACTGCATTTAGGTACCTGAAGTCCACATATATCCTTATCTGATTAGCTTCTTTTTTAAGGGAGATGACTATTGGGGAAACCCAGTCACTTCTCTCCACTTTGAATATGATCCCTGCTTCTAGCATTTTGTTGATCTCCTCATTGACTCTGGTTGCGTAGTTTTTGTTCATCCTATACGGCCTCCTTCGTACCGGTTGGGCCCCTGGTACGAGGGTTATGCGATGTACGCACAGCTCTGGCGGTACTCCTTTCAAGTCTTTGTAGGTCCAGGCGAAAACATCTTTATATTTCAGAAATATCTTGAAGGCTATTGCCTTCAGTATTGGGTTCCAATCGTCTCTTACCAATATCATCTGAGGTGCTACTTCATTGCCTAGATTAATCTTCTCCACATCTCGTTCCTCATACTTGATGGGTTTATCCCTTTCAAACTGGTGTGCTGGCGTGCCATCCACTCTTGCCATTCCTTCTTGATATCTACCATACTCTGGGGGAAAGGATTGTTCCTCCGTCTCCCCGCTTGCTTCTCCTAACTCACATATTTGCAGCATGTGACATTCCGGGTGGAAGACCTCATAGTCCTCCATTTGCCAATGAAAAAGTCCTGCCATCGAGCTGGCTCCATCCTCCGAACACCCGTCTAACTCCAGTACTCCTTCGTCGGGTTCTTTCCCGCCTCTGCCTCCTTCAGAACCCCACTCCCATCGATTGGAATCTTCCGAATCGGAGTCTGATGACGCGAGCTCTTCGCTGACGGACTGGTTCCTGAGATCAATTACATACTTATGACCGTCACTCTCGATTGAGAGCGTATTCCTTTTCCAGTTGTGATTAGCTTTGGCCATGATCAACCACCCCCTTCCTAGAAGACCGTTGTATGCTTTCCTTTCCATCGAAATGACTACAAAATCCAGGATGAACTGCTGCGTCCCAATTACCACCTTTTGTGCCATGAGGGTGTCGAGGGGTTTGATACTGTGTTGGTCGGCACCGACCAGGTGGAAGGTTGGTTGCCAGAGGGTAGGCTTGCGAATGCTTCGCCAAGTTCCCTTCGGTAGTCCGTTGACTCCGGACCCGCCATCAACAATGGTGCTAGTAAGCTTTTGTCCCATTATATCCATCTCTACTACTGCTGGTTTTCGCCCAGCGCCCACCGCGAGTAGCATAGGATTCATGGCATCCGTACCAGGTTCCTTCCTTGGGTCCGCCACCGTTTGGTGTTCCTGTCCAGGGGTAGTGTCCATGGTTATATTTGTCAAAGCCATCCTTATCTGTGGCATGGTCTGCAGAAGGTCGTACACCTGTACATGTATTGTGGTTTGTACCATCTGCTTGATAATTTTTTCTGGTTCCGGCCGGACCGACGTATCGGCGGCCAGGTGCGAGGCCCTCCGTTCTCCAGCCATTGCCCGTTGGATATCTGCCCTTGTCTCCTGAAGTCTTTCTTTTTTTGTGCGAGGATCTGGGTACATGGCTTTCTTATTTTGCAACCTTGTGATTGCCAGTACGTCTTCCTTTGATCCCTCTACATCGAGCATGTTCACCCCTTTTTGTTTTGGGCAATCTATGCCCTCGTGATTCTTTGGACCACACCATCTGCACAACAAACTTCCTACATCACCTCCGTTTTGGCATTCTTGGGCAAAGTGACTCCATTCATTGCACTTCTTGCATTGAATCATGGGTCGCCCCTTCCCGTCGTATTGAATCCTGTTCCTTGGTGTGCTATTATTGGATCTGTTGTTCCCCCGTCGATTGTTTTTGTATCCTCCGGGTGAGGCATCAGGGTTTATTGTTGGCCTTGGAGGTGTTGTTGGTGGTGTGGTTTGGTCGGGTTGGGCATAGAGCACTTGTGTGCTCCGTGCCTTCAAGTTGTACGGGCATTCCTTGGTGGAATGTCCCGTTACTTGGCAAATGTCACAAAAGACTTTTCGGGGACAACCTCCTTTAGTGTGCCCTTCGGTCTTGCAGTCAGTACACCATAGTTCTTTTCCTTCCCTACCGCTTTCTTTGTCACCTTTTAACTCCTTCATCATCCTCATCATATCTTTGCGGAGTGCTTGCACTATTTTTGATCCTCCGTCGCTGTCGTCGTCCGTACTGTCACCATTGCTGCTCCGTTGCTTCCCCCGGGATGTCTTGTTTTCATTTTCAATATCCATGGCACGATTGTATGCTTCATCGTACGATGGCAGAGATACTACTTTCATCGTCCTTCTCAGGGATGGTACCAATCCTTCTACGAACCACCGCTTCTTGAGGCCATCTGCCGGCTGGTTCTCCATTTTGTTTAGTAGTTCCCTCAGCCGTCTGTTATATGCACGTACACTTTCGTTTTTTCCTTGTTTGGTGTTGTAAATTTCCGCCACAATCTCGTTGTCGTCCCGTAGGAGTTTGAATTCTCCCTTGAAGGCCTTCTTTAGATTACTCCAGAATGTTTTATGCTACGCATCAAGGTCTGTGTACCAGTCAATCGCTATTCCTTGTAAGGTGGCTAGAAATGCCTTCACCCAGTAGTCCCGATCGTCCTGGCCATTTGCTTCCCAGATGGTAACACATGTCTTGCAATGCCGTATGGGATCCTCTGATCCGTCGCCCATGAATTTTGGAAGTTTTTGTTTCTCCGGGGTGTGTGCCATCGTTCTTTTCTGTGCGGTTTTATGTAGTGCCTAGAAATGGTTATATGCCGGGAAGGTACAATGTGTCCGGGTGGTGCCATACGCTCCTGGTCTGGTTGGGTCCCTGCCAACCGGGCTTTGGTCACCTTCACTTCTATAGTCCCTCCTTCCCGGGGTTTTCGGGTCCGATCTTCCTATTTTGATGCCCTCTGACAACGACAAGTTTTTAATGCCGGACAATGTCGCTTCGAAAATAGTGGCGATTTCCTCGTGCAGGTCTCGTACCGCCTCCTCTCCTTGTTCGGAAAATTCCGATTGGGTGCTTTGTGATTTGGTTCCGGAGTCTTCTTCACTTGACGTCGAGTGTGGGGCCTGGTCGGCGAGATTTTCCTCCGCTACGTCTGGAAGTGGCAGGTTCCTGGCGACCTTGGCCAACTCCTTCCACATACACGGTTTTTTGCCTCTCCCGACTATGACTCCGACTCACACTCCGACTTCTGTTGTGTTTCTCCGAACTCCTTGAGTCGGCAACCTCTCTTAGTCGTCGTCTCTTGTTGGCCTGTTCTTTTATGGGGAGGGATCGTTGTACAGTTCCCTCATTTACTCCTTCGGTAGCAGTGGTACGTCTATCTTTGTTCGGCCGTAGGGGCATCAAGTGCCAGAGGTACGGCTCTGACTGGCCTCCCTCTCCTCTTCCTCCCTACGACTCCGTTCCTCGTACCGTCGGAGAACTTGTTGCCGTCGAAGTTCCTTTGCCGTTTCCTCCCTTTGGTCTTGGAGTGCAATCAAATTCCTGGCGAGCAACCTTGGAATACTTCCGAGTAGGTCAAAGACGGGGGTGCTGACAATGAGTTCACCACGTACCGTACCTTCCGAGACGGCTCTCTCCTGAGCCTCTCGCCGTACGTACTGCGTGACCGACACGCCCCACAACTCCACCAAGTCTGCCATCAACTGATCCTCTCGTTCCTCTTCTGCGGTACTCTCTTCGTGCGTGTCGCTGTCCACGACAATTAATTGCTGGTTAAATGGTCGGCCCATTAATTGCTTCCGCCTGCCGCCATGGTTATCTCTAGGTTCGTTCAGGCAACGACGCCAAAATGTTTAGCCCTAAAGGTATAGTGGTGGATAATCAATAACACAACAGTGCCTGCATATACTAAGCATTCATAGAACAGAATAATTGTACATCATAACACGAATGACAGATGATAATAATCAGACCAGAAAGTTATATCTTTATTCCCATGTCTCCAATGGTTCATACATGATCCCTTGCCGAGGTTCCAACCAAACACTATATAGACCCGACGGTTGGCCAAGTTGCCAATCGTCACTAACTCCCAACTACTCGACAAGAACCTTTCGGCAATAGCAAAACATAAACACACATAACACACTTATAATTATTATTCGTACTAACATACGTTTTTACCCCTAACACCATTGTGGGACATAATTGATAGGAGATGGGATGGATAGATGCACACTCCTCTCCATGCTATAGGATACTTGCTCAATCCCTTGTTATTCTATAAGATTGAGTTCGTGGAAATTGATGCTGAGATTAAACAAGGCTTCTTCAAGTGCATGGAAAAAATGTTTCCTAACTTGAGAAAATTTGATGTGGCTACGATAGAGTTGGAAGCGTACAAGCATTCTAAGGGTTTTCTCTCTTCTAGGGCTGCTATACAAAGCAGAAAGACCATTCAACGAGGTAGACTCTATAAACTTTTGACAATCTCTTTATTTTGCCAACATGCTCAATAAGGTTCACTTATAAGATATTCTTAGTCTTACAATATCATCTCCATATAATGTGTTTTTTAGCTGCATGGTGGGCTTCTTTTGGAGACGAAATACCAAATTTAAGGTGGATGGCAGTGCGCATTTTGAGCCAACCATGCAGCTCATCAGCTTGTGAGTGTAATTGGAGTGTTTTTTAACACGTACATTCCAAGAAACGCAACTACCTATCACAACAACGAATGGATGGCTTGGTATTTGTTCATCACAACCTTCACTTGAAGATAAGGAAAGCTCAAGGTGAGAATATTAATATATAGTTGCAGTTTTTGAAATTGTATTCACTATTCATTGTGTTTTTCACTTGTAAGGGAAACACTAATTTCTACATGGGCAAAATCAGGAACTATTGAGGATGGCTTGCCAATTGACCTTGATGAGATATATCCAGAGTGTGAGTTGATTGCTGCTGATGATGATGATGTTTATGATGATGATAATGTTGTTTCTGATCGTCCACTTGAGACTGAAGATTTTGATATCATGAGGCAAGCCAACTTTGGTCCTCAATGGGTTGAACGAATTAGGATAGGTTCTCACTCGGGAGGTTCATCATTAGGTCCTCCTGCCCTCTAGCATGTCATTGCCTACATTTGATGTTTTGGAATTTTGTACTTAGTTTACAAGTTGACTTTGTTCAAAGTCACAAACTATATTGTAATTGACATTTTGACATCTATCACCATCTAGATATTATTTATGGTGTAGCATATTTTGTGCAACATAATCAGTGATATGAATATAAACATCGAAAATCTATTTCCCGCAATTCATGTGTTGAAGTGTCTATTTTATTTGCCTACAATATCTCTATGCTATGGAAATGCCCTAAAATATACAAAAAAGTAGTTTTTGATTGTTTTTCTGCAATTTTTTACGTTTTATTGTAAATCTGATTTTTTCCTGATGTTTTGAAAAAATCTTATACTTTTGTTTTGCCAATTAATTCCCCAAACGATTATTGCTTCCTTGTTATATATATATATAGTAATGTCCCCTTCTTAGGTGACAGGGAATTGAGTAGGGATTGGTCTATTATCTGGTTCCCGTGGGCTAGTAGTGAAGAGGGAACCCATTCAGGAGTCATGGAGCTTGCAGAGGGCTTTGTGAGCCAATTCAGACATTCAAACGACAATTCCTAGTTTTTAGGAGGGATCCCTATTTTTTAGGGAATGACTGAGAGTTGGTTCCGGGGTGTCTAGGAACCATTCTAGATCATTTGAGACCATCTCCTAAATTTTAGGGAGGACTACTAGTTGACTCAGATGTTTGGAGACAGTTTCCTACTTTCTAGGAGGATTCCTACTTTTTAGGGGGATCACTGCCAGTTAGCCTGCAACACTCAGAGTTTATCCATGGACACAGGGGGCTTCAGTCAGAATTCGATTCGAAGTCCAGATGAGCAGCTTTTGAATTATTTGGGAAATATTTAATATTTTCTAAGTTGGATTAAATAAATAATAATAAACTGATAATATAATCACTTTATATTACAATAAAGTGGCCCCTTGGCACATTTTCCTAGAAGTTATAACTTAATAATATGGCCACTTTTAATGAGGAATTAGACCCCCAATGGGTCAAACCACTTAGGGGAAGTTATTTTTTAATAAAAAGAAACATTTTAACATGTTTAATAAATTCGAATTAGGGTTTGAGGAAGTTTAAAAGAAGCATTTGACATTCATTTTGCCATTCTTGATTGCTTTTTTCTTATCAACTCTTGTGGAAGGAAGTCTGCAAATTTAGAAGGTATTCACAGGGAATTGGGAACAAAACTCCCATTTCTTCATTGATTGGACGTATCCCCAGTTAGATTTGGTCATTTTCCAGCATTGTGGTGCTTATAGAAGATTAATTTCAGGTCATTTGAGGACCAGATTGAGGAATATTCATCTTTTACAGCAAGAAGTATTTGTGGAGACCATTTCTTGGTCATTTGGAGGTCATAATCTGCAGCCACAACGTTCTTATCGCAGCCGTACAGTTGGTACGGCAAGCCGTACCCCTGTGAGAGATCCTTTGCACCAAATAAAATTAATGACAGGGTTACGGCAGTTGGATTTGTCACAAATTTCATTGTCAGCAATAAATAATTGCAGATCGCAAAGATTTTCAGGTGGAATTAATGCCTAAGAGGATTAATTGAGCAATTTATTGGGGAAAGTGCCAGAATTTGGAACCCTTGCCTAGAGACTTTGTGGGTTATGCAGCATATACGTATAAAACTCATTGGTGCTGTTAGTTCATCTTGGAAGCACCTATATCATCATTTCTTGCATTCTAGTCAAATAAAATAGCTCAACTAGGCAAGCTCTGGACACTTGGTATGCTATTTGAGCTTTGTGTGGAATAAATTAGTTATTATTTGTCTTTCTTGTTTGCCGCAATAAAGAAATCAGAAGTCTGAATTCAATTTTCAGTATTAGATTAGTTGTATTTTGCATATTTCTTTCATTGTGCAACATTCAAAAGTTAATAACACGCAAGCAAACCTCAAAACTCTTCAAACCCAAAACATCTACGCGCTGGTCAAAGAATCTTATTTAAACAAATCTGCTAGATTGTGCCAATCAGCAGTTGGCATCTTTCATATATGTATACGTGTGTGTGTGTGTCTCTCTCTCTCTCTATATATATATGTATGTATGTATGTATGTATGTATAGATATATGTATGTGTATACATATATATACACATATATGTATATATATATGTATGTGTATATATATATATATATATATGTATGTATGTATATATGTATGTGTATATATATATATGTGTGTGTGTGTGTGTATGTATGTACACACACACACACATATAATGGGTTAAATTTGTATATTTATGTTAATTTTATTTAGTTTTGTGTTTATTTTAAGGGAATGTTTTGATACATGTATATTGAGATATATTTTGATAAGTGACCTAATTTTGTGCAAATTTGACTTTAATATTTTCATTTTGCTCTCTTGGCCACACTTTTCTTCTATGTACAAGTCAAATTGTACTCTCTAGCAAATAATTTTCTATTAGCATAATCATTACACATCCTTTGGGTGCAATTGCTAGCTAGTATCTTAATTAGCTCCTATGCTTTTCCTTGTAGATTTTCAAGAAAATCTCTCGTATCCCACAAAAAATACGCATTGGAGAAGTGCTTACGCAGGAAAAAAAAAATTTAGGAGTGCATTATCTATTGGAGCTGAAGATTCGAGGGTGGAATGAATCGTATTGTAGTCCTGGGCCATTATATTTTTTTGAAGCTACCCAACAAAATATGCCAAGGATTCTGAGAAGCATATTTTGGTATGCAAAATCAGCCTATTATGATTTCTGCCTTTTGTATTGCCTTGTGATTCTCTATCAGTGCCTAAGTTGGATTGGGTCTGTAATTTGGAGTGATAATTATTTAGTAAATTGAAACTCTTCATTGATTTGTGTTACCTTATTGTCATTGTCACAGCTCTTTCCTGTCAGGATTGTTTATTCAAATAAACTGAAATATGACTTTCAACAGGCATATGTGTTGAATAAGTTCAAAAAGCTGGGCTATAATAAAGCCAGTTCTATCTTTTATTTTAGCTATATGTCTGCCATGATATCTCGAAGAACAGCCCAAAATTATTATAACTGAAAATGCATACACCAAACAAGTCATTTCTTGTTTGATAAATTAATTACCACTCATACAGGGTATTAATTGGTTACCTCAGGAATAGGTGGGGTAAGCACTGTTTTGATATTTGCATTTCAGATATATAGAAATAAAATAGAGAGAATGGATTTATGTGTGAATATCGTTGTCCAGTTACTGATCCTTGGGACATTTCTATTTTGTGCCCTGCAAATAAGGTAAGGCTCCATGGGCCCTTCTAGAACATTCACTGAAAATATTACAGATCATTACTTATTTTGATAGCATATGGCCTTTTTTTAACAACATCAAAGTTTTTTAATCTTGGCCTTTTCGGATGCTGCTATGATTTTTATATGTATATAAAACTGGAAGAAGAATAACCTCTGTTATAGTGCTGATTTATACTTAATGACTGTGAACCATCCATAACTTGAATATTAATAGTATTTTGTAAAGGTTGGCCTGCATCCCTGCCCTATTGGCATGACAAGGTTCCATCTGAAAAACAGAGCATCCCTTACATTATCAAGCACATGTTCGACAATTTGGAATGCATTGTGGTTATAAGGAATGCCATTGCAGGGAATTTATTGAGCTTGAGTGCTACGCTGACGATAATCCTTAGCCCTCTGTTTGAGATGGGAGGTCAAACCTCATGCCAACATCAGTCTCTGCCATGGCATCCACTACTCCCTTCACCCTCTCTCATAAATTTCCATGTGTATCACAATATCTTGAAGAAAATGAGTTTCACCATTGAATTTATTATCTACATATGATCGTTAGGGATCACAATTGTTTCTTTTCTTCTTCTTTTTAAAGTGCCCCTATTTTGTTGGGCAAACTGTGAACAAATTTTATTTACATAGGTAGGTGTGTGGGGCACTTTTTTAACTTCATATTTTGGCTTTAAAATTTGGTTTAGGTGTTTTGTAATTATTTAGCATCTAAACATCTTATTCAAATGCCTTTTTTATTTTTTGTGAACAAACTTTATCTCACATATAATGACGAGTATTGTCTTCTGATTTCTGTTTAAGATAGTATGGCCCTGAATTTCACTAATTGCAATGCCTAGTTCCTGTTACTTTGATTTAACTTGACCTTTGGTTATTGACCTAAATTTAAACAAGCATGTATATATTCCTATTGGCACAACCTGTGGAGCCTCATCCTCACATCAGTGATTCTTTAGCAGGCTGGACACTATGACAATTACAATGTTGTTGTAGTCAATATAAATTCTAGTAGCAGGATAGCAAAAAGGTGAGGATATATATTTCATTGAGCAACTGGAAAAGTACAGATTTTTAGTCTGCTGCAATGAATTTGCAGGAGTTGCACAGTAACAAGTAATGGCCATAAAATGGAGCCATTTTTATCCCATGACCTCCCTTGTGGTTGTTTTGTCCTAGAAACAGATATTCTGTTCACAAACATTGTTTGTGCTACAAACAGGTTGGATGGTCAAAAAAATGCAAAATGACATGTTTTCATAGTGTTTATTGCATTTGAGATTGTTGTAGTTGGGCTGCTATGGTTGGTCCGAGACTTTGTCTCTGATCCATTCCCTTATCATTGGCTCCAATTCTAGTAGTTTGTCAGCAGTAATTGACGTCTGTTAGTGGGGAAAAATAATAGAGGCCTAGATAGGTGCTTGAAGCTATCTCCCTTAGGGGCCACCCGACACAATTTTCTGCCTTGACCAAAGGGTGTTGTTAAGACTGATCATGGGATTGAGAAATGCAGTGAGTGATGGTGTCATTCTAACAAAAAATTATGGATTTCTGTCTAACAATTTAAGGATTTCTGTTTTCAACCACATGTGGCTCCAGGTTGCTCGGTTAGAGCAAAGAAAGCACTGAACTAGATGAATCTGGTGCAATGTAATTTTTCTCTCATAGTTTTTGTTAGTAAGTATAGTAGGAAAGTTTTTTCATATGCATTTCCTTTTTACAGAGCTCCACATGGTAGTAGACCTCAGTTTCAGAAATTGGGGAAAATTGTGATTATTGAGAATTTGAGATAATTGAGACTTAACTGTGACACCATTAATTTTTTAATCAGTCCTTTTTTCTGGTTAACTATGCATTTCTGATCTTTTCTCTAACCCTAACCCTTACCCTAATTTGTTTTTTTCCCATGAAATTAAAAATCTCGATCTTTTTGTTTGTTGATTAGTCTAGAGAAGGATTTTTTTCTAGTAATTCTTTATCCCCCCACTAATCTCTGTGTAGTTGTCTAATGGATACTGTATTTGCCTTAACAATCTACATACCTGCATTTCTTTAGCAAATCTTTTTCTAACTAGTGTCTTGCTGGAATGCTGTTTCCTACTTGTTACCTGAGGATCCACACCAATAACTATCTGTTGCTTGAAGTTTTTAGCTAGAATCCTTATATTAGTTTTTGATGCATTGTTGACATTGACTAAAAAGTGTTTTGCAGTATTTCTTTTTGTGATGTAATGTATTTTGCCAGGAGTTTCTTCTCCATCAATATTTTTTTCTGCTGCACTAACATCTGATGTAATGCCGCAGATAGGGAGTATACTCTTGTCAGCATTTAAGGCTTCCGCTACATAGCATCATGGAAGAGGACAAACAAGAAGTTCAAAGTTTAAGAGTTTCAAGGCTAAGGCAATCATATACATTTGCAACACATTCACTCTTGAAAGCCTGTTCCAAGGAGGTCCTTAGCTTCTGTCGACAGTGATTGATTGTTTGTTTTTCTAAGATCAATTTTTATACATGTTTGAAATTATCTGGAGTCAATGGGCTGGAATCTCATGATAAAACATATTATGTCAATTATTTTTGGTTGCTTGCTGTTAATGATAATTCCTTAGAGTACCTTTTGCAATCATAACTAAGGTGAAGGCATCCTTTTAGCTACCAGCCTAGCATGCCAATATGATCTATGAGACCTCCCATTTCGGGATTTTTTTTTACTTTATGCATGTTAATGCATTAGTAGCTTCTGCAAGATAAGACTTTCCTAACTCGTTAATCTCTTCTATTCTGTTTTGGTTTACTCATCTATGCTGTTAGATTATCTGATTTATGCTTTCCGAACTGAATATGTTTATCAGACTGTAACATTGATCATAATTATGATATTGATAAAGATGGATTAGATCGACGACCTGCTTAACATAGTTAAGCGTCGATCTAATGCTATTTGTTATCGGGCTTGTTTGCTATTAACACCGATTCATTATTGAGTGTGTTTACTTTATATCGATCTGTTATTGTTTGCTGTTAACACCGATTCATTATCGGGTGTGTTTATATCGATCTGTTATCATTTGCTTTGACACCGATTAGTTATCATAACACTAAGTGAATCGGTAGACAAGTCACGACCAAGTGACATCTTGGTCGGACATGTCTAAAAGACATGTCCGATCAAGGTGCCACTTGATCGTGGCTGTCTTACTATATATACATCATTCAAAAGAAAAGGATGACATTGAAATCGATACATGTTCATCCTTCAGACCTGCAGAAAAGAAAGACGATAATATTATTGTCATAATAATAATACCAAAAAATCAGAAATACACTATCTAGCATATAACTTGTTTATTAAATTGGAAATTGCAATAACTTTTACGTGGTATTAGAGCCAAGTTGATCGAACTTGAGGCTATTCAATTTTGTGAATAATTTAAGAACAAGGTTATATACTACATCACATTTCTCCAATGGCCAGCGCTATCAGATTCGAAGACAGACTCGGAGGTGGCGATGATTTTTCAGCCTGGAAGTTCAGAATCCAGATGATCTTAAAAGAGAACAAAGTAGATTCATTTGTTCAAACTAAAAACGATCAACCTGAAAATGAACCTGACAAAACTGCATGGATTGAAGGAAATGAAAAAGCCATCAAAATAATAGTTGATGGGGTGAGAAACAACATAATGCCCATTATAAGAAAACATCAGACAGCCTATAAAATGTTCAAAGCACTTGAAAGCACATTTGAGATATCGAATGCAAGTTGAACTCTGGCATTAAAATGAGAAATAAATCATATCACCATGAACAAGGGGGAGACAATCAACGCCTACTTTATGCGGATATCAACTCTAAGAGATGAACTAGCAACTTTGGATTACGAGATCAAAAGCAAAGAGTTAACACTCATTGCTCTAGATGGGTTGCCTAGTGGATGGAGTACATTCATCCAAGGCATCAGTGCAAGGTCCAAATATCCTAAGTTTGAAAGATTAAGGGACGATTGTCTCCAAGAAGAATCAAGATTGAACAAGATGGGAGTAAAACAAAAGAACATAGATGAAGACCTTCAAGTCCTAAATGCTAACACAAATAAGACAACCAAGAAGAAGCAATTAGGAAAAGGAAGAGTCATCAAGGCAAGAACACTTCAAAGAGAGACCTATCACATATTCAATGCTATAGGTGCGATAAGTTCGGGCACTTTGTTGCAAAATGTCTAGAGAGAGCCAAACAAGCCACATTTGCCAGAGCAGGAAAATCTAAAAGAGAAGATAACTCCCAAAACTATGTCCTCTACTCAGCGCTTACAAGCCATGCATCAAATAAGTCTAACTCCTGGGTGATCGACAGCGGTTCATCCAGACACATTACAGGGTTTAGAGAAGTGCTAGACTCCATGACAGAGGATAATGAAGAGGAAGTAACCATCGGAGATGATTCCTCACATCCAGTTAGAGGAATTGGTTCCTGCACCATCAAACTAAAGACAGGTATATCATTGCAACTCGAAGGAGTACTGTATGTCCCCGACATCAAGAGAAATCTAGTCTCCATATCAGCCCTAGAAGATAACGGATACAGAGTAACCTTCATGGAGAACAAGGTGTTGGCTTGGCCGAAAAATTCTTCCATCAAGAAAGCTAAAGTCATTGGTCAAAGACGAGGCTATTTGTATGAGCTGTGCATAGAGCCCAACCTAGCCTTGATTCACGAAGTAACAAATGCAAATGAGGTCTGACATAGAAGACTAGGCCACCTGAATTATAGAGCTTTGTCATCTATGGGAAACCTTGTCACAGGGTTACCTAAGTTGTAGCAATATCATTCAGAGACATGCAAGGGATGTGCCCTAGGTAAAAATATCAAGGGTGCCTTCCATTATAGTACTAGGAAAACAAGCAAAGTATTAGAATTAGTTCATTTTGATGTATGTGGACCTATGTCCGCTCCTTCTCTAGGAGGATGTTTGTATTATGTAATATTTGTTGATGACTACTCTAGGAAAACTTGGATCTACTTTTTGAAGTGTAAAGAATCAGAAGAGATCCTTAGTAGGTTTAAAGAGTTTAAATCATTGACAGAAAACTACTCAGGTAATAAAATCAAAACCCTAAGATCTGATAATGGGGGGGAATACACATCAGAATTATTTAGAGATTTTTGTAAAAACTCAGGGATTAAGAGGGAGCTAACAATACCTTATAATCCTCAACAAAATGGGGTAGCTAAGAGGAAAAATAGGACAATTGTAGAAGCTGCCAAAGCCATGATTCTTGATCAGAATCTAAATATCAATATTTGGGCAGAAGCAACTAACACTGCTGTGTATATCCAAAACAGATGTCCTCACTCACATCTTGAAGATAAAACTCCCGAGGAAGTATTTACCAAACTAAAGTCAGATATCAACCACCTTAGGATATTTGGGTGTCCTGTTTATATACATGTACCTGAAGAGAAAAGACTAAAACTAGAACCTTCTGGAAAAAGGGGAATACTTGTAGGATATAGCGAAACATCCAAAGCCTATAGAATATATATACATGGTCAGAGAAATATTGAACTTAGTAGGGATGTAATCTTTGAAGAAGACTTAGCCTTCAAAAGAGCCCTAAGTACAATAGAGCCTGAAATTTATATCCCCACTCCTAACATAGAAGAAGACCCCACTCCTGAGCTTCAGAGGGAGAATCTTGAGGAAACCATAGGTGAAACTTCAAACCCACCTAAAGAAAACCTCAAGAAGAGACCTCTATGGGCCACCAAGACTGTAGCAGAAGCTCAGAAGTTTGCTGCTCCTTCAGGGAAAGCAAAAGACCTAATAAATTCACTAGCTATGTTGTGCTCATGAATAATCTTTCTAAAACTGAACCAAACAATGTATCAGATGCACTTAAACATCAAGTATGGAAGGATGCCACGTCTGAAGAGTATCAATCCATTATGAAAAATGATGTTTGGGAGATTGTTCCTAGGCCAACCAAGAAATTTGTGGTTTCATCTAAATGGTTATTCAAAATCAAACATGCTGCAGACAGCAGTATTGAGAAACACAAGGCCAGATTTGTAGCCAGAGGATTCTCACAAAGGGAGGGAATAGACTATGAAGAAACCTTTGCACCTGTTGCCAGGTATACATCAGTGAGAGCTGTATTAGCCATTGCAGCAGCAAAAGGATGGAAGGTACACCAAATGGATGTTAAGACAACATTTCTAAATGGTGAGATCTCAATAGAAGTCTACCTAGAGCAACCTGAAGGGTTTGAAATTTATGATGTAGAGTTTCATGTGTGCAGACTCAAGAAAGCTCTCTATGGGCTTAAACAGGCCCCAGGGCCTGGTATGAAAGAATTGACACCTATCTCTCAAGACTAGGCTTCTATAAAAATGATGCAGATCCTAATCTCTACTACAAAAGAAATAAAGATGATATGCTAATGTTGATTTTATATGTTGATGACTTATTAATCATAGGAAATGATCATCTTCTAGATCATTGCAAGAATGCTCTATCCAAAGAATTTGATATGAAGGACTTAGAACTCCTTCATTACTTCCTAGGATTAGAAGTATGGCAGAATTCTGACAATATTATACTAAACCAAGGAAAGTATACCTTGGACATTTTGAAGAATTTCATAATGCATAACTGCAGACCTATGACATCTCCCATGGAAACAAATTTACATAAACTTAGGGAAGCAGCAACAGAGTCACAATCCACTGATCCTACACTCTACAGACAGATGATTGGGTCTCTGATGTATCTGGTGAATACAAGGCCAGATATCTGTTATTCTGTTAATGCCTTAAGTTAGTTTATGTGTGAGCCTAAGGAAATTCACTTGATTGCAGTGAAACACATTATGAGATACTTACAAGGTACTCTAAACCTTGGTCTCAAATATGAGAAAGTCAATCTAGACCTACACGGATTTACAGACTCAGATTGGGCTGGGAGTGTGACTGACAGGAAAAGCACTTCAGGGTGTTGCTTCAGTTTAGGATCAGCCATGATATCTTGGATCAGCAGAAAACAGTCTTCTGTAGCTCAGAGTTCCACCGAGGCCAAGTACATTGCAGCTTCCATGGCTGCTCGAGAAGCAGTATGGCTTAGGAAGTTACTTGTGGGACTATTTGGAGAACCTATGAAACCCACTGTCATCCATTGTGACAACCAGAGCTGCATAAAGCTTTCTATAAATCCAGTATTTCATGACAGATCCAAGCATATTGAGATTCCATACCATTATGTGCGAGACATGGTAGACAAAAATGTGATCAAATTAGAATATGTTAACATAGGAGATCAGACTGCAGATATTCTGACCAAACCACTTTCCAGAGTGAAGGTTGATCACTTCAGAAAAGGTTTAGGTATGATAGAAAGGTAATCTGCTTTGTAAATACGATGTTTAATGTGTAAACTTCTTTTGTCATGTTGGGACATTCTGGGTTTCACCCCCCTGTGTTCATATCTAAGAGGTGACGATCTCTCAGATTATGAACACTTGTATGTAGACATCATAAGGTGACGATCTTATGATTTTTTAAACCAGTTATCATGTTGGATCTCTGGTATGTCATGGATGTGCCATGATGGTGTTGTGATAAAACATTTGTATAAAATGTTTGTGCACATATCACAAACAGGATAAGATGAGAATCTAACCATCCTCATATGTTTATCCTTAGTATTGCGTGTTTAGGCAATACTGATATCACGTGTTTAGGTGATATCTTGTCATAATGGAATGATGATTTTTTATATCACATGGTTAGGTGATACTCTATGAATGATGTTTTATATTATGTCTTGATGATACTTCTTATCATATGTATAGATGACATATTCTTGGAGACTGACATTATGAAAAAGGAAATGTGATGCAGGTTACTTTATCTATCTTCCAAAGCTAAGAGGGAGTGTTAATGCATTAGTAGCTTCTGCAAGATAAGACTTTCCTAACTCGTTAATCTCTTCTATTCTGTTTTGGTTTACTCATTTATGCTGTTAGATTATTTGATTTATGCTTTCCGAACTGAATATATTTATCAGACTGTAACATTGATCATAATTATGATATTGATAAAGATGGATTAGATCGACGACCTGCTTAACATAGTTAAGCGTCGATCTAATGCTATTTGTTATCGGGCTTGTTTGCTATTAACACCGATTCATTATCGAGTGTGTTTATATCGATCTGTTATTGTTTGCTATTAACACCGATTCATTATCGGGTGTGTTTATATCGATCTGTTATCATTTGCTTTGACACCGATTAGTTATCATAACACTAAGTGAATTGGTAGACAAGTCACGACCAAGTGACATCTTGGTCGGACATGTCTAAAAGACATGTCCGATCAAGGTGCCGCTTGATCGTGGCTGTCTTACTATATATACATCATTCAAAAGAAAAGGATGACATTGAAATCGATACATGTTCATCCTTCAGACCTGCAGAAAAGAAAGACGATAATATTATTGTCATAATAATAATACCAAAAATCAGAAATACACTATCTAGCATATAACTTGTTTATTAAATTGGAATTTGCAATAGCTTTTACAATGCATATTAATTCAAATATTTAATTTTCTTATTAGTCTCTACCTTGGTAGGATACTAAAGTGATCAATTTTTACTTTTGCTCTTAACTAGTTATAATTGGTTTTTCAATTTCTAACCAATGAAACGTAATACCATTTTTAGTCAATATCAATATTTATTCTTGTCAATCTAAAAAGAGGCAAATTTGTTAAGTAATTTTTTTTATAACTTGATTTGTGTGGATTACTAAAGGATATATCGTTTGAGTTCTTATTACAAATTTTTCTTTTCCCTATGTTGAATGATAAGATGAGATGACATGAGCTTTTAATGAATATTACTATTTATCTATTCTTTTATTTTTGAACATTGACCCTATAATAACTAGAGATTTTTATGTGAAGTCATGTGGACAACAACATCTATCACATTTATGACCTTTATAATTTTTGTCTTTTTTAATTGGTAAAGTTTGTTTATTTATATTAAAATATCGGGATTTAAACCTGGCCCGAACCAAGTGGGGCTACAATCAGGGAGCCTCCTCCCCAAATCAACAAGGCACCAAAGTGCAAGACCCTTTAACAGGTCAACAATCTCTAATTTAGCTCCACCCTTGTCGTGTGAGCAAATGAGCATATTGAAAGAGCCTTCCTACTTTGCTCTCTTATCTCTCTTCCTCTTCACCTCTATCCGACCATCCTCCTGACAATTTGCTTGCAATATCCCCATCTTGGATTATATTATAGCAATCTTTCCCCTCACTTCCGAGCTCCTTGAACAATCTTGTTCTGCATTTATCTCCAACCTATATTACACCACCCAACTTTTGATTCATTACTTGCCCTCGCATCTAGAATATTGCCATTACTTGCCATTTCGGCACTACAACCAGCATTAGCATTGTTGATAGCCGTTGACCCAACATTACTAGAGGGCACAAAGGATTTATGTTAGGGGTAAAAGCGTATGTTAGTAAGAATAATAGTTATAAGAGTGTTATGTTATGTTTATGTTGTTGCCGAGAGGTTTCCATCGGGTAGTTGGAGTTGGTGATGGTTGGCATCTTGACCAACCATCGGGTCTATATATTGTTTGGTTGGAACCTCGGCAGGGAGATTATTATGTATGGACAATTCTGGACATTGGAATAAAGATATAACTTTCTGGTCTAATTATTATCATTTGTCATTTATGTTATGATGTACAATTGTTCTGTTCCATGAATACTTGGTACGTGCAGGAGATACTGTGTTATCTGATTATTCACCAACTATACATTTAGGACTAAACATTTTGGCGCCGTTGCCTGAATGAACTTGGAGATAACTATGGCGGCAGGCGGAAGCAATTAATGGGCCAACTGTTTAACCAACAATTAATTGTCGTGGATAGCGACACACACGAAGAGAGTACTGCGGAAGAGGAACGAGAGGATCAGTTGACGGCAGACTTGGTGGAGTTGTGGGACGTGTCGGTCACGCAGTACGTGCAATGAGAGGCTCAAGAGAGAGCCGTCTCGGAAGGCACGGTACGTGGTGAACTCATCGTCAGCACCCCCGTCTTTGACCTACTCGAGAGTATTCCAAGGTTACTCGCCAGAAATTTGATTGCACTCCAAAACCAAAGGGAGGAAATGGCAAAGGAACTTCGGCGGCAACAAGTTCTCCGACGGTACGAGGAACGGAGTCGTAGGGAGGAAGAGGAGAGGGAGGCTAGTCGATGCCGTACCTCTGGCACTTGATGCCCCTACGGCCGAACAAAGATAGACGTACCACTGCTACCGAAGGAGTAAACGAGGGAATTGTACAGAGATCTCTCCACATAAAAGAACAGGCCGACAAGAGACGGCGACTAAGGGAGGTTGCCGACTCGAGGAGTCCGGAGAAACACAACAGAAGTCAGAGTGTGAGTCGGAGTCGTAGTCGGGAGAGGCAAAAACCGTGTACGTGGAAGGAGTTGGCCGAGGTCGCCAGAAACCTGCCACTTCCAGACGTAGCGGAGGAATATCTCGTCGACCAGGCCTCACACTTTACGTCAAGTGAAGAAGACTCCAGAGCCGAATCACAAAGCACCCAATCGGAATTTTCCAAACAAGAGAGGAGGCGGTACGAGACCTGCATGAGGAAATCGCCACTATTTTTGAAGCAACGTTGTCGGGCATTAAAAATTTGTCCTTGTCAGAGGGCATCAAAATAGGAAGATCAGATCCGGAAACCTCGGGAAGGAGGGACTATAGAAGCAAAGGTGACCAAAGCCCGGTTGGCAGGGGCTTGACCAGACCAGGAGTGTACGGTACCTCCTGGACACAGTACCTTTCCGACATATAGCCATTTCCAAGCATTGCATAAAACCGTACAGAATAGAATGATGGCACACAACTCGGAGAAGCAGAAACTCCCAAAATTCATGGGCGACGGGTCAAAGAACCCGGTACGGCATTACAAGACATGCGTCACCATCTGGGAAGCAAATGGCCAGGATGATCGAGACTACTGGGTGAAGGCATTTCCGGCCACTCTGCAAGGAATAGCTATTGACTTGTACACAGAC
Source organism: Cryptomeria japonica (assembly GCF_030272615.1). Taxonomy (NCBI): domain Eukaryota; kingdom Viridiplantae; phylum Streptophyta; class Pinopsida; order Cupressales; family Cupressaceae; genus Cryptomeria; species Cryptomeria japonica. The sequence goes on from NC_081414.1 coordinate 311,771,260, forward strand.
CTCGATGCTCAGCATAAAACGTCCTGGAGCAATCTGAGGAAGGCCTTCGAGGAAGAATTAAAACTACTACAGGATGACAACGAAATTGTGGCAGAAATTTACAACACCAAACAAGGAAAAAATGAAAGTGTGCGCGCATATAACGGAAGGCTGAGGGAACTACTTAACAAAATGGCCAGGACGACCGGGACTATTGGGTGAAGGCATTTCCAGCCACCTTACGAGGAATAGCGATTGATTGGTACACAGACCTTGATGCGCAGCATAAAACATCTTGGAGTAATCTGAAGAAGGCCTTCGAGGGAGAATTCAAACTCCTATGGGACGACAACGAGATTGTGGCGGAAATTTACAACACCAAACAAGGAAAAGACGAAAGTGTACGCGCATATAACAGAAGGCTGAGGGAACTACTTAACAAAATGGAGAACCAGTCGACAGATGGCCTCAAGAAGCGGTGGTTCGTGGAAGGATTGGTACCATCCCTGAGAAGGACGATGAAAGTGGTCCCTCCGTCATCATACGATGAAGCATACAATCGCGCCATGGATATTGAAAGTGAAAACAAGACATCCCGGGGGAAGCGACGGACCAGCGATGGTGACAACACATACAACGACATCGACGGGGGATCGAAAACCGTGCAAGCACTCCGGAAGGATATGATGAGGATGGAGTTAAAAGATGACAAAGAAAGTGGTAGGGAAGGAAAAAAACTATGGTGTACTGATTGCAAGACTGAAGGACACACTAAAGGAAGTTGTCCCCGTAAAGTTTTTTGTGACATCTGCCAAGTAACGGGACATTCCACTAAGGAATGCCCGTACAACTTGAAAGCACGGAGCACACAAGTGCTCTACGCCCAACCCGACCAAACCACACCGCCGATGACACCGCCGAAGCCAACAACAAACTCTGACGCCTCACCTAGAGGGTACATAAATAATCGGAGGGGTAACAACAGATCAATAATAACACACCAAGGAACAGAATTCAATACGATGGGAAGGGGCGACCCATGATTCAGTGCAGGAAGTGCAACGAATGGGGTCACTTTGTCCGAGAATGCCAAAACGGAGGTGATACAGGAAGTTTGCTATGCAAATGGTGCAGTCCAGGAAATCACAAGGATATAGATTGTCGAAAACAAAAAGGGGTGAACGTGCTTGATGTGGAGGGATCAAGAGAAGACGTACTGGCAATCACAAGGTTGTAGAACAAGAAAGCCATGTACCCGAACCCTCGCACAGAAAAAAAAAGGCTCCAGGAGGCAAGGACGGATATCGAGAGGGCGATGGCTGGAGAGCAGAGGGCCTCGCACCTGGCTGCCGATACACCAGTCCGGTCGGAACCAGAGAAAACTATCATCAAGCAGATGTTACAAACCACAATACCCGTACAAGTGTCTGATCTTCTACAAACCATGCCACAGTTAAGGATGGCTCTGACAAATGTAACCGAGGACACTACCCTCGGTCAGGAACACCAAACGATGGCAAAATCTAGTACGGACCCGGTGAAGGAATTTGGTACGGATGCCATGAACCCTATGCTACTCACGGTGGGCGTCAGACAGAAACCAACAGTGGTAGAGATGGATATATTAGGACAAAAGCTTACAAACACCATTGTTGATGGTGGGTCCGGAGTCAACGTACTGCCGGAGGGAACTTGGCGAAGCCTCGGCAAGCTGACACTTTGGCCACCACCTTCCACTTGGTCGGTGCGAATCAACTCGACATCAAACCCCTTGGTACCCTCATGGTACAAAAGGTGGTAATTGGGATGCAACAATTCCTTCTGGATTTTGTAGTTATTCCATTGGAAAGGAAAGTGTACGACGCTCTTCTAGGAAGGGGGTGGCTGATCATGGCCAAAGCTAACCACAACTGGAAAAGGAATACACTCTCAATCGAGAACGACGGCCATAAATATGTAATTGATCTAAGGAACCAGTCCGTTAGCGAAGAGCTCGCATCATCGGATTTCGACTCAGAAGATTCAAATCGATGGGAGTGGGGTTTTGATGGAGACAGAGGAGGGAAAGAGCCCGACGAGGAAGGAGTGTTGGAATTAGATGGGTGTTTCGAGGATGGAACTAGTTCACTGGTGGGACTTTTTCATTGGCAAATGGAGTACTATGAGGTCTTCCACCCAGAGTGTCACATGCTGCAAATATGTGAGATAGGAGAATCAAGCTGCGGGAAGGAAGAACAATCCTTTCCCTCGGAGTACGGTAGATACCAAGAGGGAATGGCAAGAATGGACGACATGCCGGCCCACCAGTTTGAACGAGATAAACCTATCAAGTACGAGGAACGGGGTGTGGAGAAGGTTAATCTGGGAAATGAGGCAGAACCACAGGTGATACTAGTAGGAGATGATTGGAACCCCGTGCTAAAGGCAACAACCTTCAAGATATTTCTGGAATATAAAGACGTCTTTGCCTGGACCTACAATGACTTAAAGGGGGTACTGCCGGAGCTATGCGTGTATCGCATAACCCTCGTACCAGGAGCCCAACCGGTACGAAGGAGGTCGTACAGGATGAACAAAAACTACGCAGCCAAAGTAAATGAGATCAATAAAATATTAGAAGCGGGGATTATATTCGAAGTGGAAACAAGTGACAGGGTTTCTCCAATAGTCATCTCCCTTAAAAAAGAGGCTAATCAGATAAGGATATGTGTGGATTTCAAGTACCTAAATGCAGCAACCATCAAGGATCTATTTCCGATCCCATTCATTGATAGTATCCTGGAAGAAGTCGCCGGGCACAAAATATACACTTTCGTGGATGGATTCTCCGGGTACAATCAGATAAGTATTGCGGAAGAAGATAAGCTGAAGACCACATTCGTGGTGGAGGAAGGAGTGTATGCCTATAATCGCATGCCCTTCGGGCTATGCAATGCACTCGCGACCTTCCAGCGAATAATTTTGCACATTTTTGACTAGTCGATTTTTAGCGAGCCATTTGAAGGCTTTGGGGGAGTGCATGGAAAGATGTTGGAAGGCTAGGTTAGCCTTGAATCCAAAGAAGTGCAGGTTTATGGTACCACAAGGGAAACTCCTGGGCCACATCGTCTGTAAGGAAGGATTGAAGACAGACTCGGAGAAGATAGGAGTAATTGTCAACATGGAAAGCCCAACGAACGTAACAGGGGTGAAATCATTCCTCGGCCATATCGGCTACTACCGGAGATTCATCAAAGGCTTTGCGCAGGTGTCTTGGCCATTAGATAAGTTGACAAGGAAGGGAGAGTCGTTTGTGTGGGGTACGAAGCAAGAGAAGCCTTCAAGGAATTGAAAGACCGGCTGGTGAGTGCACCGATATTGGTATACCCAGACTGGAACAAAGAATTTCATGTGCACGTCGACGCCTCCAACTTTGCAATTGGTGCTACCCTCGCCTAGGTAGGGGCGCAAGGACTAGACCATTCCGTCTTCTTTGCAAGTCAACTTTTGTCAAAAGCCGAACGAAACTATAGCACAATAGAGCGCGAGGCACTAGGGATGGTGTACGTAGTACAGAAGTTCCGACACTACTTGTTGGCTTCACCGTTCACGTTTTATGTGGACCACCAGGCACTAATGTACCTAGTGAATAAACCAATCATCCAAGGGAGGGTAAGTCGGTGGCTACTGCTCTTATAGGAATTCACCTTCACCATTGTCGTACGGCCAGGGAAGTCCCATGTAATAGCCGACTAACTATCAAGGATCGGATCAGGGGAACCGGCCAAGGGAGTAAACGAAGACTTTCCAGATGCACACTTGTTCCAAATTGCAATACTACCAACCTGGTATGAAAAGATAGGCCAGTACCTATCTACTTCCACATTTCCAAGTGAGATGCCTTCAGGAGAACGGAGGAAATTGGCACCGAAGAGCAAAACATTCCAACTAATTAATGGGCTTCTATATAAGATGGGTCCCAACCAAATCTTGAGGAGGTGTGTCATGGAGGAGGAAATTCACGGTGTACTAAAGGAGGCACACGACGGATTTGCAGGTGGACATATGGGACCAGATGTAACCGCTAGGAAAGTGCTTCTCGCAGGTCTGGTGGCCAACTCTACACACCGAGGCCCGAGAGTGGGTAATCGGACGTGACACTTTTCAATGAGCGGGAAAACCTCTCAAGAGGGACTTCATGCCTCTCTTCCCTTCGTAGCCGCAAGAACTATTCGAATGATGGGGTTTGGACTTTGTGGGACCTCTGAAGCCAAGTAACCTACACCGGTGCAAATATGTTGTAGTTGCCACGGAATATCTCACCAAGTGGGGAGAAGCTAGGGCCTTTCCAGATAACACGGCTCTGAGTACGACACGGTTCTTGTATGAACAAATTGTCACCAGATTCGGGATACCACTTCAAATCACTAGTGACAGAGGAGTGCACTTTGTCAATCAAGTAATCCGTACCATGACCGTGGAATTTAAAATATTCCATAACCTATCCAGTCCGTACTATCCCCGCGCTAATGGACAGGCAGAAGCAACCAACAAGGTGTTGGTATCAATAATCTACAAATCGTGTGGGGTGGAACAAGAAGACTGGGAGGAAAGACTACCAGCCGTGCTATGGGCCTACCGTACAACATACAAAGTCACTACCGGTTATACCCCGTTTCAACTCATGTACGGGCAGGAGGCAGTGGTACCAGCCGAGTACATCGTGCCGAGTCTTCGGGTGGCGGTGGAAAATAGACTTGGGGACAGAGAAAGCTTGAATGCAAGGCTTGATGGTCTGATAAAGCTGCATGAGCGAAGACTGATGGCACAATGGGCAACAGAGGTGGCACAACACCGGCGAAAGCATTGACACGACCAACATTTGCGGAAGGCCAACTTCCGGCCGGGGCAATTAGTTTTGAAGTATAACGGTCGGAACGAACTTCGACTAGGGAAGTTCAAAGTCTGTTGGCTCAGACCCTATAAAATCAGAGAGGTCGGTAGGAATGGAGCAGTAAAGCTCACGACTTTGGATAACAATCCGATCAGAGACCCGGTGAATGGTTCCAAGTTGAAGATCTACAGGGAAAGAAATAAACCTATGATTGGGATTAACATGCTAGGATACACTTGCAGTAGCCAGCCCAGTGGGAGATGTACGACCAGTGGGGGTACTATTCCAGAAGATTGGAGAGTGGGAATCGCCGGCACAGCGACGGGTATCGTTGCCACAGATCAGCTTGGCTGTACTTGCAGCAGAAACAGGAATTGGTACGGTGCCAGTAGAAACTGGTACGGTGTCAACAGAAACTAGTACGGTGCCAGCAAAAACTGGTATTGTGTCAACAAAAACCGGTACGGTGTCAGCAGAAACCGGTACGGTGTCAGCAGAAACCGGTACGATGTCAGCAGGAACCGGTACGGTGTCAGCAGGAACCGATACGGTACCAGCTAACTTAGAGGCAGCCTTGGATACTCTGACAGATGAAGATATAGACGCCTCGCTGGATGGATGGCTAGGGCAGTTCGCACTCGCCCCACACCTTCCCCCCTCCCCTGCACCACATAACATGGCCATTGGGCCAGGCATGACCACAGATAGAGAGATCACTGTCCCAGACCTGGATAGAGAGAGATCCACTAATCAGGAACAACAGGGAAGGGACAAGCAGAGCAGTGGACCGGAAGGAGCTCTCATAGGACTCCATATCACACCACCCGACCCGAATGACCTAGATGGCTCACTCAGACGATTCGTAGAGGAGTTACAAGGGCTCTCTGATGTTGCACGCAGCATGGCTCAGCTTACAGGACAGATGGAGGCAGGGAATTCAGCCGACGCTACACAACTGTGTCACTTCATGGCCGAGGGGTGAAGGGAGGAGTTCACGCACCACTTTGACCAGCAAGGGTGACCGGACCATAGTACGCTTGAGATGGTTCAGAACTGGACCCATAGGTACGTGATAGGAGGCACAGGCACCCTGGGCAACACCTTCCGCAACATGGAGAGGGCCTTCCGGGAGGTGTACTTACAGATGCGGCAGCACCAGGTGGAAAAAGAGGCCCAACGGATGTACATAACAACACTGGAAAAGGAAGGCGAGAAGCAGGAACAGTTGGCCACAGTGGAGAGGAGCTTGCAGAAGGAGATGGAAATGAAGATGACTACCTATGAGGCCCGTTGCAGCTTGCAGGAGGAGGCACAGGCATTTGTAGCCCAGGTGGCAGAGCTCACCTTACAGCTGGAATAGAAAGATAAAAAGCTACTGGAAGCTGCTCACATGGTAAAGAAAGCACGGGAATGACAGTTGATGGCAGAAAAGAACCTGAAACTCCAGGCCAGACAACAGCTTCCTACCGCGGCCACTACAGGGACGCCTCCTCCCTCTTCTTGGTCTTAGCTATGTTTTTTATATAATTCAGTTTTCTTGTTTGAGTCGTCTGGAAGACGACTATGTTTTTTGGGGGGGCTAATGTTAGGGGTAAAAGCGTATGTTAGTAAGAATAATAGTTATAAGTGTGTTATGTTATGTTTATGTTGTTGCCGAGAGGTTCCCGTCGGGTAGTTGGGAGTTGGTGACGGTTGGCATCTTGACCAACCGTCGGGTCTATATATCGTTTGGTTGGATCCTCGACAGGGAGATTATTATGTATGGACAATTCTGAACATTGGAATAAAGATATAACTTTCTGGTCTAATTATTATCATTTGTCATTTATGTTATGATGTACAATTGTTCTGTTCCATGAATACTTGGTACGTGCAGGAGATACTGATTATTCACCAACTATACATTTAGGACTAAACAATTTACCTTGAGTTTTGGTATCTATGATCTGTGACTCATGACTGACAACCTTCTCATCTAATCTCTTGGGGAAACATTTTGGCTATCATTTTCTATCACATAATGCTTGTTTGAAACCTCCTTCCACCATGTTCCCTGTCTGATTGATTTTTTCTTATCACAACTTGAAGCATTGTGATCTGTCTAGACGCATCTACGACATCTAAAGGGGATACCCTTTTAATCCACAAGTTGCAGCCAACTACTCTCTCTGGATTTCAAAAGTGAATCGGTAGGGAAACCTTTCTTCAAATCCATTTCTACTAAAATACGGGCAAAAGTTGTATGCTGAAATCCTAGGGAGCCATCATCCACCCCCAGAGATTTGCCCAAAGAATCACCAATAGCTTCAAAACAAGATTCAAACCAGAATCGCAAAGGAAGGTATGGAAGTCTTACCCATGTCGAGATTTTGTCAAAGCACTTTGTGGTAGGATTGAACGCTGGGTACCATGGTTTCAAAAGGAGCAAATACTTGTCCTCCCAATTCCATTGGTAATCACATAGAATCTTCTTCTCATCCTCTTCACTGTCGAAAATAACCACAAAAAAGCTCCTCACTCCAGGGAAGATTTGGACATCCCCATCTAGAGTAGGGTTCTAGAACTTAGTGATCCATTTATGAAGCTCACACAAACTTGGCCAAAGACCTTTAAATCTTCTAATCAAAGTTCAAACCCAACGCTAAGAAGTATTTCTCGTTTTCTTTGACTTCGCTTACAATTTTTTGCCCTAGACAAATCATCGGCTTGTTTGCCGTAGAAATACTTTGAGTATTACCCATGTAAATACCATTACTCCTATCGCCCACCAATCACACTTCTTTGGAGCTAGTCCCTGAGTTTTGCGTCCCCTCCTTACACCTACCTCGCCCAACCTGCTCACCATTCCAAAAGCTTCCTCTTCTAATTGTGTCCTTGTTACTGAATGCATCACCAAAACCGCCTCTAGCTTCACCAGTCGCAACTCCATTGGAAATTGCCGGCCATAAACATTTTCCATATACACTGCGAGCGGAGGGAGCAACTTTACCTGTGAGCCCTCTTGGAGAAGATTCGGAGCTCCATCGAGCTCTCGTAGAGAACCTAGGGCACAATAGCGACATAGCTTTTATAATTTTTTTGTTTACAAAGAATGCCAAACGTAAAACATTTATTATTAGTTAATTGTTTCTAATCTTTAAAATTGAATTATGTTTTATCTTCAAATATTATCAACATCTTTCATTAATTACATATATTATAAATAGTATACAAATAACTGTTATCTATAATTATATATTTACATAGACATTACAAGTATTAAAGTATTTATTCTTAGTTAACTTATTCTATTTTTAAAACAGATTTATGCCAAATGTTGTTAACATTTTTAATTAATCATATATATGATAAATATTAGACTAATACTATATATATATATATATATTTAATTCAATTATAAAATACATCTATTGAAATCCTAAGTAATTATGTAATGTTTGAATATTAATGTGGATAATGTGAAGACTTAAATTTCAACATCTAACAACCTATGTTCGATGGAGTCTCAAAACAAGGGACAAGTCTTGGGGGTGGAGGTGCAAATACATAATGCATAAAAAAATAGTTATACTTTTTAAGAAAATAACAAATGAAGTTTTGAAATACAAAGCACATTGCATTGAACGATGAAAATTAAATATCAGTATATTTATATTATATTTAAAATAATGATTACATTCAAATTTCAAATATAATTGGTGAATGGCCCATGCCTCCAATCATCCCCAAAGTCTCGTGCTAAACTATTTATCACTTGAATTGCTGGATTCCTTAAGGTTAAGCTCCTCCAAACCAACACCAACAACCTTGTTGTGCCACATCATTATCAACTTGTGTTGGCTCCGTTTCTCTACTTCCTACCGAGCTATTGGACTCTCCTTGTACATAAGTGTGTTGTAGTCAATGAGATGGAATATGTATGAAGCTACAAGTTTGTTTGCCCTTCTAAATGTTAGCTTGTTCCTCTTAACATATTGGATGAAGCTTTGAGTAGATTAGTTTCTCTGAGTAATACAAGAACTAGAAATCTGGGATAGTAGACGAATGGCTAGTGTGGTTGTCAAAGTAGTAGGTCCTTACATAACCCATCACAAAATTGGGTTCTCATGTGCAATAGTCTCCCTATCTATCTTGGCCTCTTTTGGATATCCCTAAAGAGTGGAAAATTTCGACCACTTAGTATGAATGATGCTGGCATTTGTAGTATCACATATTTTTCAAATAGCCTTCATGAACCTTGCCTTTACCTCAACATCTTGTATAGGGGCAACTTTGCTAGGCCTTTGTGCATCCCACTTTGGGTTCAATGCATAGGCAGTCACCTGTAAGATGAATGATTGGTTGAATATGTTCATCTTAGAATTGCAATGTGGGGTCTTTCTCTTGTAAAATGGCTTTCATTTGACCAGGCATATTATCAATACATTCATACACCTCTCCAAGGTTAGGTGCATTAGTGTCCCCATATCTAATGATTTTGAAGACTAGAGTAATGATAACGCCAATTTACTTTTGCATTAGTGCAAAAAGTCACTTCTCTCTACCTCCTTCACCCTTTTTTCTTGTTTTGCCTTAGAATTAGTCCATTGATCTCACTTTGTTTTATGACCATTAGTTGCAATGCCTCTTGCAATTCAAGCATCCTCTCCAAGAGAATGAAGTAAAATGCATATCTAGTCTCTATAGGTTTCAAAAAGTCCCTCTTTGAGAAGGTCTCAAAAAGTGCATATGTAATGTGGTGGTTGCAAATAAACATCTACATATCTCTAGCATCATTAACTACCTCTTCAATCCATTCGATTTTGTTTGTGTCCTTGTTTCATATCCCCTTTTGAGAACTAAAAGAATTAATTGAGGACCCGTAGCCTATTCTTTATTTCCATAAGCTAAGGGAGATAATAATGGTATTTTAAGTGGGCCCAATCTCTTTATTTTCTAAAGGGCAACTTAAATACTATTATAGGGTTTATGTAATATATAAAAAGTGTTTTTAACACTTAATTCAAAGTATAATTCAAAAAGTGTGTTCTGTAATTGAAAAACGTTATTTAAATACTTGGAGGGAAAATGTAAATTCAAATAGAGGGCCCAAAAGACAACTGTAAAAGAAAGGCATTGCTCAAAGCAAATCATCTGTATTTGTCATTTTGCTGTTCCTTTCAATTTGGAGTTTGGGTTATTTAAGGATGAAAACTGTTTGTGTGGAAGATGTAGATAATGAAAATCCTCTTGATTTTCATATTGAATTTGAGGATTGAAAATCCTGTTATCCATTAGAGGCGATTCCATTTTGATTTGGGGATTACAAGTGTGCTGATTTGTTGGAGATTTATTGAGGATTTGAAGCCATTTTCAGCTGCTACAGTGGTACAATAGTGTAAAAGGGTTAGATTTGTCAAGTTTGAAGGGGTTTCAGATATTGTTGTTGTTTGTGGGCAATTTCAGTCACTAAACATCATGTTTCTAGTTGCTGTACCATGTTGACTTCAATTTGTTGCTGATTTTTAATGGGGTGTTACAATATTGCTGCCTCCGTACTATCTTTATGTTGTTGATTTCTAGGGTTTACCTTCTAGATCTGTTGTCAATGGGCATTTTGCAGCCATTTGAGGAAGATAATAGACTTGTTTCAGTGCCTTCTAGCTGATGCTGTACAAGTTAGTGCCAATTTGAGTGTTTGTACCTTCTGTACAGTGGTACAAATTGTTGTAAGTGAATTTGTTTGATGAAATAAATAAAAGATGCCTTCGTAAATTGCTGTTCAAGGGCATGCTGCTGATAAATGTTTAGCATGGGATTAATTTGGTAATTTGGTGCGTCAATTCATATTTTAATTTCTGCTGTATTAGTTGTTTGTTATTGGTTATTTTCTGTTATAAAGGTCTGATCTGCTGTCATAAATAATCTCTGATTCATGTGAAAGTTTATTAAGGGTTTCAAACTTTCATGCATTTTACCAACTGTTGTACATTAGATCTGCCAGTACCTTGTCATATTTTCATCACTTGAGGGTTCTAAAATTCATATTAGCTTGTGGGATATTGGATATGTTGTGCATAGTTGTGTATTTTGATTGAGAAGAGTTTTGCAAGATTGTAATATTTCTGATTAACACTAATTTAAGTAGGGTTTGGCATCTACATTAGGTATTAATTCATCATTGTAGCTTGCATATATTTGGAAAATTGCAGATATCCTAATGTTGTCCAATACGGGACATTACACCTTGAGTATTTTATTCATGGCATGCAGACAACGAGTCCACTAAATATGCTTGTAGGCCACCGCAACAACATCTTTGCAACTTTGCATGTATATACTATGTCTATCACTATTTACACCACATCCTTTGGCCCAACCTCCTCAATAGAATCTTTAAGGATTTGGAGCTATGAATCAGCATCCTTACGGTGCTGTGAACAATTGATAGCCTTAAGGAAGTAAGGGCCCTTTGTACATGTGAGCATGATGTTGATGAGTGGATGATGCCTGATGTTCATTCACCCATCCATGAGGATATTGCATCTACTAGTGACATAGGTAGCCTTAGTTTTCTCCATTAGAATATTAATCTTGGAATAATTCTTATGGTCTTTGTTTTTATTATTTTTGCCACAACTTCCTTGTAATAAGGAGAGCGAGTGACATGGAATGGGATGTCATTGGCAAATAATTTTCTCTATTAGAATATTAATCTCGAAATAGTTCTTACGATTTTGTTTTTATTATCTTTGCCAAAACTTTCTTGTGATAAGGAGAGTGACTCACATAGAATGGAATGCTATTGGCAAAGAAGAATTTGCCAATGGCATCAACCACCTCATCCTTATTTTGCACATTGAATAACTTACTTGCATTTGCAACATCAGTATTACTAGTCATTTCACACTTATGCTTAGGCTTTGTTGCCTTTGAACTATATGGAAAAGCAAGAATCATGGCTCTTGGAAAGTTCTAGTACTAGTAGCAGGATTTGTCGGTGGTAGAGTAGAAGCACCACGTGTTTTGTCTTCACCACAACCCGACAACCTATTTATTTCAGCCCTTTGTTTGAGTGACTATTTTCCACAGACATTCATGTCTTTGCCTCAAACATGAAGAAGGTGTGCATTAACACTTTTGTTGATGCCTTGAAATTTAAGTTGACAAAGTTGACATTTCCATAGCCTAGTGCCCCATGTTGCCCTACATTTTGCAAGAGGACTTTTAGTCAAGTGAACCTCAACAAATTCTTTTAATAACTTGCAAAGGCAATTAAAATGTGCACTCCTAATACAATTAATTGCTTCACTCCACTCACATATGTACTCTCAGTCTTAGATTCAACTCCTATAGTCTCTTATAGATGAAGAGCACACAAGAAATACTGAGTGGGGGGGGGGGGGGGGGGTGGTGAATTAGTATTTCAAATTTTTAAAACTTTTAGAAGCATAAAACCACATAAAACTTAAAAAGAGTAACCATTAAGATGCAAACACCAAATTTCTTGTGGAAAATCCTTTTGGGTAAAAAACCATGGCACAAAAGCTTTCATTGATAGAATGGGCACCAACCCAATGAGCACCAACTCACTAAGAGCACTGACTCTGTAATGTCTCCTACTTGGTTCAGGACAGTTTTAACAGTAATTAATCGATTTCCAATATTTTTATAAGTTAACTAAATCGATTAAGAGACAAAACTATCTTAACATGAATCCAACCTAGGATGTTCTACCTTTTCTTTAGTTTGTCAAGTACTAGCTATCTTACCATACTAAATAATTAATCCTATTTTTGATTTATAAATCATTTACGCATTTATTAATTTTTAATTAATAAATACTTATTATGATCAATTAATTAATAAATACTTTGTTTTGGTGATTTAATAAATATTTATTAATTTACTAATTAATAATTACTTTTTATTATATTAATATTAACTATAATTATTATATTAATATTTATTATTATCCATCTTTGTGTTATCCGTCATTGATCATTCTAATTATATAGATACATAAATAAGTAAATATAGTAATGTGGCAGACAGATCTGACACATAACAGATCTGGTCTACCATTCTTATATTCTTATATATTGGCTTTACATATACTTCACTCTTATGCTAATATTATGTAATTTGCCTATTTGGGAATTTCCTTTATAAGTCTGCTGAAGATCAGTCTAAAAGAATAATTTTTGAGTTATATTCCCACCTAATATCAACACTATATAATAATTATAATTACAGCTTTATTATTATTATTATTAAAACTATATTAGTTATTAAGTTTATTAAATTCTACATAATGATGATATCAGGCTCCATATATTATGAATATATATATTAAGCACATTCCCGTGCATACCACAAAGAACAAAGATGCTACTGCCTGTAACTAAATAACAGTTCTGTTCTGATCCCATCCATTATTCATATCCCCTTGCAAATCTGTTAACCTCCATTAAATATCGTGTAATGCTGATCGGGTGCATCTCTTAATTTGGAACAGTCATATCCTTTCATTAATCAGGCCTCTTTATTATTTGTCTAATCGTGGCTCTTCATTAACTGATGAGTAATGGTTAAGAGTTTAACTGGTAATAATTATGGACTTCAGATTTATTAATCCTCAATCGATTCCTCGTTAAACTATGATAAGGAGAGTAGGTAAATCGCAAGTCATAATCTTTGCTGATCGGTCTTACTAAAGTGGCACATTTATCTCATCATCCGAATATGTTCGGCTCCTCAATTACTTAATATTGATTCCTCAATGTCTATTCCTAATAGTTATATTTGCAACAAATAATACTATAGGCTTACTAGGATCTGTAACAGAACACACTTGTCTTCGGAAATATGGCTTTCCTCTATAGCCAATTGACTTGCTCAATATTGATATCTTATAGAACATCAAACTGGGTCTCTTCGATAATACGGATTTCCTCTAAACTTTGCACTACATAATTAACTCCTATGAATACTCCACCCACTTTCAGGTGTCCTTCACATTCGTTCCTTGATTATTGTCCACTTCCACCTTGTCGTATTATCACACTGCTTCTAATACCCTAATCCGTTATTCATTTAATAATCTTGGACATTCTTGGGTATGATATTGTATTAAAATAATATTTAATATTGATATGATTAATATTATTTTTATATTAATGAATGATTAATATAACTATTAACATCAATAATTAATTACATCACCAGGATGTGGGGTTATGACAACCCTCTCACTTTAGAGGAAAATCGTGAAGTCTCATAAATGAGACGATTTTCCAATATTATTAAATGCTAATTAATAAATGTTTTAATTATCGTATTTATTTAATCACCATAATCCAATGTCCAAAGGGGGGTTATGACAGACTCTTATCAATTGAGACACCAACCTCCAATACACAAAAGTGAACATCAACTCTAGAAATAGGGAGAGGAACAATCTCTTATCTTGGTGCATCACCTCCTTTCATTTTAAGCATTTCTCTCTTCCCTTTTCCTCTGCAATTTGTTAGGATAGGCCTAGGATTTAGTTTTGCAGTGTTGAGTTGGTTCAACACCTGCACCTGCATTAAGAAGGAAGCCGACCTTCTCCGGAGATTCAACTCCCTTGCGCAAGGTCCCACACTTCGGGGTTGTTTCCATGTTTCACAAGGTTGCTGAGTTGATATCTCAACAAGGGTGCGAGCTTTTGTGATAATAGTTATCATCCCAGTGCTTCAAGTAATAAGGAAGACACCAAGAGAGGTCCTATCAAGGGAGAAAGTAAGAAGAGAAGGAACTACCCCTAGTCTTCTATAATGGAGTAGCCTGCTTCTCACAAAGAAGATTATCTTCGAGGAGATTGGAAATAGATGTAGTCAAGTTCAGGATGATATGCACCGAATCCATGATAAGATAGTGGGAGTAGCACAGATTGTCTTGGGGAGGAAGATTGATCCAGGGACAGTTATAGAGGCCAAGGAGTTACAAGAAAGAATAAAGGTTATCTTCCACGGTACTGATGGTATGACAATTAAAGAGCAAATGAATGATATGCTAGAGTTCGTAGTCTTGGCAAGTAAAACTCAAGAGCTCGAACTTGAATGGGAGGATCCCATCATCAAAGCTTTCGATGAAGTCATGCACATGGAAGAGTAGCTGAAATCTCTACTTGAGATCCCGATGACTGAAATAGAGGAGATTGTGATTAGATTCATCGAATATGCTAGAAAGGAACGTGAGAAAAGGAACTAGATTCTAGAAGATAGTTTGTTATGATCCCATGTGGCATTTTGCGTTCCTATTGGAGGATGCTTCCTCGGTTTTCGTGCTGGCACATGCTATTTTCCTATTGGCTGATTCATGATGATGATTATCTAGATAGGGTTTTCATTTGTATCAAACCCTAATTAGGGTTTAGGTGGCAAGATCTTGGCCCTTGATCTCCATTTGATCTTTGCCTTTCATTGTATTTAGGAGTCTTATATAAGCTTCGCTCATTTCATTTGTAATAGTTAATAGCAATGTCAATGATGTTAGTAATAGCAATAGAGTAGAAGAGAGAGTAATAGTGTTAGAATATTGACAAGAGAAAGACTTGATGAATTGTTGTTGTTTGGCTATTGGATCAAGAAAACATTGAAGTTATGGTGTTTTTGCTCAATCCATGAAGCTTTTTGCATGGTTCTTTTGTCATCTCAAGTCAATCTTTGATGTTAGTTGTGTTTAGATTAAATGATGGAATGTTGCATTTGATATATTGTGAAACTCGTTATCCATACCACTGGCTTTTTGCTGATTGTAAGCGAGCCTTGTGTGGTCAACTCGAACATTTGAAAGTGTTTAAGTTCGATTATTGCTAAATCATTGATATGCATTAAATTGATGGTGTCTATGATTAGTAGTAATTTTAAAATCTCCAAACATCCTTAGAAGATTGCACTAGTTTTAGTGGAGTTGTTTGTGTATGGCAAAGCTATAACTAGTTGAGTTTCACTTGTGTCATTTCTTCGTCCATTCATTTTAGAATAGCTTAGAATTTCTCCAAACCCTCATCTTTTGCCATTTTTTTTGATAATCATTTAGTAGTCTTAGGAAGGAATCCCATTGCATACTATCTGCCAATTACTTCTTTAAATCTTTTCGAACCATAAATGCCCCTTGATGAAACAACAATCACAACGACCAACTAAGCTTATCCACACGTAGTGATCCTACATATATGAACCTTGGAGTCTTTTTGGGTGATCCTTAAGCTAATCTTCAGCATCCAAGAGATTTTATTCAAGAGAGGATAAGGTAAGGTATTTAATTTTGTGTTCGCATGTGCCTAAAAAACACATCAACAAAGGGAGGCTTCAAAAATTGTAAATTTGATTGTTCCTCCATCCTTACATCAAGGCACTCCAACCAGGTGCATTTTGGCATTGTTTCCAATGAGCTTTGTTAATGTATATGTTTGAAGTCATGGCTGCCCTTGTACTCAGAAAATTCTGGGTATTAGTTTACAAAATGTCTCATCATTGGTGAAGGTCATTGTATGAGTTTCTTTAATCATTATATATGACAATAAAGGAGGAATAAGACTGCATTTTTTAATTTCATATTAGTCTAAGGTTTCATGCAAACTGTTTGTTATAATGTCAGCCGCCTGTATGTGCATGACTATATCTCTAGTTGGGTGAAGAACACTATAAATTTGTTGTATATGCATTCCTGGCTATCATACTTTCATTTACAGTCATTTGTAGTTGTTCATTTATGAGAAATATGTGATGGTTCACTTCTATACCAATCTGAAAGTTCCTGAGACGACAAACATCCTAACACACAAACCTCTTAAACCGCATAACAAGCAGTTTGGACAGCAAATATTCCTTGTTCGCAGTCATTATAGGACAGGGGATATTACATACATGGGTGGTGCCAAGCAACACGACTTCTTCAAAAGTCTGCTTACCATAAATCAACACGCCTCTTCATCAAGGAGCGGTTACATTATAACTAACCTGTCTTTTCACCAAGGGTGGCAGGATTAATAATTAGTTATATATGCAAATACAAATACAAAGTCGACAAGGATACATATTAAATCGGCGCACATAAATGCTTATAAATCGATCCTATAAAATGTCTAAGGCCAATAGGCCAATTAGACATTTAGATTAGCTATGTCGGCCCATAGAAGGAATCCGACCGAAGCTATAATCATTAACACTCCCTCTTAGCTAGGGAGGAATCCTTCTCAATATTAGAGTCACATAGTGACATCCACCATGGCTACTCCTAGAGGGTGGGTCCATCATGGCTACTCCCATGTATGGAAATGCAAAAGAACACAAGTGATGTCATCATCTCATTATGACGTTCACCATGGCTACTCCCACAGGGTGAATAAACACAAGTGCTAAGTCATGGAGTCTCTCACATGACATCCACCATGGCTACTCCCAGAGGGTGGATCCACCATGGCTACTCCCAAAGGGTGGAACAAGGGCTTTCACCTCAAACTCTCTCTCACAGAGAAGAATGCATTAACAAGAGCTTGCACCTCAAACTAATCTCACAGAGAAGAATGCATTAACAAGGGCTTGCACCTCAAACTTCTCTCACAGAGAAGAATGCATTATAGTACATCTCAAGAAATTATTGATGCTGAGACTCCCTCTCAGCAAGTGCTTCATTCTCCACAACACCAAGCTTGTCTCGAAAATGCACAAACTTCACTTTGGCAATGGCTTGGTGAGAATGTCAGCCGTCTATTCCTCAGTACAAATGTATCTCAACTGAGCAATATTCCTTTGTACCATATCTTTGATGTAGTGGTATTGGATCTCAACATGTTTTGTTCTGTCATGGAACACTAGATTGCAGATAGCTTCACACAACTTTGGTTATCACAATGAATAATTGTAGGCTCCAACGATTGTCAAAACAATCCTGCAACGAGCTTCTGAAGCCACACTGCTTCGTGAGTTGCCACACATGCTGCAATGTATTCAGCCTCTGTTTACCCTCTCGGGTGAATAACTTAAAGCATACAGCACGTAATGCAAAATAATAACGCCATAGATATTAGACAAGTATAAGAAATGCTATTCCATTCATAATTGTTCTCCCTCACAAGTTACATTCGGAAGTATATAAAGATACCGAGGTGGTGCGAGCGCCAACCGTCGTACCGCAACTGCCACCCCTCGGTTGCCAACTAACCAACACAATTACAACTTAATTAACTAGTTTTATTTCTGTGTACAATATTGCCGCGAACATCATCCCCCCCAAAAGAAAAGAAGTCGTCTCTAGACAACTTAATACAAAATAGAGATGACATTAAATAGAACTGCTGACGCTAGTCGAGCCCGGAACTTATACACCTGCTGCGTCCTCACTTAAAAACCCTTTTCTATTATCATCCTATGCTCAAGTGCGGATTTCACCATTAGTGCTTCCTTTGACATCACAATCCTCTTGTGCCTAAACCAAATTTGTTTGCAAAACACGCGTTTCAGTCTCAGCCTCCACCAACTGCTACTCAAATGATACTGTCTCCCTAGCCAATTTGTCCTCGATAGCCACTCGTGCTGCCCTTTCTTCATCCAACTCCTGGTTACGCTTAGCTAAGTTTCACGCTACTCCTGCCTCCAACCTGGTGGTCAGCTCCTCCCGAGCCCTCTGTGCATCCACCAAGGCAACTGCACGTCCAGCCGAGACATACTCCAAGTTCCTCAAAGTGTACCATTCCTGCCTGGAGGAGGCCACAACCCGCTGGCACAAAGGCTAGGAGACACCTCAAATCCTCCATCACACTCCCCAAAGGCTAATAACTGAACTGAATAACTCCCTGATGTCATACAACTGCGCGGACCTGCAATGCCTTCCCTCAAACTCTGTTTGTTCCCAACCTCCAAATCCGTCTCCCTCTACGGCTTATGGCTTCCCCGCCAATGCTTAGCTGCAAGCTTCTTTCTCATAGTACGGACAATCACAACACTTACCGTGACATCTCTAATGCCCTTCGCCCAACTCCAACAAGTGTACTGTAGCTCAAAAATAAACTGGGATTTGGGGGTAGTGCCCCCAGCGGGGTCTGGGCAGCGCCCCAGCGGGGTTGAGGGGCAGCGCCCCTCACGGGGTTCCGGGGCAGCGCCCCTCACGGGGTTCCGGGGCAGCGCCCCAGGTGCGGGGTCGAGGGGCAGCGCCCCTGCCACCAACACCAATTTACAACCCTCAGAACCATACGAAAGTCCATGGCGCACATCGTTTATTTGATATTTTAAGATGCAAAAAACCTTCTTCTCCACTCTAAATTTCCAGTGTCCTGGCTCCAGACTCCATCGAATGATTTTAAATCTGGTTGTTGTTTTTTATTTTTTTTTGTTTTCCACTGTAATGTCTTCGATGGCACCTCGGCCATACAACCTCCCCGTACGGTCAACAACAACACTAGCACCTCCAATCGTACGACCACCTTCCCGTGCGGTCAACACCTGTCCACCGTACGACTGTGTTTGTTTGTGCAGTGCTGCGTTTATGGCTGCGTTGCTGTGCGCGCTGGGTTGCGTGTCTTTCTTCGTGCGTGATGGCTGTGGGTTTCCTTTGCCTTCTTTTTTCTTTTTCTCCCTTTGGGTTCCTTCTCTTTTTTTTTTTTTTCCCCATGCGTGGTGCTTTTTGTGTTTGCGGGGGTTATGTTTTTTTTTCGTTTTAATTGTTTTGTCTTTGCGGGCTTCGGGCTTTGTAGTTGCGGGTGCCACCGCACGGTGGTCACCGTCGGTGTTACCATCGTGCCCCCGTTTTTTTTAAATTTTTTTTTTGACCTAGCCGTATAGTCAACTGTCGTACGGACCCGTACGACTGTATGATGTTTTTTCTTTCTTTTTTACCAGCCGTATGACCATCTACCGTACAGACCCGTACGACCGTACTGTGTGTGTGTGTGTGTGTTTTTTTTTCCAATTTCCTAATTTAGCTTCTCGGTTTTCCTCACCCAAGAGTCTCCCGCGTTGGTCTCGTGCCTCTCAAGTCGCCTGCCCGGCCTCTCGAGTCCCCTTCCATCCTCTCGGGTCCCCCTCCGGCCTCTCGGGTGTCCTTCCGGCCTCTCGGGTCCCTTGCGCGCTTCGCGTGGTAGGGTTTCAATTTGGATCTGTTGGTGGCAAGTCTATTTTCAATGGCCATCTGAAGACCTGGAACCACAAATTCTACAGGGACCACGGTCTCCTTCCCATACATAAGAAGAAGAAGAAGAATAAAGATTTTGAAGGCTGCGGCCTTCCACACAAGGTTCCAATCGTTGCCAATAATCTTGGGATTATCTACGTCATCGAGGTTTGGGGCGTCTCCCTTCCAATATTCTCTGTATTCCGGCAAGTACACCTCCTTTGTTGCTTGCTCTGGTTCCTCTACTTCGAGCCTGTAGCTCTGGAACATTACGTAATCCTCCATCTGCCAATGGAAGAGCTCGTTCAATGACCCTGTCTCATCCTCGGAGCACTCTCCTAGTTTGAGAATCCCTTCGTCGTTGGGCTCCCTGCAGCCCCGTCCTTCGTCCCTCGGGTCACCTTTTCCTTCATCCTCTGATTCCGAAGATGATGCCAGTTCCTCGTCAAGAACTGGGTCCTCAGATCAATGGTGTACTTCCGCCCCCCTTTTTCCATAGAAAGGGTGTTCTTTTTCCAGTCGTGGTTCACCTTTGCTGTAACCAGCCACCCTCTGCCTAAGATGGCGTCGTACCCCTTCTTCTTGAGTGGGATTACCACAAAATCTAGTATGAAAGGTTGCGTGCCAATGGTTACCGGTTGGGCCATCAAGGTGCCGAGTGGCTTGATGCCGTGCTGGTCTGCACCTACCAAGTTGAATGTGGGCGGCCATAGTGTTGGCTTCCCTAGCTTCTTCCATGTATCCTCTGGTAGTACATTCACCCCCGAACCTCCGTCCACGATGGTGTCTTTGAGGATAGCCCCGAGAATTCCCATCTCTACTACAACAGGATGTTGACCACTATTTAAGGCCAACGACATTGGGTCAGCCGAGGGGTTGACCGGAACTTCCACCCGTGTGGCATGCAAAGGTGCTTGCGCAGTGGTTTGTATGGAACTAAAAATGGCGGTTCTTAACTGTGGCATTGTTTCTAGAAGGTCCTTTACCCTTATAGGTACTTCCATCTGCAGTACTTGCCTAATGATGTTATTTTCCGCTTCCGTACGGGATGATGTACTCGCCACCTTGTTGTCCCATCGTTCGGCTGTCATCTCACGCTCAATATTGGCCTTTGCCTCCCGTAAAATCTCCTTCTCCGTACAGGGGTCGGGATAAGTGGCTTTTTTCGTCTGGGCGCGGGTGATCGCTAGTACTTCTTTCTCACCAGTCTTCTCAGCCTTCTCAATGTTGAGGAGATTAACCCCTGCCTGTGGGCAATTTGCGTCCTCATGGTTGCCTGGCCCACACCATTGGCAGAGGTGCTGAGGGGTGGCTTCCTTCGTGCAATCATGGGCGAAGTGCCCCCACTGATTACAGGCCCTACATTGGATAATTGGCGGGCCCTTGGCGTCATACTGGATACGGCTCCTGTTATTGTTATTGTTGCTATTCCTTCCGCCGCTGCGTCTGTTGTCCCGATAACCTCCAGATGATGCCTTTGTGTTGGTTTGCTAGGCCGTACCCGCTGGTGCGGATGTTGTGGCCTGCTCCGTGAACAACACTTGGCTCATTTGCGTACTTCGGGTTTTCATGTTGTATGGGCATTCCTTGATGGAGTGTCCCATCACTTGGCAAATCTCGCAGAATGCTTTCTTCGGGCAAGTACCCTTTGTATGCCCCTCCTCTTTGCACTCAGTGCACCATATGTTCCCTTCAGTTCGATCGGTGCTTCTCATAGTTTTGAACTCCCTCCTCATTCGCTCCATGTCTTTCTGGAGCGCTTGCACCCGTTTGCCAGCCTCGCTGTCGCTGCTGCTTTCCTGTGACGAGTCATCCTCCTCAGACGAACTATCCTTCTTCGTCTTTTTCTTCGATGTCTTGGTCTCGCTCTTGAGATCCATCGCTCTATTGTATGCGTCTTTGTACGATGTAGGTGGAACGATTTTCATCTTCTTTCAGAGGGAATGCTTTAGTCCCTCCACGAACCATCGCTTTTTCAACCCATCTGCTGGTTGACTCTCCATTTTTCCCAATAGTTCCTTCAGCCGTCGACTATAGGCTCGGACAATCTCGTTCTTGTTTTGCTTTGTTCCATAGATCTCGGCGACTATTTCGTTGTCATCTCTCAGGAGGCGGAACTCTATCCCAAACTCCTCCTTCAGGTCGGGCCATGTGCCGACTTTGGCCTTATCCATCTCTGAGTACCAGTCTATGGCCACTCCCCTTAAAGTTGCTGGGAACTGTGTTACCCATTCGTTTTGGTCGGTAACACCGTTCGCTGACCATATGGTTTTGCACGTTCGACAATGGCGGACGGGATCTTCCTTCCCGTGGCCATTGAACTTCGACAGTTTCTGTTTACTCCCCATCGATGGGGGTTGTCTTCTTGGAGGTGGCTGTGGCTGTGTCTGTGCCCCTGCGCCGCTCCCTCTGATCCCTCCGGTGCTGGTGGTGTGTCCTGCGTGGGTGACTGGAGGTACGGTGCTTTGCCTGTCGAGTGTGGCACCTACCGTACGGTTATCCTCCCCTTCGTTGTCACCCGCGCCCACTCCTGGCTCCCTTTGGTGATCCTCACTTTGTGGTGTAAGTGATAAGTTTCTGAACCGATCCTGGGTCTCTTCGACTAGATCTCTCCTTAACCTTGTTTCCTTCAGAAACTCTTCGTGGCTCCGCACCCTACGGTGTTCTGGCGACGCGTAGAAATTTCCGTCGGCTTCTGCACCCTCCGTGACACCTCCTTGGTTCCCTTCGGGCCACCCTTCGGCAGGTCGTCCTTCGGCAAGTTGCCTCAGCCTCTGTCTACGTTCTACACGTTGTTCCAGAATCAAGGCCCTCTGCGCGGCCTCCCACTCGTCCGTTTCTGCTTTTTTATTTCTATCTTTATTCAATAAGTTGGGCATTAATCACTTCCGTATATAGCAAGCACATGCCATGTACACAAAAAAAAACAAAAACTTTTTATTGTTTTTCCTTTTGGCCACAATTTATCTCAACATTGTGCCGGGATTATTACAGGGTTCAATTTCCCCTTCGCCGATTGTTCTGTGTGAGCGTTGTCGGCCTCTGGGTTCATCTCACCGACGGGTAGGCCCATCGCGTCTGTGCACCATCCGCGTCTTCCGTTCCCGAGTACGTCTAGGCAACAACGCCAAATGTTTACCCTCTCGGGTGAATAACTTAAAGCATACATCATGTAATGCAGAATAATAATGCCAAAGATATCAGACAAGTATAAGAAATGTTATTCCATTCATAATCGTTCCCCCTCACAAGTTACATTCGGAAGTATATAAAGATACCGAGGGGGTGCGAGCGCCAATCGTCGCACCGCAACTGCCACCTCTCGGTTGCCAACTAACCAACACAGTTACAACTTAATTAACTAGTTTTATTTCCGTGTACAATATTGCCGCCAACAGCCTCGACAGTGCTTAATGCCGCTGAAGACTGCTTCCTACTACACCAGGAAATCATAGTAGATCCCAACCTGAAGCAACAACCAGTGGTGCTCTTCTGATCAGTAACACTCCCTGCCCAATCAAAATCAAAATAGCCTTGCAGATTTAGGTCCACACTGGAAGAATATTTCAAGCTATATCCAACTGTGCCACGCAAGTATCTCAAGATATGCTTGGCTGCAACTAGATGTATCTGCCTTGGTTTGCACATGAACTGACTAAGTGCACTCACTACATAGCAAATATCTGGTCTAGTGTTAACTAGATACATCAAGGATCCAATCAACTGCCTGTAAATAGTAGGATCCACAAGATCTGAACTAGCTGCAGATTCCCTCAATTTCTTCAAGTTCATTTCCATCGGTATAGACATAGAGTTGCAATCTAACACACCAAATCTTGTCAAGATGTCAATGGTGTATTTTCCTTGACTCAAGATAATCTCATTAGGCCTCTGCCATACTTCCAAACCTAGAAAGAAATGCATGAGTCCTAGGTCCTTCATCTCAAATTCTGAAGTCAACTCCTTGCATCTAAGGATGAGATGATCTTCCCTAGTAAGAAATAAGTCATCAACATATAGAACCAAGATTAAAACTTCACCATTGAATACCTTGAAGTAAAGATTTGGGTTAGCATCATTCTTGTAGAAACCCAAACTTATCAAGTATTTGTCAATCCTTTCATACCATGCACGGGGAGCCTGCTTAAGACCATATAATGCTTTCTTCAATTTGCATACATGAGACTCTTTCACATGAATCACGAACCCTTCAGGTTGCTCAATGTAGGCCTCTTCTTCAATCACACTATTGAGAAAAGCTGTGTTCACATCCATCTGATGTAGCTTCCATCCTTTAGCTGCTGCAATGGCAATGATGTTCCTGCTGGAAGTATAGCGAGAAACAGTAGCAAATGTTTCTTCATAGTCTATTCCTTCTTGCTGAGAGAAACCACGAGCCACAAATCTAGCCTTGTACTTCTCAATGCTTCCATCAGCTGCATGCTTTATCTTATATAACCATTTGGAAGATACCACTGACTTTCCTTTAGGTCTAGGAACAATATCCCAAACGTCATTCTTCATAATGGATTGATACTCTTCATCCATAACATCTTTCCATACTCGTTGTTTTGAGGCTGTGTAGGGGAAAAAGCGAGACTAGGCTATCATGCCCTAATCCTACCTTTTGACACACATTGTGGAATACGAAAGAGCCTAGAGGCATCACACAATTGGCTACTTCTTCTTGTGGAAGAGAGAGCCACGGGCTACCTATTAGGGTTTCTATTCCTTTGTTGTAATTGAAAGATAAAATGATGCAAGTTCAATTCCTAACCTTAAAGTGCAAGTATGAACTAATAACAAGATTGCAGAATTGAGATTAAACAATGGAAAGCTGTAAACACAAGGACAAGGCAAGAATGCAGATGCGTACCCGGGGTTAAAATCTGAGTGAAAATGTTCGGGACGGGGGCGCAGGCGCCACTGTCCTGATTCTGCTCCTGAAACTGCTGTTTTGCATCCTGAAAAGCTGTCGGAAATGCTGAAACTTGCTGTTTGATAGAAGGACCAGGGCGCCCAGCGCCCCTGTCCTGGCAGGACCAGGGCGCCCCACGCCCCTGTCCTAGTCTTTTGTCTTGAAATTTGGTGTGGCTCAGTTTCTGTCTGCTTCCGTCGGATCTGCAATTTACGGCGTCGTCCGAATCCCGAAATCTGCACTTATATCTGAAAAGGTATGGTGGGCGGCTATATAGGGTTTTGCCTTAGTCAAACTCCTGCTTTGGTGATTTCCACCTCCACGAATAGCCAAGTTGTATTGTAAAAGTAGTGTGTATGCAGACCTTGTGTGTGTGCAAGATCCTAAAATGCAAGTAAGCAAACTAGAGCAACCTAGAAAGTAAACCCTAATTGCTTGTAAATGATAATGTAAATGCTCCAAATCAAGATGCAAAGTGATCTAAAGCATGAATACAAATGATATAATGAGGCTTATGCAAAGACATGAAAACAACATGAAATCATACCCAACCCCAAGGGAGGGGTACAAGCCAATCTTCAGTCGGTGATCCCCTATTGCTATTCAATGTCTTCAAAGCCCTAAATGGATGAATGAAATTGATGAATGCTTGATGGGTGGATGTTGAATGTTGTTGAAGTCCTCAAAGATCTGCTCTTTCGCTGCATAGAAGGCCCCTTAAACCAAAATTCGGATCCTTTCAAATGAAGAAAGAGAGCTCTTATATATGAAACCCTAGGTCTTAATTTCAACTTTTGGCCGACCTAGAGATTGAATCTCCCGCCAATTTCTTGGGGTTAAGCTTTATTTTATGATTGGATTGCGCTCCTAAAATTTCGGGAAAAATGTCCGGGACCGTGTGCACTCCGGGCGCCATGGTCTCGACATCTTTTCACCAAATTTTCAGAGCCGTCGGATATGATGATTTTAGAGAGAATCCTGAAGTTACAGGTGATTCTAAGATGTTTTGACCTCCGAAATTAAGCCGCCAAGTTCAAAATAGGACCTAATTAGGGTTTTTGATTAAATGATGTATTGGAGGAATAAAATGAAAGGGGCACACTTTAATGAAGGGCCCAACTGGAAGAAGATGAAATAAGATCTTAGACCTAATTAATTTGATTAATTAAGTGCTAAAGGAAAATGCAATGCAAAGTGCAAGATGCGCCAAGGCGGGAGCTAAACCACGTGTGAAATTGTATCACTTTAGCAAGTGCGTACAATTTTCGAGGCTACATTTAGCCCCCACTTTAGTGGTCATATGAGTACTACGTGCATATGCAAGCTAAAGTACAGGAAAGTAAACATTATTTGAAAAAGGATATATCCATAAGTTTGTCGAACGAAGCCCCCAGCGGTATCTGCAGTACACAGTTAGGAACCGCACCCTACAAAACACACGTTAGATCACAAAGTCACCTAATGCTTACTAAGGAAAGTGATGAAATTTGCTAGTAGCTATATGCCCCCCCTGTTTCCGCTTGCTTATTAGGGAGGTGAAACAGGATAGCATGTTTACTTGCGACAAATTGTGTGAGAGATTATTGATGAGAGATGTTCACTGAAGAGGCTTCATCAGAGCACGTTTTGGAACATCCAGGGAGTAAGGGAACGAAAATATGATTCCTACACAACAAACGGTTCGAAAATCGCATCTCCCAAACTCAAGTTATAATGAAATTAGTGATAGAGGAAAATTAGGGTTTTGAAATCAAAGGTAAAGGAATGAAAATATATACCTCGAAAGTGACTATTGCATTTGTCACTTTGTTGATTTCTGAGTATTGTTCATTGCAACGGAGCCCACATAGCCATCATCATGCCTTCACGACGACCGGAGCGTTCCATGAGGATGGAGATCATGCGACAGGCCGTGATCAGTGACGAGCCACTGGACGAGGTGAGTTGACTTTGAGTTTCTGTGATCGAATGCGGGCCCTAGAATCTGACCCTGGGTCCCACCCAGGGCGCCATGGTCGCTGTGGGGTGCCATGGTCCCTGAAGGGCGCCATGGTCCTTGTGGGGCGCCATGGTCCTTGATAGAGCGCCATGGTCCCAATCAGGACTTGGCAAGGGGTATCAGGGTTAGCTTTCGATGTTCGACAGTTTTCGTTTTTCGCGTAGATGATTTTGATGATTGGGTACTGATTATACTGATGTTTTTGCATTGCAGAGTCTCCCATACATGAGAGAGCACACTGCGGGGCAGATTCTTCGCAGTCTGCGAGATCAGATTCCCCGGCTGGCTCAGGCAGAGAGGGATACGTTATCAATAGTGGGTTTATGGTATGCGATCCTCATGCCGGCCATTCGATTCCATCCTGCGATGTTGATGGCACTTATGGAGCGATGGGATCCTGACGCATGTACATTCCATCTCCCAGTAGGAGAGATGACGGTTACACTTGAGGATGTGTACCGCATACTTCGCCTACCTATCAGAGGAGCCACCGTGACATACGCGACCGATTGGTCAGCGGAGGACCATCAGAGGGAGCAGATATACTGCATTGGGAGAGTCATGCCGAGTGAGACGAGGTCGCATCATGATCAGTTGGCTCTTACATCCTACAGGAGAGGTGCCCCTTGTGAGACGTCTTATGATTGCCATCATTGCACTAGCCGTCTGCCGTAATGGGCGAGGTACGCACATGCATGGGGGTCTCACATGGTGCATCAGGGCTATGGAGAGACATAGGAGAGTATATGCTTGGGGTCGGAGTATGCTTGCACATCTCTATCACGACCTTGAGGAGTATGTGTTTGGACAGTGTTGTAGCTTGATGACATGCACACTTCTGCAGGTGTGGATATTTGAGCACTTTACATGCACCAGGCCCATCGGCTATCCGATGAGTGCGGCTAGCGAGTGACCTAGGGTGTTTGCCCATCCACTT
This sequence comes from Cryptomeria japonica, assembly GCF_030272615.1. Taxonomy (NCBI): domain Eukaryota; kingdom Viridiplantae; phylum Streptophyta; class Pinopsida; order Cupressales; family Cupressaceae; genus Cryptomeria; species Cryptomeria japonica. The sequence continues at coordinate 311,799,101 of NC_081414.1, forward strand.
ACCAACGAGTGGAGATTTGGGGATCTACTATATTGGAGAGTGACATTCGATAGATTGACAGCTGAGGTGACAGTATGGAGACCATATCTGCGGATGCACAGATGGGATGGAATGGAGAGGCAGCTAGCATGCTTACAAAGGAACCGCCTACTGAGAGGACGATGCTCACATATCATAGTCCCATTCTACTTTGACCGAGTACGGAGGCAGTTTGGGCTAGAGCAGTGTGTTCCAGCCGATGTACCTATCTATACTTGACACTCACGAGTCCTTCTCAGACTCGGAGCAGTAGCGAGACCTACGACAGATGATATCGAGATTACAGATATAGAGGGGTCCGATCAGGATGTGGTCACTGATTATTCCGCAGATCCCGGAGCACAGCGCAGGTATCTCTTATGGTTTGTGAGGACATACCCAGGGCCTATCTTTCCACCAGATTACTCGACAGGCCATCCAGGTCCATGGAGACATGGAGACCGAGATGAGGATTAGGGATCCAGATCGGAGGAGCCAGAGGAGGGAGAGGGTCATGAGGAGGTAGGAGATCCTGATCCACCCATAGGAGATCAGCCTAGTGCCGAGGAGGAGGAGGAAGGAGAGGAGGATGACACAGATAGAGATGATGATGAGGAGAACGAGGATGTAGGTGAGGATGCAAATGAGGATGAGGATGATGCGGAGGAGGAGGATAGAGATGATGAGGAGTCAGATGCAGCTCCCCACCATTCAGGAGATGATACCATAGCCTTGGATCCTCCTCTTATTCCCCAAAAGGGGGAACACGAGGCGATATGGAGACCTGTACCCATCGTGCACAGATCATTTGAGCGTGGGGAGCCTAGTAGTTCCCAGTCACAAATGCTACCATATCACGATCCCTACTGGCGCGAGGGAGATCCAGGTATAGTAGGTTTATATTGATTGATTAATGTTTTGATGATGTAGAATGGTACTAATATAAAATTTGTTCTACTGCTACAACTAATGTGCAGGAGTGGCGCTCTTTGATCCAGCAAGCAGTGACAGATATTTCCATGATGGCACAGATCCCTAGTTCCTCACAGGTTGCTTATAGGCCTCAGGGGAACACGGGTCGGCATGAGGACTTGTTTTCCCCATTTCGAGTATAGGTGGAAATATGGAGGGAGAGAGAGAGAGTTCTATCAGAGAACCTTCAGCGGGCACAGCGTGACCTAGCAGCAGCTCAGGCCGAGGCTACCTCGTATCGCGTGATCCTTATGGATAGGGATCGTAGGAGTTCCTCTCGGAGTCATTCACAGTCTATATCACGTTATACACCTATGTGTCCACCTTCACGGCCGGATCAGGAGGGAGCGTCTAGTCGTCACTCTCCAGCCACTAGCCCTAGGGATAGGAGATGATCTCATGATGTAGGATAGGTCACATTTTGGATGTATAGTGACCTACTTTTGTATATGAAAACATGATCCACATATATATATATATATATATATATATATATATATATATATATATATATATATATATATATATATATATATATATATATATATATATATATATATATATATATATACATGCTTCTCTTTGTCTCAAACGTGTTATCTTTAATGCCTGAAACAATGTATATTTTGATTAAAGTTAATACATTTGGTAGATGTACATGTATGTTCTGAATTTAATTTCCATGTGATTGTTTTCTCAGTGCTCCATGATTAAATTGATACATGTGTGATTTAATTAAAATAAAATATTTAATCAAGTACTATATTGATGATAGAGAAGAAATATGTGGTAAGCCTAAGAATCATATAACTAATGTGATTTAATTTAAACTTAAACACAACATGATACAATTCCACTTAACACATAAAGACATTGTATAATATGCTAGCATAATGGAAATGTAAATCTTTTGCAATTTACATAAATGAATTCAAGACAAACTATAGAGTAAAGAAACACGCTTGTCAAGAACAAAGCAATCTAGATTAAACAAAATATCATTTAATTCTATTTGCTCTAACAAAGATATGCTAACATATTATGCAATTTTGAAGAAGTGAAAAGAAGATAGATGAAATGAAAGATAAGGAATGAGGAATTAAGCATAGTATCTACGCAAGTGCATAGCATTTATAGGTTCTTTAAGAGGTGTACCGTCTACATCCGCTATTTTGTAAGCACCTGATCCATAATCTTCAATAACAATATACGGTCCAAGCCAATTAGGACTAAATTTTCCCTTTTCTTCAGGTAAGGTATTCACATTGCGCTGATTCTCATAGAGAACTAAGTCACCTACTGAGAAGGAACGTTGAATAACCTTATCATTATAGCTTCGTTGTAGAGTTTTGTGATACGCTTGAATATGCTTAAGAGCATTTATACGCTGTTCATCAAGCATCTCAAGCTGTTGAAGTCTTTGTTCTCTATAAGAGTCATCATCTACTATGCCTTTGAGAGAAACTCTAAGTGATGGAATCTCTAACTTTAAAGGCATAATAGCATCAACACCATAAACAAGATTATAAGGGGTAGTTCCTGTAGCAATTCGTACACTCGTTCGGTAGGCCCAAAGAGCATAGATTAGCTGAGTACTCCAATCCTTACCATGCTTATTCACGGTTTTGCGAAGAATTTGTTCAATTATCTTATTGGATGATTCGGCTTGACCATTTGATTGAGGATAGTATGGTGTAGAAAATCGATGTTTGATATGATATTTCTCAAGGAATTTCTTCACGTCCTTGTTCTTAAATGATGTCCCATTATCTGAGATTATAGTGGAAGGTATCCCGAATCGAGAAATAACGTTTTCTAGAAGAAATTGACAAATCACTTCAGCAGTAGTAGAGCGAAGGGGAACAGCTTCTACCCACTTTGTAAAGTAATCTGTTGTGGTTATAATGAAAGTGTGTCCTTGAGATGAAGGAGGAGAGATTTTACCGATGAGATCCAACCCCCATGCAGAGAAAGGCCAAGAAGCTACATGAGAACGAAGTTCTTGGGCAGGAGCATGAATCAGATTATTGTGTTGTTGACATTGATGACATTTCTTAACAAATGAAAAAGAATCCTTCTGCATAGTTTGCCAATAGTATCCCATACGAAGCAATCTTTGAACCAAGGATTCGCCTCCAAAATGCCCCCCACAGGCACCTGAATGTGCCTCTTCAAGAGCAATAGGGATTTCTGATTTGTTAAGACAGCGAAGGAGAAGACCGTTATAACCCCTTCGGTAAAGAACATTAGAAAGAATGATATATCTAGCGGACAGCTTGCGGATTCTAGCCCTAGTGTTCCTATTGGCGGAATCAGGAAAGGTACCATCGGTCAAGTATCTTACGATATGCGAATACCATTCATCTGAGTCTATAAAGTCACAACATGTTACCAAGCTAGAATCATCTACAATAGCTGGAGAAATAAGGTTGTGAATAACAAATTTAAGATCAACCACAGGGTCCTCTAGAGATACAAGAGAAGCCACACATGCCATTGCGTCCGCATGTCGATTATCTTTTCGAAGAACAGGTTCCATGGTATAAGAATCGAATTTTTGTAACAAAGAGATAGCAAGGTCTTTATATTGTGATAATTTGTCTTGTTTTGCCTGATACAGTCTTGTTACTTGTCTTATAATCAATTGAGAATCTCCATAAATATGTATGTGCTTTACATTCAAAGCTAAGGCTGCCTTTATTCCTGCTATAAGAGCCTCGTACTCAGCAATGTTATTGGTACATAGGAAATTGAGACGATAAGATAAGGGAATGGATTTCTTTGTAGGAGAAATTAGAACACCTGCCCCCGATCTCGTACGACACTTAGAGCCATCAAAGTACAACTCCCAAGTTTCATCTTTCCCTATACAAAGAATGAAGTCATCGGGAAAAGACTCAGGGTTAGGGAAGGAGAAAGGTGAAGGGGCCTCAACTAAGTGATCGGTCAACGCTTGCCCTTTAATTGCTCTTTGTGAAACAAATTTAAGGTCAAATTCAGTTAACATCATAACCCACTTAGCTAGGCGTCTTGATAAATCAGTTTTAGAGAAAAGATGCTTCAAAGGATCAAACTTTACCATGACGTGGACTTCTGAATTTAAGAGATAATGTCTCAATTTCTAAGTCGCAAACACCAAGGCCAAGCATTGTCTTTCTATCGCAGAATATCGGGTCTCATAATCGAGTAAGGTACGACTTATATAATAAACCGGACACTCCTTACCATCTTTATCATTTTGTGCCAATAATGCTGCGAGAGCATGAGGGGAAGCAGTTGTATAAAGAAGAAAGGGTTTAGAAGGTTCGGCGGGTTGAAGGATAGGAGGATTAGCCAAATATACTTTTAAATCTTCAAATGCTTGCTGACAATCTTCGTTCCATTGAAAAGTGATATTCTTTTTGAGAAGTTGAGTAAAAGGAAAAGTACGATCCGCAAGTTGAGATACGAACCTACAAATAGCTTGAATCTTTCCTTGTAAGCTTTTGAGTTGAGACACATTTCTAGGAGGTGGCATGTTGACAATAGCCTCTATTTTCTTAGTGTCCACCTCAATCCCACGATGCGAAACTATGAATCCTAATAGTTTTCCACTATCCACACCAAAAACACATTTTCGGGGATTCAAGCGCATGTGATATTTACGAATTCTTTCAAAGATTTGACGAAGGATCTTAATATGATCTATACGGAGAATGGATTTGGCTAAAATATCATCAACATAATCTTCTAAAATCTTATGCATATAATCATGAAAGATAAGGGTCATCGCTCGTTGATAAGTTGCGCCAGCGTTTTTAAGTCCAAAAGGCATCATCACCCAACAAAACGTACCCCAAGGAGTGGTGAAAGCAGTTTTGAATTGATCTTGAGGATTAATGAAAATTTGATTGTATCCTGAAAAACCATCCATGAAGGATAACAAAGCATGTCCTGCTGTAGAATCAACTATCATGTCAATGTTTGGAAGAGGGAAATCATCTTTTAAAGAAGCCTTATTTAAATCTCGAAAGTTGGTACACATTCTTATTTTATTATCTAATTTAGCCATAGCGACAATATTTGAAATCCACGGGGAATAATCAATAGGGCGGATAAATCCAGGCTCCAATAATTTTTCAATCTCAGCCTTAACAAGCAAAGCTACCTTAGGATTCATTTTTCGAATCTTTTTTTTCACAGGCTTAGCATCGGGAACTAAGACAATATTATGAGTAACAATCTTAGGATCTATACCAGGCATGTCAGAGTATGTCCAAGCAAAGATCTCAGGGAATTCATGCAATAAATCTGCATATTGTTTTTGTTCTTCTTCATCCAAACACTTCCCAATTTTAATAACTTTTTCTTCATTGCAAGGATCCATCTTAACATCAATGGTGTCACTTATGAGAAGATTACTTTGTTGAGGAGTATCCTTTAACTGAGGGAATTCTTTCACAATCTCATCATTATCAATCTCTCTTCCAAAATAAGCTTCAATGTTCAAACAATAAGGAAATCCCCTATTGTGATGATAACGAGGAAGAGTATCATATGCTCCTAAAAACTCAACTAAAGCATCATCGGTAGGAAAGACATCCAAAGCATAGGCACACGAAGGATCCCCATTAATATACTCAGGGTGTCTCATTGGTAGAGACGTAGAAATAACATTAACACTAATACATGGTCTCTTAGAAGCTTTAGTGCGCTTGTAGGGATTATAACCAAGTCCAAAGGTCTCATCATAAAGAATATTCCCTAGGGGAACCTTTATCCCTTGTTCGTGAGTGCCACAACCATTTCCATTATACCCATACTTAGCTAAAATATGAAAACCATGACCATAACGATTAGCCATTTCAAAAAGAGAAGGTGGTTTTTCATAAGACAAAGAATCAAATCCTTCAGAATTAGAGGTGTCAGGAGAAGAAGTTTGAGAAGCGGCCACAAAATTATTGTTCATGGGTTCAGGTAAGATTGATTGATTTTTAGTTTCTTCCTTCTTTTTAACTTTAAGCTCTCTAGGAGGAACCCTATACTCACCTACAAAGGTGGGATTAAAATCAAGAGATCCCCAATCGTCTTCTGCGAGAACCTTCTCAGGATCAAAAGCCTTTTCATGTGTAGATTCAAGTTGAGAAGAATCTTCTTCAGGAACTTCAGGCTCATCCAAAGAATTTTGACTACCAGAGGATGATGATTCGTCCATAGGTATCTTGTTTAAAGAGTCATCACTAGAAGAGGAAGGTTTAGAAGAACTCCCTTTGGAAGTGGATGTTTGCAAACAAGCTTGAAAATTAGTATCACCTATCAAGGTATATGTCTTATTGTTATAAATAAATTTAACTTGTCTATGCAATGTAGAGGGGACAGCTTGCATACTGTGAATCCAAGGCCTCCCTAATAACAAGTTGTATGTTAGATTTCCCGACATAACATGGATAGGAGTAGGCAAAGTAACAGGTCCCACCGTGATGGGTAAGGTGATAATACCTAATGAAGACTTAGCCACATTATCAAAGCCTCGAATGGGACGAGAGTCAGGCTCAATAAGGGATGTATCCACATTCATCTTATGCAATAGATTAATGCTACACACATTAAGGCCAGAGCCATTATCTACCAGTGTTCGTCTTATAGCAGTGTCATTTATGATAACCACAATCATCAAGGGATCATATTGATGTTGAATTTCAGTAGTAGGCAATTCATCTTGAGTAAACACAATTTGAGCTTTAGGATTCATCATAGAGTTAACCAAAGACACTATATTACTAGATGTATTAGGTGGAGGAACATTCAAATCTTTCAAGGCATCTTGTAACATTCCATGATGAGCGGAAGAAGTTTGGATCAAATCCCAAAGGGATATCTTAGCAGGGGTAGCTTTAAGTTGTTCTATGAGATCATATACCTTACCAAGAACTTGTGAAATACGTGGAGCTTGCGGAAGAATTGGTTGAGGATTAGGAAGAGAAACTAGAGTAACAGGAGGAGGATTAGGCTGCCTATTATTTCTAGTATTATAAGTATGGGCAACCGCATTATAACTCTCTCTAGTTAATTGCTTGGCATAACTATAAGGACTTATAGGTTTTCTTCCTTGCAGAGTGATGATAGGTTTATTCGGAGTAAGAAAGGAATCATGACCATACCCTCCTTGGATAGTAAGGAGAGGTGATTTAGGAACTTGAAAGGTGGGAGAAGGATAAGCACCTTGGACTTCAAAGAGAGGCTTATTATGCTCTTTCAGGTTTATCATGTTAACTAATTTAGAAGTTTTGTTCTTGTTTAAAGATTTCGATAAAGCCACAAAGTCATCGAGAGCATCATCCAACAAAGCATGATCATATTTATTAAAAGGTTTATCTTTTGATTCAAAAGGAGACATCTCTTCATAGAGGGGATCATTGAAAACAACCATGTTAGTAGATTTAGTGGAAGAGTTGATAGGAATGTACCCTTGAGAGGAATCATTCGACTTATCTTTCTCATCACAACGAAATGGCATAGTAACAATGTTTATGAGTTTTTGGTAAAATGACGGTTTGGTATCTTTAGGGTTCAAAAACTCATCTAAAGCTTCATCTAATTCATCTTGGCTATACTCATAATCAACATAATTGCATACATCATCATAAATATGAACATCTTGCAAATAAAAATCTGACATTTTGAAATAAACATTGCATAAAACTTAAACACACAATGCAAAGAAACAAAGAAACAAACTCTTTCTTTTCCCTTTTTTTCTTTTTTCCTTTTTTTTTTAATGAAAAATGAAACTTAAATGAAACACTCTAAATCTAGATCTAGATCTAACAAATGCAATGCAAGAGAAAGCAATAATAAGGTTCACGTCGGCTTCACCAAAATGTGTAGGGGAAAAAGCGAGACTAGGCTATCATGCCCTAATCCTACCTTTTGACACACATTGTGGAATACGAAAGAGCCTAGAGGTATCACACAATTGGCTACTTCTTCTTGTGGAAGAGAGAGCCACGGGCTACCTATTAGGGTTTCTATTCCTTTGTTGTAATTGAAAGATAAAATGATTCAAGTTCAATTCCTAACCTTAAAGTGCAAGTATGAACTAATAACAAGATTGCAGAATTGAGATTAAACAATGGAAAGCTGTAAACACAAGGACAAGGCAAGAATGCAGATGCGTACCCGGGGTTAAAATCTGAGTGAAAATGTTCGGGACGGGAGCGCAGGCGCCACTGTCCTGATTCTGCTCCTGAAACTGCTGTTTTGCAACTTGAAAAGCTGTCGGAAATGCTGAAACTTGCTGTCTGACAGAAGGACCTGGTAGGACCAGGGCACCCCATGCCCCTGTCCTGGTCTTTTGTCCTGAAATTTGGTGTGTGGCTCAGTTTCTGTCTGCTTCCGTCGGATCTGCAATTTACGGCGTCGTCCGAATCCCGAAATCTGCACTTATATCTGAAAAGGTATGGTGGGCGGCTATATAGGGTTTTGCCTTAGTCAAACCCCCGCTTTGGTGATTTCCACCTTCACGAATAGCCAAGTTGTATTGTAAAAGTAGTGTGTGTGCAGACCTTGTGTGTGTGCAAGATCCTAAAATGCAAGTAAGCAAACTAGAGCAACCTAGAAAGTAAACCCTTATTGCTTGTAAATGATAATGTAAATGTTCCAAATCAAGATGCAAAGTGATCTAAAGCATGAATACAAATGATATAATGAGGCTTATGCAAAGACATGAAAACAACATGAAATCATACCCAACCCCAAGGGAGGGGTACAAGCCAATCTTCAGTCGGTGATCCCCTATTGCTATTCAATGTCTTCAAAGCCCTAAATGGATGAATGAAATTGATGAATGCTTGATGGGTGGATGTTGAATGTTGTTGAAGTCCTCAAAGATTTGCTCTTTCGCTGCATAGAAGGCCCCTCAAACCAAAATTCGGATCCTTTCAAATGAAGAAAGAGAGCTCTTATATATGAAACCCTAGGTCTTAATTTCAACTTTTGGCCGACCTAGAGATTGAATCTCTCGCCAATTTCTTGGGGTTAAGCTTTATTTTATGATTGGATTGCGCTCCTAAAATTTCGAGAAAAATGTCCAGGACCGTGTGCACTCCGGGCGCCATGGTCCCGACAACTTTTCACCAAATTTTCAGGGCCGTCGGATATGATGATTTTAGAGAGAATCCCGAAGTTACAGGTGATTTCAAGATGTTTTGACCCCCGAAATCAAGCCCCCAAGTTCAAAATAGTTCCTAATTAGGGTTTTTGATTAAATGATGTATTGGAGGAATAAAATGAAAGGGGCACACTTTAATGAAAGGGCCCAACTGGAAGAAGATGAAATAAGACCTTAGACCTAATTAATTTGATTAATTAAGTGGTAAAGGAAAATGCGATGCAAAGTGCAAGATTGGCCAAGGCGGGAGCTAAACCAAGTGTGAAATTGTACCACTTTAGCAAGTGCGTACAATTTTGGACGCTACAGAGGCTTCTTCAACACTGGAAGGTTCAATCTCAATAAGATTACACATCAATGCAACATAGCTAGAGAATCTCTATGGTCTTTTACTTTTTCTGAATGTGCCCAAAGAGGTCTCTTTCGATTCACAACAATATTCTAGGCCCATCAGTAGGATTGTAATGTTCCCTGACTGTACTGGTGAAGGAAGCAAGGGTGTATGATGGAGCAGTCGTACGGTGCTTGAGTAAAGGCCGTACGGTGAAGGAGACTTGGCGTACGACTGTCAAGAAAGGGCCGTACGGTAGTGTCGAGGAGGCCGTATGGTGGTGCCAAGGCTGCGCGGTGGTGCAAAAATGGGCCGTACGGTAGTGTGAGAATGGCCGTACAGTGGTGCCAAGGCCGTGCGGTGGTGCAAAATAGGTCGTACGGTAGTGTGAGACTGGCTGTATTGTAGTGTGGGAGCAGGTCGTACGGTGGTGGGGAGGGAGTGTAACCGTACGGTGAGGGAAGGGTACGGTAGACTTCAACTTGTGAGGGAGTTAATCTCCCGCAGGTGTATTGAATGATGAATTTGAAATATTAGGAATCCTTTATGCATGTAAATCAAAATAACGAATACGCAACTGCAGAAGTAACAATGATGAAATTCAAGATTTGTCAGATCTGGAACAAGAACAGTGAACAAAGTAGGGTGAGGGGTGAATCCCACCGAAACTGCAAGTAGCAAATAGGGAGGGTCTTTCACCTCCGAAATGGCGGTAACCATAACTCCAATAGGAATTCACACAAGACAGGAAAATATCAAAATTCGCATACCCCCAACAATGACTAACACGTCCAAATATATGGGCTCCGAGAAACTTCCCGAAGGGTTACAAATGGGCTGACATGACCAACCAAAACTTGCCTAATCTAATTAAATAAAAGGGCCCGAAATATTTGTTATTTAATTACATCGGGGATATCACAGTCCTCCCTGGCCAAAAATTGCTTGCCCTCAAGCAATTGCAGACTTGGATGCTCCAGAATTATTTCGCCTTCCCAGGTGGCATCCTCATTTTGTAGATTCTTCCAACGTATAAGGAACTCTTTGACTGTGCGTGTTCTCAACCTCTTTTCTCTGACATCGACGATCTCTGCCGGTTCCAAAATTAATTTCCCTTCTTCGTCGATGGGTGGTAGATCCCTGGACACTGTGACGCGCTGCCCGACGGCCTTCTTCAGACATGGCACGTGAAAAACATTGTGAATCCGACTTCCCTCAGGAAGCTCCAATTCGTAGACAACTTCGCCCACTCTTCGAACCACCCTGTAGGGTCCATAGAAACGCGGCTTTAGCTTCTCCTTACCACTTGTCTTCAAGGAGGATTGTCTGTGCGGCTGAAGTTAGAGGTAAACCAGATCACCAACTTCAAAATTTCACTCAATCCGGTGTCAGTCAGCATACATCTTTTGTTGGTTTTGTGCCCTCTGCAGGTTTTCTTTGAGAGATCTCAGGATGTCTAAACTTTCCTGAAGCCAATCTTTGGCCATTGGTGCACGACTATCTCCCAATGCCAGGTCAACAAATGAAGAAGGTTCATAACCGTACAGTGCTTTGAAAGGTGGCATGCCTATCGATATGTGATAAGTGGTGTTGTAACAATGTTCACCCAAATGTAACCAGCGAACCCAAGCCCTTTGTTGTGCTGGGACGTAGTTCCTGAGATAACCCTCCAGCCATTTGTTCACAATCTCGGTCTGTCCGTCTGTCTGTGGATGGTAGCTCGTGCTGGGCGATAGCTCGGTTCTAGCCAACCGAAATAACTCCATCCAGAAGGTACTCAGGAAACGGCTATCCTTGTCATTGACTATGTTTCGCGGTAAACCATGTAGGCGGAACACCTCACAAAAGAACAACTCGGCTACTTGAACTACTTGATATCTTGTGGGGATGGCAAAAAAATGTGCATACTTGGTCAATCGGTCAACTATGACAAAAAAGCAATCGTTTCCTTGCACTCTGGGGAGTCCCATAATGAAATCCATCAAGATGCTATCCCATTTCTGGTCGGGAATTGGCAGTGGTTGTAGCAGTTCGGCCGGCAGGTTATGCTCAGATTTGTTCTGCTGACAGGTGGAGCATTCCTGTACATACTACAGAACGTCGTCCTTAAGCCCCTTCCAGTAAAACCTTTCATAGATCTGTCTGTAGGTTTTCAAGTATCCAGGGTGTCTAGCCAAGGGGGAGTCGTGCAATTCCTTTAGACCCTTTTCCTTCATCTTGGATTCGGGTACCAGATAGATTTTGTCCTTGTAATAAATGATGTCGTCAACCACCTTGTATCGGTCATCCTGTACTTGACCATCCATTAGTTCGCTGGCAAAAGTGTTCTTAGAGTATTCAACCAACAGGTATTCCTTCCAGTCTGCCGAAATTTGAGATAAAGAACATATGGTGGGCCTTCTTGATAGGGCATTAGCGACCACGTTATTCTTTCCCTTCACATATTCAATGTTGAAATCAAATGCTTGGACTTTGCTCACCCATTTCTGTTGTCGTTCATTCAGATCCCTCTGCTCCAAGAAGTATCGCAAGCTGTTGTGATCTGTTCGCACAACAAACTTTGCTCCGACGAGGTACTGCCGAAACTTCGTCAGTGCGTGTATGATGGCGAGCATCTCCTTGTCGTAGATGGAATATAACCGCTCAATTCCTGAGAGCTTCCGGCTCTTGAACGCAATGGGGTGACGCTCTTGCATCAACACCGCTCCAATGCCTTCACTCAAGGCATCACACTCCAGGATGAAAGGGCGAGTGAAGTTTGGTAGTGCCAGAACCGGACACATGCTCATCACTTCTTTTAGTTTGTCGAAGGTTTGTTGTGCTTGCGCATTCCAATGGAAGGATGCTTTCTTTGTAAGATCTGTCAGTGGTGCCCCAAGTTGTGAAAATCCTTTCACAAACCTTCTATAATAACTGCACAAACCAAAAAATCCGCGCAACTCCGAGAGAGTCTTTGGTGGAGGCCAATCCAAAATGGCCTGAATCTTTTCCTGGTGAGCTTGTACCCCCTGGGCGTTGATGACGTGATCCAAGTATAGGACCTCGGTCATTCCAAATTCACATTTGGATCTTTTGGCATACAATGATTGTGATTCCATAATCCCCAATACTTCATCTAAATGCCCCACATGTTCCTCCCAGGTCTTGCTGTAGATGAGTATGTCATCGAAAAATACCAATAGGTACTTACGCAGCTGCTTGTTGAAGATGTGGTTCATGCAAGATTGAAAAGTGGTCGGAGCATTGGTTAATCCAAACGGCATGACCAAGAACTCATAGTGTCCATAATGGCAACGAAAGGCCGTCTTTTCCACATCTTGATCCCTCATACGGATCTGCTGGTAGCTGGAGCGGAGATCAATCTTCGAGAAATAGATTGCGCCATGTAGTTCGTCCAAAAGCTCATCGATCTTGGGAATGGGGTACCTATTCTTGATAGTCTTATTGTTTAGAGCACGATAGTCGACACACATTCTGAGAGTTTCGTCCTTCTTCTTCACTAGAACCACTGAGGACGCAAAGGGGCTAGAACTGGGCCGGATCCATCCTTTATCTAGGAGCTCCTGGATCGTTTTCTCTATCTCATCTTTGAACTTCTTTGGGTTGAGATAGGGTGTGGTGATAACGGGTTTTGCTCCTTCCTCCAATTCGATGGTGTGCTTGAACCCTCGGTGTGGGGGTATACCAGGTGGAATGTCAGAGAAGACCAAACTATGCCCATTCAGAACTGACTGAAGTTCCTCATCCTGGTAGTAAGTTGGTTGCCCTTTCACAGGTTTTGTTGAGATCAAGCAATGTGTTGCCCAGACTACTTCATCATGTTTGAAGATGGCTTCCATTCTTTTGGTGGAAATCTCCCTTGGGCCGCCATTTGACATTCCCCTGAGAACTACCTTCCTGCCATTAACCTCGAATGAGAACTCCATCTGTTTGAAGCTCTGTGTGTACTGGTCGAGGGTCTCCGTCCATTGAATGCCCAATATGACATCCGTGTCATCCAGATCCACAACAAAGAAATCATCGGTCACTGTGTAATTTCCCATGGTGATACTCAGATGTGGAACCAGGTGAGTGCATGATAGGAGATTGCCTCCTGCCACCTTGACATCGAACCCTTCATGTTCCTTCGTACACAAGCCCCTACGGTTGACGAGTGACAAGTTTATGAAGTTGAGTGAGGCTCCACTGTCGAGCATAACAAGAACTCGTTGCCCTTGGAGTGTACCACGTACTCTAAATACACTGCACCTCGGGGTACCTGCTAGTGTGGCGATGACGCCCCCCCTCCGTACCAATGTGGAGATTCTCTCCGCTAGGTTGGTTTCTTCGGCCGATTCTTCCCTTGGGGTTTTGCTTTCTTCATGCTCCTCTTCTCCGTCAGACATTACTTCAATATAGTGAATCTTTCCTTTGCCCAAACATCGGTGGCCTGGTTCCCATGGTTCTTTGCATGTGAAACACAGCTTCTTCCTTCTGAGTTCCTGTCTTGTGGCTTCATCGAGCGAAGACCCCTTTGGATAGGGTTTATTATCCTTCTCCCTCGGAACGAAAGGTGGTTTGGTAGGTGCAAAACTTTTGGAAAAGGAAGATGTTGCCATGTTGCGGGCCTTTTTTATTGCTTCCGTGAGTGTGCTGGGGTTGAACCCTTTTACCCAACCTTTCAGTGGTTCCATCAATCCATCTATGAACAAGACCACCAATCTCTGCTCTGAGATGTCGGTCACCAACACAGATAGTCTCTAGAATTCTGTGATGTAACTGTCCACAGATCCTGATTGCTTTAGTTGCGCCAACTCCTTGAAATTGAGTTCTGGGTCCTTCCCGTCAAATCGATCTACAAGCTTCTCTGTGAATTCAACATAGGAAGTTATCTGGTCATGGCCAAGAGTGACCATTCCATGATGCCACCATTCATGTGCGACCCCTTCCAGGTGGAGTGCTGCAAACTTGATAGCTTCATCTTCAGGCATCGGGTTGAGTTGGAAGTAAGTATCTGCCTTTTGAACCCAGGCACGTGCCGAGGTCGCTCCGACCCCATCAAAGGATGACAGGTTGATCTTGCCAACCTTCCGTTTGATGTCATTGTTATAGTGTCCATAATGGCCCCGACTTCTGCCGTTCGAGTATTTCATCCGGAGCTCCACATAATCCTTGAAGGATATGTCCCCTTCGAGATTTGCATCCCTCCAATCTTGACTCAACTGTGCTTGCATCTCTTGAAAGGTGGGTTCTGGCTCCCCCCGTGGTGCTTCGGATTTTTTGAGGAAAAGTTGGCATCAACGGCCGTGAATGTGAGCGTTGGACGTTTGACCTTTCCGTGACCAAATCATCGCCCTGTCCATTCTGTTCTCCATTTGTTTTTCCCAAGGCCAATTGTTGTAAGGTTTCCTCCATGATTTGTTGTCGTTGCTCTCCTCTGGTTAGGGTGTTGTTGAGTTGAGCTTGGCTTTTGGTTAGCTCCCTTAATAGTGCCATGACTTCTCTTGTAGGGTCCTGTGGTTTGCCCATTTGATCGGCTGAAAAGTACTTCCTTCTGGTGTACACTTGCATCCGCTACACGACAGGCTAGCAATATCACAAGCTCTGATACCATTGTAATGTTCCCTGACCGTACTGGTGAAGGAAGCAAGGGTGTACAATGGAGCAGTCGTATGGTGCTTGAGTAAAGGCCGTACGGTGAAGGAGACTGGGCGTACGATTGTCAAGAAAGGGCCGTACGGTAGTGTCGAGGAGGCCGTATGGTGGTGCAAAACTGGGTCGTACGGTAGTGTGAGAATGGCCGTACAGTAGTGTCGAGGAGGCCGTACGGTGGTGCAAAATAGGCCGTACGGTAGTGTGAGACTGGCCGTACGGTAGTGTGGGAGCAGGCCGTACGGTGGTGGGGAGGGAGTGTAACCGTACGGTGAGGGAAGGGTACGGTAGACTTCAACTTGTGAGGGAGTTAATCTCCCACAGGTGTATTGAATGATGAATTCAAAATATTAGGAATCCTTTATGCATGTAAATCAGAATAACGAATACGCAACTGCAGAAGTAACAATGATGAAATTCAAGATTTGCCAGATTTGGAACAAGAACACTGAACAGAGTAGGGTGAGGGGTGAATCCCACCGAAACTGCAAGTACCAAATAGGGAGGGTCTTTCACCTCCGAAATGGCGGTAACCATAACTCCAACAGGAATTCGCACAAGACAGGAAAATATCAAAATTCGCATACCCCCAACAATGACTAACATGGCCAAACATATGGGCTCCGGGAAACTTCCCGAAGGGTTACAAACAGGCCGACATGACCAACCAAAACCTGCCTAATCTAATTAAATAAAAGGGCCTGAAATATTTGTTATCAAATTTGGGCCTTACAACACAGTAATTAGATTTATTGTTTAATTACATCGGGGATATCACAAGGATCCAAAGGTTCAATTGGATCATCATGTGCTATAGGTTTAGTGGACTCCCTTTGAATCTTAGGAGTATGATCAATGTCCATGTCTTGAGGAGTCTCATGATCTTTATCAACTATCTCCATGCATGAACCTTTAGATTTTTGAATGCAACATCTTCAAATGTAACATCTTTGCTCACTTCTATTTGCTTCTGACTGAGAATGTAAATTCGGTAGGCTTTAGAGGTTTCACTGTAGCCCACAAATATTCTTCTCTCACTAGAAGGTTCCAACTTGGTTCTTTTGTCTTTGGGTATATGAACATATACTGGACAACCAAAGATCCTCAAGTGACTGATATTAGGCTTAATCCTTGAAAATGCTTCTTCTGGAGTCATATTCTGCAATATCCGATGTGGACATCTGTTCTGAACATACACTGTTGTTCTAGAAGCTTCTGCCCAAAGAAAGGTTTGAAGGTCCTGATCATGGATCATGGCTTTTGCAGCTTCAACAATGGATCTGTTCTTTGTTTCCGCAACCCCATTTTGTTGTGGGTTGTAAGGGACACAAAACTCCCTCTTGATCCCTGCCTCAATACAGAAATCACGAAAGCTACCGGAGGTGTACTTACCTTCATTATCAGACCTTAAAACTTTATTTCTCTTTGCAGATAAATTTTCTACTTGAGCCTTAAACTCTTTAAATCTACCTAGGACTTCATCAGACTCATTAGACCTTAAGAAATAAATCCAAGTCTTCTTAGAGTAGTCATCAATGAAAGTTACATAAAACAAAAATCTACTTAGGGATGCAATTGACATTGGACCACATCAATCACAATATACAAGATCTAAAATTTCTTTTGCCCTACTTTCACTGCTATGAAATGGACTCTTAATATTTTTACCCATAGCATAACCTTTACAAGTACCATCATGTACATGACTAAGTTTAGGAATACCTTTAACCATCTTCTCCAATGATGGAAGAGCCCTGAAATGTAGTTGCCCAAGTCTTCTATGCCATAGTTCACTGGAACTGGAAGAGTCATGTAGTAGAGCTTGAATTGGATGAGTGGAAAGCTTATACAAACTCTTATGTTGATTCCCCGATTACACGAGCAGTCTTGATGCTGGAGTTCTTTGGCCATGCAAGAACTCTCCCTTTTAAAAAAGCTATTTGATAACCTTTATCCTCCAAGGCTGAAATGGACACAAGATTTCTCTTGATTCTTGGCACGAATAAGACATCACTTAGATGAAGAGAAATTCTAGATTCTAGGTTGAGTGATGTAGCACCAAATCCTTTCACTGAATATCGTGCATCATCTCCAATGATCACTTGGAGATTAGACTCCCTTTCCACCAAATCCGAAAGATGTTCTCGATAGCCTGTGATGTGTCGAGAAGCTCCACTATCAATTAGCCAAGTGTCACTATCTGTGGGAACATTACTTGATAAGGCATATATGAAGAAGAATCCTTTGGAGTTGTCTTCAACTTCCTTTTGAGTTGAGACTTCATTAATGTTTGCCATTTGTTGCTTAGGTCTTGTCAAACAATCCCTTGCATATTGATTGGACTTGTCACATCTAAAGCATTGGATGTGAGAGAGATCCTTCTTCTTCTTCTTTGAATCAGGTGCAGAATCTGATCTTTGATCTCTATTCCTTTTGATGTTGCCCTTCTTCCAGTTTCTTCCTTTCTTGGTGGATTGAGTGCAAGAACATGAGTGTCTTCATTTTGAGACCCTTTGACAATTCCCTTGGCAGCCAATCTAGATTCTTCTTGAATGCAATCCGCACGAAGATGATCAAACTTAGGCAATTTGGATCTTCCACTTATACTTTGAATAAATGGCTCCCAAGAATGAGGAAGGCCATTCAATGCCAACATGACAAGGTCTTTATCGACCACTAGATCTCAAATAGCGCTTAGTTGATCCCTCAGTTCAGAGATCTTCATGAAGAATGACATGACCGATTCTCCTTTCTCCATCTTGACTTGATGAAGTTGTTGCCTCAATGCAAGAGCCTTACTTGTGTTGTTAATTTCATATAGGCCTTCCAAGGTCTTGAACATGTCTCTTGCAGTTGTCATCTTAGAAATGAGAGGCACTGAATGATCTCTCACGGAGTCAATCAATATCTTTTTCCCTTTTATGGCATTCTTCTTGAATTGAAGTTTCTCCTCTTAATCTTCTTGCTCAGATAGGTCCTTTTCCTCCACAAACTAAAGAAGATCATTTTCTTCAAGTGCAATAAGCACTCTAAACTTCCACTAAGTGAAGTTTGATGCGCCTTCAAGTCTATCCTCGACTTTAAGACCGTTCACAATTTTCGAGGCTTCGATGTTCCTTCTTAAAGGTGAGAGATGAAAGAGAACTTTGCTGTTGTAGGGAAATCTGATCACGATCTACTTCACTATGGCTCTGATACCATGTTAAGTTTTATGATCAGATTAGATAGAAGATAATTCAAACACAATTGTACAGTATATACCCTGGGAAAACCTTCCTCTTGAAGGTGAAAAACCTAGCAACAAATGTCTTGTAATATATTAGCAAGATGTCTTTACAAATGCTTCACACTTTGAAGCTATATGATCAAATTGATTCACTCTAGATCGCAGTGCAATCCAAACTTCCAAAGAAATGTATATAGTATAAGTTCGATCTGCTTATATGCCAACACGATCCGCTGAAGGAAGAATCAATCTGCTGAAGGATACTGATTTGCTGATGAATGGACACGATCTGTTTGTGTGTAATCCGAACTGCTGAAGGATGGTGATTAGATTCGATGCCTTGGAAGTGAGAGGGAACGGATCTATATACCCATACATGGGTGGTGCCAAGCAACACGACTTCTTCAAAAGTCGGCTTACCATAAATCAACATGCCTCTTCATCAAGGAGCGGTTATGTTGGTTGAAAATTTTGTACACTTAGGGGAAATATACAAAATTGTGATTTCAACCACAGCACACGAGTAAAAACTCTCCTAATTAAGGGAAGGCTCCCCCTATCTAACTAAAACTGAAATAAAAACAGGATGGGACAGCAGTCTTCCTTCTTTTTTTAAGAAAGACAATATCCTTTTCTCTTCACAGAAAAGGATAGCGATTGAATATGAACAGCAGTAATTACTTTCAAGTGAAATGAGAGAAAAGAAATGAAGTTTCCTGAAAGCGCAAAGACTTCCGTCACTTCCTTCGGGACGGGACAGCAATATCAAGCTCAAAGACTTGACTATTGGAAGTCCTATCTACCCTTTGCTATACTAAAATTTACAACGAATAAAAGATAACAGCTCAAAGACTGGAATAATCTATTCTTTTAACACGAAGACAAGAAATAATGCGAGCTCAAAGACTTGCTGCTATTTCTTATCAAACAATAATTTTTTTTTAAGAATGGACGCAAGCTCAAAGACTTGCTGCTCCTTCAAGAGAGTTTCCTATTCTAATTAATCTTCTCTACTTGCAGCTCAAAGACTTCAAATCAGATTGGACTAAGCTCCTTTAGAAACACTTTGCATAGAAGAAATAAAGAGATTCAAACTCAAACATGTAGCTCAAAGACTCAAAACTTGAGTAATCCTTCTTTATTATTCTTCCAAAACCTTCAATTCACATTCATAAGCTCAAAGACTTCTTGCTGTAAATTTGGCAGAGTTTTTTGCTTGCTTTCAAAAAGATAAATATTACAATAGACTCCTCCAGTATTTATAGAAGAGGAGCCTTGAGAAAAAGGTGGGAGGATCCTAACTAACTTGAGAGATTCTCTCAACCACCAAGACTCATTCAATAACTAACTGAGACTTCATTAACTAACTAAGAGTTACTCCAACTAACTAAGACTTATTCCAACTACAGTCCTAATCGGACACAACTTGTAGTTGTCTTACATGTAATTACAAAAGTGCAAGTAATGTGTAACTTGCATTTTACAAAAAATATTTTTACATGTAACTTGTCAAAACAAAATTGCAAATGCATAACTAAAACTATTCCATGTGTCTAAAGACACGACTCTAACTGCATCATCCTTTGTCTGTGATGATCTTCATGTTGCTTCAGGATGCTAGAACTTGAAGTATTCTGGATTGGTAAAGACATCTTGAACCGGAACGGGAACTTGCATCCTTGTCTTCTTGCTTGGGGTAATACTAGCTTTTCAAGAGGGAACGGGCTGCCTTCCTCTTTTCATGTCATGACCATCTTTGTCTTGAAAGCATTTTATGCTCTCAACCATGAATTGTTGTTGTATTTCTTCTTTGTATCATCCTTCATTCTTGAAATTTGCTTGCAAAATAAGGCCCATGCCTTAATCCATTGATTTGGTAGATCGTGTGTGCAAACCGGACTGACAAGGGAAGAGAGAAATTGATGCAAAAACGGGCTCACCAGTGAATTTCGGGTTTTGAAAGTTGCATCACATGTGTGGGGAAAACAAGAGCATTAACTTGTAAATGTGGGAACAAACATGCAACTTCATATGTGTAATGGGTAACTACAAGTTTGCACTTGTAATTGGACCTTTAAAACTCATTTTCAAGTGTTTTTTGAGTGCATTTTGGACCAATTTCGGGTTCTGGATGGCTGACTGCAAGTAGACTTTAAATGGGGAAAATGAATGAAGGTGTGAAATGAGTGGATGAATTGGTATGTACGGATGAGGGAATTGGAAGCAGATAGGTAAAAATGAATTTCAAGAAGATCACTTGGAACTTTGCCAATGCAAAAATGGGAAGAACTTTCAACTTGCAACCCGGATTTCAAAAAAAAGATGGTTAAATCTTTTATCCGTAAGGGAAGAACAATGATTTTCATCCAACTTGTAATCGGAATTTAAAATCCCGAATACAAGTAAAGAGGGAAAATGGGGAAGAACAATGCAATTCTAAAATTGCTTTACAAAAGGGAAAATCTCTCTCACAAAATCTGATTTTTGGGGAAGAACCAACCATTTACAAATTTACAACTAGAAAGAAAAAAAAACAAGAAAACAAGAAAAAAGAAACAAGAAGAAAATAAATCTTACCTTGCTCCAATGTGAAAATACCTCTCCAAAAGATAATCAATCTTTGAAATAAAGAAGAATATCTCTTAAAAAGAAATTAACCGTATTCCAAAACCCTAGCCACGTTTTTAAAAAAAATGGCAAAAACTGAAAAACGTGGCAGCAAATGCATGAGAAATGGCATGGAAAATGGCCAAGACTCTTTCTAACCTCAATACCTTAGCATACCAAGCCAAAACGATTCATAACATTGCTGATTCGTGGCATTTTTAATGAAGAAAAACGTGGTTTTTTTAGCAAAAACGTGTTTGCTGTTATAAACGTAAAAACCAGCAAACTTAACCTCCATGTGGCGTGAAAGGTGTCTAAAAATGCATGGAAATAGGAAGGAATCCACAAAGCCTTCTATCTCCCAAAAAATCTCCACAAAAATTTGCTAAAAATCTTCAAAAAACATGTTTTTCCTTGCAATTCGGGTTTTTTGGAACAAATAGCAAGTTTAAAATGTATGAAACAATGAAAATCGGGTTTTTTGGAGGATATGACAAGTTTAAAATTTCACTTTTTCAACATGTTAGGCAAAATCGGGATTTTTTGGCCAAATAGCAAGTTTAAAATGTCAAAAATGCACTTTATGAGCAAAATCGGGTTTTTTGGACCAAAGTGCAATTTTAAATTGTCACTTTTTCACTTACAAGGCAAAATCGGGTTTTTTGGAGCAAACTGCAAGTTTTAAATACTTGTAAATGGGAAATAAAATCCCTACAACAAGTTATACTTGCTTGCACATATGTAATGGGGATTTAAAATCCCTATTACATGCAAAAACCATTAAAGTAGGGGTTTTCTGACCAAACTGCAGGTTTACTTGCACATATGTAATGGGGATTTAAAATCCCTATTACATGCAAAAACCATTAAAGTAGGGGTTTTTTCACCAAACTGCAAGTTTACTTGCACATATGTAATGGGGATTTAAAATCCCTATTACATGTGAAAACAATTAAAGTAGGGGTTTTTTGACCAAACTGCAAGTTTACTTGCAGTTGAGCCAAAAAATCCCTATTTTAACTAAAAATGACCAAAAAACAATAAAAAAATAAAAACAACAAAGGGGAAATTTAAAATAAATTACAAGTAACATATTTGAAATAAAAGTGCACATGTAATTGGTCAAAAATTCCCCTACAAAGACCAAAACAATGAATATCATTAAAACTTGCAGTTTGAAGAAAATTCTCGACCTGCAGTTGGGGTTTTAAAACCCGACTGAAGGAAAGACATAGCAAATGAACCCAGAATTTGATGAAATTCGAAACGTAGTTCGAGGATGGACTGAGGATTAAGCCAGTTCAAGGATTAGTCGAAATTCTGCCTCGGGAAGCGTGCCATAGAGTAATTTTTTTCATTTTTTCACAAAAATTTTATGTAATGGTCCTTCATTTTTGAAAACAAAAATGAGGACAACAGGTTACATTATAACTAATCCATCTTTTCACCAAGGGTGGCGGGATTAACAATTAGTTATATATGCAAATACAAATACAAAGTCGACAAGGATACATAATAAATCGGTGCACATAAATGCTTATAAATCGATCCTATAAAATGTCTAAGGCCGATAAGCCAATTAGACATTTAGAGTAGCTATGTCGGCCCATAGAAGGAATCCGACTGAAGCTATAATCATTAAAACTCCCTCTTGGCTAGGGAGGAATCCTTCTCAATATCTGAGTCACATAATTCAATTGCATAGATAGGTCTGATCGGTCTGATTAAAGACATCTGCAACAACAATTTTCCCTATGGCTGATATACCATCAATGCACTACAAATACATAAAAAGAAACTGGTAGGGGATCGCCCAATGCTGAAAGTGAAGAAGCAAGCAATAACCAGGAAATGTGTCCTTCCAAACCCCCAAATCGTGCTCTTTTCCAAATCGCCCTTGTTCTGGTTCACTTCAGGTTGTGGAAAGCAGCTGCTGGGTCCTCTTTCAGGTACCAAAAACCTTCGATCTCCCTTTAGGATGAGAGCGCTTCAGTTGGAGAGAAGAATCGATGCAAGTATGGGTCTCAATGAACAAAATCGTGGTTCTACCATGGCAATGTCTGAAGATGACTGATATGATAACTCAGAAATAAACAGATCCTTGTGATTAATTGTTGAGGCCACAATTCGTCCTTAAACTTCATCAAGAATCATCTCCAATCCTCCTTGTATCAAGCGCTGCAAACACCATGAAGAATCGTTGCCAAGGATGATGCAATGTGCAAATCGTGGCTCTTATAAGCTGATTTTTAATGACTGGAAATGTCTGATAAATAAATCAGATTGATCAATATGGATATCCAGCTCTCTAGCAAACCCCTCTAAATTATTGTCTGGATTCAAATCACCAAGTCTGCAAGTAAATTTGGCCCTTGGCCACAAAATTTAGCCCAAGTTGAACTCCTGAGGTAGAGCCCACAACCAACTATAATTCGGAAGATATTTCACAACCTCAAAATCGCATTACCAATTGAGAGTTTCCGTTCCCAATGGTTGAAGATTAACTGCAAAAACCCTTGGCTCCACAAGCTATCAAACAAAGGTGTCAAAACATTCCATGCCAAACAATGAGATTCACCCCCTATTTATTCTTTTTCTCACATGGATCAGCCTCCCTTCTAGAAGATTCCCTTTTATAAAATAACATTTAATTGCACCTTAAAAATAATATTTAATTGCACTTTAGAAAATATTAAAATATCTTTATAATATAAAGTGCAATTAGCAGCATACGTGACATCATACGCGAGAATACATCATCTCACCAAAAATCATATAAAAATGAAATGTGAAGCCACAAGCAACTGCCCAAGTGCCCCTCTTATCAACTACTTGGCCTATGAGGGTCAAGTAATAGACCAAGCCCCTCTGCGAACTGATCCTCATGAAAATGGGGACATTATAGCGTATGACTCTACATGCACAACATTTGAAATATGAAGCATTTTTTTATCTTAACATGGGAAATAGAGAAGGGCTGTGGTTTGTTCTTGGGCCACTCAGTCTTGCTTGATGATAATTGGCCAGAGTAATATTAAGTATTACACACTGTAGAATATTAATACCCATATTGTATAGGAATCTTTAATTGAATTACTTTTCTCTTGAATCATAGTGATTTTGCTTGTGTCAAAGATTCCCATGAAGTTTCTGATCATTGTTGTAGTAAAGCATTAATGTGAGTCAACTGCTGTTGGTTATAGACATTAGAGTGCCTAAATTTGCATGCTATTGTACAAGTTCAGTTGTTTTTAGTGTATCTGTATGATATCATGTGCTAATAGGCTGAATGTTTTTTCTTTAATACATTTGTGTTATTGTAGGAATTCCTGAAGATTGTCTCATCATTCAAACAATCTTACCAAGAAACGCTTTACCAGCTTTATTTGAAGGTGAATCATGCATGCGCCTGAACTGTTGAGAAAGAATCCAAAATTTCAATTTTTTTGATTCACTACTTCTCTTTGTTTTGATAGAGAAGTGTTAATTTTTATCTAAGAAAATTATCTCACGATACATTTCTGTAAACAATTTTGTATGCAATGACATTATGATTCTAGTTTCTATTTGACTGTGCTGATCTAGAAAAATGTAAAAAAAACAACAATTTAGAGCTTATGCTGATCTAGAAAAATTTATAAAAAAATCAACAATTTAGAGCTTATGAAACTTATATGATGTAATTTTTTACTAGACATATAACTCTTTTTGTTCTTAAACTACAGATAATTGCTTCCATGCATGAGAATATACAGGTATGCTTTTGCATCACATTTATTTTTATTGTTCACATTTCTTTATGCTCTATAGTACAAGTTTATTGAATGGAATGAAGATGCTTGTACTTGTGTTATCATATTTCATAAAACTAGTAATATTGGTCTATTTGTAGTTGTACAATTCAATTAATGGTTGGAACATGTTGCTCAACCTTTCACATCTCATGGCATCAATAGAGATTATCATATATTTTGTTTTGTAATGTCCCATTAGTTTCAAACTTATGAAATAGGGACAATTAATTTTCAAAGAATCAATTGCAAGTGACTTCTTTTCTCAAAGTCTCAAATAACACTTAAAATGATAAAGATTGAAGTAAGAATAATAGTCTATGATACCACTTCTAAATGATTGTCCTTATGTTATACAATTGATATGATAAAGGGGAACAATATTACTGCTATTAAAGATGATTTTGATCAGTATATCTGCAATAAGTACAATGCAACATTAAGATTATCTCTGCTGTCTCTGATATGTCTGATAACAAACTATGCTAGGATGATCTTTAATATGAATTATCTTCCGATCGCTTATAGCGATGAATGCTATTCCTGATCTGACTTTATAAATTTGCAAGTGTCCTCAATATCACATAAAGCAGTGCTATTGCTATGTCTGATCTTGCTTCTTAAATATATGCAATTATCTTTCCAATCACTTATAGTGATTATGTGGACTTGCTGCTTTTGATTTATCTTGATGAATATGAAAAGATATATAATATCACTTATAGCTATATTATGCTGTTTCTGATTTCTCTTTATGAACTTGCAACGATGGTGCTCTTGGTGAGTGATCCAAATAGGATATATATAAAAGAGATAAAAATGATTCGATGCCCCCCTCGTCTTCCAATTCAATCTTCATATATATCTATTCTTATGTTCTTTTATATAAAGTTGTGACTCTTCAATGTGGAAACCATTATTGAAAGGTTGTCTGTTCTTTGTTTCTATTTTGAACTAATTACAACTGCTCACTTATAATCACACCTCTCACCTTTTACAAATCACATCATTAAACAAGGTAGCTTCTCTTAAATAAATCGCTGCAAAAATAATCATTGTTTAATCACTGGCTTATTATGTTGGCTGTTAACAAACCGATGCACTGTCTCTTAACAAATAGAATTGATGCATTTCCAGACATTATCACTGCCACATATTATCTAATACAACTGCTGTGTTCATATTACACTTGCTGGGCATATAGAAATTCAACCAACAAAGTCGACCATAACCCTTTTGTTCTTGGGCTCCAATAAAGACGGCAGGATTCTTAATGATCTTGAGTTGTTTATTCTTAACAAAGTCAATGTCATAAAGTTAAGGAAGTCACTCTCCATGATCAAACTAATTCGATCCTGTATGAGATTGCCGCTTATTAGTTTGTGATTACTATTGTTCCCTGCCTCGATGTAAAGTCAGCCACCTTACCGATCACTTCTTTAATATTCTACATGATGTAAGATTTGCATGCTGCTAATATATCCTTGACCCCTATGCACATCTTCTCAATATGTTTTCCTTCACGTATTCTTCTTTCATAGACATTGGCTTCATAGTGGTGCCCTTGTGACCAAAATGATGTATGTTAGCGGCATTATTGTACACAAACATAAGACTAGTTAATTATGTGTAATTGTTTTGGTTAGTTGGCAACCGCGGGGTGGTAGTTGCGGTGTGACGGTTGGTGTTCGCACCCCCTCGGTATCTTTATATACTTCCGAATGTAACTTGTGAGGGGGGAGGACGAATGAGGAAGGGAATAACATCTCTTATATTACATCTGATATCTATGGCATTATTATTTTGCATTACGTGTTTTATCTGTGTGCTTTAAGTTATTCACCCGAGAGGGTAAACATTTGGCGCCGTTGCCTAGACGTACTCGGGAACGGAAGACGCAGATGGCCCATGGACATGATGGGCCTACCCGTCGGTGAGATTAACCTAGAGGCCGACGACGCGCAAACGGAACAATCATCGTGGGACATAGAGCGTGATGGCAAGAGGCGAAGGGGAAATTGAACCCTGTAATAATCCCGGCACAATGTTGAGATAAATTGTGGCCGAAAGGAAAAATAAGAAAAGTGTTTTTTTGTACATGGCGTGTGCTTGCTATGTACGGAAGTGATTTATGCCCAATATATTAAATAAAGATAGAAATAAAAAAGCAGAAACAGACGAGTGGGAGGCTGTGCAGAGGGCCTTGATTCTGGAGCAGCAAGTAGAACGTAGACGGAGGCTGAGGGAACTTGCCGAAGGACGACCTGCCGAAGGGTGGCCTGAGGGGAACCAAGGAGGTGTCACAGAGGGTGTAGAAGCCGACGGAAATTTCTACGCGTCGCCAGAACACCGTAGGGTGCGGAGCCACGAAGAGTTTCTGAAGGAAACAAGGTTAAGGAGAGATCTAGTCAAAGAGACCCAGGATCGGTTCAGAAACTTATCCCTTACACCACAAAGTGAGGATCACCAAAGGGAGCCAGAAGTGGGCATGGGTGACAACGAAGGGGAGGATAACCATACGGTAGGTACCACACTCGGCAGGCAAAACATCGTACGTCCAATCATCCACGCAGGACACACCACCGACACCGGAGGGATTGGAGGGAGCGGCGCAGGGGCCCAGAGACAACCACAACCACCTCCAGGAAGACGACCCCCATCGATGGGGAGTAAACAGAAACTGTCGAAGTTCAATGGCGATGGGAAGGAAGATCCCGTCTGCCATTGTCGAACGTGCGAAACCATATGGTTAGCGAACGGTGTTACCGACCAAGACGAATGGGTAACACAATTCCCAGCAACCTTGAGAGGAGTGGCCATAGACTGGTACTCAGATATGGACAAAGCCAAAGTCGGCACATGGCCCGACTTGAAGAAGGAGTTTGGGATAGAGTTCCGCTTCCTGAAAGATGACAACGAAATAGTCGCCGAGATCTATGGAACGAAGCAGAACAAGGACGAGGCTGCAGGGAGCCCAACGACGAAGGGATTCTCAAACTAGGAGAGTGCTTCGAGGATGAGACAGGGTCATTGAACGAGCTCTTCCATTGGCAGATGGACGATTATGAAATATTCCAGAGCTACAGGCTCGAAGTAGAGGAACCAGAGCAAGTAACAGAGGATGTGTACCTACCAGAATACATAGAATATTGGAAGGGAGACGCCCCAAACCTCGGTGACGTAGATAATCCAAAGATCAATTGTGTCGGCAACGATTGGAACCCTGTGTGGAAGGCCGGAGCTTTCAAAATCTTTATTCTTCTTCTTCTTCTTATGTACGGGAAGGAGACTGTGGTCCTTGTAGAATTTGTGGTTCCAGGTCTTTTGATGGCCATTGAAAATAGACTTGCCACCAACGGATCGAAATTGAAACCCTAGCACGTGAAGCGCGTAGGGGACCCGAAAGGCCAGAAGGACACCCGAGAGGCCGGAGGGGGACCTGAGAGGATGGAAGGGGACTTGAGAGGTCGGGCAGGCAACTTGAGAGGCACGGGACCAATGCGGGAGATTCTTTGGCGAAGTGCCCACACTGGTTGCATGCTCTGCATTGTACCATCGATCGACCTTTGGAGTCGTATTGGATCCGGCTCCTTGTGTTGTTATTGTTGTTTCATCCTCCCCACTGGTTATCTCGGTAGCCACCCTCTCCCACATTTCCATAATTCGCAATGCATTTCCTCAGATACAACTCGTGTCAATGACACTTTTATTTGAATACAGAAGATTCAAGGTTCAATTCCTTCTTGGTCTGGCGCCATCCCGCACCTCCAACGCTGTCCACACGGCACTTGGTGGGATTTCCGCCTTCGTCGCCTCTTGTCGGACGTAGGTCTGGATGGCTACCGGAGCAGAATTGAGAACTCTCTCGTTGCGTTGTCTTCTCCTGTATAAAGTTTTGTTTGGGTGTCGTCGGCCTCTGGGTTTACCTCACCAACGGGTAGGCCCATCGTGTCCGTGCGCCATCCGTGTCTTCCGTTCCCGAGTACGTCTAGGCAACGACGCCAAATGTTTGCCACGTACGGTAAACGATTAAATGTAGAAAGTAAATGCACATAACATAATGGAAATATATTAAATAACCAGTCTCTATATTAATTCAACAGTCCATGTACATCAAGTGCTTATAACATTACATCTGATACGACTATTATGATGCCACTATGAAGGAAAGGTACGCAATATATAATACCCGAAGGGGTGCGACCAACCGTCGCGTCCAATTGCCCTTTGGGACGACTAACTAACTGACCGCTGTAACTCATTATTACCGACGACAACATAAACATAATATGACAACATAACATAATGATTATTCTCGGCAACATCAATGGTGGCACCACCCGCGGTGGAACCATTGTACGGTAGCACCACCGTGCGGTGGCAACATCGACGGTGGGACCACCGTGCGGTGGAAACCATCGCTGCCGCAAGGAATAAAGGCGTGGAGCATGGAGACATAAACGCAGCATCGCACAAACAAACACAGCCGTACGGTGGAGGGGTGTTGACCGCACGAGAAGGTGGCCGTATGATTGGAGGTGCCAGTGCTGTTGTTGACCGTACGGGGAGGTTGTATGGCCGGGGTGCCATCGGGGACATTACAGGAAGAGAAAAAAAACAAAAAAAAACGACGACCAGATTTAAAATCATTCGATGGAGTCTGGAGCCAGGACACTGGAAATTTAGAGTGTAGAAGAAGGGTTTTTTGCATCTTAAAATATCACATAAATGATGTGCGCCATGGACTTTCGTATGGTTCTGAGGGTTGTAAATTAGTGTTGGTTGCGGGGGCGCTGCCCCCGAACCTCGCGAGGGGCGTTGCTGTTTACCTTACTGG
Organism: Cryptomeria japonica; assembly: GCF_030272615.1. Taxonomy (NCBI): domain Eukaryota; kingdom Viridiplantae; phylum Streptophyta; class Pinopsida; order Cupressales; family Cupressaceae; genus Cryptomeria; species Cryptomeria japonica. The sequence goes on from NC_081414.1 coordinate 311,828,663, forward strand.
GTAAACAGGAAGAATACAGAAACTGAACAGCAATGCACAATGCAATTACAAAGGAAGTACCAGAATAAGCTTTCCATTAATGTCAAAAGATGTTCATATTATAATCTGTCGTCCACATTCCATGTCCTCCAACACCCGGAGGTGGTACAATATATGATAGCCGAAGGGGTGTGACACAACCGTCGCGACTCCAACTACCTACCCGTCGGCTAACTAACTGACCGCTGTAACTCATTATTACCGACGACAACATAAACATAATATACCAACATAACATAATGATTATTCCCGTCAACAGTTGCCCCTCGACCCCGCTGGGGGCACTGCCCCTAGACCCCAGTTTATTTTTGAGCTGGGAGAAAGAAGCCTGCAACTAAGCATTGGTGGGGAAGCCATAAGCCGTAGAGGGAGACAGATTTGGAGGTTGGGAACAAACAGAGTTTGAGGGAAGGCATTGCAGGTCCACGCAGTTGTATAACACCAGGGAGTTATTCAGTTCAGTTATTAGCCTTTGGGGAGTGTGATGGAGGATTTGAGGTGTCTCCTAGCCTTTGTGCCAGCGGGTTGTGGCCATGTCCAGGCAGGAATGGTATGCTTTGAGGAACTTGGAGTATGTCTCGGCTGGACGTGCGGTTGCCTTGGTGGATGCACGGAGGGCTCGGGAGGAGCTGACCACTAGGTTGGAGGCAGGAGTAGCGTGAGACTTAGCTTAGCGTACCCAGGAGTTGGATGCCGAGAGGGCAGTGCGGGTGGCTATCGAGGACAAATTGGCTAAGGAGACAATATCATTTGAGTAGCAGTTGGTGGAGGTTGAGACTGAAAAGCGTGTTTTGCAGACAAGTTTGGTTTAGGCAAAGGAGGATTGTGATGTCAAAGGAAGCACTAATGGTGAAATCCGCACTTGAGCATATGATGGTAGCAGAAAAGGGTTTTTAAGTGAGGACGCAGCAGGTGTATAAGTTCCGGGCTCGACTAGCGTCAATAGTTCTGTTTAATGTCATTTCTATTTTGTATTAAGTCGTCCAGAGACGACTTCTTTTCTTTTGGGGGGATGATGTTAGCGGCATTATTGTACACAAACATAAGACTAGTTAATTATGTGTAATTGTTTTGGTTAGTTGGCAACCGAGGGGTGGTCGTTACTGTGCGACGGTTGGCGCTCGCACCCCCTCGGTATCTTTATATACTTCCCAATGTAACTTGTAACGGGGGAACACTTATGAATGGAATAATATCTCTTATACTTGTCTAATATCTATGGCGTTATTATTTTGCATTACGTGTTTTATCTGTGTGCTTTAAGTTATTCACCCGAGAGGGTAAACAAGGACGTGAAGGATACTTGTGCAAAACTCTTTATATTACAGAGATTTCTTCCTTAGAAAGTGCAGATTTTTCCAGTAAGGGAAAACGAAAAACATAAACCCCACTAACAAAGCTCATAAACAAACAAATTTGCCGAGTTTACAGTTGGAAAAAGTGAAAAATGCAAAGAATCTTCGAAAATATGCAGTCTGAAGGAAATACCTCTCTTTTTCCTGCAAATGAAGTAATGCCATGGTTTTTAAAGAAAACCCTCTGAATCCCAGGAGTGGAGCAAACCGAATCAAGTGATGGACAACTGCCAGTGGAAGGGGAGTCATCACACAGCTTCCATTTTTCATCTCTAGTCTAAAACCCTAACAGTACGGCAGAACACCTCTTCACCGAAAGTTACAAATGCAAATGAATGATAATCTTTAAGTTGCTGCCGATATATTTCCCTTGTTTTGCTTTTGGCCATTTTTATGGGATCGTATTTCATTTATGAAATGCGAAAGTAATAGATACATGGTGGTCGAAGTTTCCCCAAACTCCCACTTACGTATTAAGATATCTTTACCTAGCCGTGGGGAGTCTTTAAAACCCTTAAGTCTTCCAAAGACTTTTAAATAGTAAAAGATGTAAATTAATTTTAATATTTATTTATTATATTAATGTTGTAAAAAATCATATTTTTAGCAACATTAATATAATCAATAAATATTCAAATTAATTATTTTTGCATACAATAAAATTTCCTAGCAATATTCTTATAAGGAAATTGATTTTTTGCATCTTTTTAGCCTTTTGAATTCAATATTTTTCACCCATAGACACATGAAAACTGTAAAATGAATATTCTAATTGGATAATTTATAAATCCAATTAGTATTTGTTATTTGTGTCTTTAATGTTTGTACCCAATATGCATATGGAGGGAAAATATTGAATCCAAAAGAGGTAAAGTTATCTCATGAGTTTGGGGTAGGATTTGAGTTTAAGATGCAGTTATCCATGAGTTTGAGCCAGTTCTCCAGCAGTTAAAGCTTGATTTTGAGTGTTTCATGGGTCAACCTTCAGTTGACCAAGAGTTTGCACCTGATTTCACACATTTATGCAGAATTTGAAGCCTTTTTGTGAGGATTTCTTTCTCTACTCGGATTTTGGAGATATTTTTGACTTGGAGATCACTCAAGTATGCTTTCAATTAACTGTTAGTCATCTTATCCTTTCCTTTGGTAGGCCTTTTGCATAAAGGAAGCAAGGATTTCATTTGAGAGGGGTTCTGGATTTTTTCTCAAGCTTTGCAGAGATTTCTTTCTTGTAACCCATTTACAGTTTTGACAGTGAATTCAATAAAATATCAGTTTATGCCTTCACATTTCTGAGCTTATTTTTCATTGTGTGATGGAGAGTAATTATCATATTGTGTTATTTATCAAATAACCTTTTTGAAATTTCTGTCTCATGCATGAATCACAGGTTATGCATTGTGATTTTTTCAGTTTAATTGTTTGAGAAGGTCATTTCCTTTCAATTTTTCTGAGTAAAGATCCTTTGCATGAAACATTTTTTGTGATACAGATTCAGAGATGTTATATGTGTAAAACAGGTGGATTTAGAAGAGTTTCCCTGTCATTTTTTCAGATCATATGGTGTATCACCCTATTTAGATTGTTAGTTTCCTTTTCATCTTTATTTATTCCCTCTCCCTTTTCCCAAAAAGCTGTTTTTCAAGGTCTTGTTAGAATAGGTGATCGATTCGTATCAGGAACCGGCCTATCCGGAGGTCCAATCATACTAATAGTTTACCCACAGACTCATGATTGTTCCCATGTTATCCCAAAGTGCTGGGTTTTAATAACTTAGTTTTCAGGTGCACTTTTGGGCCTTAACAGTTTTGGCACGCCCGGTGGGACTTTTTTCTACTCAGGTCAGAGGTTTTATCGTTTTTATTGATATGCATCAGCAAATTGATTGTCTGTAGTAAAGATATATTTGCATATCTGGCGACTCTGTTTGTGAAAAGAGTGGAAAATATCAGTGTTTTTCATATTTTATGAGACAAATTCAGACTAGGAGCTCAAGTTCTTTTGAGTATTTACAGCTAGAGCCTCCCAGGAGAAGAGGAAGAACACTTGCAAGGGCTCAGCTTGTGAATCGTTTTCAGTTATCAACATCTGATTTTCAGGTTTATAGAAGGAGAAGAAGATCATCCAAGGGAAAGGAAAACAGGCATTCAACAAGTCCAACTTGCAAATCGGGAACATCTGATCCTCACATTTGAACATTTCCAGGATTGACAACAGCCATTGTAAGTACCACATCTGTTACAACACCTGTTTCACTTGCTGTTCCTTCATTTACAACTGTTGTTCCTCTTGTTTTTCCTATGATGGCACTCCCAAGGGTGCATGCATTTGTTCCTTTTGATCAAGGCAGCCCCTTGAACTTTGTTCAACATCATGATGTGCCATTGGCAGCACTGAAAAGTTTGCCTGACTTTACTGGTGAAATTTAGACTATAGCGATTGATCATACAAGGGATGTTGCTTCCCTATGTAGTGTGCATCATGTTATTGAAGAAGATGTGACTGTTAAATTATTGACAACATCCTTCAAGGGTAAAGCTTTAGAGTGGTACAGAATGTTACCTGTAGCTTCAATTAATTCATGGGATAGGCTTGGTGAATTATTTACCAAACATTTCGAAGACAAATCTGATCACTTGTCTTTGGTAGAGCAGCTGACCAGCATCAAACGTGCTCCTCAAGAGCAGATGATGGACTTCAACAATTGTTTTCAAAGAACGTGGAATAGGATTCCTGTTTCGGTAAGACCTTCAGCTAATTATGCTTTTTTTATATTATTTGAAAAGTTTGAATAGTTATATATCAGTGATGATACAATCTATGGGGGGTGTCTCTTTGCCCCAAGCTTTTGGTATTTCTATGAGAGCTGAGAATAGTCTTATCCAAGTGGATAAAATAGCACCCAGGCCTCCAATGCCTATCTTCCCAAATATCTAGTCTAACATGCCATTAAGTATACCACTCTTCAATCCTTTGCCAAATTTTCCTAGCCAAGAAATAGTGGTTGCAGGACCTTCTCCTGAGCTGCAAGATATTAAGAACAGCCAACAAAAGATTGAAGGATTGCTACAAACTTTCAGCAATGAGCTTGTAAACCTTAAAAAATAGCAGTTTCAGACTAGGCAACCTTATCAGGCTCAGAATCAAGTTGTAAGTCAGCCTTTTCAGCAACCAAACCAAGGCCAATACCAAGGTAACAGGCAGCCATATCAGAATAATAATGCTGTTGGAAATAGGCAGAATGTCAATCAAAGACCTTATAGGCCTTATGCACCTGCACCTCTGAATGCAGTCAGAGATATTGTTCCTACGCAAATCAACCTAGCCACAAAATTTGACTGGTGCTATCCTTGCAACCAGCCTCACAACCAAGCTATGTGTTCAAATGGAGTCATTAATCAAGCTTTAATGGTTCAAGGTACTGCAATTTCACAGTATGTGCCTGAGACTGAACCTGAGCAACAACAAGATATAATTCCAGCAGATGCTACTTACATAAATTGGCAAGGAGATGAGTTCTGTGCTATAGGCAAAGTTGATCCTCCTGTTGCTGTATACAACAGAGCTAAGAAAAGAGCCTTGGATAATGATTCTACACCAAAAAATAAAGATACAACAGCAGCAAACTCATCTGTGCCTAGAGTACAACATATTCTACAAAAAACTCATCCCGTGGCAACTCATGAGCAGCAACAACAAGAAGTATACCCTGCTGTTGCTAAGGTCCAGCCAAAGGCACATGCTACTGTTCCGTTCAATATAGTTGAAAATATGAAAAAGATGAATGTAACCATGTCAGTGTGACTCTTTAGCCATTCCAGGGCAGACTGACCTATTGAAGTAGGCCTTATCTGATGAGGTAGCTTCTAAACAAGTTGCAAATGAACCCCGCAAAGTTGTGTTGACCAATCAAGAAGCTGTACTTCTCAACACTGACAACAAAGGGAGTAAAATGCAAGGTAAAGATGTGAAACCTCCTCCATTTTATGTCTCTTTAATCATTGGGGATAAGCTGGTTCATAATTGTATGGTTGATAGGGGAGCTACGAGCTCAATCATGCCAAAAAAGGTAGCAGATCAGCTAGGATTAGAATATTAACCTGTTGAGAAAGGAGTAGTGCAATTAGGTGGCTCATCTGTTAACACAGTTGGTCTCATAAAAGGAGCAAGTCTAACCCTTCATGCTTGCCCTAATTTCTCCATATCTCAAGACATTTATGTGATTGATTTAACCCCATACTTTGCTCTTTGTTTATCAAGGGAATTCACAGCTAAAATTGGGGGGTACCTTTCATCAGACTGGTCTCATATGCTTTTCCAAACCAAGTATGGTACAAAGGTCACCATAAAATCCGAGGTTCTTGCTAAGGATCACATTGAACCTTGTGTGCCCAGCCCAATAAATGCAAACTGTTTAGCCTTTGAACATGATGATCATTCTGTTTCAGCTCCTAATACTCAGATCGAAGATATTCCAGACATCCTTTTGGATGAATGGGCAGCAAAAGATGCTCATAATGCACAAAACAACAAAGTGGAAGATGCTGGTTTTGGGACTCACATGATTTGTGAACCAGATTCCATTATGCCAAATCTTGTAAAAGATACAAGTGAAGTTTTAGAACAGCAGAATCAAGTTTGGCAGTTGTTCTTTGATGGATCAAAAAGCAAAAATGGGGTAGGTGGAGGTGCAATGCTTGTATCTCCACAAGGTGAGAAATATTTTTCAGCTTATCATTTTGCATTTCCTTGTTCTAACAACAATGTTGAATATGAAGGTTTGATTCAAGGATTGGAGTGGGCCAGAAACAGGAAATCAGATGTTTGCAGGTGTTCGGTGATAGTGAGTTAATTGTCAACCAAGTCAGAGGTTTGCATACTGTTAAGAATGATGCGTTAAAGTTATACAAGAATAGGGTCTGGGATATTATAGAAGAATTTGACGCATTTAACCTTATATCCATTCCTAGAAGCAAGAATCAACATGCTGATAGACTTGCTGCTGTAGGTGCACAATTCAATATTCTTGAAAATGCTAATAAAGAGAATGTGCAACATCATGTCAAAATTGTTGTTAGGCCTTCAATTCCTGATAACAAATTCAATTGGCAAGTTTTTGACAGTGATGAGCAGATTTTAAGTTTCCTCATGGAAGAGGATGTGTTTTCAATTGCTGATCAGAACAAGTTGAACCAGCAATTCAGTGATTAGATTATTCAACTAAAATCAAATAAGTTACCAAGAGGATTGGTCACTTTGGAGACAATCTTTAATCTTGATGACCAAGCAAAAAGGAATAAAACCAGCATACTGATTAAGGAGGAGCACTATGAAGAGGTTGAAATTTTCAAAAACAAGCTCCTCAAAATTGGTAAGATTAATTCTCAAAAAGAAAGAGAAGCTTTTATTGTTTTGTTTCAAGAATTTAATGATGTATTTGCTTGGGATTATTCTGACTTGAAAGGATTTGATCCTCAACTTACCCAACATACCATTGAGTTAGAACCCAATGCCAAGCCAATTAGGCAAAAGCAAAGACCCATCAATCCCAGTTTAGAGCCCCTTATGCTTAAAGAATTGAATAAACTCTTAGATAGTGGCATCATTTTTCCTATCAAACACACTTCATGGGTTTCTAATTTAGTTTCAGTCAGGAAAAAGAATGGAGAGCTCCGCCTTTGTGTGGATTTTAGGGACTTGAATAGGGCTTCTCTGAAAGAGACACCCATTACCTTCTATGGAACAAATCTTGCAGGTTGTTTTTGGATCAGAAAGGTTCTCCTTGTTAGATGGTTATTCAGGCTATAACCAAGTCCTTGTAAAGGATGAAGATCAATTCAAAACTGCCTTCACTAGAAAGTGGGGCACTATGGCTTACAGGAGGATGCCTTTTGGGCTGTCAAACGTTGGTGCTACCTTCCAAAAGGCTATGGATATGGCTTTTAATAATCTTATGTATAAATTTGTGTTGGTTTATCTGGATGACATTACTGTTTACAGCAAACAGGCTGGTGATCACATTGATCATCTCAGACAGGTTCTTCAAAGATGCAGAGAATTTGGTATTTCTCTAAATCCTAAAAAGTCTGTATTTGCTATTCATGAGGGGTGACTTCTGGGATACCAGGTCTCCAAATATGGTACTACAGTTGATCCTGAGAGAATTCAAGCTATTTTGGATCTGCCTTTACCAAGTCATAAGAAAGGGTTACAAAGTTTTATTGGCAGAATTAATTTTGTAAGGCGCTTTATACCAGATATTGCTGACTTGTTGAAAGTTGAAACCTTTGACAGCAATGTTGAAGAAGAACGCTCTTTTCAGGTGGTCTAAAGAGGGAAAGAGCACTTTTGAAGAAATCAAGAAGGCCTTATCTGTTGCCCCCACATTGGTAAATCCTAATTTTTCAAAAGATTTAATTTTATATGCTTATGGAGGACTTGACACTATTTCTGCCATGTTGGTTCAAAAAAATGATGATGGACTTGAACATCCCATTGCTTTCTTTAGCAAAGGATTAGAAGAGTATGAACAAAGGTATAGTTTTGTTGGAAAACATGTACTAGCAGTTGTTAAAAGTCTGAAGAAATTTAGACATTTGGTTTCTAATAACAAAATTCATTTGATGGTTGCCCACCCAAGTGTCAAATATTTCTTACTAAGCAGGGATTTAAATGAAAAGAGGGCAGACTGGATTACTAAAGTTATGGAGTATGATGTCAGCTTTCATGTTACTAAGTTGGTAAGAGGAAAAGGTCTATGTATGCAGTTGACTGATGGGGAAGGTTCAAGTGCAGAATCTGGTAAAGAAGCTGTCTTGGTTCAAGATGATCCTGTTGATCAAAATGAATCAGCAAGCTGGGTAACGGATATGACCAATTTCCTTCAGACTGGAGAGTGTCCAGCTGGCCTTGACAAAGTAAAAAGAAGGTATTTCGGTCTCCAATCTACTCCTTATGTTTTAATCAATGGAAACTTATTTAGGAAAGATTATAGTGGAATGCTTCTTAAATGTATTGATACTGCTGAAACTCATAAGATTCTATTTGAATTCCATGATGGATCTTCCGGAGGTCATTATAATCCAAGAACTACAGGTTGGAAAATTAGGAGGGCTGGTTTTCACTGGCCAACTTTATTCAAGGACACTCACTCTTGGGTTAGAAAAAGTGGAAAATGTGCTATGTTTGCAAGAAAGGAAAGACTAGCTGCATTCCCTTTGCAGCCTATTTTAGTTGAACAGCCATTTGCAAGATGGGGTATTGATTTTATAGGCCCCATTAATCCAAGTTCTAGTGCTGGTCATAAATGGATTTTGACAGCAACATATTATTTCATCCGTTGGATTGAAGCTATAGCACTCAAGGAGGCTAATGAATTTGCTGTCCTTAATTTTTATGAAGATATTATAACCAGATTTGGTATACCTAAGTCAATTATATTAGATAATGCCTTGGCATTTGTTGGTTCAAAAGTCACTGAATGGGCTTTAAAAAATGGCATTGTTCTGAATACTTCTTCTAACTATTACCCACAAGGTAATGGGTTAGCCGAATCAACCAATAAGAATCTGATCAGGATTATCAAAAGGACATTACACGAGAACCAAAGAGATTGGCATGCTAAGCTTAAATCTGCCCTATGGTTTGATAGAATTACTCCCAAGCAGATTATAGGTAATTCTCCTTATATGTTGGTATATTGAAAAGAAGCAAGACTGCCTATTTCAACTGAGTTTCTAGCACTTGATCTTGCTAACCAACTTATTTTGTTTGAAGGAGACCCTTTGCAGCAGAGATATACACAATTGCTTCAACTTGAGGAAGAAAGAGAGAGGTCTTTCAGGACAATGGAGTACCGTCAACTCCAGACAAAATGTCATGTCCCCTTTCTAGAGTGGACATCGGAGACGGAGGAGTTGGCCTATAATTGGAGTCTCGTAGGCTAGCAGAGGTTGATTGGGACTCATTCAGTGCATATAGTGATTGGATTTTGGCTTTACAGGCAGTTTGGAGCCAGTTTGGAGCAGTTCCTAGATTTTAGGGGGTATCCCTAAATTTTAGGAGGTCGTGACAGTTGCCAGTCGTGAGGTTATTCATGACCTTTTAGATGGTTTCAGTTTCAAAGAGATTGGGCTTGTTTCCTAAATTTTAGGAACATCCCTAGATTTTAGGGATGAGACTACCAGTGAATCCTTGATTTCCGACTTCAGTCACAGACAGGTGACAGGATGATTTTAGGGTTTGTAATGTCAGTTAGGCATTTTGTGGCTATTTGGGTTATATTTTTAATATTTCCTAAGTTAGCGTTTAATAATTAAATAAGGCTAAGTTGTTAGCCATTTTGGAGTAATAAGGGGATTTTTGGTCTCATCTGGATGCGCATCCTATTGTGTGATAGCTCGTTGGAAAGATCTTGAAATTCTTTAAATCTTTCTCTTTGGTCTCAGGGCAATTCAGTGAGCGGATTTCTGTCTATGGGGAAAAAGGTCATTTTCTAGTAACATGACCACTTTAAAATAAGAAATTATAACATTTCCACTAGACCACGCCACTTGGAGACAATTAGGGTTCGATTTGCAATTGAGAGGGGTTATAAGGGGATAGGAGCTTCATTCTATGATTATCTTTTACACATTTTACATTTTGGATTTGAGATTTGGCTCTGGAAGAGCTTTTCAGCATCTGGGACGCCAACCCCAATGCCTTGCCTGTTTGGGACGTAGCCCCCAATACAGTGGTTTGGATTTGTTTGCAGCTATTAGCATCTTGGAGATTGTACGGCATTCTTTCTGGAGGTTCAGCAATTCTGACAGAGTTCAGCGTGGGGTTTGGGGTTTCTAACCAGTTGGGTGTACTTGGCAGCCGTACGGCTGTACCTGGCAGCCACTTTCCTTCCCACGTGCAGCACTTGGAGGGCTGGAATCTTGCCACAACTTCATTCCTAGTTATGTTACTCTTTCAGCATCCAGGTTGGAATTATTCCTGATTGTAATCTTCCTGAAATTATTGGAAATCTTCATCTGGTCAAATATTTGATTTTATATTCAGAAATCTGCCTTGAATCGAATTTGTTTTGGCTGTATATGAACTTCATTTTCAGTACTTTGTTCATGTACTTGTACTTCATTATTTACTTGTTGAAAAATCATCAAAATACAAAAAGAATTCAACCCTTCTGCAACTTCTGTCTATTTCTGAAAGAAAATATTAATAAGCAGGAAAAATCAATTTAAATAAATAAAAATTACAGCAGATTGGTAAAAGAGATCCATCGGGGATCTTTCACAAAAAGAGCCTTTGACAAGAAAGCAAATTTCAGAAGCTTTAAGGAAGGAGATGTGGTTCTTAAGTGGGATGTTCTTAAAAGCAGACCAGGACACCATACTAAATTTGACAATATTTGGACTGGTCCTTTCATGATTGTGGAATGTAAGGAGCATAACGCGTTCCAGCTCTCAAAGATGGATGGGGAAATCCTACCAATCCCAGTCAATGGGATTCATCTCAAAGCATGCTTTTGATCCAGGTTTTGCTAATAAGTGCTTCGCACATTTTTCGCTTGTTTTCTAGTTTTTTAGTTTCGTCTCTGTTTCAGCAAAAGCCTTTCGTTTGTGTTTAAAATTCTGTTACTTTTACCCCTCAAACCATTCAGATTCAGATTTTTGCTAAATGAGTAATTTGATGAATTATTCACGTTAGGCCTCGCTTTGTCATCAGTATAATCATGCGGCAAAAACACTGGATCTGAATAGATTCAGAGATATGAAGTTTTTGTAAACAAAATTATTTAAGGGACAGGGTTGTTATTCTGAAACCTTATAATTACCTAATGAGCTTCATTGTTAAACAACAAAGAGGGAAATGGTTAATAGATTCTTTTGTTTTCAAAGTCCTAAAATGACTCTTGAAAGGGACATGATTTATTCGTGAAACCTTTATAGTCATACATGAGGAAAAAATGCAACTGGGTTTCTTGTTTTGAGAGAGTTGTTGTTTTCTTTCCAAAAGTGCTCTTGCACATTAGTGGTTTTGCCTAAACCACCCTAGTTTTCTAGTTTGCTGTTATGTTTTGCTGTCAAGTTGTAATTCTGAGTTTTAAGGGGTTTTATTGCTGCTGAAAGCCTAAGAATGACTCTATTCGCCCAATGGACTGTTTAGGCTACTGGTTTCCCTATGACTAGCATGCAGACATGAAGCAGAAGTCACCAAAATTGTTACTGAATTTTCATAATAATTACAATCTAATGGAAAATTCAAGTACCTAGGCAAAGATTACAATTACATGAGAAAATTTCAGAAAAATCTTTCAATTGTTTTCAATTTATTATATTTTATACAGATGAAAAGATTAAGAGAAAGTAATCTACAAAATAAATGTTTCTCTCATACAAGACCGTGAGAGTGATCTTTATTTTCCTATGCAGAGGGGAAAAGCAAAATTAAATAAAACAAGTGCATAGGAGAGATAAGAAGGGAACCAGTCATTGCCTGAGGGTATATGGCTGGCATAAGTCTATTTCTGAAGTTGTAGGTCTGCATTCTCAACGTCTTTTGGCTTCTAGTCGCCTCCTTGTCCTGAAAAAATAAAAAAAGTGGTATAGGTTAGATCCAAGGGATCCAAGCAATGACTAATTTCCTACTAATCTTGCCTATACATTTGTATTATTCAATCATGATCCCTTTTTGACTGAATAATAAACATCATGGAAAACAAAGAAGAAAAGATCATTGTCATTGCTTTGGAGAATCAGTGTTTTTTTTGACTGTTTGTTTAATGTGCAGAACAGGTAATCCAAAATTGTTGATTTTAGGGGTTTCATTTATGAGTGGGATTAAATGAGGCTCCCACAAGGGTTGAGCCCAGCTCATAGAAACTATATGATTGTTCATAGTGTATTTGTAGATATATACAGGATGTAGTATGGAGAAGATCTTTTGATTCCAAGATAGGAAGGGAAGGATGCATAAGATGGGATAAAGGCATCATTAATCCAAACAGAGCACAACTGATGAAGTTTCGAGCTTGGTCCAACGGTGTAATCGTTTTGTTGATGGGGTTTTCTTATTTTCATTTTTATTTTTCCCATGAATTCGTTGCAAATTCAAACCAACAGAAGTAATGCTACAAATATGTGAAGAAAATGGGACAGACATAGCACAAGCTGTGCGAAAGGAAATATGCAAGCAAAATCTATAAATTCAGTACAAATTGCAGAAATTCCAGAGTATAAAAAACTGAAACCCACCCACAAAATTGTTCTTGAAGAATCAATAGAGTTGCCATGCACTGTGAATAGATTTTCAGAGTTCAACAAAATTTCAGAAGTTAAAAATAAGAAAGAATTTTAAAGGTGGCTGTTGAAAAATAACCGAGATTTCTTCTTCAGAGAAAAAAAAAACCAAAAAAAAAAAACCCAGAAAGTTGCAGACAGGGTTTCGTAAAAAACCCATCAACATTTCGTGAAGGAGAAATTTCCAGAGATACAGTGAATGAAACCCCATTGGCGCTGTTTTCCGTTTTTGCATTTCAAAGCAGAAAATAGCAGAGTTTCATTCAAAGGGGAAAATACAGAGATAAACTCTTTAAATTACAGAGATTTATTCCTCGAAAATGCAGAGTTTTCCTTCTATTCTTCAGAAATATGCAAGCAAAACCTGCAAATTCTGTCCGAATTGCAGAGATACATGAAACGTGAGAGGACGTGAAGGATATTTGTGCAAAACTCTTTAAATTACAGAGATTTCTTCCTTAGAAAGTGCAGATTTTTCCAATAAGGGAAAACGAAAAACAAAAACCCCACTAATAGAGCTCATAAACAAACAAATTTGCCAAGTTTACAGTTGGAAAAAAGTGAAAAATGCAAAGAATCTTCGAAAATATGCAGCTCGAAGGAAATACCTCTCTTTTTTCTGCAAATGAAGTAATGCCATGGTTTTTAAAGAAAACCCTCTGAATCCCAGGAGTGGAGCAAACCGAATCAAGTCATGGACAACTGCCAGTGGAAGGGGAGTCATCACGCAGCTTCCGTTTGTCATCTCCAGTCCAAAACCCTAACAGTTCGGCAGAATACCTCTTCACCGAAAGTTACAAATGCAAATGAATGATAATCTTTAAGTTGCTGCCGATATATTTCCCTTGTTTTGCTTTTGCCCATTTTTATGGGATTGTATTTCATTTATGAAATGCGAAAGTAATAGATACATGGTGGTCGAAGTTTCCCGAAATTCCCACTTATGTATTAAGATATCTTTACCTAGCCGTGGGGAGGCTTTAAAACCCTTAAGTCTTCCAAAGACTTTTAAATAATAAAAGATGTAAATTAATTTTAATATTTATTTATTATATTAATGTTGTAAACAATCATATTTCTAGCAACATTAATATAATCAATAAATATTCAAATTAATTATTTTTGCATACAATAAAATTTCCTAGCAATATTCTTGAAGGAAATTGATTTTTTGCATCTTTTTAGCCTTTTGAATTCAATATTTTTCACCCATAGACACATGAAAACTGTAAAATGAATATTCTAATTGGATAATTTATTAATCCAATTAGTATTTGTTATTTGTGTCTTTAATGTTTGTTCCCAATGTGCATATGGAGGGAAAATATTGAATGCCAAAGAGGTAAAGTTATCTTATGAGTTTGGGGTCAGATTTGAGTTTTAGATGCTGTTATCCATGAGTTTGAGCCAGTTCTCTAGCAGTTAAAGCTTGATTTTGAATGTTTCATGGGTCAACTTTCAGTTGACCAAGAGTTTGCACTTGATTTCACACATTAATGTAGAATTTGAAGCCTTTTTGTGAGGATTTATTTCTCTACTCGTATTTTGGAGATATTTTTGACTTGGAGATCACTCAAGTATGCTTTCAGTTAACTGTTAGTCATCTTATCCTTGCCTTTGGAAGGCCTTTTGCATAAAGGAAGCAAGGATTTCATTTGAGAGGGGTTCTGGATTTTTTCTCAAGCTTTGCATAGATTTCTTTCTTGTAACCCATTTATAGTTTTGACAGTGAATTCAATAAAATATCAGTTTATGCCTTCACATTTTTGAGCTTATTTTCCATTGTCTGATTGATAGTAATTATCATATTGTGTTATTTATCAAATAACCTTTTTGAAATTTCTGTCTCATGCATGAATCACAGGTTATGCATTGTGTTTTTTTCAGTTTAATTGTTTGAGAAGGTCATTTGCTTTCAATTTTTCTGAGTAAAGATCTTTTGCATGAAATATTTTTTGTGATATAGATTTAGAGATGTTATATGTGTAAAACAGGTGGATTTAGAAGAGTTTCCCTGTCATTTTTTCAGATCATGTGGTGTATCAGCCTATTTAGGTTGTTAGTTTCCTTTTCATCTTTATTTATTCGCTCTCCCTTTTCCCAAAAAGTTGTTTTTCATGGTCTTGTTAGAATAGGTGATCGATCCGTATCAGGAACCGGCCTATTCGGAGGTCCAATCATACTAATAGTTTACCCACAGACTCGTGATTGTTCCCATGTTATCCCAAAGTGCTGGGTTTTAATAAGTTAGTTTTCGGGTGCACTTTTGGGCCTTAACAAGTACCACATCTGTCGCTACTCCAATACCAATAACATAGTAATTATTTGTGAAAGAATAATTATCTAATGCAATAGATAATTGTGGTAC
The DNA here is from genome assembly GCF_030272615.1 of Cryptomeria japonica. Lineage (NCBI taxonomy): Eukaryota > Viridiplantae > Streptophyta > Pinopsida > Cupressales > Cupressaceae > Cryptomeria > Cryptomeria japonica. The sequence continues at coordinate 311,843,716 of NC_081414.1, forward strand.
CCTTCTTGTGCAACTCTTCTTGGAACCATCTGCTAGCATGACATGGAATCCATAAAACTCCTTTACCTCTAGCGCCTTATTGGTTACAAAACTTTCATTGGTGAAATTATGAGTAGCACCACTATCCACCATGCATAACACACGTTGTTCCTTGACAATTCCTTCCAACACGAAAGGCTTATACCTAGGAACACTGAAAATAGTAGCAATAGTGCCATAAGAAACATCATGTGTATCACTATCAACAACTTCCTCATTGTTGCCCTCAGAATCTGTATCCTGAATATGCTCGTCATCCACATTTGAATGAACCTCAATGAGATGTGCCTTGCCTTTCTCAAGGCATCTGTGTCTAGGCTCCCTAGGTTCCTTACACAAGAAGCATATCTTCTTCCTCCTTAACTCATTACAAGTCTCCCAATCGATCCTGGGGGGAGGTGGTGCACTTTGGTGTTGTGTAGAAGACCTTTGAAAAGGTTTAGAGTCTCTGGAAAACTTCTTATCCGATTGATAAGAAGTGTGTAGTGGTGTAGTCTCTAGGTGAAAGTTCTTCATTTGGTGTTTTTTCCTAGCCTTTTGCTTTTTAGTGTGAATGCAATTGGAGCCTATTTGAGAGCATTCACATGAAGAAGAGAAATAGGTTGATCGAAGAGTGCCTTAACGACCTTGTCTTTGTTTTGTACAATCTTTGCCTTTAAACCAATGTTACTGGGGATGCGTCCCTACGTTGAATCCTCCCATCCTTGTCTTGGTGACGTTTCTGAGACTTGGGGATGGCTCGGGGATGGCCCTTGGGCATCTCGTTGATGTGTTTTTTATGCACATGCAAACACAAAATAAAATACCCCAAATTATCTTATCCTCTCTTGAACAAAGTTACTCAAATGTTGAAGATTAGCTTGAGGATCACTTGAGACAACTCCAAGGTTTTGGTATGTTAGGTCACGACGTGTGGATAAGCTCAATGGTTTGATGTGATTATGCTAGAATCACAGAAGGGACTTACGTTGAATTGTTGAATGCTTGAATTGCTGGAACTTGATCATTTGATGTTGCAATCTTGTGATGCTTTTTATCCTAAACTAGCTTGAGCTGAAAAAAAGGCAAAATATGAAGGGTTGAGGGTCTATCTTAAAGCCTAGAATGCAAGAAGATGGGTGAATGATTAGATGGAATCCTAGTTGGCGAGGTTTCACCATCAACCTGAACAATTTGACACAAGCTCAATGCAATTTTCTAAGGGATAATTCAAAGATGTTTAAATCATTACCATTTGACATTGATTACCATTCAAGTTAATGCATAAACATTGGATGTATAACAATTCGAAGTTAAGCTCATATCATTCCAGTTGACCACACAAGGCACACTTACAATCAGCAAGAGGCTAGTGGTATGGACTAAACAGATTCCACACAAATGCATTCAACAAATTCCTCCACTCAATCTAATCAACATAAAAGCAAATGAGAAGTAGAAACCATGAGACTTTTTGAAATAATACATTTCACCATAACTTCAATGAAAATAGTATCTCATTTACAAGTCTTTAACAACAATCTCTTCTTCTCCTAATCTATTCTAACTTCTATTCTATCTGCACATGAAGTGATCTTTGAACTTGCTTTCACTCGCTTCTCTTCGTTCTTTGGGTTCTAACATTGGGTCTTTCAACCATTCATTGATGAAAACATGTCAAACTAACCTAAGGGAAGGCATCCAGAAGAATTTCGCTTTGGGAGTGGAACACATGGAGTTCGCTCCGAGATGTGTGCACATAAAGTAACCCTCTAACCTGCCCTTCATCATTTCAAATTCAAAATTGTTCTTTTCTAAGCATGTAACAATGTCAAATCATCTCAAGGGAATGATCTATTAGCATTTTTGCATCTTATTTTGGGCAAATGAGACAAAATCGCTCCAAGACTTATGCACATGAAGTTCACTCCAATCACCTTGCTCATGAAGTTCGCCCCAATCACCTTGCTCATGAAGTTTGCTCCTGAAGGCATGGACATGAAGTGAATAATAAACTTTCCCTCAATCACTTCATTGTTTCACCAATTCAATCCTTAGGTTTTTTCAACCTTCATTCACAAAAACTTGTCAAACTCACCTCATAGGGGCCTACAATGAAAATTCGCTTCTATTAAAGAGCACATGAAGTAAACTTTTCTCCAAAGGAGGAGTACTTGAGGTGATCTCAAATTGAAATCATGTTCACTATCTTCATTCAAATTGCTCTAATTCACACTCAAACAAGGTTTCTAAGGGAAATTTGCTCCAAAGGTGATGGTCATGAAGTTCGCTCTTGAGGCTATGCTCATGAAGTGAATTTCAAGTGAAGACTCCAACTCACCTTTGCTCTCTTTTGCTCACTCTCTCAACTTTAGTGCGCCATGCCATACTCAACATAAAGTTTTAGGAAAAAATTCGCTCCACAAGAGGTACATATGAGGTTCGCTCCAAATGCTTTCACACGAAGTTCACTTCAAGATAGGTGCACATGAAGTGGATTGAAATTCAATCACTTAGTGTCATTTCAGGCTTTCTCCTGGTTCTTTTGATGACGTCCTGCGAACAATCAATTGATTTCACTTCAATAAATTAATTTGAAAAATTAAATAATTTAATTTAACAAATATTAAATTTTAACGTCTGGCTTCGTCTTGTGGGGTTTGGGCCTTGAGAAGCTCTTTGTGAGATGTATCTTTTGAATCTCCCACTTCTTATATGAAGTTCGATCTGTCTTCTTGATTCGCTCTCCTATTTAGAAAAAATTCGGCCTGAGCGGTGAATTGCAAAAGATTTACTTCTTTTAAATGCTTTATGTCTCTTTAGCCGAACTTGGGTACTTACACCAAACTGCGCAGGATTTTATCTTATAAGTTTTACCTTTACCTCCGTGATTTATCTAATTGTCACCTTGGAACGTTTTAAGTTAAAACGCCCTTCCATTCATTTTTTGCGATCTTCGAGTCAAAATGCCATTTTGAAAAGGCTGGAGAGAATGACGCCTTCCCTCATATTTGCGATTTTCGGCCTAGAAGGCACTTTTGAATTATTGAAGTTAGGCCTAAATGGTGATTTTGCCAATTTCGGCCTGGATGGTGATTTTGCCAATTTCGGCCTGGATGGTGATTTTGCCAATTTCGGCTTGGATGGTCGTTTTGCCAATTTCGGCCTGGATGGTGATTTTGCCAATTTTGGCCTGGAGGGTCATTTTGCCAATTTCGGCCTGGATGGTGATTTTTATAGACCCATCTCTTTCTCACTTTCAAACGAGCAGACAACAAAAAAAATGGGGGTCCCCTGTAAAGCAAAGGGGTGAGGTGTGTGCAACGCACAACAGAAGGAGATTGTGGTCCCTGTAGAATTTATGGTTCCAGGTCTTCGGATGGCCATTGAAAATAGACTTGCCATCAATGGGTCCAAATTGAAACCCTACCACGAGAAGCGCGTAGGGGACTCGAGAGGCCGGAAGGACACTCGAGAGTCCGGAGGGGGACCCGAGAGGATGGAAGGGGACTCAAGAGGCGGGGTAGGCGACTCGAGAGGTACGGGACCAAAGCGGGAGAGTCTCGGGTGAGGCAAATCGAGAAGGATGAAGGGCGATCCCAGAGGCACGGGACCCGAGCCGAAGACTCTCTAGACAGCTAGATTAGGAAATTAAATAAAAAAAATAAAATAAAAATTGGTGGCCACGGTGGAACCGCTGTGCGGTGGGACCTGTTGTGACGTATTCACACATCGCCCCATTGCAAATAGGGACCCCTACTTTTTTCTTTCTGGAGTTTGTTTTTCTAGGTCTTTTAGGGTTTTGTCTGTTAGCCTTTGCATTCTGAGTGTTGCCAGAGGGATCACTAAGATGGCAAGCTCTGTTTTAGCTAAAGTTGAGTCAGTGGATGCTCCGAGTTAGGGTCATCTTTGAAAGTCTTCCTTAGGACAAGGTTTTGCTCTTGTTGCTAATTGTGTCTTATTTGAGTTTGAGGAGGTCAATGAAGCTTGGTGAGTGAATATCCTCTTTGAAGGTCTGAGTTAGGTCGAGTTGGTGAGTGATGAAGTCTGGAATGTCATCCTGATCTTCAAATGTCTTGAAATTTGGTTGTCTGGAATGTCATCCTGATCCTGAAATTTGACTGTCTGGAAAATTGACGAATCCTCCAAAAACTAGATTTTTTATTATAACTCCTGGAGGTCCGAAACCACTCTCAAACATCCTGACAATATATATGGAATATAACTTAAAGTATAAGAAATTCCTTATATCTTTCTTCTTTCTTATACTTAAATGTTATATTCCATACATGAATCCTGACGGAAAGACCTAAATGTCAAATTTCGCTCCTGACCCTTCCAAAGGGTCCAGAGCGAAATTCTCCCTAGACACCTTTTTTATCCTTGTTTGCACTAAAAGTCTTGTTCCTTGGACATGGTAAGGGTAAATTGGTATGTTCTAGCCCTAGGAAGTGATTGAGGGCATTGGAAAATGTGGATTTTGTCCAAGACAAGAATTTCGCTCCTGGCCCTTCCAAAGGGTCCAAAGCGAAATTCTTAGAGAAGACCTTTTTTCCTCTTTGTTTGCATGCAAACCTTGTTCCTTTGGCGTAGTTGGGAGGAGAATGATGTGTCTTTGCCTTTTGAGGTGATAGAATGTGAAAGAATGAAGGATTTTTGACCAAAACAAGAATTTTGCTCTTGACCCTTCCAAAGGGTCTAGAGCAAAATTCATTTTTTCTCCATTTTGCTCTTTAACTTGACCAAGTTTGGAGCTTCTAAGGAATGATTTGAAGGCCTTGGATGCATATTTACCTTGGAGAGAAGGTTTGAAGCAATAAAATGATGGAAATTAACCTGGAAGGAGAATTTCGTTCCTGACCCTTAAAAAGGGTCCAGAGCGAAATCCTCCATTTGACCTTCTTTTTGCCTTAAGCCCTAGGTTGACCTTGTTTGGAGCTAGTTTGATGGTGGATTGCCTTGATTGTGGTGAGAAGAAATTGGTTAAATCAAGTTTGAAGCTAGTTAAGGAGGAAAGAGGTGTGAAATCAACCCAAAACTTGAATTTCGCTCCTGACCCTTCCAGAGGGTCCAGAGCGAAATTCTTGCAATCACCTATTTTTCCCTTAGAGAAGGTCAAGTCCTTGGTCTTTATGGTGTGGATGGAAGTGAGATAACATGTCTTTGCCTTTTGAAGTGATGGGATGTAAAAATGTGAAGGATTTTGTCCTAAAACTAGAATTTCGCTGCTGACCCTTCCAAGGCTAGGAAAAATGTGAAGGATTTTGTCCAAAAACTCATATTTTCTTCTTGGAGATGGTCAAATTCTTGATAAACCTCTTTTGCTTCCATGTTTAGGCCCCAAACCTTGTTCGTTGGGCAAAGAGTGGTGTATTTTTACCTTGCAAAGAAGATTGGAGTTGAAAAGATGAATAGTCAAGCCTAGAGTTGAAATTTTGGTCCTGACCCTTCCAAAGGGTCCAAAGCGAAATTTCACAAAACCACTCTTTTCTCTCAATTTTGTGCCAAGTCAAGTGTGGACTAAGATGAATTAGGATTGGAGATGTCTTTGGGCATAACTTTGGGTCGCTAAAAATCAACAATTGTGAATGAATTAAGCAAAAACAAGGATTTCTCTCCTGACCCTTCCAAAGGGTCCAGAGCAAAAATCCTAAAACCTATTCTATTCTCCTAAATTTGTGTCAAGTCAAGCCTAGGCCAAGGTGAGAGAAGTTGGGAGATGCCCCTAGTATTGTCCTGGAATGGGTTTTGGCCATCAAAGATGAAGATTTTAGCTAGGACAAGGATTTCGCTCTTGACCCTTCCAGAGGGTCCAGGGTGAAATCCTAAATAGGTCCTGTCCCTGGCCATGCTTTTTAGCGAATTTCTCCTTTTAAGCCATTTTGAGGTCAAGAAGTGTTGTTATGTTGAGAGATAGATCCAAAGGTGAGAATCAAGTAAGAACAAAGTGAGAAGAATGGAGTTGAATGAGGGAAAACAAGCAAAACATGAATTTCGTTCTCACCCTTCCAAAGGGTCCAGAGCGAAATTCTTCAAATCCACCATTTTCTCCTTGGGTGAAGCCAAAACATTGATTCTTGTGGCATGGTTGAAGGTGGAGTGAGGTATTCTTGCCTTACAAGATGAATTGAGGTAAAGGAAGTGTAAAATCAAGCCTAAAGCAAGAAATTCGCTCCAAGGCGAAGTTCACAAAAATGTCCTTTTCTTCCAAGTTTGTGCTAGGCCAAGACAGTGATCAAGGTGGATTGGGCTTAAAGATTGCCACAAGCATGCCCTAGAGGGGATTGTGAGTGAAAGAAGTAAGTATTTTGAGCTAAGGGAAGAAATTCGCTCCTGACCCTTCCTAAGGGTCCAGGGCGAAATTCTCAATTTTACCTAACTTGCTCATGATGAAGGTCAAGACATGGATTCCTAGGCTTTGGACAAGAGAAAGATAGCATATGCTTGTCTTGGAGGCATTTTGAACCAATAAAATGATGGAATTTGAGCTTAAACAAGAATTTTGCTCCTGACCCTTCCAGAGAGTCTAGAGCAAAAATCCCAAATAGGTCTTGTCCTTGGCCAGAGTCCAGAGTGAAATTCCTTATAGGGCCTGTCCCTGGGAAGGATCTTGAGCAAACTTCATTCTAATGCCTTTTGTTGATGATTTAAGGTAGAAAATGCTATGTGATAAATATATCATGTCTACTTAATCATCTTTTGGTTTGTTTTGCAGGTGGAAGAAAATCAGGCCAGGACAAGGACAACCTATTCTAAGCCCATCACCATCAAGGATGTCCCGGATGCATGGAGGAGGACTCAAGGTGTTTTGAAGCCTTGCAAAACTACATGTTCAAGGAGTTGCCACCTATCTCCAAAACCTTCACTTCGCCACACTAAGGAACCACAAGATGACAAAGAAAAGATTTGCCAACACTTCAAGGCGAGATATGCTTGACAGTAAGGAGGCCTCATCAAGCATATGGGAGTCAAGGGGGTACGCTTTTCATCAAAGTACATCAAGAACGAAGGAAGATCAACCAAGTCACAAGTGTTAGACAAGGTGGCATCCCAGTCATCATTCCTCCGGTTGGATTGGTCCACCTCAGCAGGACCAGATTCAATGTATCTAATCTATCAGAGGCAGCACAAACTTCGATGTACTTAGCCATGCTTCCTATTGGTCCTCACTCTTGGAATGTAATTTTCTCATTGGCTAGAGGAAGTTTGTGTTGTAGCAAACCCTAATTAGGGTTTTTATCCTGTAATCCTAGCCATTGATTCTAAATCAATCAAAGTCGTCTCTTTTGTAAAGGGTTCTCTATATAAAGCCCTGGATCCTCATTTGTAAGGGTTAATAGATAATAGTCAGAGATTGATTAATAGAGAATAGGTAGTAGAATAGCAATTAGAGTAGATTAGGAAGAGAAGGCAAGAAATTGTTGCCTTGATTGTAAATGAACCCCCTTTTCATTGAAGATATGGTGAAATGTGTCGTTTCTTTGCAATATGCAAGGTCTCTTGTTGAATCTTCATTGTAGATGATAAATGATTAGATTGAATGAAAGAAGTTATTGAATACACTCGCATGGAATCCCCCTAGTCCAAACCACTAGCCTCTTGCTGACTGTAAGTGTGTCTTGTGTGGTCAACTGGCACAGAATGAGCTTAATCTCAAGTCGTTACACGTCTATTGTTCATGCATTAATTTGAATGATAATTAGTATCTGATGGTATTTGATTTGAATATATTTGAAGCATCCCTCAGAAGATCGCACTGAGTTGGTGTCGGATTGTTCAAGCTTGATGGTGAGACCCAGCCCAGTAGGACTCCACCTAATCGTTCATCCATCTTCTTGCATTCTAGGTCTTAGAGTAGACTCTCTAAACTCTGTACCTTTTGCGATTTCTTTATCTTCCAACCAGTAGATAGGACTTGAGTTCCAGTAAATCAGATGCTCAGGCAGTCAAATGTAAGTCCCCTTGTGATTCCAGCAAAATCACATCGTACTGCAAAGAGCTTATCCACACGTAGAGACCCTACATACAAGAACCTTGGAGTTGCCTCGATTGATCCTTTGGTGAAATCTTCAGCAGTTGGGAAACTTTGTTCAAGACAGGATAAGGTACCTTTAGGTATTTTATTTTGTGTTTGGTCGTGTACAAAAAATACATCAACAGGTCCACGGTTAGGGGGCCCACCGTACGGTGGAACCACCACGGTGAGACCATCGTGCAGTGGAACCACTGTATGGTGGACCACCGTCGACGGAGGTCACCGGCGGTGGAATACCACTGTAGGCCTGAAGGAGCAGGGCGACGGCGGCGGCGGTTTAAAAAAAGGGTGAAAGGAAAAATACCACGACACGACAGGGATAAACGGTGGTGATGGCATGTGAAAAGAAAACTGCGCCAACATTCAAACAAGCATGAAAAAAAAAAACAACGATCAAATTGAAAAATCATTCGATGGAGTCTGGAGCCAGGACACTGAAAAATTAGAGTGGAGAAGAAGGTTTTTGGCATCTTAAAATATCACAAAATTGATGTGCGCCATGGACTTCCGTGTGGTTCTGAAGGTTGTAAATTGGTGTTGGCGGCAGGGGCGCTGCCCCTCGAGCTTCCCCAGACCCCGCGAGGGCGCTGCCCTTGACCCCGTTGGGGGCATTGCCCCCAGTTTATTTTTGAGCTACAATACACTTTTGAGTTGGGCGAAGGGCATCAGAGAAGTTACGGTAAGTGTTGGGGTTGTTTCGTACTGTGAGAAAGAAGCCTGAAGCTAAGCATTGGCGGGGAAGCCATAAGACATAAAGGGAGACGGATTTGGAGGTTGCGAACAAACAGAGTTTGAGGGAAGGCATTGCAAGCACGCGAAGTCGTACGGCACCAGGGAGTTATTCAGTTCAGTTATCAGCCTTTGGGGAGTGTGATGGAGGATTTGAGGCGTCTCCTAGCCTTTTTGCCAGAGGGTTGTGGCCACTTCTAGGCATGAATGGTATGCTTTGAGGAACTTAGAGTATGTCTCGGCTGGACGTGAGGTTGCCTTTGTGGATGCACAAAGGGCTAGGGAGGAGCTGACCACTAGGTTGGAGGCAGTAGTAATTTGAGACTTAGCTCAACGTACCCAGGAGTTGGATGCCAAGAGGGCAGTGCGGGTGGCTATCGAGGACGAATTGGCTAGGGAGACAATATCATTTGAGTAGCAGCTGGTGGAGACTGAGACTAAAAGGCGTGTTTTGCAGACAAGTTTGGTTTAGGCACAAGAGGACTGTGATGTCAAGGAAAAAAGAACTCCTTGCGGAAGCAATAATGGTGAAATCCGCCCTTGAGCATCGGATGGTAGCAGAAAAGGGTTTTTAGGCGAGGACGCAGTAGGTTTATGAGTTCCAGGCTCGACTGGCGTCAGCAGTTCTCGCATCTTCTTCATCGACGGTGCAACTACCTCCTTCAGGGACGCCCCCTTAACCCCTTCTTCTTAGTGATTTTCTTATTTTATATAGTTTACTTCATCCCCATTTTGTTGTGTTAGTCTCGGATTTTTGTCCTTGTTATCCGGAGACGATTTGGGGGGGGGATGATGTTAGTCGTAAAATGGGCTTTGTACTACTTGTTAAGCTACTTTGGTTAAGTATGTTAGTGTTGTCGAGGGTAGTTGTCCGTTGCATGACGGTTTCCCACGGGTGGTAACTGCAACCCTCGACTGTGTCTTTATTTATGCTCTTGTACTTGTTGTTGGATACACTGATGCAGAGTATGATTATTGTACTAGACGTTTTGGCATTAATGAAAGCATTGCTCTGAGTTTCTGGTTACTATTCTATCCTATGGTTATCATCTGACTGTTGATATGCAATGTTAATAACACACCCCACAGGATAAACAAATACAATTTATTAATATTTTAATTTTTGTTTACTTATTTAAATATTTAATTATGGTTTTTAATATTTAATTAAGATTTAGAAAACTTAATGTGAAAGTGAATTTTAATTTTTTTAGTATAGACTTTTATTGTTTATTTAGTTCTGTATTTTTAAATTTTTAATAAATTTAGATATTTTTCTTTTTAAGTATATTTAACTTTATTTGATTTTAATTTAGATATAAATGACATCATTGTTAATTTAATTATAGGTCTTGGTTTGTATATTATAAATTGTTAAATCAACTTATAATTTTTTATGTAGCAGTAATGTGTCTATATTGCTTTTAAAGTAATGAAAATCTCCTCTAATAACTTAATTTTTTCTTTCGATAAAAATATGCTTGTGTTTTCTATGAATGTTGTATCCAGTCGTATCCATATTAGGGGTCTTAAAAATGGCCGTATCGTATCTCCATCCATGCGACTTTGATGCAAAGTAAACACACAATTCTGAAACAGCAGACATTTACTGCTGGAGAAATCTGTAAGTGGTTAGAAAACTCTAGAAAGAGTGAGTATAACTTCTCATGCCTTCATTTACCAGCTGTTACAACTTAGAAGTATATTTGCTACATTTTTGGCTTCACAAGATCAGTTAAGGATGAAATAACTACAGTGATTTAGGTGTGAAAAGGCAAAAGATAAATTTTGAAGGGACGCGACTGTAGAAGAGTCATGACTCTCCAATCACTGGCTGAGATATATGTACCACATATTAGCGAGTCCAGGAGGGCATCGATCAGGGAAAACATCATTGTAATCTGCAACCTACGTTCACCCAATGAAATCAGACAGTCATATCAAAGACAACCAATTTAATTAGGATTGAGGAAGAAAGATCAGCATTTTATAAAAGCAAGGAATTACAGTCTCAGCATTATTAAATTAAGGCAGCAATTTATATACTGATCTGAGTATTCTGGATCTACAACAAGGATAAGCATTCAATCTAATAAGAGTTGCAGACTCAGAAGATATATATTAAACAGCAGCTACATATTTATCAATTATTGTGGCTCTAAATCAAGGTGTTTTTGAATAAGGGAAAACAGGTTTTGAAGAGACCTGAAACCCTGTACAAAGCAGGTTTAAATGGGGGAACCTGAAACCCACATCTAAAGATATTCAAGAATAACCACTAAACGAAACAAAGCTAAGACGAGACGGAACAAAGACAAGAAAGGGGATCGAAAAAGACTGACCCCTCCAAAAAGAAAAGCTGCCTGACAAATAAAAGCATAAACATGGGAAATCTGCAAGCAGTCCGATATCCAAAAGGAGAAACAAATGAGCAGTAAAAAAGCAGCTGCCCAAAAGGGCTTTAATCAATAGGCCCCCTGAACCTAGAGCAAACAACTAAGATTAGGATTTCCCTTTGGATCCCTTCTTTTGGGATCAAGGGTCATGTCAAAAGAGGGCGAAGACCTTTTAGAATGTTTGCTTTTAACTGAAATCCAACCTTCTTCAACCTTAGCAGCCTCAGCTTGCCACTCCAACGAATCCAACGCAGGAAACCTAACTCCCAAGGAGGGGCCAACAAACATCGAAGAGCCAACAGGGCCAGCAGATCCAGATGCATCAGAAGACGAAATAGAAACAGAAACAGAAACAGAAACAGATATAGGGGCAGCACCAGCAGACATACCATCCAAAATCCTATCACACCCAACTGCAGGGACAAAACCCACAATCTAGAAAATATCAGGGCCACCAAATGGCTCAGAAGGAATCAAAGTAGGAACATCATTTGAAACATCAGCAGAAGGGACAACACCATCAACAACATCCACTGAAGGAGTAGCAGATCCCTTCCCAGGGACCAAGGGGACAAATCCAGCAGAATCCACCACAGGCTCTTTAGAACCATTGATGGGAAGATCCTGCCCAACCGTCTGAGAAGAGCTCTTGAATACCATATAATGTTGAGAAGAAGCACCTTTCCACCATGAAGAGGGCTTCTTCACTTTAACTTTTTCTAAATCACATTTAGCCACGCCATGCCCAGTCTTGAAGCATCTTCTACATCTGAAGGGAATCCCTTCATAATCCAAAGGTTGAATCCAGAAACCCTTGGGTGTTGAAAGTTTGATCTCTGCAGGTAGCCCCTTAGAAGCATCAATATCTACCAAAATACAAACATAGGTGGATATCAGAGGACTCCGCATCTACCATAAGAAAATCTCCCAAAGCCTCACCCACTTCCTCAAGGAATTGGTCCACCCAAAGATGAAGTGGGAGGTTGGGGAGTCTAACCCAAATCGGCATTTTACAAATGGATTCAGATGATGGATTAAAATCCTCATTCCATGGTTTAATCATCAAAGGGAAATGATTCTCCCCAAAAAAGTGATCACATAGAATGATCTTTCTATCCATCACTTTATCAAACTTGGCAATAAAAAAACCCTTTGCCAAAGGAAAAATCTGAACCGAATCCGAAATGAGGGGCTCTAAATCAAGGTGTTAATCCATACCTCATTTAGGAATTCTACGGCAAATTAAGTTAAGTCCTAATAGGAGACATCACACCTATTCTGCCCAATTTTTTTTTTCTTCCAGCGTGGAAGACCAATTTTTTTTTGCCTATTGTAATGGCTCCTTCTTGGCAACTAAATAGTAATCCAAGATAACTGCTCAACTGGTAGCCTTCATTGCATGGGAAGGCCAAAAATGATCTCCAACTGATCTTCATTGACTGTCAATAAAGGAATCAAGTCTCTTGCCACAGGAAAAGGAAGACAAAGCGCCATTCCCTTCAACTACCACTGTTGCAGCCTAAGAAGAAAAAAGTCTGCCAATAAGAAATGTCTTAGCTGTCTTAACTGACACAAAGAACTACTCCCAAAGAATACAAGGTGCAGCCAAGACAAACTATAATACTACCCAACAAAATGCAAAGTGTTCTTTCGTGCATCTGTAGCATTCACTTTCACAACTATCACTTTGTGTAGCCACTGAAATGTTGCATAGTAACTAAAATCTTGCTCACAATAACTCAGCAAAATCTTTCTTACAATAATTCATCATAATCTTGCTCACAATAATTCATCTTGTGTAGTCAATAAGATGTTGCACAACAACAAAAATCTCTTCCGTAGAACTAAAATGTTGTGCAACAACTACAATCTTGTGCACAACAACTAAGATGTTATGTTGCAGCTATGATCTTCATGTGTAACAACTGTGACTTGCTGCACAACAATTGAGAACTGTTGTGCAACAACTATGAACTAGAATGACGTGACCTTGATAGCCCAAATGTCGACTTCACCAATTTTTTTGGATCATGTACAATCTTCCATCTACAAAGTTGGTCAAACATACATGTGTATCTTTTGTGCATCTATAATGATGCAGACCCACACACAGGGGATGCTAATCTCATGTGCATCCAACATGCCTTAATAATGCTCTTCGCAGTTCTATGGGTCATAGTCCTTTCTAGACATGTCCTAGGTTCCAACCAGTGGTACCCCTTGATATATCCTACTGGCACCATCCACATCACAGTTGCATGCACAGGAATGGGAAGTTGACAAAGAACAAAAGTTAGCTACAACACATTCAGGATGTGCACCAGCAAGTGCAACAGATACTTACATGCCAGCAATAGAAATAGAAAGAGCACCATGATGCACATTGCACATCTCACTCATTTTAAGTTGGTTACAGTCTGGATGCATTTCTAGATAGATTTCACCTAGGGTCCACATTGGAAGATAAAACCTTTGTGCTACGTTCCTTACACCATTCTGCATGCAACAAGTGGTAACACCTTTGTTCTTGATCTTCCACAATACTTGGGGTTGCATGTAGTATTATGCCGAACTCCTTAAGCCATTGTTTCATTCTTTTCAGGAGCCAATTGCAGTCCGACAGCCTTTAGATGCAAATCTTATGCATTCACATCTGGTGGGGAGGGATGAAATCAACCATTCCTACTTGCCATGGTGCCCATCAATTATATCATATTGTCAAACCGAGAATTCTGCAGATTGGGCAAAGTGGTATGACCTATAACAATTGTGTGTGCAACTTCTTCTGCTCATTTTCAGTGACTCAATGCAATGGGAAACATTGCTCCTTAAGAAGGGGTGTATGATCCTAGCTTTATCAATGTGCTCAACATTTCTCAATGTGCACAACACAGTGTTTGCAGTGCTCATGCAACACTTGGTGCACAACGCAAATGTGCATAGTATGACCTTACTTATCACTGCACATCCTTGTGCCTAGATCGACCATACATGTGTGACACATGTGGTCTACACCACATGAAATGCAACCATACATGTGCAACACTTGGAAGCTCTGAACCATAGGACATGACACCATGCGGGTTTGACATTGGCCCATATTTGCAGAACCCCAAGCAGTGTCTGCACCATAAAATATGACACCATATGGGTTTGACAGTGTTATCTCATCCACATATGCTACATGATAATATGCATTGGACACTTGTTAGCATCTACTTGGAGCATGGTTGGCGGCCTAGTTGTAATATTATGTATGAATACCTACATTGTACATCATGTATAGTTTATACGAATCTACATATTCACATCTTAATCCTCTATAAATACTTCCCCTATTCTTTTTGAGTAGAAATGGCATATCTACTGTAAGGTTTCTGTGCACTTGGAGCCTAGTTGTATTATTATGTATAAATACCTGAATTGAACATCACGTATAGTTAGAAAGGAATCTACAGATTCACATCATAACCCTTTATAAATGTTTCCCCTTTTCTTTCTAAAGTGAAGTGGAATATCTATGATAAGACATTTGTGCATCAAATGTGTATTTGGTTTGCATTTCTGTCTTCCATTTACATATTCTATGATCTTGTACATTACCAGATAATACACAAGATCATCTTTGGAGCTGCCTGAGATTTGGATCAACTTTTAACCAAATCACAAGCTGTTACATCACTACCTAATGCTGACAAAGCATAACAAGCTGTCTACAATAAAACTTTTTTAATCCCCACTTTTTTGATTATTTAAAAGTTGATTTTCTTTTATAAACATATTTTGTTAGTAAAGTATTCTTGGTCCTTGGAGTGTTGGTGGAGGTCCAGTATTACCATTTTCTTTATGTACATTTCAGTGCATTCCACAGCCTTCAAGGGTCAATGTAATTGTGTGTTCCAAAGCAATTAATGAAAGCTTCTGTGATTGTGTTCTACTCTTGATTTGAATTTATTTGTAGATGATTAATTTCTTTTTTCTAGATAAAGAAAACTGACTTCACATGCCAAGGACCTCCACATCCCAACTCGCTCTAAATGAGGAGGAAATATAATGAAACTTTCTTTATTTTTGTATTTGTCATATTGTACTTGAAAATGAAACTTGCAGCCTTTGAGCATTTTGTTGTAACTTGTATACTATTTTATAAAATCATTGGCATATTGTCTGTGAATTATGAAAGCAATCAAGTGGTTCATTTGTATTATGAAAAATGCTATGCATTCATATGTGAACTCTCAATTCAACACAAATGTTATGTATTAAGGATCTACAATGTATAGGATGAATGCTTTATCAATGTTATCATATGAATATTTGAAATTTTCCTTATATTTATATTGCTGACCCCTTTGCCGCTTCCTGCAGTCCCCAAAAATGACCCAAACAAAAGCCATGCCCGAAACTCATCCCCCTGTCACCTACCGTTCATGTCCTGGAAGCTCAGGGTAACATAGCAATTCTTCTTCTATTTCTATGCCTTCCATTTCTTCTTAGGTAGTTCTTTGCTGTTTGTTCTTAGGTCAGAGTCTGTGGTATAGCTTGTTTGGGTCTCCATTGACACTTTCTTTTATTAGAGTTTCTGTTCAAGCAGTTTTGCTTTTGTCCTCCTAATCTATAGGGTCTCTAGTTTGGAGAAATGTTATTGTTGATATACTTTATTGTTTATTGTTTGGGGCAGTATAGTCTGAAGTGCAGATTCTCAAAGTCAATCTGATGTAGTCTAGTGAGTTATCCTCCAAGAATTTATTTTGTTGGCAGAGGTTTGTCCAGGTAATTATTCATGGATTAAGATCGTTACCTTCTTGAATAACCATGGACTGCCTGTGTAAGCTGCATGTTTATATTTGGGCTCTCAAATCTTACAACAAAAAGCCTTTTTGTTGGGTTTTTCTGTAATGTCCCAAGTTAAATTTATTAAGTATTTTAATCAATTTGCAGCAAAGGACATCTATTTAGGAATTACTTGATCTTTCCAAAATCATCAAATATTGATATTTGAAAACTTTTAGGAACTTCTCAATTAAATTCAACAATTTGCCAATCGGGTGAACAAAGCTATTCACCGAACTTCACAAAAATAGCACTGAAGCTTCATGAAACTTAAATTAAATGTTTAAAGTTGATTTCTAGCATGACATGCATCAGATTTGCTGTTTAATATTTCAAATAATAGCAGCAAACATCTGCAGCAATTTATCTCATAAACATATATCCAAACTGAAATCAAAACTACTCTCCAACAACTACAAACTCAAGGAAACTTACACAAACTCCACTATAAAGATATATATATCCAATAACACAAAAATGCATCTAAATTGCAGCAAACCCATAGCAACTTAGCTGCCATCAACTTCTGCAACAAATACAAACTCAAAAGTGAAGAAAACCTCAACTATTCAGCACAATGATGACCTCCAAAATGAGATTATTCAATTGTAACCCTTGACTCCCGTCTTAGATCACCTGGTAATTCCCTGACTCCTGTTCTTAGATCACTTGGTAATCCTTTGATTCTTGTCCTTAGATCACCTGGAAACTTTCAAACTCATTCTTTAGTCTCCTTCTCCATTGGTTTATCAGCCATTGAAGAAATAAGCCAAAATAATGAGAAGTGAAACCAAAATCATGTATAAATGAAATTACTTTCAAAATGCAAGTTTGGGCACCAAAATCCCACTCCCAAGGAAAGGAAACTTTCCTTTTGCCAAGTTTCTCCAAACTTTTACAACTTCCAAAGAAACTTTCCATTTCTCAAAATTGTCAAAACCACTAATTTCCAAACAGACAAGTCATGTGAATTTTCCCAAATCCTCATGCCAAAAGGTGGGAAATATTTAAATTTAAATATATTTGGTATTTGAATAACATTCAAATCTCAACCAAATTATCAAATTTATTATTATTTCCCAAACCGTCAACTGATCTTGATTTGCTATTTTGGGATTGTTGACTTACTATTTTTAGAAATTTTTGAAAAAGGGACATGACATTTTCAATGGCTTGTTAAAGTTGACCCAGTTATGCAAGTCAAGTGTTGCTAGCTAGATGCCCATAAAATGACAGATTGTCTATAACGCTAGAAAGTTTTGGCCACTTTTTGATCTGGTTTCAATCTTGAGGCATTTTTATTCCTATGGTTAAGTTGGGATGCCTCCAATCAGAAACAGAGTTCATTTGCTTCCTTTGCCTAGGTAGTTTGTATGCTTGTGCTTGTCCCCTTCCAATCGAATTGCTTAATCTTTATCCATGTCCACTTATAGTTGCTCATCTTTTGTACTTTTTTGCTCTGCATTGTTCTCGTAAATAATTAACTACTATTTTTGTGCTTGACTGTATTGGTTAAGTATAGAAATGGACAAAATACATGCATACTCATTACTAAAATATAAAATTTTGCCTTGTCATCGATAAATTGTAAAGATAACTTGAAGAAAGAATAATGTCACATATGAAGTTCCTGTGCAACAAATGGGTTCCCTCTATGTTTATAAAATTTGTGGAGGAAAACCTATCAGTTTGATTGTGTTGAGACATGGACCAGCTAGGACACAAACCTAGGACCTTCCATACGCTGTTGGAGTGCTCTACCACTGAGCTACTGGCCCCTCTTGGACCAGTCCATCGTCGGTCCGGGTGTGGCTTATTTCCAACACCAACACCCCCCCTTAAGCCACACCTCTCGTGTGCTTGGGGCCCCTAGCCTAGACCTGGCTCTGATACCATGTTGAGACATGGACCAGCTAGGACACGAACCTAGGACCTTCCATATGCTGCTGGAGTGCTCTACCACTGAGCTACTGGCCCCTCTTGGACCAGTCCATCGTCGGTCCGAGTGTGGCTTATTTCCAACACCAACAGATTGTGCATGGTGTTTTAGTATTGTAAGTTCTCTCCCAATTTAATATCATATCCATGGAAAATTAATACTAAAAAAATATAATATTGCATTATTTGTTGTTCAAGTACCATTTGCTAGAGGTTCGTTTTTGTTGCAACTGAGCTTCCACAGTTTCTAGAGGTGTAATCTTGACTCTTATAACATACCAGAATTGATCTATTTTCTTGTTGCAATAATTGGAATGCCAAAATCAGATAATCTTCTAGTAGAGTTAATGCTATTCTAGTTTATAGTCTCTTCTATAATGTGATGGTTATGTGTGGTCATCTATGCATTATCAAATACTTTAATGTATACATTTGAATTGTGCAATTCTTAATAATAATAGTTCACAAATTTCTAAAATGCAGGATGAATTTGAATCTATCTGCCAAGAGACTCAGGTTTGATGTTACTAACTTTCATAAGTTTTCAAGTTGGCCATGGAGAAAAATAATTGTTCTAATACATTCATGTTCAATTTGTCTAATATCATTGTACTTGGCCCAAGATTCAAAAGTGAGGTTTAATTTGTTCATACTCTCTCTTTCTCTCTCTCTATATTTTTAAAATTTCTTGATGTGCCACCATGTTTGGTTTCGTTTGGGTCAATAACCAATCTTTTGGGAATCGCTTCACAACCTAAAAAGTTGAACAAAGCTTAGGGTGGGAGAGCATTGGGAAATTCTCTTTATGGAAACTGTTTGGCTTTGATCTCTCTGTAGGAGTATGCAATTCTTTAACAGGAAGAAAAATTTATCTATGTGCTGATCTGATGTACTATGCTACTAAAACCAATACAGAAGGTGGACAATTTGATGTTTGTTGTATTTTTTGGCTGCCATCTACATCTTTAATTGTATTTGTAATGTGTGCATTCTTGAATACATGCCCATAATGCTATAAAATCAATTATTCGCACCTTTTATTCTGCTACTAACATGCGAGTCTTTTCCTTATACAAATTAAATGGTGTAAGAAAGAAGCATGCTGATTTGTTAAGTTGTATGTGACTGATCCCACTTCTACTTGCTGTTGTCTACAAGAATTATGCTTGCAATTAGTTGTTCATGTAAGTTGTAATGGTTGGTTTAGTGCTGAATTTTGTGAAATAGTTGCATAGAATGAAAACATTAATTAAGTAAAAGATTCAAACAAACATGGGAAGAGAGAATCAACACAAGAATTTGCCAAGAAGAAACTTAATGTGGGATAACTCCAAAAGTTTGGAGGTACGCCTCCTCATCTCCACTATCACAATGCAATAATTTCAAGCCAGTTGCTTCAATTGATTTTTCAAGATCAATGTGGGAGTTTTGCAACGCTTTTACAATACTATTCAAGCTTGCTTTGCTCCAAAAACATGCTTCACTACAACACTTGGTTGTTGTATAGTATTATGTTTCTAGAATGATTAATATATGATCTCAAGTGGGATTTTTTACAAATAAATGCACAATTTATTTCTGTACGGACCCCAAGCATTGATTTCCATGTAAAAATGGAGGAAAAATTCTGATTCCTGCTCTCTGTGCATTTGGAGTTATATATTTGTCAAAAGTGAAGGTAAAATTTGGCCCCATATTTGCCTATAATTTTCTTGTTGGTTCAAGATAAAGTTGTGACAAATTCATATGGAAATAAGGAGCTAACAAATTTTTTAATATCTCCTTTTTAGAACTGAGTCAATTTATTAGACCCGAAGCCTACCTTTACTCCCTGTAGGTTGAAGGGAGGATTTACAACGGAATAATATAGTATTAAATTATTAATTTTTGGATGCAAGTTATAACGTTGAAGAAAAATGACAATTTATTATTAATATTACTTTGGGCCAAAAAGAAAACAAAAATCTTGAAGTGAAAATATTGAGTATTCAAATAAAAGAAAATTGATTATCTTGAAGGTAATTAATAATTTAAAATAAAAGGAATGGATATTCAAAATAAAATCAAAAGTATTTTTTAGTCACTTTTTAGGGTTGGCTCAAAAAAGCATAAAAAAGGAAAAGATTGAAAACAACAATTCTTTCTGTCATTGCAAAATTTTCAAAAACCCTTGTGCAGAGCATTTGGTTCAGCATTCTTCCTTGAGGACAAAAACCTTATTGAATCTTTGGGAATCAGGAGATGAAAATCTTCTGGATTTTAGTGTTGGCTTCACCTAGAAGTCAAAATTGGGCTTATAGGTGGAATTGATTGGCTTTACCAAGTTGCAACAGATCTGTGAGAAAATTTAAAGAAAAGAAAGATGTATATGTGATTTTACAGTTTCTAGTAATTTTGGATAAGTTAGAAATTTAATTTATTTGTTGTCAAAATAAATTCAAACCACCCATACCAAAAATTCAATGATAGGTTGTACACTATTCATGGAAAAAGATGTGGGGGGTTCATAGCTAGTCACCCATTCAAACGAGTAAAATGCACATGGCGAAGGATATGCTAGAAGTTTTGATAGACTTCATTAATAATTTTTTCTGCTAGCTGACCGTACCAAGGAAAATCCAGATGCTACTATAAAAAGGAAAATAATTCAAAAAAAATATAAACATAGAGATTGCCAAACTTGGAAGTGTGATGTGGAAGGGAGAAATTGTAATGTCCCCTTCTCAATGATGTGCCTTCAGTGTCCTATTCTAGAGACCCATAGGCTATGTGGAATGGAGAATTAGGTTTCAAACGTTGGTGAAGCGAGAACTTACTATTTTTAGTAAGTTAGGGGTTGGCTGTTTGGTTGATGCTGTCTTACTAAGATTTCCATGCTCTGTCACTGGGTGCGAAGATCATGCTTTTTAGAGGAGTAATTCATGACTTACTATTTTTAGTAAGTGGCAGTATGGAGCATTTCTATTTTTGGCAGTGGACAGGGTCCTGATCCTACAACAGTTCTATGGTCTTCTTTACTCCGCTTCATTCTGGTTTTGTTGACGATCAATATGGGACTCATAAGTGATTTTATTAAATATTATTTCCTTGTTCTAAGGTTAATATTTAAATATTTGTATTTACTGATTAAATGTTTTGAAGATGACTTGGGGGAAAATAATTATCTGGTATCAATGTGTTATTTTCCTAAGTCAATGGCGTAATATTGGTGGTGATTTGGAAGGATAAAACGTCTCATGTTTTATATTTTTTATGTTGCAAAAAACGTCACCAAAGGTAAAGTTCGAACTTTGCCTAGGAAGAAGGGAAGTGGGCACCATGTTGGGTGGAGACTTGAAATGAAAATGAAAGGAGTTTGAGTTGAGTTTGGGCGCCATTTGCATTTGAATTTGGGGAGCATGAAGTTATAAATATGAGCCTTGGGCTCTCATTTTGCTATCTTCAAAGTTATAAACTTTGAAGCTTTAGAGTTCGACTCCCTAGTGTTACCAGTTTCGTACTTGAGATATAGAACCTAGCTGTGTGGTGTATTTTGTGACATTTTCAGTGCATATTTCAGTATTTTCGAAGTGTGGTGTGTTTTTTGGAGTTGCTGGTTTCCCTATGGCTGAAGCAAGTTTTTGATCATACCTCCTTGCCTGAGCGACTGATCATTCTGGGTACTGGCTCAATCCTTCTTTTTGTTGTTGGCGATATATCTTGTAAGTTTGTAGCACCATATTCTGAGTTTTAGATTTTATATTGCAAATCGAAATATCCTAGCTAGGCGTGGGTTTTGGTGAGTGCATTGGGATGTGTGCAGGGTGTTTTGGAGTGTTTGGTAGCTCTTCTTTGGTTTGTTGTGAGTTGCTGCTTGTCTAGTGTTTTGGTTTGGGAGTGATTTGGAGTGAATTGAAGGAGATTTGAGTGATATTGGTTGTAATGATCCTCTCGCTGCATGAGCAGTCGAGTTGAGTAGTTTTGTAATTCAGTCCTCTCGCTGAAATATTGCGGTAGAGTGATTTGTGTCTGAAGTGTTCTTCTCTTGGTTGGTTTACCGCCAAGTTCCTTGCTTTCCCGCTGAATAAGCGGAAGGGGTTGGCTTGCCACCCGTTATTGTATTTCAGTAGTTCAACAGTTTACCTCTAACGATCCCCTGCTACCATATGCTCTCACCCTCCTAGTCTGGGCTCTCGGTGATCAAAAAGTGTAGGGTTCCTTCTATTTGTTTAGTTTTCATTATTCTAACCCTAACGGGTGATTGGTGTGATTGTGATATTGCTCTAAAAAAACAAAAAAATTAGTGGGAATATTACAGAAATGTCTATTAAGAAAAAGAAGATTGTATTGTTGAAAAGTGGGAGCGCTGAAGCTTCATAAATTTTATGGTGTGTTTTAACTTTTTTAATTTGACTTCAAAAAAAAAGGACAACCGCCAGGGTTAAGGTGACATGGTAGTTAGGAGGGTGTAGAACAGGTCAACAGATGGATTTAAAACTTTGCAAATTCTGAGTCTTGTTTCCTTTATGCCAGCTGCTTGCCATAAGGGATATGTTAGAGGAGGCTGGGAATAGAAAATAAGGAAACATTAAGAGGAATTACTACCAAAGGAAGGGTATAAGTTAAAAATTTTTGCTTGTATTTTTCTGCTCTTCCACTATAGCAAGCAACCCACCTATTTCAGGTTTATTTATTTATTTATATTTAATGAGTATTGGCAAAAAAAAATTAAACAATATTTTTTTGGTCATCAGTATTGAATAAACATTTTGCTAATGAAATTTAGTGAAATCCTTTAGAAATTATTTATATTAAGAATTGCTGGAAAATAGAAACAAAATAAAAACATATATATTATATTTGTCAGTAAATATTGAGAAGGGATATTTTAGTGGTCTTAGACCCACTTTAACTGCCAGATGTGGAAAAAATATTTTGTGAAAAATTTTCAGGTCCAGTTTCATGTGTGAAGGTGGTAGGGAATTAAAATTTTACGAAAGAGAAAGGAGGAAAGATCCGGTTCTTCCAAAAATCATAGTAGGACAACAGGACATGGAGGTAATGGGCAAAAATATTATGGATGTAGATGATGTTCGGTTTGAGAGGTTTGTATAGGGATAGGAATGGTTAGTAGGTATGATGGCATAGTTGGTTAGAATAGCAACATATTGAGGGAACACATTGGTGAAGTTAGCTCGTTAGGAGCAAATGTTCACTAAAATGTCCAAGGGATAGTTGTAGTTTCTGCTGCAAGGCCTTTTAGCCAAAATTCATATGCAAGGAAGAGGTAGTCATTGAGCTAGAAGTCCAAACTTAAATAGTTGATGACATAATGGCCAGTTAGGAGGAGTAGAGACTCCTTCCAACAGAAATTAAGTATAGGCTCTTTCCACCTGAAATTAGGGAGGCCATGTCATTTGCAAATTCTATGAGCTTGAAGAAAAACAAGGGTGGTTAGAGAGTTGATAGGAGGCAATAAAAAAACCCATGGGATCTCAAACAGGCATTGAGGAAATTGACAGTTCTTACATTTGTGGATCAAAAAAGTGTACCGTGGGCTCCTGGTTTCAAAAACTGGACACATTTTTATCATTGAGACCTATGATGGCGGATGAGGCCATCAAATTCATTACCCTTCATTTGGAGCATTTAGCACGTACTACGGGTTGATCACATTGGGGCACAATCATATTCATTCCTATGCAGAGTTCATTGACAAGTTGATTGAAAGATTTGAAAAAGTTGATCCAGAGATCCACTTTTGTGAGCTAGCCTAGCTCAAATAGTTACATACAATCGATTCCTATGTGGCTGATTTTTAGAGACTTTTGGTTATGGTACTTGATGTTTGGGAGAGGAGGCTAGTGATTGTGTTTATTGAAGGCTTAATTGAACCCCTTAGAGGCTTGGTTAGAGCTTTCAATCCTATATTTTTATAGGAGGATATTAAGAATGTGATGCAGAAGCATCCCCGATTCACAACAATCTTGCATCAACCAAAAACATTTTCCTTTCTATTTTGTTTTCTAGTTTGCAGGTTTAGTTTTCCTTTCTGTGTGTCTCGGTTTTGGCTCACCGGATCCTATGGAGTTGGATTCTACTTGAAGACTTGATCATTTTTCTTGCTTTTAGACTGCATCTCATTTGGATCACTTACCGGCAAGATATCGCTACCAGTTTCCATGACAGTTTCTTGTTAGCTTGAGACCTATTCTGGTGATCTATCAGAACCCATTCCAAAACTTGCGGAGCCTTAAGCGTTGATTTCGATGTTCCTTGGTGTGTAGCCGACCTTTTCCCGCGATCTACGTTTCATCCTTTCGATTTTCCGGAGGAATCTCTTGGCGGAGGCCGATCTTGTTCATTTTGCACATTGGTCTTGTTTTTCGTGTTTTGATCCCTTTTGGGCCGACTGGATCCTTTGAATCGATATATATATATTTGTAAAAATCGTGCTTTAGAATGTAATCAATTAGAATCAATCAGAGTATCAAATAGATAGACTGTGCCTAGAAGATAGATCTTTCGATTCAGGGTCCCGATTGTGACCTATTCTACCAGGCCTGTGTGCCGGTATGTTGTAACTCGGTTGTCACTAGTTGGATGTAATAAAATTTCATGCAATAAAACTATCTGTTCTGCATAGCCTCCATATTTATGTGTTTCCGTTGTGTTTACTCTTGCTAACCGGTCCGAACTGATCTCCTTGACGTCCCTCCTCACCGGTGACTGCTTCAGAAGGCATTGTATCCCATAACTTTAGCTAATAGGGGTAGATTTCAGCCTATAGGGTAGCAGAGATGACACCTCTTGATCAATCAAAATCACCACCTTATAGACAAGCAAGGATTTCCACATTTGGGCAGTAGAAGAAACCATCCCAACAGAGTCACCACAACAAAGAATGGCCTAAAACCACTAAAGAAGTGGAATAAAAAAGCGAACTCCGAAGAAAGAAGATTTGCTTTTCATGCAAAGAGTGTGAGAACTAGGACATAAGTGTCTTCAAAAAGGACAAGCTCATTACATAGAGGTAACCTTTGAGGACAAGGAGGCAAAGGAATTTGAGGTAGTACCAAAGGGGGAGGAAGTAGAGGTAGAAGTTCCCAAAGTGCAGAGGACTACTAGTAGCACTTTAGTTGCACTACCAAGTGCACCCCAATACCCATTCAAAATTTGTGGAGTGTTAAAGGGATAGAATGTGATGTTATTGATTGATAGTGGGGCAACCCACTACTTTAGTTTGGTTAGTTAGAGGGTGTTATGTGCAAAAGAATTTTAGGGATTCGATGTCATGGTGCCAAATGAAAATTCCATACCATGCACCTTTGAGGGTCAAAGTATTATACATTACACTAGGTTCATACAAAATGGCTAATGTATGCACCTTTGAGGGTCAAATTATTATACATTACACTAGGTTCATACAAAATGTCTAATGATTTGTATGTAATTGGTATAAGGGAAACAAATTTGGCATTAGGGGTACAATGGCTTCATTCCCTTGAAGAAATATCCTAAAATTTTAAAATCGTGGAGTTGAAATTCTACAAAGATTTTAGCTAAGAGGATGGAGGAGAACTTTCGTAAGGGAGAAATAGAGTAGGTGGAATAGTGCTTTGTGAGGGATACTTCCACAGCCAAGGGTAAGAGATCTTATCTAGTTGAGATACAAACAATTTTGGATAGGGATGGTGCATTGTTTAGTGACTTACCTCATGGATCACCTCTTGATAGAGGATTTGAGCACATCATAGAGCTTGAGGTAGTTTCTAAGCCAATCATGGTTACTCTATATTGTCACTCGAGAGGTTTCAAGGAAGAAATTGAGAAATACAATAAGGAGTTGTTGGAGATGGGATTCAAACACCTTGGTTCTAGTCCCTTTGCATCATCGTTAGGGTTGGTGAAAAAGGATGGCACCTATTTACTCCCTACGGTGAGTTGTTCAAGTTCACGAAATAAACAGTAAATGGACACAAAACATATAACCATGAACTACGATTGTACTCAGAACATTAAGTAATGGTCACAACAATATGCCAGAAAGTAGTTCTCTTTTATTGCATTCCAAAGCTAGTACATCAACAACAACATTCCCATGGTTCCCTTACGTTGTACTTATATAAGACACCCATCAGTTGGTAGAGATGCCAACCGTCACAACTACCGACTCACCCCTACGGGAACTAATGGTTGTCTTATTACACAAAACATGACTTAGCAAAGTATAAGTATTAGCCTGATTACCGCCTAACATTAGCCCCCCCAAACAGTAGTCGTCTTCCAGACAACGAAGATAGAATGGGAGCTGGACAACTGAAAACTAAGACTGAGAGGGATGAGAAGACGTCCCTGGAGTGGTGAAACTTGAATTCTGCAACCGGGACTGCTGCAGTTGCTCCGTGCAGAGCCGTAAGTTCCTCTCGGCATCCAGCTGGCGTTCACGAGCTTTCTTCAACATGAGAGCTACTTCCATTAAATCATTATCCTTCTGCTCCACCTCACGTGTCAGGACCGAGATCTTCTCCTCCAATGCCTTCATCTGAACACTCTGTTAGGCCATACAGGTCTTCTGTAGTGCAGCCTCCTCCTCCAGCTCAGTTCGAATCTGCTTCTTCACAGTAGGAAGTTTGTTAGGGGTCAATAACACATGTTAGTTTATAGTTGGTTTGGGTGTTTATGTTTAGTTATGTATGAATTGCCAAGAGGTTCCCGTGGGGTAGTTGTTAGTTAGTGACAGTTGGCAACTTGGCCAACTGTCGAGTCTATATAATGTATGGATGGAACCTTGGCAAATTAGTATTGTATTGGGATATTAGAGAATCCAATAAAGATATCATTATTCTTCCATAGCTGTTCTGTAATTGTTATTTATGCTTTAATATATGTTAATGTTCTTGTTATATGGATTGTTGGTACTGTGGAATATCTCTGTTTATCCGTGACTTTACCAACCTCACCGTATGGACTAAACATTTTGGCGCCATTGCCTGTACGGACCTAGAGATAACTATGGCTGTAGGCGGAAGGAATTAATGGGTCGGCCATTCAACCAACAATTAATTGTCGTAGACAGTGACACACGAAGAAAGTACCGCGGAAGAGGCATGAGAGGATCAGTTGACGACATACTTGGTAGAGTTGTGGGACGTGTCGGTTACGCAGTACGTATAGAGGGAGGTTGAGGAGAGAGCCGTCTCTGAAGGCATGGTACGTGGTGAACTCACCGGCAACACTCCCGTCTTTGATCTGCTCGGAAGTATTCCAAGGTTGCTTGCCAGAAATCTGATTGAACTCCAAGACCGAACCGAGGAAACTGCATGGGAACTCCGAGAGCAGCTCTGCCTAATTATACATTTGACCCAGTTTGAGTCCATTCATGAGGCTTATCATCCAAATGGCTATGTTTGAAGCCCTACTTGCTCCTATTAACTTGCTTTTCACCATGACCATCAACATCTGCTAGTCACGAGTGGCAATGAAGGAACGTTTCAGTCCTTGGCTGTTGCTGCTTGCCCACAAACTTTTCCATTCAGCACGAGTCAAATCGCTCCGACACAGCAATTTTAGCAACCAGTCCTCCGTTCCTTGGTCATTTTGGCAGTTGGTTTTACCGTAGATTCCCCCCTGTCTGGTATTCCAAATACCCTTTGAAAGTCGCCAGGTTTGAAGGAAACTGTGATAGTGCAGTCCTCGTACTCTATTATAGATTTTTGCCTATTAGAATCATAACTTGCTACCATGGTTCGGAGAACTGGCTCGAAATCTTTTATGTTGAAGGTTTGCATTTGGATGGCATGGTCTACCTTGGCCTTTCTGAGAGAATTCTTCAGTGCATAGTCTGGAGGGGTTTCATCCCACCAGCTGCGACATTCACTCCTTGTGACACTTTCGAAGGCCAAGGTTTCTACCGTCACTTTCTCCTACTAGTCTCGTTGAATTCTTGGCCGCACTTTGGCCTTCTTGGCTCTGCTGCTGCTTGGTTCTCCTGTTGCCATCATGATTGTGTGCTTAGGATTCTATGGTTTTCCCTTGTCCTTTTCTTGCCCTCGACCATTATTGTAACGGTTCGAATTTTTTGTTCGGTTGGGGTCACCCTAACTTGTCTTCACCATATTGGCATTACCAAATCCGCCTTCACCGTATGGGCTGCTAACCACTCCTTCACCGTACGGACTACTTCCTTTGGTATGGGATATACGACTGCCAACAAATTCTTCAACCAATGCGGTACGAATTTCTTCCAACTTTGCACAAATACTCGATTTTTTTTCCTGATTCCTTCACGCTTCGTACGGTATCCTACCACTACCGTACGGTCTTCTTCTAGTCGCCCTCTACGCTGGATATTGCGTACAGATTTGTACGGCTGATATGCAACCTTGCTAGGTTGGTCTCCTCTGGCCCGTACGATGCTGAGTTCATCGATTGTGGGGGTAATTCGTACGATGCTCCTCTCTCACCTTCCTCTGACTGTACTTGGCTGTACGGGTTGTTTTCTGTGTATACGGGCTGGTCGTACAGAGTGTTTGTTGTGTGTACTGGCTCGCCGTATGGATTGTCTGCTGTGTGCATGGGCTCGTATGCTGCTGTGGATGATGTTTGTACAGTTATGTCCTTTTCTGGCCTCCTTCGAATGAACTTGTACGACAATTGCCTGCACTTCGATGTGATTTCGTACGACAACTCTTGTAATGATGGTACGGTAGCGTACGACTGCCTTTGGCTTTTTGGAATTCGTACTTCCTCCTCTCCTGCGCTGCTCAGTTGGTTTGGACTAGACGACAGGGCTAATTTATAGAGTTTTTACTCCTTCAAAATTAGGGTTGCTAAAACATATTTTATTAATTTTCTATAAAATAACTTTTGTTTTGCTTGAGTCAATTTTCCTTTTCCCAACTTTAATATTTCTACCCTTTCTTTTAATTTTTCCTTAATTTTAAACCCTTGTCTTTTAATTTTTAATACTTGCCTTGCTTTTTCTGTCTTCAATATTCCTCTTTTGAAATATTTTTTTAATATTTTTACTTGGCAAGAATTTTCAAAATGTAGCCTTCGTACCTTTAATTTTCCGCAGAGCTTGTCATTTTGCTTCTTCTGGTTGTTTTTCCTGTCCCCTCCTTTTACCAGCTGTTCTTCGAGGGCTCGTACTATCTTCTTTTGTTTCCGCAGCTTAGCTTTTTGCACCCGACATTTCACCCTTTTCCCCAGTGTTATTCTATAGCAGATTCCTTCCTTATCTTCTTGCTCGGTCCTTTGTCAGCATCATCCTCATTGTCTAGGTCCTGCATTTTCCTTTTCACCCCAATGGGATCTCCTTGAGGTCTTACTTTGATCTCCAAATCATGTAGCCATGCACATACGTGCAGTAGTGACCTATAACACTCTTTTAGGTCCCATATTTTGAACACCAATGGTGCCGATCCCACTCCTTTATAACTGCCATCTATATACCAACCTCCATACTGTTGGTAGCATGTCACTTTCTCGCCATCCAGCTGTGGTGGGCCCGCGGGTTTAGGGATCACTCGGTAAAGTGCATTGGGGCCGGCTTCTTGCTCGCCAGGTTGTAGCACTATCACAAACAAATCTTAGGCTTTGAATACCATTTCAGACACGGTCCCAAAGTTGCACCGTACTCCTTTAAGTCTACCTCCTCCAGGTTGATTGGCTCGTCTTCCTTCTCGACAAGTTCTACCTTTCATTTGGCCTCCGCTTCTTCGTCAATGTCGTATGCAATATAGCCTTAGCGAAGTCCTTCTTATGGGGCTCTTTTCCTCCAATGCCCTGTGATCCTTATCCATACTGCCAGATCACTAAAGTAGGCATTTGTAAGGTGCTTGTGAATTCTGGGTATCGCAATGCCTTCAACTTGTTTGGGCACGAGTCTTTCTTCTATGAATGTGAGCGTCTTAGCCCAATCTTCATCATGTCTGTAGGGTTCTGCAGCGACCACGTGATCTTCCTCTACTTCCTTACTTCTTCCAATGGTCCAGTCTCCCTTTGTGGCATATCCCAACATGTTGATTGATAGGACTGGTTTATCACGTTCCCTATACAGTTTCAACTTCGAGCCGTTGCAAGGGTTGCAAATTGGATTATCATCCAGGGTGGAAAGTTTTACTGCTCCATTCTTCCCTACTTCCCTGATCTTATAGGGCCCCAACCAAGGAGCTTTGAACTTCCTAGGACAAAGTTCGTTGCAACCATTATACTTGAGGACCGATTGTTCGGGACAAAAGTTTGTCCGCCGGAGATGTTTGTCGTGCCAATACTATCGCCAACGTTGGGCCACTTCGGTCGCCCACTGTGCCATCATCCGACGTTCATCTAACTTGGTGAGGTTCATAAGTCAAGCGTTTAGACTCTCCTCATCTCCTAGCTGGTTGTCAACAACAATTCGTAGGTTTGGTACGGTGTATTCCGCTGGTACCACCGTCTCTTGGCTGTACATGAGTTGGAACGGTGTATGGCTCGTGGTCACGTTTTATGTGGTATGGTACACCCATAGTACCATTGGTAGACATTCCTCCCAATCATCCCATTCGACTCCATACGATTTATTATGATAGACACCAACACTTTATTTGTGGCTTCTGCTTGGCCATTCGCTCGAGGGTAGTACAGGCTTGAAAGGTTGCGAAAGATTTTTTACTCGGTCGTCATTGTCCGGATGACCTGGTTAACAAAGTGAACCCCTCTATCACTTGTGATTTGAATTGGAATCCTGAACCTGGTCACAATCTGTTCGTACAGAAACCTCGCCGTACTTATGGCAGTGTTGTCCGACAAAGCTCTAGCCTCGACCCACTTTTTCAGGTACTCCGTGGCTACCACAATGTACCGACATCTATGCATATTGCTCACCTTGAGAGGTCCTACAAAATCCAATCCCCATCTTTCAAACAGTTCCTGCGGCTGGGAGGGAAACAAGGGCATGAAGTCCCATTTAAGAGGCTTCCCTGTACGCTGGAATGTGTCACATTCGACCACCCATTCGCGCGCATTAGTGTGCAAGTTCGGCCACCACAGTCCTGCCAACAATACTTACGTGCGGTAGCATCAGGCCCCATGTGGCCCCTGACCAATCTGTCATGAGCTTCCATCAGTACATTTGGAATTTCTTCTTGCATCACACATCTTCGTAGGATATGGTCTGGTGCCATCTTGTATAGTAGGCCATTGATTAGTTGAAAGGTTTTACTTTTCAGTGCCAACTTATGTCGTTCCCTTGGTGGCATGTCTTGTGGAAACGTCGAGGTGGATAGGTACTCGCCAATGCTCTCGTACCAAGGAGGTAGTATGGCTATTTGGAAGGCATCGGGAAAATCCTCATTCACTCCTTCCCCAAGCTCTCCGGATTTGATTTTTGATAGTTAGTCCACTATGACATGACTCTTCCCAAGGCGTACGATGATTGTAAAGGTGAATTCTTTGAGTAGTAGCAACCATCGGCTTACCTGTCCTTGGATTATTGGTTTGCTCACCAAGTACATCAGGGTTTGATGTTCTATGTAAAAGGTGAATGGTGTTGCCAAGAGGTAGTGGCGGAACTTTTGCACTGAGTACACCATCCCTAGTGCCTCCCTCTCTGTCGTACTATAGTTCCGTTTGGCCTTGGAGAGAAGATGGATAGCGAAAAAAATAGTGTGGTCCAGCCCCTGTACACCTACTTGTGCCAGGGTGGCACCGATGGCGAAGTTGGAGGCGTCCACGTGGACATGGAACTCCTTGTCCCAATCAGGTGGACTCCAAGATTGGTGCACTCACCAATCGGGATTTTAATTCCTTGAATGCTTCCTCCTGTTCTGCTGCCCACGTGAATGGTTCATCTTTTCTCGTCAACTTATCCAGAGGGCATGACACCTATGCAAAACTTTTGATAAAACTTATCCACACAATGTGCCCCAACAGCTTACCCTGCAGTACCATGAATCGACACTTCTTTGGGTTGAGGGCTAGTCGGGCCCTCCTACATCTCTCCATGCACTCCCCAATTGCCAACAGATTGCTGCCTTAATAGGTGACAGATGGTTCCTTCCCTTGCTGATTGTCTAGGTCTGATCGGCTTTGCAGAAAATTGTGAAGTCTTAGGATAAGACAATTTTCTATTCGATTTTTAGAGATGGTGCGAATGTGGATGTTTATGGAGAGGACATGACACTCTAGTAGAAGTAGAACCCTCTCCCACATGAAATCAAACATCCACAAACCCTCTAAGCAATGACACGCTAGGCTGCAAACTCTCCAATGCAGTGCCTTTCTTTTTGTCTCCCCCTTCATATGCAATCTAGTTGCCTCAATCTTCTCAACTAGAGCTATGGTTTCACAACCTTTCATCCCTTTACCACCTATTCATAAAAGATGACAATAAACTCCTATATAGCTGCCCTATATTGTTTTTTGCACAAATGGCAAAGCCATTCTTTACTCCTCCCTGATTTTTTTTTTCTTTTTTCTTTTATCAACTCATGATGCAAATTGTAATAGAGGTTTGTTGCGGTTAAAATAGGTTGTTTGCATAGGTTCTGAGGACTTAAAAAGAACATTCAAAAGGGTTTGAAGTAGCTGGTCCTACTAGACTCCCACTCCCTAAAGCACCCCCAATGGCTGGCATACTTCTATGAGTTCTACTTCTAGGTCTACTTCTTTCATGCATTTGAACCTCAACCTGATCACTATCATTACTAGTACTCTCGTTGCTGCTCATGACTTTTTTGGTTAAGAATTGAAAAGAGAGCTGCAAGTTCAAAGAAAAGAAAAATAAACTCACGATGCCCTTCCTATGTGGTAAAAAAATTGAAAAAAAACTCGAAAAAATACAAAACAAACTGAAAAAACAATGTAAAATGAAGAACTTACCTCTAATGGAGTGGATTTGATGCCATAGTTTCCTGTTTCAACTACTATTGTCTCCTCTTTCATTTGTTGCTGTTCACCTCAAGTTTGCAAATGTCAAAATGAGAATGTTTTTTTTTTCTTTTTGGTTGTTTTGATAAGTTAAATAGATTTGTTTAAAGGGTGAGGGGGGAAGGAGGGTCCTTGTGAGCCCAACTATCCCTTTTTTTTTCCTAATTTAAAAATGTGGTTTTCTTTTTAAAGAAAAAACAATTCAAAACAATGTTGGGCCATAGCTGTGTTTTGCCAATAAAGTGTAATTCAATGCATTGCAGAAATAATAGACATGACAGAATACATCATGACAGAATATAAAGAAACTCAGATCTTCCTTGATTCATAATATTGTCAGTACAATGACAATGACCATACTAACTCCGTCCCCATGACCAAGGACTCGCTAATATATAAAGGTGACCGGTCAGTTACTTGGTGTCAACTGTCGACAATTGACGGGTTAACTGCCGTCATTAACTCTAATTACATTAAATGTCTTATTGCTTAATTACCCGACAACATCATCCCCCCCCAAAAGAAATGTCGTCTCTTGACAATAGACAACAAAATGGGAATGATATGCCTACAACAGATAACAACTACAAACCCCACAAAATAACAACTACACACAGACTACTGAGGGGGTAAGGGAGGCGTCCCTGATGGTGGAGGGGTTGGGGTTGCTACTGCCAACTGCTCCCGAAGCTGTACCACCTGGTCGGTCTGGTATCGGAGGTCCTGCTCAACCTGCAACTGCCGCTCCTGGGAACTCCTCACTCGAAACACTGCCTCCATCAATTCCTGATGCTTCTCCTCCAACTCAGCTGCCAGGGTAGCAACTCTCGATTCTGCTGAGGCTCTCTCATTTGACTGCACTGCCAACTCTGCCCTCACGACACTCAATTCTCCTCTCACGGTGGCAAGGATCTCATCTGTACTCCTAGCATGGGTGCGCTGCTGCTCTAACTCTGCCTCCAATGTAGGGATGCGAGTGGCCAACTCCTTCTGAGCCCTATCCGCCCTGAGCTGAGTCTCTCGAAGCTCGAGATACCTATCTTGTACAACCTGCTCAATCTGTCTGACCACAGACTGTGTCTGACTCCCTCCGGCCACCTCCTGGCTCTGCCACTCTGCTCGCATCTATGGAAGATCAAGCGTCGGCCATCCATGCTGCTCAAAACATTGCTGAAATGCCACTGCTACTCTAGATGTAGCAAACGCAAGGAGTTTCCGCAAAGTGAGCTGTCTGATAGACTCCTCTACTGTCGAGGCAACCAGTAACTGAACCTCCTCCTCCATCCTGGCTAAGAACTGCACCATGGCAGTAGGTCTCCCCTCTCCAATCCGTCCAACCTGATGCTGTTGCTGCGGTGATACCGCCCCCTCCTTGACCAGCAGTGTCTTTCTATCGCCCTGCTTTCTAGTGCCACTGTCCAAGTCGATAACCCCTGGAGGTGAAGGAATACAAGGGTAGGAAGGTGTGGGTGGTGCCTGCCTGCGTAGGGATGAAGGTAGAGCCGCATATTTGTCTAGCGATGAATCGACATCGTCCCTCGCCGACCTCTCCTCGACCGTCCTATGGGCCTCCTTCATCCTAGGTTCCGTCAGGATGACGGGCATGCGTACTGGTGCACTCGCTGGTGTCGTCATCTTGGCCGTGACTGGCGATGGCTGGACTAGTGGAGGCCGAGGATGCATCTGACCAAACCCAGGTATGGGGATGGTAGAGATGGTACCCACTGTGACTCCAAATGATGCCAATGGTCCTCCCTCTCCTCCAACGGTTAGGAATGCTGGAGTAAATACCACCTGGCCGGTCCTGCCAGCTCCCCCTCCAGGCATTCCACGATGCCCCGTCGGTACACTTGCCAACGATACTGTCTGAGTGGTGGGGGTCTCCTGCGGCGGTATTGGCTGCTCGGTCTGTGAAAGCTTGAAGGTGCTATCTTCCTCTGAATCATCCGACCCCTCACTTTACTCCTCACTAGTGCTATGTCGTCCTGAATCTGTGTCACTGGCCAACACCACTACGTGGACCGGTCTCCTCCTCTTCCTGCTAGTCTGTCCCTCGACGGTAGTCAAAATATCCAGCTCTGACCAATAAAATATAGCTGGCTTAAGGGAGTCGATGCTATCCCGCGGCTGCCATCCTCTATGGTGTGGTGGCACCTGTACCCGCACGGAATCTAAAAATAATCCGATAGCGTGATGTGACATATAAAATACTTTATGTTTCAGCATCATACAGTCGTGGGCTCTGTTTGACAGTAGACTGGCCCAATCATACACCGTGCCCTTTCTAAGTCCTGCCATCAATGCGATCATAGGTACTGCCGCGTCCGACGCTCTGCTGGCGCCAGTCAGCCTGCTTTGTACTACGTCAAGTAAACATTGCCAGATGCCAGATTTTAAAAATGTCTTCCTCAGACCTCTTCCCTTCGGATCCAGGATGCGACTCCATTCTTTTGTAGTCAAGTTGTCCCTACACATTTCTTTTAATAGCTGGGTTCTTCTTTCCTCGGACAACTTTGTTACCTTTTTTTCAATCTTTTTACCCTTGTCAGGAATGCCAAATACTCTCTCAAAATCATCATTGTTAAATGAAACAATGATGTCAGTGTGCTGGAAATTGAATGACGATGTGCGAAGTTCAGGATCATATGTTTTAATCATTTGTCGTACACAGGGTTCAAATTCCTTAATATTAAAAATGGGCATCTGAATAGCATCATGGACCTTAGCTTTTGTTAATTCAATTTTTACCTCAATATTTGACAGGCTCGTGGCATTTTCCCACCATTGCCTGCACACCGTTCCAGCCAAACCCTCAAATAGAATTGTATCTGCGGTGACTTGCGTAACTCTTCCCTTTCCTGCATCCTGTGCAATTGCTTTGCCCTTGTCTTGGTCGCCCATTGCTACAACAGGTTTCTTTCTGGCTTCCTTCTTGGTTTGCTCTTCTCTTTCCTGCAATTTCTTCCTCCAGTCTAGCTTTTTCAATCCCCTAGGTTCAGTCGCCATTAATCAAAATAAAATAAAAATTGCTTGTCTGGGGTTCAATTTGTAACTGTTTCGAGTCTTAACTGTCTTTCGTTTTGTACGGATTTGCCTTGCTAATGTGGTACGGCTGATTTGATTGTACGGCTATCACCCGACAATTTTCTAATTGGCAAGTAGCTGATTTGTCCGTATGGACATCTTTATAACCCGACAATTTTCTAACTTGGCAATTTCTAGAGTATTCATGCCATATAAAACACTTAATGACAAAAAAAATAACTTTAACTTTTTTCTGTACGTCCCTTTTTTCTTTTTTTTTTTAACTCAATTCCGTACGACCATACGGTTTTTTTCCTTTTCTTTTCTTTAATTTTTTTTTACTCAATTCCGTACGACTGTACAGATTTTTTTGGGCAATATTTTTATTTAACTCAATTCTGTACGACCATACGGCCTTTTCCGTACGACTGCACGGACCTACTGTACGGTCATTTCCATATGACTACACTGTTGGGAAAAATGGTGTCTCAACCTTGCATTTATATGAGGTTACTATTTATAGTAAGTTTTCATTTGAGCACGAAATAGTGCGAAACTCTCCCTGAAGGTTCTGGTTGGCTAGATAAGCATTCCGGTAAAGTTTCGTCGCAAGGTCACAGCTAGTTTTGAAGATATTAAAGTTTTCGTCTTGGAAGGGTGCAATAAAATGTTTAAACTTAATTTTGGGGACTTTAGAGGCTCCGAAATGCCCTGAAAAGTTGCCGTAACCGGCGAAGCGGGTTACGAGGTGATAGAGCACTTCGCGAGCTTTCCGGCGCTTCAAACGGTTCGTCAATCGGACACCCGGTTCTCAAGTTATGGCCTCCGGAAGTTTGTACTCCTGAAATAGGAAAAATAATTTGTATCGAATACATAAATGAGCTGTAAAAGGGAGCGACACGTGTTGATGTGTGCTTTAACATGTCATAGGGCATCTAGAAGGGAGATAAGGTCGGCTACACCTTATTGGGTGGTTTTAGCCCATGGTTTTGTAATACCGTTTGACGGTTTCTTGTATTGTATCTCCTATTTATGAGGTGTGTGAGATAGAGGTTGTGTGTAAGAGTCTTATGGCTATTGAGT
This sequence comes from Cryptomeria japonica, assembly GCF_030272615.1. Classification (NCBI taxonomy): domain Eukaryota; kingdom Viridiplantae; phylum Streptophyta; class Pinopsida; order Cupressales; family Cupressaceae; genus Cryptomeria; species Cryptomeria japonica. The sequence goes on from NC_081414.1 coordinate 311,880,664, forward strand.
TGCCTCTGAATCTCTGATTAGTGCTACTCCTGCGAAGAGCTTGCTCTGCAAGTATTTTGTAATCTGTTTTTGATTGCTGAATAAAATATTGAGCTGCTTTTGGAGGGTGGGGTTTTTCTCCCGAAAGGGTTTTCCCCACGTAAATCATTGTGTTGTGGTATGATTGCTATTATATCTATTTCTATTTTCTGTAACTGTTGTAATGATCTGAAAAAGTTTTGCATTACCCTCCTCTCAAGGTTAGTGTAGGAAGTTGTTTCCGCTACTTAACTTCCTTACAAGTGGTATCAGAGCCTGATCACCTTTGGTTTCAATTGTGGGCAGTTGGGTTTTTTGAACTAATCCAGATTTGAGTGGGAGCTTGTGCAGAAGACACTTTTTGATCCTATTGCAGGAATATTCAGATGGCGAGTTCGTCAGGGAGAATAGAGGTGGAGAAATTTAATGGAAGTAATTTTGAGATGTGGAAGCTGAAGATGGAAGATCTGCTAATAGATCGAGATCTTTGGGATGCTGTTGATGCGAATGTCCAAAGGCCCTCAGATCCTACTACGGCAGCTCAGTATGATGTTATGGACCGAAAAGCCAAGGGTCTAATCAGACTGTGCCTGGCAGACTCTGTTCTAATCAATGTCCATGAAGAGAACTCTGCAAAGAAGCTATGGACTAAGCTTGGTGAGATGTATCAAGTGAAATCTTTATTAAATCAAATTTTCTTAAGAAAGAAATTGTATTCCTTGAAGATGGAAGAGGGTGGACGAATTGCAGACCACCTAGAAGCATTCAATATGATTGTGGCTCAATTAGTATCCGTTGGTGTTAAGATGGATGAGGAGGAGAAATGTCAGATCTTGCTTTGTTCTTTGCCTGATTCGTGGGATTCTCTTGTTATGGCTATCGGTAGTACTTCTGTTGTTTTGAAATCTGAAGACGTGGTGGGTGCCCTACTCGGTGAAGAGATGCGAAGGAAGGTATCCATCAGTTCAAAGGAAGCCCTAACCGTTCGTGGACGACCTAAGGAGAAAGGCAAGAAGAATGAGAAGCGCGGCAAGTCCAAATCCAAAGGGAGGTCGAAATCTCCTGGAAAGTCCAAAGTCATTTACTGGAATTGCGGTAAACCGGGTCACATCCGTAAGGACTGCAAAGAAGAAAAGAAGAAGAAAAAGAAAAAGTTCGATTTTGATTCTGAGTCCGACAAGGAAGATGGCGATGCATTTATTGCGGCTTTGGCGACTCATGCAGGTAATGATGCCTGGCTAATTGACTGAGGTGCATCTTTTCATATGACTTCCAATAGAGATTGGTTTTCTGAATATGAAGGATTTAATGGAGGTAAGGTGTACTTGGGTGATGATTCACAACTAGACATTGTTGGTCGAGGTAAAGTTAGAATCAGGTTTTCTGATGGTAGAATAAAAAGGATTAATGGTGTGCTGCATATCCCTGGATTAAAACGAAACCTGTTATCTGTGAGCAAAGTGATAGATGCAGGTGTGCAGGTAGTCTTTTCTGAAACAGGATGTAAGATGATTAAGGGTGCTATGGTAGTTGCTAGAGGTGTCAGGTTTGGCACTTTGTATAAGCTTGAAGCATACACTGTTGAGTGTAATAGCACTTCTGTAAAGAGTAAATCTGCGGATACTTCACTGGAAGATTTGAAGGTTTCACCTTCAGCAGATGGAAATGGTTTTTGGGTACCTAAGGGTGCTCTTTCGTCTGAAGCAAAGTTACCTGCAGAAAAGACTATGTTATGGCACCAGAGGCTTGGCCACATTGGAGAAAAGGGTCTAAGGACCTTGAAAAATAAAAACCTTGTTGAAGGTTTGAATGACTGTAACCTTGACTTTGATTTCTGTGAGCATTGCATTTATGGAAAACAAAACCGCGTTCAGTTTTACTCGAGTTCTCATAAAACTTGTGGTGTTTTGGATCTTATCCATTCTGATGTGTTTGGTCCAGTAGATGTCTCTTCGATTGGAAAATCCACATATTATGTTTCATTTATTGATGATTTTAGTAGAAGGACATGGGTATATTTTCTAAAGAGCAAATCTGAAGTTTTTAGTCGTTTTAAAGAATTTAAAGCAATGGTTGAGTTGCAGACTGAAAAGAAAATAAAATGTTTGAGAACTGATAATGGCGGTGAGTTTTGCTCTAATGATTTTGATAGATTCTGTAAAGACTGTGGAATTAACAGGCAGAAGACAACTCCGTATTCTCCACAGCAGAATGGAGTTGCAGAAAGAATGAACAGGACACTGATGGAAAAGGCTAGGAGTATGTTGAGTGGTGCTGGTCTTGAACAAAAGTTTTGGGCTGAAGCTGTTGCCACGGCTTGCTACCTGATTAACAGGTCTCCTACATCAGCTCTTGTTGATAAAACGCCTATGGAAGCATGGTCAGGTCACAAGCCTTCATTGAGACATCTTAAAGTTTTTGGTTGCGAGGCATATGCACATGTGCCAAAGGAGAAGCGAACAAAGTTGGAGAACAAGGCTGTGAAATGTATCTTCATCGGGTATAGTTATGGTGTGAAAGGATACAAGCTTTGGGACCCTGTTGCACAAAAGGTAATTCACAGTAGAAGTGTTATTTTTAGAGAAATTAAGTCTCCTTCTGTTACATTGCAGCCAGAACAGACTAAAAAAGAAGATGTGATTCAACTTCCTTCTACACCTGAAAGAGTTGAATCAAGACCCCTAGATAGGCAAGAATTTGAGGAGAGCTCATCTAGCTCTGAATCTTCAGAAGAGGAGGAAGAACCTCCAACTCAGCTTGTTCGAAGGTCTACAAGACATAGACAACCACCTGAAAGGTATTCACCTGATGATTGGAGATGTATTTTTGCTCTGAATACTAGTGTGGATGAACCGAAATCTGTAGAAGAGGCATTAGGTATGAATGATGCAGAATCCTGGAAGATTGCTATGGAGGAAGAAATGGCAGCTTTGAAAAAGAATGATACATGGGATCTTGTACCATTGCCTGAAGGACGAAAACCTGTTGGTTGTAAATGGGTGTTCAAGAAAAAGATTGGTTCAGATGGAAGCATTGAGAAGTATAAAGCAAGGTTGGTTGCAAAAGGCTACTCTCAGGTTGAGGGTGTTGATTACGGTGAGATATTTTCTCCTGTTGCAAAAATGACATCCATTAGATTTTTGCTTTCTATTGCTACTGCTTATGATTTAGAGGTTGAGCAAATGGATGTGAAAACTGCTTTCCTTCATGGTGATTTGGAGGAAGATATTTATATGACACAGCCGGAGCACTATGTGGTGAAAGGCAAAAGTAATTTGGTCTGTAAATTGAAGAAATCTTTGTATGGCCTCAAACAAAGTCCTAGGATGTGGTACCAGAAATTTGATACATATGTGTTGAGTTTGGGATTTGAACGTTCTAAATCAGATCACTGTGTTTATTATAAATCTTATGGTGATCATTTCTTATTCATTGCATTGTATGTTGATGATATGTTATTCATTGGTAAAGGGAAAGGTATGATTTCAGAACTGAAGTCTCAGCTCGCTGCTAAATTTGAAATGAAAGATCTTGGTGCAGCAAAGCACATTCTTGGGATGGAAATTAGAAGAGATAGGGCGAACAGAAAGCTATGGCTAGGCCAGAGTAAGTATGTGAATTCAGTGTTACAGAGGTTCAACATGCAGAATTGTAGATCATTGAGTGTTCCTTTTACAGTTGGAACGAAACTATCTGTTTCAGATTGTCCTACATCCCCATTGGAGATGGAAGACATGAGCAGAGTGCCTTACCAGAGTGCAGTTGGAAGTTTGATGTATGCTATGGTCTGTACTAGACCAGATATTGCCCAAGCAGTGGGAGTACTTTCTAGATATATGTCTAATCCTGGTAGAGTTCATTGGGATGCAGTCAAAAGAGTCTTCAGATATTTGAAGGGTACTTCAGAGTATTCTTTGTGTTATCATGGTAATTCAGTTGGAGACATGACTTCCCTTGATATCCATGGTTATGTAGATTCAGATTGGGCAGGTGATATTGATAGCAGAAGATCCACCAGTGCTTATGTGTTTACTTTGTTTGGTGGTGCAATTAGTTGGATGAGTAAGCGACAGGCTGTGGTTGCTTTATCCACTACTGAAGCAGAGTATATGGCAGCTACTCATGCTTGTAAAGAGGCCATTTGGCTTAAGAGACTGTGTTCGGATATTGGAATAAAACAAGGTACAGTGACAGTTTACTGTGACAGTCAGAGTGCAATTAGCCTAGCTAAGAACCCGACATTTCATGCCCGGACCAAACATATTGATGTTCAGTATCATTTTGTTAGAGATATGGTCGAAGATGGTAGGGTGAAGCTGGTTAAGGTGGACACTTTGATGAATGTTGCAGATGCTTTAACTAAGGCTGTGAGCACAGAGAAGTTCAGATGGTGTTCAGAGTCTATGGGCCTTATGGCCCCTAGCAATTGATTCATTGTGTTGACATTCCCTTTCGCTCATGCAAGGTGTTCGACAAGTGGGAGATTTGTTGGGAAAAATGGTGTCTCAACCTTGCATTTATATGAGGTTACTATTTATAGTAAGTTTTCATTTGAGCACGAAATAGTGCGAAACTCTCCCTGAAGGTTCTGGTTGGCTAGATAAGCATTCCGGTAAAGTTTCGTCGCAAGGTCACAGCTAGTTTTGAAGATATTAAAGTTTTCGTCTTGGAGGGGTGCAATAAAATGTTTAAACTTAATTTTGGGGACTTTAGAGGCTCCGAAATGCCCTGAAAAGTTGCCGTAACTGGCGAAGCGGGTTACGAGGTGATAGAGCACTTCGCGAGCTTTCTGGCGCTTCAAACGGTTCGTCAATCGGACACCCGGTTCTCAAGTTATGGCCTCCGGAAGTTTGTACTCCTGAAATAGGAAAAATAATTTGTATCGAATACATAAATGAGCTGTAAAAGGGAGCGACACGTGTTGATGTGTGCTTTAACATGTCATAGGGCATCTAGAAGGGAGATAAGGTCGGCTACACCTTATTGGGTGGTTTTAGCCCATGGTTTTGTAATACCGTTTGACGGTTTCTTGTATTGTATCTCCTATTTATGAGGTGTGTGAGATAGAGGTTGTGTGTAAGAGTCTTATGGCTATTGAGTTGCCTCTGAATCTCTGATTAGTGCTACTCCTGCGAAGAGCTTGCTCTGCAAGTATTTTGTAATCTGTTTTTGATTGCTGAATAAAATATTGAGCTGCTTTTGGAGGGTGGGGTTTTTCTCCCGAAAGGGTTTTCCCCACGTAAATCATTGTGTTGTGGTATGATTGCTATTATATCTATTTCTATTTTCTGTAACTGTTGTAATGATCTGAAAAAGTTTTGCATTACCCTCCTCTCAAGGTTAGTGTAGGAAGTTGTTTCCGCTACTTAACTTCCTTACACACACTTACTTGTCCGCCTGGGCGGACTTCGTCTCTTGCCTCCGTTGGTGATAGATTTTCAACTTGGAGCGATTTATAGCATTAGGCACCTCCATCCTGTCCATCGTCCACAGCTTGATGGCTCCGTTCGCGCCAACTTCGCGAATCTTAAAGGGACCTAGCCATTTTACCCTGAACTTGCCTGGCTTAATTTCATTTCGACCATTAAACTTCAATACCAATTGCCCCAGGGTGAACTGCATGCTTCTTAAATGTTTGTCGTGCCAAGCTTTCTGTCGTTGCTGAGCTGTCTCTGTCGCCCACTGTGCCATCGTCCATCTTTCATCCAACTTATTCAGGGCGTATAGTCTCTCCCGGAGGCTTTCCATGTCGCCTAACCTGTTGTCAATGGCAATTCTGAGACTTGGCACCATGAATTCCACTGGCACCACAGCCTCCTGGCCGTACATTAATTGGAATGGTGTCTGCCCAGTGGTTACCTTGTAAGTTGTTCGGTACGCCCAAAGTACTGACGGTAGACGCTTCTCCCAGTCTTCCTTCTCAACCTCGCAGGACTTATAAATTACTGACACCATGATTTTATTGGTCGCCTTAGCCTAGCCGTTTGCCCGAGGATAGTACGGGCTTGATAGAGAATGGAAAATTTTGAATTCGGTTGTCAACAGCCGGATAATGTGGTTTACGAAGTGCCCTCCTCTATCACTTGTCAACTGTATAGGTATTCCGTACCGGGTGATAATCTGTTCATAAATGAATCTCGCCAAACTAACGGCAGAGTTGTCTGCCAAGGCCCTCGCTTCGACCCATTTGGTCAAGTATTCGGTCGCCACGACAATGTATCTACATCGTTGGGCCTGGCTTGGTTTCAACGAACCAATGAAGTCTAACCCCCATCTTTCGAACAACTCTTGAGCATTCGACGGGTTGAGTGGCATAAAATCCCTCTTTAATGGTCATCCAGCCCGTTGACATGTATCACAACTTGTCACCCATTCTCTGGCGTCATTATGCACTGTCGGCCACCATAAGCCTGCTAGTAAGACTTTCCTTGCCATCGTGTCCGGTCCCATGTGTCCTCCTGCGACCCCTTCATGTGCTTCTCTCAGGACTCCTGGGATTTCCTCTTCCAAGACGCATCATCGTAGGATCTGGTTGGGTCCCATCTTGTAGAGAAGGCCATTTATAAGTTGGAACGTTCTGCTTCTTAGTACAAGTTTTCGTCTTTCACCTGACGACATTTCCTTAGGAAATTTTGAAGTTGACAGGTATTCGCCCACACTCGTGTACTAGGCAGGAAGGACGGCAATGCGGAAGAGATGGGCGTCCGGAAAATCCTCGTTAACACCTTCGGCCGGCTCTCCAGACTTGATCCGTGATAGCTGGTCGGCGATGACATGGCTCTTGCCAGGTCTGACGATGATGTTGAATGTAAATTCTTGTAACAGCAACAACCATCGGCTAATCCGCCCCTGGATGATTGGCTTGTTCACCAGGTACATCAACGCCTGGTGATCCACATAAAATGTGAATGGTGTCGCCAATAGGTAATGTCGGAATTTCTGGATGGAGTATACCATCCCGAGGGCTTCTCTCTCCGTCGTGCTGTAATTCTTTTCTGCTTTTGACAAGAGTCGGCTTGCAAAATACACTGGGTGGTCTAGCCCGTGGTTGCCAACCTGCGCTAGTGTGGCCCCTATGGCAAAGTTGGATGCGTCGACATGTACATGGAACTCTTTGTCCCAATCTGGATATGTCAGGATTGGCGCACCTACCAACCGTGACTTTAACTCCTAGAAAGCCTCTTCTTGGGCCGTCCCCCAGATGTACGGCTCCCCCCTTCATGTCAGCATATCAAGTGGGTATGATACTTGGGCAAAGTTCTTAATAAACCGCCTATAATACCCAATGTGTCCAAGAAATGACTTGATGCCAGTGACATCGTCGGGCGCCTCCATCTCCACAATGACCCATACCTTGTCAGGGTCAGTCTTCAGTCCGGCCTTGCAGACGATGTCCCCTAGTAACTTGCCTTGAGGCACCATAAATCTGCATTTCTTGGGATTTAGGGTGAGGTAGGCTCGTCGGCATCTTTCCATGCATTCGCCAAGTGTGGCGAGATGTGCCTCTTTCGTGCTGTAAATGGACCAGTCGTCCAAGAATGCTTTGAAGTTTCCTATAGACATTTTGTCGAAAATATGGAGGATTATCCGTTGGAAGGTAGCTGGCGCATTGCACAACCCAAATGGCATCCGGTTGTATGCATAGACGCCATCTTCTACGACAAAGGTGGTCTTCAATTTGTCCTCCTCTGCAATGGAAATTTGATTATATCCGGAGAATCCATCCATAAATGAATAAATTTCATGGCCCGCTACTTCCTCGAGGATGGTGTCTGTGAATGGTATGGGAAATGGGTCTTTAATTGTGACAGCATTCAAACACCTGAAGTCTACACAGATTCTTATCTGATCCGCCTCCTTTTTCAAGGATATCACAATGGGTGATACCCATTCGCTGGTCTGGACCTTGAAGATGATTCCTGCTTCGAGCATGCGGTCAATTTCGTCATTTACCCTAGCGGCATAATTTTTGTTCACCCTGTATGGCCGCTTCCGTACAGGCACGACTCCGGGAACCAGAGGGATCCGGTGTACACAAAGTTCTTGTGGTACCCCTTTGAGGTCTTTATACGTCCAGGCGAACACATCCTTGTACTCTATGAAAATTTTGAATGCCGTCGTCTTCAAGACCGAATTCCAGTCGTCGCCAACCAAAATATTTTTCTGTTCTGAAGTTTCTCCAAGATTTGTAATTTTAAGTGTGGATTCCTCGTACCTTATGGGCTTACTCTTGTCGAACTGGTGCGCTGGTGCGTCATCCACAGGGGCATCCCCTTCCTTGTATTGTCCGTACTCTGGCGGGAACTCGTTCTCGTCAGGTTCTTCTTCGATCTCCAGCATATTGCACTCGTACAATAATTCATAGTCTTCCATTTGCCAATGGAAGAGCCCTCTCAAAGAATCCGTCTCGTCCTCAGAACGGGCTTGAATTCCTAAGATGCCTTCGTCATTTGGTTCCCTGCCATCCTTCCCTTTGTCCGTATCGTCGTCCCCGTCGGACTCTGACTCTGTGCCAACTCTTCACTGACCAGTTGGGTTTTGAAGTCAATGATATATGTTCTGTCGGCCTTTTCCATGGACAAGGTGTTCTTTTTCCAATTGTGGTTTGCTTTTGCCGCCACCAGCCAGCCTCTGCTAAGGATGGCATCATATCCCTTCTTCTTCAATGGGATGACCACAAAGTTCAAGACGAACGGCTATGTTCCGATCGTTACTGGCTGCGCCATGAGTGTGCCAAGCAGCTTGATGCCGTGTTGGTCTGCTCCCAATAAATTAAAGGTGGACGGCCAGAGAGTAGGTTTGCCAAATTTTTTCCATGTTTCCTCTGGCAAGATATTTACTCCCCACCCGCCGTCGATAATGGTGTCGGTCAAGATGGTGCCCAGTATACCCATTTCCACCACTGCTGGGTGTCTACCATTGTTGATCGTCAGGGCTAATGGGTCTGCCGCTGTCTCGCCAAGGTTGTCCCTTCCATGTGTTGGTCGGCCAACAAGGGTTATCATTACAGATTGCAAAAGTGCCGTCCGCAAGTGTGGCATACTTTCTAGGAGATCCTTCATTTTGACGGGTATCTCGACCTGTAGTAGTTGGTTTATAATATTTGTTTCTGCTTTAGAGCGAGAAGTACCTGCAAGCCCGTGTGCGTCCTTGTTCGTCGACATCTCTTTCTCCAGTTCCACTCGTGTCTCCAGTGCCTTTCGTTTTTCCGTACGAGGATCTGGGTAAGTGGCTGCTTTCGTCTTGGATCTTGTTATGGCGAGCACATCCTCCGTTTCTACATTCAACAAATTCACTCCAAATTTCGGACAGTTGCCATCGTCATGGTCCCCCGGATCGTACCACTTGCAAAGTTTTTGTGGCACTTCCTCCGCTGTACAGTCCCTGGCAAAATGCCCCCATTGGTTGCAAGCCCGACATTGTATCATCGGCCGCCCTTTAGCGTCGTATTGGATTCGGCTTCTATTATTAGTATTATTATTATTGCCTCTTCCTCCTCGCCTGTTGTTCCGATAGCCGCCAGACGACGCGTTGTTGATCGCAGGCTGGGACGTGCCGGCTGGCGCAGACGGTTCCGTAAAGAGAACCTGTTGGTTATGGGTCCTCATATTGTACGGACACTCCTTGGTAAGGTGTCCGACAATCTGACAAATATCACAAAATGCTTTCTTCGGACAAGACCCCTTGGTGTGTCCGTCGCTGCGGTAGTCCGTGCACCATAAATCCCCTTCGTCGGCTTTGCTTGTGCTTCCTTTGGTCGCCTTCATCTCTCTCATCATTCGCTCCACATCTTTCTGGAGAGCCCGTACCTTCCGATTAGACTCGTCATCACTGCTACTGCTTTTGTTAGAAGAGGAATTGTCGTTTGACGAGGATTTATTTTTCTTTTTCTTGGATGTCTTCTGCTCGCTTTCTAAATCCATTGCCCTATTATAGGCGTCGATATATGAAGAGGGAGGTATGATCTTCATTTTCCGTCTAAGAGACGTCTTGAGACCTTCCACGAACCACCGTTTTTTCAGTCCGTCTGCAGGCTGGTTCTCCATTTTTCCTAGCAGCTCTTTGAGCCGCCGGCTGTAGGTTCGAACCGTCTCATTCTTCCTCTGTTTCGTGCCGTAAATTTCGGCTACGATCTCATTATCGTCTTTTAGGAGACAAAACTCCGCTTGAAATTCCTTCTTCAAGTCAGGCCATTTGCTAATTTTAGCCTTCTCCGTATCGTAGAACCAGTCGATGGCCACGCCCCTTAGGGTTGCGGGAAACTGTGTTACCCACTCGTCCTGATCGGTAACACCATTCGCTCCCCAAATTGTTTCACAAGTGCGACAGTGGCGGACAGGGTCTTCTTTCTCGTCCCCATGGAACTTTGGAAGTTTTTGTTTTTGCGCCATGCCTTGTCTTTTTACTACTGGTAGCTGTTGTCCTACTTCGGATGGGTTAGATCCTGTAAGAGGTGCTTGACCGTCGTGCCCCGGTGTCCCTCCGACACTCCTGGCAGCCCCGGTGTCTTCTTCCTCCCTTGCCTCCTCCCCACTCCGTGGAGTTTCCCTAGCCTCTGGTGTGCGTGACAAGTCCCTCAAGTCCCTCAACTGAGTTTTAGTACACTCTATCCTACGGCGGATTTCCGCAAGTAACTCCTCCCGACTCCGTGTGTGGCCGTCGGCCTCACCGTCCCCTTCGGAGCGTTCCTCCTCCCTTCGCTTATACCTCTGTCGCCTTTCCGCTTGTTGTTCAAGGATCAAGGCATGTCGGGCTATTGCACGTTCATCTATATACTATTGCTTATTTTTGTCTTTATTCAATGTATTGGGCATTAATTCCCATACGGCTTTATATATAACAACGACATATAAAAAGTAGAACACTTTTATTCATTCATCCTGTGGGATACAAGTCTATGTCAACAATATGACATAATTATTACAATGAGTGTTCTTTATTCCGCCTCGTACGGCTCAAGGTTCAAGTGTCCCGTTGCATGCCATCCTGTTGCGCTTCCCAACGACGGTTGTTTTCTTCATACTGTAGGAGGGTTTGTTGGCATCGTTCTTCGCAAGCAATTTCCTCCAGGCGAGCCCGCTATGTGAGCAATCGAGGGAGGTGGTTTGTCAACTGATTCACCGCAGGGCTAACTTCCAATGTGGTCCACACGGCACTTGTTGGAACTTCCGCCTCCGTGGCCTCTCTTCAGACGTAGGTTTCGATGGCCACTTGAAGCAGGATTGAAAATTCCCTCGTTGTAGTATCTTCTCCGTCGTAGAGCTCTGTTCGCGCGTCGTCTGCCTCAGGGTTAATCTCGCTCGCGGGTAGGCCCATCTTGTCCGTACGCCATCCGCTCCTTTTCCCGAGTCTGTCTAGGCAACGATGCCAAATGTTTTGCCAATAAAGTGTAATTCAATGCATTGCAGAAATAATAGACATGACAGAATATAAAGAAACTCAGATCTTCCTTGATTCATAATAATGTCAGTACAATGACAATGACCATACTAACTCCGTCCCCATGACCAAGGACTCGCTAATATATAAAGGTGACTGGTCAGTTACCCAGTGTGAACTGTTGACAACGGACGGGTTAACTGCTGTCATTAACTCTAATTACATTAAATGTCTTATTGCTTAATTACCCGACAACAAGCTGTCCCCAAGATGGTTGACGTATTCTTGAACATCCCTTGGCTGTCCTAGGGATGGCTAGCCAGCCTTTGTCATTTTTGGGGTGTTTCAAGAATGTCCCCAGGATGTTTCTAAGGCATCTCTGAGTCCCTAAAATGCTTCGGGGACAGGGCAGGAGATGTGTCCCTACTTTGAAATATAATTTAATAATAAAATTAAAATACAAAATAATAAAAATAAAAATAAAATATAGAAGAATATAATTAAATATAATTAAGATTTGATTAAAGATAATGAATGATCAAAAGGCATGAAATGATAAGTTGTGACTCCCCCAAATATGAGGTATAAAAGGGAGGAGAGAACTCATTTGACAAGGAGATAATTTGGGAATGAGAAGTGCGGATCTGATTTAAATAAGAAGTGCAGGTCTGATTGTGAAAGGTTGTGTCGCTTTCAAAGGGCAGAAATAATGAAGAGTTGCACTCTTTCAAAGGGTGTGTCTCTTGCCAAAGGGCATACATGATGAAGAGGTGTGACCTCTCCCTCATTTTGAGAGATATAAAGGAAAGGAATCAAAAGCATCCAGTGACAGCACCATGGATCAGATCAGATCAGAACTGTTATTAAGTTACAGCCGGTAACATCCTTGTTATTGGTGGTATGCATGGAGATGTGTTTAATAAGTATGCTTAATATATGAAGCCCGATAATGTTCGCATCCAGAATAAATAGTAATATTAATCTGGACTGCAATATGTATGACAGTCCTCCAATTTCATATATATTCATAATACATAAGAAATTAGTATACAAACAGTCTAAATCATGTTATTACTTTCAGTATATAAGTAGATTGGAATGAGATGTTCCAAAGAGGGGCAGTCTAAATCCAAGCAATACATTAAGTTCCAAGATAGGGTGGGGATCAACGACCCATAAGCCTTGAGGGTATAGACATGTTGGTGTACGTTTTATCATATACCAAACATTAGAATACAATATCCAAGGATACTATTTTCTATCCTCTCCTGAACAAAATCACTACTTGTGCCAAGATTGCAAGAAAGACCACAAGGCGACTCCAAGGTCTATATGTGCGAATGGGCGACTTTATGTGGATAGCTTCTTGGGTAGTGTGTGCTGAAATACAAGTGGGACTTACGCTTGACAACTAGTATCATTCACAAGCTGGACTTAAGCGAATTTATCAATAAATGCTCTTTGTTTTTGGATTTTCTAATTTGGGATTTCAAAAAAGGATAAAAGGATAAGGGTTTAGGAATTCTATGCTACTTCTAAGCTATTCTTATGAACTCAAGAGACGGTAAAGATTGGGTGAAATTGGTAACGACACTTTGTTTCGCCATACTTGGACAACTACGCAAAGTGGGTGCAATCTTCTAGGGTTGTGCTTAAGATTTTCACACTCATGAATAACACCAACAATTGAACAATATTACTCATAGTAGAAGTTAAGAATCCACATCAAAAGCTCAGGCTAACTTTACACGTTGAATGAAAATCATCCATCCAACAAAAGTATGAGCAAAATTTCACCAATCTAAACTATCAATCCTACATTCATCTAACAACTTCAAAGCAAATTACTTAAAGCAAATCTATTCTGAAGAAAATATGCAACCATGCAACCACTTGATAACAATAAGACTTCAAAACAATACTGATAATGAACTTTTTATTATCCAAGTAGCTCTACGCAACAATTTCATAAATCTCTCCACACTAAATGAAATGAGAGAATGCGTTTATATAGAGTTTCTGAAAACAAATGAAAGGCCAAGATCAATCTAAGATCAATGGTTGAGATTAAGACAACCTAACCCTAATTAGGGTTTCCCAAAATAAAATTAATATCCAGTGCACGCAAGACAAATGGCACAAGGTGCTATTTTTTAGGATTTCACCCCCTTCTATTGAGAAGCAGAAAGTTCAATGAACTTGGACACAATTTGATCAACCTCTTCCATCGTGACATGTGGCAGTACGCTGACTCTGAATTCTAATCCTTCCAAATCATCTGCACATACAGCAAAAGTGATTTCCCAATCTAATTCCTGTTTTTGGAAAGCATCTCTGATGGATATAAGGTTCGATGCCTTAGCCAGATTCTTCTTCAGGACTGGTCCAGTAGAGAACATTTCCTGTGTCTTGTCTTTCAGGTTTTCTAACTTCATATCTTTCTCTCAGATAGTTTCCTTTTCAAGTATCTCTACAGCTACAAGGTAAACCTTGTCTTGAATTTCTTTTATCATCTCCTCAGCCCTGTCAGCATCTGCCTTTACTTTCTCCAAAAATTCACTGTGTGCAACCAATGTCCAGTGCCAACTGCTAAAGTCATATGCAGCTCTTGCTTCTATTACATTTCCATCAATTAGTTCTTGCTTCGAAACTCTTTTCAATACTCTAAGGCATGGAATAATTCTTTCTTGGATGTCTTGAAGGTTAGTCCATGCTTCTACCATGCTTGTAGTTTTGGAGAGTAAAGAGGAGGTTTGTCCATATGTTAGTGCTAACCTTTCCACAAATGTGGCAGCCTCATTACTTGTGCTTTCCATCCATGACTTGGTCTCTTTGGCTGTTACTGCTTGTTGCTCAGAACTTCTGACTGTTTCTTGTGGATTCGGGAGTGGAGGAGCTTCTGGAGTGGCTTGGTTAAGTGGCTTAGTCAAGTGTTGAATGTATTCTCTCAGGCGCTCAACTTCTTTCTTATATTCCTTCTTTTCTACTTCCTTGTCCACTCTTGCCTTCATGGAAGCGACTGTATTATCCAAGTCTTCAACTTCCCGCTTCTTGGTAGTTGGTCCTAAACTGATTTTAGTGACATCATATTCATGCGGACCAATATCTCCCTTCTCCTTGTCCACTTTTGGCACAACAATTTGCACTATCCTACAGCCGGCTTCAACTTTTTTCACACATGATATCCCGAAGGGCGGAAATCATTCGTTCTTGGAATTCACCTTCCTCAACATTTATTTCATTGTTCGACTCCAATACTTCTGTGTTGGTTGGAGACGAAGGCTGATCATCTTCTTGATGGATTGACTCTACGTTTTCTTCATGAACTGGGGAGGGAATTTCCATCTCTGCCAATGACTTATCCATGGCCAATATATCATTTATGTTCGCTAATGTGGTAGAACGAGATGGTTCTAGCCTTTGTTTCTTTTGAGTAGGCCCTTCATTCACAACTACCTTCCCTTTCTTTTTAGCACTTTCAATTGGTTTGGCACTTTGAGTTGCTTCCTCATTTAAAGAATATCCTTCTGCTTCACCCATCAGGTCATAAGTCAAGATTATATTTCTCCGTCTTAATCTGACACTGCTGATCAAGCCACCACTTGGAATATTTCATAATTGGCTGCATCAAGGTCATCAAGTCTGCATGCTCTGGTTCTGACCATTTGATAGGAGAAAGAGGTGCATGCTCATCAAAGCCTGGTTGAGTATATTCTGCATTATCTTCCATCTGATCCGGTACATGGAAAGGTTCAGTCGTTCTGATCAAGCTTACTGGCAGTCTGGAACATAGTCTTTTCCTGATGTCAAATTCATCTGCAACATTTGCCCAATAATCTTCTATGTCCACTCTATGTCTGAACCTTTCTCCATTCACTGATCCAATATTGCTGAGAGGATCATAGTTAACTCTGGACCAGTAGAATGTAAAGGGATACCACTACATCTCTAGCCTGACACTTTCAGTTGCCTGTGCTGTCGGACAAGACTCCTCCATATTTCCAATAAAGAATGGAAAGGTAATTGCTGCCTTCTGCCTTATTCTTTTGAAGCTTTGATATGTTTTAAGTTGTCTGCGAACTTCAAGTAGGACCATCCTGTTGGTTGGATAGATTGGAAGTTGGTAAGGACGACCGTCAAAACCTTGGACTCTTATGTATGTAAATTTCGGAAATTGGATAAATCAGGATCCATACTTGCTGATTAAACTTTTGGCTTCAAGAGATAACCTTAGGTGAGTTCCTCCTTGTAATGTCCTTGTGATGTACATTAGGAATGCATCATTCACTCGCTTGAAGTGGGTTTTCTCCTTAAGTTGTAGCTGAGAATAACAGTCATAAGACTTGAATTCATTTTCTCCATTGCCAACTATGCCTCTGCAGATCAGTCCGGAATATCTAAAATTTCTGGCCAATGAGTAGATAATGTAGGAGCTCATGTAGAATGACTTTGTCTTCTCCAAATTTATCAATAGTTCATGAAAATTGTTGTTGATTATGCGGGACCAATTGAACATTTTGACTCCCGAGGTAATTTCATCTATGAAGTAGTACATCCATGTCTTGAATGGTGCACCCTGAGGGCAGCCCATTACTCTATTCAGTATTAGGATGATATCACCATATTCTTCTTTGAAGTATGGATGCAACAGATACTTTGGCACTTTTCCTTGGGGTCTTTTCTTTTCCGACCAGGACTTGTTAATATTTGCTGCACAAAGTTCAGACTGGTTATCATAGATCCTTTGGGTATCTTCTTTGGTCTAGTAGGAGGTTTTATTGTAGTTTGGAATTCCAAACGTCTCTTGAATGGCTAACTCTGAAAGATTAGCTAAAACCCTTCCATCAGGCGCAATGATCTCTCTTGATGGTGCATTGTAGTGAATAGCACACTCGACTATCATCTTAGCACACTCCTTAGTCGGAGGAAATCCAACTGCTTGGATGATGCCATTTCTCATCATCCGGCAAGCAATGGGTGTCGGCAGGTATCCATCATGCCCATACATTCTCTTTTTGAATTCTTCCAAATCAACATGTCCAAGGTCAGTGTTCGTGACGTTCTTCCATTTAGATTTGATCTTGGATTTTGGCTGCACTCCCTTACTAGTGAACTTCATTGGTACTTTTCTAGAAGGTGTTTCTTTGGTGGTCATCAACCTGCAAAACACATGAAAATTCAATATTATTTCTAAGGTTTTAATTCTGATTTTTTATTCTTTTTCTTGGAATTTTCACTTTCAGCTTGTTAAAAAGGTTAAATTTCTGCGAAAAAGCGGACTGAAAGTGAAGAATTTGAGAGAAATAAGACAGGATAATAGAAAATTTCAGTCAATTTCAGATTTTGTGTCTTGGAAATTGATCTTTGTGACTGAAATTCACCTTCAATTCTAAAAATTTGTCTGAAAATCAGAAAAAAAGCACTTAATTTCTTGACTTTCAACACTTAAAAGAATTTTACTTCTTCAAACTTTCTCTTCAAGAAATTAATTTTCACAAAATTTGAGAGAAAACTTCTTCTCAATTGCTCTCCAAATTCTCAACCTGAATAATGAATTTGAAAGTGATTAGTTGAAAATATATAGTTTAAGGTTTTTAAACTTAGAAGCTTCTTCTTTGTGTTTTTTTTTCCTAATTTTTTATTATTTTTTTGTGTTTTAATGTTTTAAATCTTTCCAAAATGGAAAGGTTTATTTCTCTCTCAAAATTTCATCCTTAGCTAAGGAATCTTCTAGATCTTTCTTTGAATTTCCAAACTTCTTGATTTTTTCAAAAATATTTCTAAGCATTGGAAAATAATTGAAAATATTCATGTGACAAATTTTATTTTCCAACCCATTCGTTTATTGACCCTTGATTTCATGTGCAAATTTTTGTCAAAATTATTTTTCCTTTAGCCAATTTTTGTCTTTCATCATAGCAAGTTGATTGTCTTCATGTTTTACACACAGGTCATGGGCAAATTTTCATCTGGCTTAGGGATCTTCACATATTCCATTTATGCCTAGGTTGAATGTTGAATGTCTAAGTCTTGATCAAATTTCCAAGATGTTTGGACAATCTTCTTTGGGGAATTTTAATTTTCCTTTGGGCAAATTCTTCATGTTTTCATCCTATCATGTCTAGGTGAACTTTGAACTTCATAGGCTAAGGCGGACTTTGCTTAGTCTTTGCCACCTTCATTACTTTAATTGGGCGGACTTTGAACTCTCTTAGACACACTTCCTCATGGCGGACTTGGAAGGAATTTGGACAATCTTCTTTATTTTGCTTTTCTCCCTTATCTCTTTCAGGGCGGACTTCTCTTGATCTTAGACATGTTGCTTCATTCCATCATACTTTTCTATCTTTGTCTTAGGTGGAGTTCATGTCTACCTTGCCATCTTGCATATTGGGTTAGGCAAACTTTGAAGTGTATTAGGCATTCTTTTTTTACTTGCAATTATGTCTTGTTCTTCTCCTATGTTATGCGAACTTTGCTTGCCATGTCATTATGCTTTAATCTGCTTTTATCCTCCTCCTTGTGGCGGACTTGGAGTCTCCTTAGACAAGGCAGACTTGGAATGCTTTGTGCCAACTTGTGTTTTCTTTTCTAGATGGCGGACTTCATAAGAGTTTGGACACCCTTCATGGCTGGGTGGGGTTTGGGTTGCTTGTGCCACACACTTGATAGAGCGGAGTTCAAGGAAGCTTGGACATGCTTCTACTTTGCATTGCCTTTATCCCTTTCCACACTAGCATGGGCGGACTTCAAGGGGTCTTGGATATTATGCATAGGGCGGACTTCATGCTTCTTTAGATTGATCCAAGGGCGGACTTCATCTTCCTTGTGCTACCTTTCATGTGCCAATGCAGGGTGGACTTTAGACATGCTTGGACAAGACAGGGTTGGTATGATGCTTGCTTGGGTGGACTTTGGAGGGTCTTTGTCAAGGGAGGACTTGGAGGCTCCTTGGACAATTCTCCTCATACCTTGGGCAGACTTTGAAGAAGTCATGCCATGTTTACTAGCCACTTGTCTTGGGCGGACTTCATGGATGTCCTGCCATTCTTCTCTACCATAGACGAACTTTGTCTTCTGTCTGCCATTCTTTCATGTGCTTGGCTTGTCAAACTTGGTCTTCCCTTGGACGAATTTTCATATGCATGCCACTTTTCTCCCAAACATCTTCATTCAAATTGTCATGTTCATCTTTGACCGGCCATGTTCATACCTCGATCATCTGAAACAAAAACCCTAATCTTGCTTTTTGCACTTAGAAGGCATAATTTTTCAAATCTGAGGACATAGGTACTGATCATATGGCTAATCTTATAGAACAAATCTCTAATTAGGGTTTCCACTCTACTTTTTACACTTAGAGACCAAATTTTCCAATTTTGACAACATGGGCAATAATGATATGCCCTGAGGATCAAAACCCTAATTTAGAAGAAAGCAGAAAAAACATAATCCTGCATTTTATACTTAGAGGCAAAAATTTTCGAATTTGAAGACATGGGCACTGACCAAATGACCTGAGGAACAAAACCTAGGTTGTACTTTCAAAAAAGCAGAAAAAACCAAAAAACCAAAAAGCAAGACAAAAAGCTACTTCTCGGGTTGTGTCCGAAGTGCCAAAAAATCAAACTTTCTATTTTTTGAAAAAAATGCAAAAGAAAAGCAAAAGCAAAAAAAAGTAAAAAAATAGAAATTCCTAAAAATATAAAGTTGTCAGAAATGACTCAAAGCAATTGTGATCCTCGTCCTTCAGACCTTCTAAGCATTTTGACAACGTTCAAACATGATTTTGAGCTTGATTCCTCTATTTGGCTCAGGATGACTTCAAAACTCTAACTCAAAACTCTCAATGGACTTATGAATTGCAAAGCTAGGACAAAACCTTAAAAAGCAAAAAATAGGGGGGTCCCCATCAGTGATGAGGCTATTTGTGAAATAGGTCACAAGAAGACCCAAGATAGGTAAGGGCTTGGATTTGTAAACTTTGAGAGAACCTATTGTATTTGGTCTCTAAGTGTTTTGGTAACATACATAGACCCTTCTGCCTTAAATCTGAAGTAGTAGTAGGGTGTGATAACTATATTAAGAACTATGAATAATTAAATTAATCATCTAATGAGGAAAATAAATAAGCACTAGTTAATAACTAATAAGTTGAAGAATATCAATGATTGGCTTCATGATTAGTCTCTCAATCAATTTTAGTATATTGAAATAGATTAATAATGTTAATCAGGTAGGGGACATTACAGTCCCTGGGGAGAATTGGGAAAATTATATAATCGACAAATATTTTAAGTTGTTTGTGAATGAGATGATGGAAAATATTCCGACACATTGCAACTATGTCAAATAAATTATCATCTTTTTTGTAGATATTGAATAAATCATTTTGCTTATATGTTGCATCAAAGGCTGGGAGAGTCCTTTTCAAATGAAGAGAATAAAAACATATCACAATAATATATTTGTTAGATCTTAGAAACTATGCCTCACAAGACCAACTCTGCTTCTCCTAGATGCTAAACTCTTTCCTATATTTTGATGAAATAGAATCTACTTATCTTCTTGATATAGTTGTAAAAGATAGTCCTTGAGAAGCAAATGCCATGTGTAGGAGCCATCCATCTAATCTTGTTTTCTCTCAATGTGATACTCAAATATTTCTCATACGGTTTTCCTCTTATCAAAGCTAGCTTGGGGTGTACTTATCTTAGTTTTCTGTTTCACATGGATGGGTTTTCTTTATTCCTCAATTGATTATTATGATAAGAATATAATTTTTTAATAACTAGTGGCTGGTTGGATGAATAATTGCTCAGAGTAGGTAGGATGATTGTTAACTATATGTCATGAATGTCGCTGAAGTTTTGGTTGGTATAAGAAAAACACCTGTTTGATGATTTTGAGGTCTTTTAGATTCATGTTTTCATGTATGATAGTGTAAGTTCCATAGAGGTGCATCCTTGACCCTCCATTACCCGTTGCAACATTATTTTTATTTTGAAATATTGTTCCTAGTGTTGGTCCTAAACAATGGATAAATAACTAGGTACCACACCATAACTCAGAGACATGAATTCTTTTACTGAGCAGCCATTAGATTCCATCATTAAGATTCATTTATCTTATCAACCTGAGTACGTTTAACTTCAAATGGGACAACGCAATTTGTACACTAAGAGCTTTTAGGAATTACTTTCATCCTAACTTTGAATATATGAAATGCTGAAATGAATTCTCACAAAGGAAATACTTCTAACTATATCCTAATAAAAAGAAATTCTATTTATGCCTTATTTTGAAATAGAAATTTCTTAGCTCAACATAAACAACACTCTGTTTTGCCTTGGCTGTAGGAACAGTCACAAAATTGTACTTCAGTGCTTGTAGGAACAGACAACGGATAGTCTACTAGAAATGGAATGAAGATAACATAGAAAATGAACGTGCAGAAAATAAACATGCGGAATCCTCACCAAGTGGGCCCCCTTGGATGAGTCTTCTGAACTAGTAACTACAAAATTAGATTGTTAAGCTCTCACAATCACATCATATGCTAAAACGCATGAAGCTGAACTTTATTCTTTTCTTAGAGATAATTCAATAGTACAATCAAGATAAAACATAACTTTTTCAACTCTTTATCAAGACGAACGAAGAGAATTTATAGAATGACTGAACTCTAACTTTCTACCATAGTAGCCGCTCCACTTCTAATATCTAGGAGGAGGGCTTTTATTGAAACATAAAATCTAAGAAACAAAGGAGACTGAAACTGAATAGAACTCTGTTCCGAACTTGCTTGGATTACAATCTTTTCCTAAATCTGCTCCATCAGAAGACATGGGAAATAAATGGAAGAATAACTGCTCCCTGACTGGTCCTTGAAGTCTTCAAGTGATACTAACAGCTGGTGGCCGCATCATAACAGTCTTGACCTCTTCTTTGTTTGCTTTCCAAGACTCTTTCAAAGTTCTGCCACATCTTGCTGATTGCCTTTGATCCCATCTCAACAACATTGGACTCTTTCAACCAACTGCATCACCAAGATTAACGTACTAGAAATATAACACATTCATGATTATTTAAAACACAACATTTAACATCATTTAAAGATAAAGATATACTTATATTGCATCCTTTTACTTGTTATAGCATCACCATAAGACTTTTAGGATATAAACGGTATGTTCAGCATTATAACTCAAAAATACACCATAAGAGTTTTCCTTCCATGCTAATAATCTAAAGTCTCCTATAGTAGTTTCTCCTTTGGTTTTTGCGATTGGACTCCAATAAAACCCTTGTTCTTTACCGAGATTTTCCCACTTGGTCCTTTCTTGTTCAACATCATAATAAGTGAGTTCTTCCTAGCGTGGAATAGGCCACCATAATATTGGTGGTTGAAAGCATAGTTGAACTACTTGCCAAAACCAAAAACTCGCCAAGGCCCGAAAAACAAACTCGAGAGAAACTTGGCTAATACTTGGCAAAAACATTGCTTAAATTTAATTAGAAATGCATTTTTTTTGCAAAATTCAATCAGAAGATGCATCACATGAGTCAATAAATGAGAATACAAAAGAAACAAGCTGAGTCTAGATATATATAAATGCAAAGTGGGTGCAAAACCGCATCCTCATGAGGAATGCTAATGGCTGAAAGAAAAATAGTAAATAGTTTTTTGTAGAACTAAAAGTAAATAAATACATATAATTACATCCTCTTCCCAGCTCTAGTAAAAACTAGGGGAGAGGTAGAACTAGAAGATCTAGTCCTTGAAGTCTGTTGTGGGCATGATTGTGCCTCCTCGCTCGGTATGAATGGCTGAGGCTATGGATCGTCCTCCATCTTGGGTGTAGCTTTGCCTCTAGCTGCACCTTGCATTGACAATGACTCCTCATCCTTCTCAATGTCATCCAGTGTGAAACCAAATCCACCCCCCTCCTTCATAGCCTGCCTCTTCAAATCATTGATGTCATCCTCTGTAAACAATGGAGGCTGCCCCTGCGATGTCCAATCATTGTACGGATCTATATCATCCAAATCAATTGGACCAGCTAGTGCTTCCTCTACCTACCTTATGCGCAACCAAAGATTATATTGCACAAAGACAAGGTCATTGAGGCGTTTTTGAGCTAACTTGGCCTCAAACAAGCTCCAATTGCGCTCACAGTTGGATGAACTACAAGGCTGACATAAGATTTTGAGGGCAAATTTTTTGAGATTTTGGGTATTTCCACCCCAACTTCGTCACCAAGAATTTGCAAAATAAAATTAGGTTGAGGGTAGCACCCCTCGTAGGGGTCTGAGGGTGAGAAAGAGACGGGTAGAGAGATAGGTCTAGATCTTGAGGGAGAGAGGGGAGAGTGAGATGGAGAGTGGTAGAGAGGGGGATAGATGGAGAGTGATAGGGAGATAGATAGGTCTAAAATTCGGGGCAGATAAAGTGAGTGAGATAGAGAGAGCGAGAGAATGTTGATAGGAGCATACTGATTATTGAAATTTGACTGTCTGAAAATTTAAAAGATCTTCTAAAATCTAGAATTTGCATTATAACTCCTAAAGATTTGAAACCACTCTCAAACATCTTGCCAATATATACATGAAATATAACTTACAGTATCTTTTCCCTAAATACCTAAATGTTATATTTCATGTATATGTTCTAATGAAGAGAATGAGACTGACTTGAAAAACAATCAATGGAAATCAGTTTGCAAGTGTTTGGGAGTGTGTTTTTCCCCTTCTCAGCAAAATACAAGACAAAAAATGATGAAATAAAACTCATTTTTTGCTGTTTTTTGCCTTTATTCACAAGCTGGTGAGTTTTTTTCACCGACTCACCGAGTTTTTGGCAAAAACTTCGGTGAGTTTTTCTGGCAAGTGAAAGTCTTAAAAACTTGCTAGGGAAAAATACTCGTGAGTTTTTTAAAACTCGGCGAGTATTCCAACTATGGTTGAAAGATTAAAGGTTTTTAAAACTCAGCGAGTATTCCAACTATGGTTGAAAGATTAAAGGTATTCATTTTTCTTGCTGTGATCTTCTCATGTGTATGCATGTGGTTGCTCTCCTGAGTGCTGCATGGTAATTTCATAATAAGTGGGATTATGCCCTCTTTAGATCCTTTGGTAACCAATTCCACCTGTGAGCAAGATAGTCATACACTGTTCTAGCTGAAGTATCTACCACTTCTTCATATTCTTTGTAAGCGTCTTCCCTTAATGACATCATTTTCTCCCTTCGATTAGGTTAATATGTGAATTGATTCTAGTGGTAGAAAATTCTATCAAGATCTTCTACTTTTGCTCGAAGAGGCAATGGAATGATTTTCTCCATGTCTTGGTATTCATGGGTTTGTTCATCCCTATGGTTCTCATTCTTAATAAAGGACATGAATGACCTAAGGTGGATATCCCCAATCGATAGTAATGGATTCCACTGTAAATTACAAGGAATAGCATAGTTGTGGAGATAGAATTTCACATAGAAATTTTTTCTATTGAGGAGTAGATGTATTGTAGGCATGCATAGAAATTTTTTCAATTGAGGAGTAGATGTATTGTAGGCATGCATAGAGTCTTCAGGACTTATGAGGGATGAGCTTAAACAAGACAATTCCTTAGACAATTTATAGGAAAAATATAGCTCTTTTAGATGCAGAGCATATACCCTTGGAGGTGGTCTGCACTCAATGATTTGTGGTACCAGAGTGGCCACACTATCTAATCTATCCTCCAATCTATTAATTTATGCGTCCTTTTCTCTTAATTTTTGTTGTAATTGCTCTCTCTCTGCTTTCCACTCCTTTTCTTTATTTTCCATTGATTTCCATAATTCTAATGCAAATGCAGCCCATGAAAATAGAGGTGGGTCATGCATACTTACTGTAGCCTTGTCTTTTCTATTTGCATTGTTGACTTGCTCTACTGCCTCTGCCAAATTTTCTAATCTTGTAACAATATGGTCCTTCTGAAATGATTGTTTATCAAAATTGGTGGCAGATGATCCCTCATCAAATGGTTGTTTCTTGCTCTGTATATTTACAACATTTGGTTCAAGATCAGTTCAACTTGAATTTCATCAGAGTGAACTGACATTTCCTCCTCATCTTCTTTTGAAGAGGTTCTCTCTGCATTTTGATTTTCTTCAGTTTGAAAATGGAGGAGAAGGCATTCGCAAGACGGGAGTTTCTTTCAAGAAACTATTCCTCCTCTTTTTTTGTAATAGAACTTTGAATGATAATCTTGTCGCCTGCTGTACTCTTGCTTTTAAATACCTTCTTCAATCTAGGATTCCTCGGAGTTTTCTTAATAACCTTCTTCACCTTTTTTGTAGGTTTGCTTGTTGATTTAGCAACTTCTTTCAATTTTTGCATTGTTGCAGGTTGTTCAGGTGTCCTAGTTTTCCGTTTCTTTGGTATGGACTTCTCCTAAACAAGACCTGAGGTTTTAGCTTTCTTTTTCCCTCTTGCTTTTTCCTTTTCAACGATATTACACTTTTTACCCCTTTTTCCCGAAGGTGTTGCTGATGTAGGGGTTTCTTCAGTAGATGGACTAGGGTCCTTAGCTTGTCTAGAAGGACTTTCACTAGAGGAATTAATAGGCACTTTTTTGAAGGTAGAGGCACCCTCTGTTCCCATAACCCTAGGTCTTTGGTTTATTGGCTGAGCCCTAGTTATGTTCAGGAAGTCACCCCATGTCACTCTAGGGTTTGTTTCTTCTAAAGTTCTCTCAATTAGCAACTGAATTAAACAGTGGCAAGAAACAAAATATTACCTCTTTGCACCTTTGCTGCCATTTGATTTAACATTTGGTAAATATAATTGGGAACATTCATTAGTCGTCCTTGTCTCAGATTACCTAACAACTTGAAATGAACAAAGTGTAGCTAGGATTGGCATCCTTCGTAGGTTAGATACATTATTATATATGTTACTCTATGAGCCCATGCCTCTGGCAAAGATAATCGTCGTGTCTCCTAATGGGTAACATCTAATGGGGGATCATCATGCTTTGTGAATTGAGCCCTAGCTGTCCTAGCATCCCAACTTTTTAGATACAGCTCCTTGTCATAGGCAACCCTATGGCTTGTGAAATTCTCTCCTCTATAACAACCACTCTTAAACCCTTGACCACTGCTTGCTCATTTTTCAAGGTTTGAGCAAACTCAAGAGCTACTCCTTTGTCAAAGCAACTTCAAAAAGTAGTCTATCCATCCACAATTTCTATACAGAGGTTCACAATCTCTATCTTGCAAAATAAGAGTATGATCCACTGGTTCATGGCGAATTGGGGGACCTCCCATCTCTGTAAACTTATCTCCTTTGTAAACACAAATTCCCAACCTTACAAGAAGCACCTCTTGAATCCTCTGTAGTTTCACAATCTGTAATGTCCCCATCCTAGTCAGGGACTTGGGATTGAGGAGTTAGCCTATTTTTGGACCCTTGTAGGCTAACAAAGTATGGATAAAGGGGTCAGTAATGCAATATCTTGAGGAGTGGTCTGTCTATTTGTTCTAGTTCAGTGTTGAGTTCAGTTCTGGTCTTCGTTTCATCAGTTTCTGACACTTTATGAGGATTTCCTATTTTTTAGGGAAAAATTGCTAAAAATAGACATGGTCCTATTTTCATTGGCATGGCAAATTGTGGCCCTAGCTTTTGACAGATTCAGTTTCAGAGCAATAATGAGAGATATGAATTTTTAAGTTGTTCCACAGGCAATTAATATTTTAATGAAATATCAATATAAAATCATAAAGTGCATCACTTAAATTTATTTAAGTGAAAATTTATTATCTCCTAAGCTAGGCATTGCTTTTAGGGTTAAGTTGGGAACCCTAAAAGCAAGTTATTATTTTTTAATCCCTAATTGCCAAAAATCGCACCTTTTGGGTATTTAGGCAGCCAAGATGGAAATTAAACCTCATTCTTGATATTGAGCATTTGACATTTTCTTCTGAGCACTTGGCTATGGCAGCTAGGGTTTGGACCTGTTTTGGAGAGCGTGCATTCTTCAGAATTCAGTAGCTTTGAGATTGTGAAAGATCAATCGAATTGTTGTAGCTTGGTTGGCTTCATTCAAAAGTCAAATTGAATTGAATTGGGGTAGATTTGGCTTCTTACAAGGCAGATTTGTTGTAGGGTTTTTCCTATTTACTGTTTTGTTGTTGATTCTTCTGTGGTTTGGAGGCTTCTTTTCCCAAACACACAGCTTGCTCATTTATTGGCACCATCTTTCACTATTTGGGTGTCTTAGTATTTAAATAAGAGCAGATCTAAATTGTTCCAGAATAAAAATCAGAACTTTGTAAGTTGCTGATTTATTCTTTCTTTTCAATAAATTGGCTAAGGACCTACGGGTATACTTCTAAATTCTCCAATTCATTGTTTCAGTTGATTAAATTCATGTATTATTCAATATGTGTTGCAAATTAAAGAAACCCTCTTTTGCAACTTCTGTCTATTTCTGAAAGACCATCTTAATAATAAAAAATTAGAAAGAAGATCTACAAATTACAGCAGGTTGAAGAGTTGAACCAGCAAGGGTTCATCACACAATCCCTCCTTTTGAGCTCAATTCGTGGAAGAGATATTAACTTGAATTGGCTTATGTTGCAAGTTTTACACAACACCAAAGTACAACGAGAAAAACAAGGAACCAAATATGAAAAAAAGAATGATACTCAAATCACGTAGCCTTATTTCAAATTTTGATTTCCTGATTTGATGTTTTAGACTTAATGGAAACTGACCCATAGTAACATGTGGCAAATTTCTATCAAATTAGACTATCACTACCTTAGACTACCTCCCCCCGCCAACTTAAAGAGACGCAGGTGTCCACACATGCGGGAGAGTAGGTTGATGAATGTAATATTAAATATATCATTATTAAAAGACAATACATAGTGCATCATGTTGTTGTTGTTGTATGGTATGTGCGAGTTGAAGATTTGAAAAAGTTGCATTGCCGCAAAACGATGTGTGATATGACAGTTGAAGATGAAGTGGAAGTGACGTGAAATGAAAATGGGTAGAGGGACTCCACGCGAATGTGGAATCTTTATTATGAGATTTAGTGCATGCAATTTAAACACGTGGTGAATCTAGAGGATCACCATGTGTTGCTGCAAGAAGAGTGGGAGTTTTGAATTCTGCAAACTGTTGCATGAACTCCTCTTTGGTTGTTCGCTTGTGGTAAAGGTGTAGATGATGTCCATTCACCAATAGCTTCAAATTGACATTGTTTATAGTGGCTAATTTGATGGCTCCATTAGAATAAACTTCCTCAATTTTGTATGGACCTAGCCATTTGGTTTGCAGCTTGCACAGATTATCTTTATACCTTGAGTCATACAACAAGGCCCAATCACTTGCATGAAATGTTTTAGTTTTGATATACTTATCATGCCACTTTGTACATTGTTGTTGGAGTAAGGTAGTGTGTTGGAGAGCTGTCTGTCTCAATTTATCCAATGCCTTAAGTCATAGTATCCTTTCTCGTTGTGCTTGTGACAAATCCATCCCTAGCTCCAATGCAATTCTGAGTGTTTTATGTTCAAATTCCACCGGCATCATTGTTGTTTTGCCATAGACTAGCTCAAAAGGAGTAAAGCCTGTAGTGGTTTTCCATGATGTCCTATAGGCCCAAACTGCTTCAGGTAGGCGGTTTGCCCAATCCCTTTTATGCATTGCTACTATCTTTGTTAGAATGGCCTCAATTTCTTTGTTAGTAACCTCTGCTTGCCCATTTGCTTGTGGGTGATAGGGTGTAGATTTTTTATGCCGGATATTATACTCCACCAATGCTGCTATGAAATTTGATGTGAACTATGCCCCCTGGTCTGTAACAATTGCTCTAGGTACCCCATATTGGGTAAAAATTTCCTCATACAAAAACTCTACAACTTTATTGTCTCTGGCTTGTTTTATTGCTCTTACTTCAACCCATTTTGTCAGATAATCAGTGCACACTAATATATATGATTTGCCATTAGAAGGTGGGTCAATTGGACATATAAAATCCATACCCCATTTATCAAAAGGGGTAACAACAAGGTGAGGTTGTAGAGGCATTTCATCAGACCTTGTTGACCATCCCATTCTTTGACATCTATCACATTTTCTGGTATATTTCATAGCATCCTTATGAAGACTAGGCTAATAGTATCCTGTATTGAGGATTTTCATAGCTGCCCTTTTAGCAGCAAAATGGCCCCAACAAGGCTCATCATGGCAAGCATGTAGGATGTCATATGTTTCATCTTCTCTAATGCACCTTCTCATTACATTATCTGGCCCTATGTAAAACAAACATCCCGATAGCCATGTAAATGGAAAACTCTTTTCTATCAGTATCCTCTTTTCCTTTGGTGAAAAATATGATGGAACTTTTCCTGCCACCAAGTAATTTGCTATTTTTGCATACCATGGTGTATGAATGGTGATGGAAAACAAATGCTCATTTGGAAATGAGTCATCAATTGCAGGTTCTTCAGGTTGATTTGTTAGCCTAGATAAAAAATTTGCTACTACATTTGCTTTCCTAGGCTTGTAATATCAAATTCTTGCATTAGTAGTAACCATCTAGCAAGTCTGCCTGAGACAACTGGTTTGTTCATTAGGTACTTGATTGTTGTATGTTCAGTATGAACAAATACCTGATATCTTGTGATATAATGCCTGAATTTATTGAGTGTATAGATGACAACTAACATTTGCTTTTCTGTGACAATATAATTGAATTCTGCACCTTGAAGATTTTTGCTGATGTAGTAGACTGCATTTTCAATACTTCCATCTTTTTGTCCCAAAATTGTTCCAACTACGTGATCAAAAGCATTTGTATGTATGTGAAATGGAGGAGCCCATTTGGGTCCCTTAAGAACGGTGTTTGAGTTAGAACAATCTTAAAATCCTGGAATACTTTTTCACATTCTGTTGTCTATTGAAATTTGTATCATTTAGTAACAACCCATACAATGGGCTTGCTATTGTGTGTAATGTCCCCTTCTCAGTGATGTGCATTCAGTGGTCCATTGGCCTATTCCGGAGACTCGTAGGCTATTTGGAAAGGAGAATTAGGGTTTCCTATTTTCAAGGAGGATTCTTTGGTGTTTTCAGGGCGTATATGTGGGAGTTTGACAGTTTGGATTCTGGATTCCTTCTGGGTTTTCAGAGAGCTTCAAGATGGTTTGACATGCATCTGCATCGGGTGACTTTTTCCTGACTCACTATTTTTAGTAAGTGCGATGGCTACTCAGAATGTGGTTAAAATCACTTTGGAAACACTTACTATTTTTAGTAGTATGCTATTTTTAGCAGGATGTCAGCTGGTCTGTTCAAATGGCTATTTCCGGCAGGTCAGTTTGAGCAATTGGTCTTCCAACATTTTTTGGTGCTATTCTTGGCAAGGATTCTGCGGCTCAGCTCAGATGACTATTTTTGGCAGTTCAGTTCAGAGCCCCAACTCAGTTCAGTTTTGGTGATTTCCAGCACTTCAGTCTCCGGCTCAATTTGGCAATAATCAATATTTGAGGAGAAGGTATTTTAATATATTAATACCTTAGGCATGACGTATTAATATTTGATTATTTTATGGATGGACGACTTAGGAAGGGAGAAAATATTAATTTTATCCTAAGTCTATTTGGGCGAAATTTGCATATGACTTCAAGGGGGTTGTCATGGTGTTAATAAGTAAATTATAACTCGAAGGCAAATGAGCGATTTTCTAAGTATATTGCCTTAGTAATATTTTTTATTTGGAAGTCATAGTTGGGCGCCCACTTTACCCTTTATTTTATGACACTTATATTTATTAAAAAGGGCGAACTTGTGCAAGGAAATGAAATGAAATGCAATGCTAAATGTGGATGAAATGGAATGGCATTTGGTTTGGGCGTATTTCAAGTGCATTTGAATTTGAATTTGGTTGGCATAAAGTTATAAGTGACTTGGGCTCTCATTTTGGTATCTTGAAAATTTGTAATGTTATGCTGTCGGTTTGGCGACAGAACTTGAGGCTTCGGAGTTGTCTCCCTAGTGCTACCCGGTTTCGTACTTGAAATACAGTCGCTAGTTGTGCATTGTATTCTCCTACATTCTTAGAGTTTACCATAGACATTTTTGGTGTTGAATTGATTCTGGAGGCTCGCTGGTTTTGCCTATGGCTGAAGCATATTTTCGATCACACCTCTTTGCTGAAGCGACTAACGGTTATGGGTATCAGCTCTATCTTCCTTCCCAGCACTGGCGATAAAATTTGTAAGTTTATAGCACGTTTGTTTGAGTTTTGAGTTTATTATGCCAAATCAAAATTCTTAAGCTAGGCGTGGGTTTTTTGTTTTGCATTGGGATGCGTGCAAAATAAATAAGGGTTTGTTTGGGGTGTGGTTTTGATTGGTTGTCATTGCTGATGATGTACGATGGGTTTGGGACTGGTTTGAGTTGATTTGGATGTAAAATGAGAGAGTTATGAGTATTTTGGTATTTCTATAGGCTACTGGTTTGTACTTTTAGCCTACAGATTGGTTGTAACAGAAATTTATATCCTTATTGTAGAAATCTGCATTACTCTCCTTCTTTCATCTCTATTATTGTAAGGTTAGGTAGTAGTACTACTAACTAGTTCTATCTTTGTAACTCTCATCCCACTGAATAAGTGGAAGAGGCTGGCTTGCCGCCTAGTATTCAGCAAATTTGTAATTTTTAGTCCTCCCACTGAATAAGTGGTCGAGTGATAAGTTAATGCAATTGTCCTCCCGCTAAAATATGCGGTTGAGTGATGTCTTAATGTAATGTCCTCCTGTTGAAATATGCGGTAGAGTGATTGAATCTCAGTTTCTTGTCATTTTTCCCTTGGTCGGTTTACCGCCAAGAGTTTGGTTTCTATCCTGCTGGATAAGTAGAAGGGGCCGGCTTGCCGCCTAGGCATTGTAATTTCAGTTGATTGTTGTTGCTAACGATCCCCGGAACACCGTATGCTCTCACCTTCCCAGCTTGGGCTCTCAGTGAACAAAAGGTGGAAGGGTTCCCTTTCAGCAGTTTGGATTATTTCTCTAACCTTAACGGGTTATTTGTTGTGGATGATTGTTATTGGCCTAAAAACAAAAAAAAAATAACTGGGATATTATAGTGGTATCAGAGCTGGTTTTCCTGCCAGCCTGTGTGTTCAAATTGATCAAAGCACAAGTTGTCCCTTCCATCCTGTTGGGTCGTGGTTGTTTGGTTGCATATCAGAGTTTGGAAGATGTCTACTATAGATAAGTCTATTTGTGAGTTAATGCAAGGATTGATTAATTTGATGAAGGATCCAGATATTAAAATGGGGTTTGTAAAGGTTCTTGCAAAATCCAAACATAAGGAAGAGTCTGAAAACAATATCTTTAATACAAAGACAAATGATGGAGTTGGTGTTTTGACACCTAACTTTGAGACAGTGCTTCATGAAAACTTTGTGGTGATGCATGCACCTAC
This sequence comes from Cryptomeria japonica, assembly GCF_030272615.1. NCBI lineage: Eukaryota > Viridiplantae > Streptophyta > Pinopsida > Cupressales > Cupressaceae > Cryptomeria > Cryptomeria japonica. The sequence continues at coordinate 311,912,547 of NC_081414.1, forward strand.
CATTGATGAGGTTGTCATTCAAGAAGAAGAAACAATATTTGAGGTTGTGCATGATGAATCTCTTAATGTTTCTTATGGAGATAGTGATAGTTTTGAATACACTCATGTGCTTCTAAAGGAAGAGCAGATGAAAATTGAAGATGTTAAACAAGAGGGAAAGATTAACAGATTGTTGGATGGAGATTCATGTTATGAAGCTGAAAATATTGCAGCTAATGATGAAGTTCCTAGTGACCAAGAGGCTGTCCTATTTTGGGAGTTTAAAAAATACCAAAATGATGACATTCAAGGGGCAGATTTAGAGGACCAATCAAAAATTGCATTTCAAAATAATGGGGTTGAGACTCGTAGTTTGAAGAATGAGCTTGACCAAATTCTAAAAGTCTTTGAGCAATGTCCTAAATTGGAATTTTCAGATTTAAGACAGCATGATTGTTGGTCTAAGTTGGAAAAAGGAAATACTTCCCAGATCGTTGATAACCCATTGTTTGAGATGGGTAAAGTGAAAACATATGACAATCCACTGTTTGAGTGGGAAGATGAAACATCACGTGGTTCTAGCATTGCTCTTGGTGAGAATAACAATGTGTGGAAATTAAGAGAAGATTCAAGATCTAAGTTGGATGATACTTGGAGCTATGGTGAGCACTTTTTAACTAAACAAAGTAATCAGCCCTTTAGCACTTGGGATCCGGGTATGATGGCACCTAGTGATGACAAGGAACCTGTGTGGGATGAATTTCCCTTTGATCCTGATGAAGCTCAAAAAGCAGATTGTGTTGTAGAGTTAGAGGACCATATGGTTTTTGATGATGGAAAGTTTAAAGAGGTTCTAAAATGCAAATCTGATTCACCCATTCATGAAGTTGGTAGTAAGCAAAAAGTTGAAGATTTAGTAGAATCTGATCCTCTTCATGATATTGAGCAATTGCAGCTAGTGGGTGGTGAAGAAAAGGAGTCTTGGAGCAACTTCATGGGCAGCAAAGACAAGAAACAAAGTTCTGATTTTCAGTTGCAGCCAATGACTAGTACACCAGCATTAAATGTTCACGAGTGGAAGGATAAATTCATGAGGTCCTTTGAGAATGAGGTGCGAGTTCTATCTGGGTTTGACCATACACATAGTTTGATAGAAAAACTCTATTGGAAGGCTCGAATGGAAGAGAGACGGAAGGGAGTTAAGGATGAAGTTGCTCTCCCTAATCTGCAACTCATCAAAGACTCTTTGGAGACATTGAAATCAGAGTGCATACAATTGATCACATATTCTGATTATGCCATCGAATCAGCAAAGAAGATCCTTAGTGATTTCCAAGGAAAAGAGAGGAAAGTTGAAGAGCTTACTCTTGAGCTTGAGTCAACAAAGGACATGTTAGAAAATACTCAGTTGGTTCTAATGGAGGTAGAAGATTAGTTTGCTGATTTCAAACATTTAAGAGAGAAAGAGAATAGAGAAATGGCCAAGGAGATCAATCAGATAATGGAGGAGCTTGATTGCATTCAGGAGGAGTATGATCTTGTTCTTTGTCCCCAAAGATCTGAAAAAGTGATTTTGGAGCAAAAGAATGTTTGGGTGGAACCTGACTTTGATAGTAATCAACAGGTTGATAGTCCGTTGTTTGATACAGATGCTGATTGGACATTTCTTAATCCACTTTTCAAGTTTGATGTGGGAATTCCTTTTGACTTCAGTGGTGAGCTACCCCTACTATCCTTCAATTAGCAAAAAGCTCAACTATCAAGCCAGATGGGATTATAGAAGATATTGTTGTAACTCTAGATTCTTGGGAGTATCTAGCTGACTTCATGATCTTATCTCGTAAAGCTACCTTAGGAGGATATCCAATAATCTTGGGGAGACCATAGCTGGCCATAGTAAATGCCTATATAGGATCCAAATCAGGAGATATGATCATTTCCAATGGAGATAGTACTAAGAAACTTGTCCTGTATCCTCCCGTTCAACCACATGAAGAATCAAATTAGCTAATTTGGCTAGACATAGGTGAAGAACGGGAGGAGGTGAATTTTGAGGTAAAGTTAATGATGATTGATAAGAGTCCTTTTCTGCAAATACAAGATGTGTAATATCCCAGTAATTTTTTTTTTGTTTTTTAGGCCAATAACAATTCATCCACAACAAATAACTTGTTAAGGTTAGAGGAATAATCCAAACTACTGAAAGGGAACCCTTCCACCTTTTGTTCACCGAGAGCCCAGACTGGGAGGGTGAGAGCATACGGTGTTCCGGGGATCGTTAGCAACAATAATCAAACTAAAATTACAATGCCTGGGCGGCAAGCCAGCCCCTTTTGCTTATCCAGCAGGATAGAAACCAAACTCTTGGCGGTAAACCGACCAAGGGAAAATGACAAGAACTGAAGTCAAAAGGAATTCCAGAGATTGAGGGGGAGCTAATTGAGATGAATGTAGAACAATATCCAAAGACTCATATGTCTCCTCAAAAGATAAAGAGACCTCCTCCAAGTGTTGTACAAAAGTATCCACAATCATGTCAACCTCTAAAGATTGATCATGTAGAGAATGCACAAGAGGGTCAGAGTGATCCCTCGCAACAATCAAAGAAGGATCATCTTCATCAAAGAGAAGATGAATGTCATCAATGGTATCTCCCAAATTTGCAATGTTTGTCAAGTAGGCATCCCAATCAACTGAAGCTGGAAGACATGAAATATCCTGCTGCACTAAATCATAAGAAGGCAAAATTGTCGCACTAGTTGCATCATCAGGTGCAATAGGTGGTGTGATATCAATAGAAGGAGATGAAATGCAAGGCTCAAGAATGGGTTCACATGTGAGAATCCCCAAGTTCAAATGCCCAAAGTTCTCCTCAAAATATGAATCATCAACATAGGAAGAACCAACCTTATCAATAGGACCAAAATCTGAAAAAGAGTACAACCGAGATGCATGATCAACCACCCCAGTCGCAATGATAGCTCCACTCTCTGAGTCTCTAATGATAACTGAATTAGGTGTGAACTCCACAGTTTTCCTAGTTGCCCCATGTGTGATTTGATAGATGGAAAGAAGATTATTTGTCAAGTGGGGTACACACAACACATCATCGAAGGAGTTATCCCCAATGGCAATAGATCCTTTCCCAATCACATCCATGTATATATGATTGCCCATCAAAATCTGCGGCATGCGGCAAGGCTCAAATGTAGAAAACATAGACTGCGAAGATGTCTTATGATGAGAAGCTCCTGAATCTAGAAGCCATCTCCCCGAATCATGACTTGTAGTAGCACAAAGAGCTTGTCCCTTTCCTTTATCTATCCCAAAAGAGTGATCCTTTCCTTTATCCTTGGAAGAAGAATCCGATGTAGACATTCTAGAAGGTAGGTTGATTCTATTCTTCTCAAGAAGATTCTTCAACTCATCAATATCCTTCTTATAACAATGATGTTCATCATGTCCTGACTTCTTGCAATATCCACAAAATAGATTGTCCTTATATGATTTCCTCTTAGGTGAGAATGGTGAATCACCTTGTGGAGAGGAAGATTGTGCTCCATCTTGATGTGGTTTTGACTTAAATTTCTTTTGATTTTTGCCTTTTCCTTGATTGCTTTGATTCCTTTTATTAGCCACCAAAGCTTGTGACTTTGAAGATTTGAGAATCCCCATCGTGGTCAACTTAGATTGCTCAAGTATCAACATCTCCGTGAATGAATCAAATGAGGGAGAAGTGTATGAGGAACCTTGAGCTAACCTATGGGTGTGAAAGCTAGATACAAAGGCTGCATACTCTAAAGGAAGCTTTTCCAACAAGTTATAAACCAATTGAGCATCCTTTTTGTCAATTCCACAATCCTTTAGCTTTGCTCTTAGCTCAGTTGCTTTTGTGACATAATCTTGGATTGTATCAAAATCCTTGGGATCCAAAGTTGTGAGTTCACTATCAAGCTTGTAGCCCTTAATCTCATCAACTTGACCATACAATTTCTTAAAAATATCACAAGCCTCTTTAATTGTTGTACACTTATCAATGTGAAAAATGAGGTCATCTGATACATACTTTCTAAGAGTTCCAAGTGCCATAGCATTCTTAGTAAGCCATTCAATTTGAGCATTAGGATCAGCCTTAGGATTAGGAGGTGCTGTAATAGTTTCATTTACATAATGAATGAGTCCTTTTTCCATTAGTTTACTCCATGCCTTAATCTTCCATGATGCATAATTATGAGGAGTTAAAAGTGGAAATTTAGGAGAGCCCATAGCACTAAAATGAAAAAACACAAGATAAAGAGAGGCACAATCACACAAGACACCCCCCCAAAATACTCAATCAAGAAATCCCCCCCCAAAATGGTGATTTTGGCACTTTATACTTAGTGCATATACAATGGGCCACTTGCAAAACAAGGCAAAGTGGACTTCTGATTTCAATTTACAAATTCTCAAAATGAGATCTAAGAGACTTCAACGAATACTGCTAGTGATCTAAACTGAGATCCAAGCAAAATGCAAGTACCAAATATGTCAAAAATGGCCAAATACTGAAAGTACAATTTCTACTTAAAATCAATTCAAACAAATGACAGATTATGAAAGTAGATGAAAAAATATGCACTTTCAAAAAAAACGGCACTTGAAAAGGAGTCCATATGAACCCAAACGAAGCCTCCAAAGTTGTAAAAATCGGGATTTCACGATTTCCAAAAAACCTATATCCGAAAATCAGAAAAATTCTGCACCACTGTACCGATCACGAAATTCTACCCCAAAACAAAAAAAATTGCTCGAAAAAACGAGTCCGGATGAGTGAGATATCGTTATTTGAAAATTGCCTGCAAAATTATAATTTCTGAAAAATTTTCGCCGTAGCGTCAAAATTCAAATGCCTTTAGATTTGGCCTCTGAAGTCCGATTTGGATGAAACAAAAGGCAAAACTGACTTTCTTGGACCTCCTTAATTCTATGGTATCCTCAGATTTGACCCATCAAGCTTCAATAATAACCTGCAATAGAAAACTCCAAAATACACAACCCCAAATAGCATCAAATTTCTCTCAATTAGCAAACCAATGACACTCTAATGGCTCTAATACCATGTGAGACATGAACCAGCTCTGATACCATGTGAGATTTTGCCAAGATCAAGAGGCAATGGAAAGCACAAATAAGAGAGACAAAATATATGATAGAAATAAACTGTATTCTATCAAGATGAAAATACTGATCAACTGGATCATCAATCGTTGTTGTTTATACAATGAATATGAGCCTGCTTATATAGGCAAGGCTATATGGATATGTAAGCACACAAACATGACATGTGGCTCAATAAGAAACAAGGGTAGGTAGGAAATAGGTGTGGGTAGGTAGGAGAAACAATATAATATTCCACATGAGGTGGATCACCCACTGAATGTGGAGTGTAACAACAAGATCACACCATAAAAGGTGGAAATTCTCCTACACACACTATCCCAATGTGGCACAAACACCCAAGTGTCTCATACCCAAACTACTATGAAATGCATGTACCTAAGTAAACTTAAGTAAGGTGTAATAATATCCAAGATGAATAATTATTTACACCAACAATTTGTTTGTAAGAGGTGTTGCATGACGTCTTTAGTCATCACATTAATAGCAGCTTCTAGACAATGAGGGCATTCTGGACTGCTATTCCATTTATGGTTATCAACTACTAGACTACCGGTGTCCTAATATTTGGGCATTATTACTTTGCCTAACATTATATCAGCCAATTTACTCATCACATGAAGTGTTGTTGGGTCTTTCTTTTTCCTACTCGGCTTCTTAAGACATGCATCCCTAATAGCTTTACCATAAATTGGAACATCTTTAATAGCTTGGAATAAAGGAATTTTGACACATATATGTTTAAGCTGATCCAAAAAATCAAAGGCTGGCTCTGATCTAGTTTCTGTTGATACTAACCTTTGTGGGAATGGGGGTTTTGAAACTTTGGTTGGATTTTGGTTGATTTTGTTGGATAGGAAAATCATTTGAGTTTAAATTGGTATCTACTTGATCTTTTTCTTCAATAGGCAGTTCTGTGATAACAAGATAAGTAGGTGATGGCAAAGTTGTTCTTGAACGGAGGTGTATGTTACTTAAGCTCACAACATGTGCAGTATATTGGTTGAAATCTGCAGAATAAACTTGTTGCTGCTATTGTTGTTGTGGCTTATTATTGGGATTAGGAGCAGGTTGAGTTGGTATTTGAGTAGGTCGAGGTGTAGTAGCATTTGTGGTTGCAGGAGGCATAATGGTTGGTTGATTAGGCGGTGCTTGTGGTTGTTGCCAATTTGTTGGTGGTGGTTGCCACTGGGTTTGAGGATTAGGCCAGGGATTTTGCTGGTTATTCCATGGTTGTGTGCCATAGTTACCAAAATTTTGAGGGTATTGGGATTGCCAGTGATTATTAGGTGCATAAGGATTGGAATATGGACTAGTGAAGGATAAAGGATCTTGAGGCATACCTTGTCTTGGATCCCATGGCCTCCCTTGTGCTACATAGAAAATTTGGCCTTCATTATCTTCCAATGGACGAAATTCTAGTTGCATAGATTTACTTTCTATGCTTGCTAGCTTCTTGCATCTGCAATCCTTTTTCCTTTGTCTACAATGAGGACAAAATTCAGCCATCATTGCCTTTGCTTCCTCATGCTTTTGCTTTGTTTGGAGAGTGTCTATATGTGTAGCCATAATGTGGATAATATTTTGTTTGAAATTCTCCAGTAAATTGCTCAATTCCATCTTTGATACCCTTGAGTTAGATTTACTTGATGAGAGTTGGTAACCTCTAGTCTTCTTATGAGCAGCTCTGGAATAATTTTGAAAAATCTTCTTTATATCACTCCAATCAGCTTGGGTGATGTCTTCTCCCCCCATAAGGTCCAATGCATCCATGCATTCATCATTAATTTCTTTCAAAAAGACCAACTTTTGCGATTCTTCATTCAATGCATTATGCTTAGATTTCTTGAAACCAAACAAAAACCTTTCAACATAATCTTCTAGACTTTCATCTTCCTTCTGAGACATCCTAAAAATGTCATCCCCACACATATCATTGCCTCTACATTAATCTTTGCATTTCTCAAGGAATTTCTCCTTCATCACATCCCAACTTGTCATGGTATCAACACCTAGACTCATGAACCACCTGAGAGCAAATTCTTTCAATGTTGCAGGAAACAGTTTGAGCTTGTGAGCATTAGTAGTGTAGTCATAGTTCCTACATAGGATATCAAATTCAAACAGAAAGGTATTTGGGTCCTCTGTTACCAAACCATAAAATTTGGGAAGCGCTGAAGTAGGAATATTCTTGAGATTCAGAAGCCAATTCTGGTCAGGAATAGGAAACTCAAAAGTAGGTTGAGCATTATTAGCTTGGGCAGCCATATTCACTTGATAGACAACAAGGGGCCAAGGATTTTCAAGGGATTGCTCAACTAGTGGCCCTTGAGGAGGTGTTTCAAGCAGTCCCAAATCCCGAAAAAGGTCAGCAAAAGGATTTATTTCATATGCAACAAAAGGATCAAATTCGTGGTCTGTTGGTTGATCTTCAAGATTAGGTTCATTCGGAAGGAATCTCCCATAAGTATCCGTTCTCCTTCTCCTATGCATGCAAATTTTAATTCAATTTCTATTGTGCTTGCTAAGAATTAATATAATGGTTTTAATTTCTTCCTGTCTAACTCCGCTGCTTATGAAAACAAAAAGTTTTATTTCTACAGAAGTGCAATAAAAATTATTCTCTCCCTACAAACTCCTAGCTTGACACCATCCCCGACAACGATTTCAAAAATGTTGGTCCTAAACAATGGATAAATAACTAGGTACTACACCATAACTCAGATACATGAATTTTTTTACTGGGCAGCCATCAGAGTCCATCTTTAAGGTTCATATATCTTATCAACCCAAGGACGTTTAACTTGAAATGGGACAGCACAGTTTGTGCACTAAGAGCTTTTAGGAATTACTTTCATCCTAACTTTGAACATATGAAATGCTGAAATGAATTCTCACAAAGGAAATACTTCTAACTATATCCTAATACAAAGAAATTCTATTTATGCCTTATTTTGAAATATAAATTTCTTAGCTCGACATAAACAACTACTTTGTTCTGCTTTGGCTGCAGGAATAGTCACAGAATTGCAGTTTAGTGGCTGCGGGAACAGAAAGTCTACTAGAAATAGAATGAAGCTAACTTAGAAAATGAACGCGCAGAAAATAAACATGTAGAATCTTGACCAAGTGGGCCCCCTTGGACAAGTCATCTGAACAAGTAACAACAAAATTAGATTGTTAATTTCTCACAACCACATCATATGTTTAAACAGTACAATAAAGATAAAACACAACTTTTTCAACTTTCTCAAGAAGAACAGAGAGAATTTATAGAATGACTAAACTCTAACTATCTACCATATTAGCTGCCCCACTCCTAATATCTAGGAGGAGGGCTTTTATTGAAACATAAAATCTAAGAAGCAAACGAGACTAAAACTGCTCCTTGACTGGTCCTTGAAGTCTTCAAGTGACACTAACAGCTGGTGGCCGCATCATAATAGTCTTGATCTCTTCTTTGCTTTGCTGTTCAGGACTCTTTCAAAATTCTGCCACATCCTGTTGATCGCCTTTGATCCCATCTCGGCAACATTAGAGTGTTTCAACCAGTTGCATCACCAAGGTTAACGTACCAAAAATCTAACACATTCATGATTATTTAAAACACAAGATTTAATATCATCCAAAGATAAAGATATACTTATATTGCATCCATTAACTTGTTATAGCATCACCATAAGAGTTTTAGGATATAAACAGTATGTTCAGCATTATAACTCAAAAAGACATTATCACAAAGTATATACTCTTGGGAATATTAAAGCAAAGTCTTAAAACATCATGAAATGTTTGAAATAGTATTTTGGGGGTTCATCTAGTTGTCCCTTTTTTGCATTCTTATGTTTCCTTTTCCTCAATCACAACCCACTCCTTTCCAAAAGAGACCTAGCGGAATATAGCTTTTTGTACTTATGTTGAACACAATCCTGGTTATATGATAAAGTAGATACCTTGTGTGTTAAATTGGGCTCATGGTTTGGCTAACATGATTCCAAAAGTGCTTCAAGATCAGCTCTGGTATGAAACTTGGATGAGAATATTCCAATCAAACATATTACAGGCAGTTTCTATCCTCCCTATAATGCCTTTCCAAATTTTGTTTCTAATCTTTAATGTGTAGCTGCTTCTGCATAATGCAATCCTCATATTTCAAGGACATATATCTGGATACAACTATGCTTGACTTTTTGCTTTTAACAAAGTATCCTTTGATATCCCTCTTTGGGTAAGTTTTGGATCATTGATATGTTTTTGGATTGATATTGCTGTCCTTCAAATGCATAATGAAAGAGGTGTTGAATCTCATATTGTAGTTGTTCAATAGACTCTCACATGTCCCATGACCTTTTTCCATGTAACTCCTGCACGGTAGACTTTTTTTGTTCTCCAACTTTTGGTATGTCCTACTGCAACTTTTGCCCACCCTCCCATAAAAATGTATTGTGGGTATGGTCCAAAAGATTACAAGAGATGTGAATGTAAAACCAATGTGGCATAAACAAGATGTAGTCACGTGTGCACATCTCCACTAAATAGGGAAAGTATAAGTCACATGATGCAAATATAACCTATCTAAGTTAGCTTATGCTATCCTAGGCGTATGATAAATCAAATAAACTAAATATAAGAAAATAAAATAATGCACCAACATGATAACGTCTTCTTTCTGCATCAATCCATCTATCAGTCTTAACTGCACTTCTTGAACTTCATCCAGTTGGCCCTGGTAAATACAAGATCAATGGAAGTTCGTGACATGGAAAAGCAGGTGGAAGAACTATTAAGTTTTTTCAAAAAAGAAAAAGAAAAAAAAGAAATATGATTACTAACATCCTTTTCAAAATATAATGCTGCTTTCTCCATATTAATTAAAAACAAGTCACCTTTTTGTTGGCTTAGTGTTTGTTCACTTTTCACATTTACTCTTGTAGTCTAGTTATTGTTTTATTCGGGTTTTGGGTTCTTTTTCTGGTCTATATTTTATAGTCTCAGATGTAGGAGTTGATGATCAACCACAAGAGTCAAGAATCATTTGCAAGCAAAACACCTATCACACAAAAGAGATCAAGCAAAGATTGTAACTAGAGAATTCTCTATTATTTCACAAAACAATATTGGAGATACAATTATAGTGAATGAATGATTCTTATAAAGGATGAATGAAATTGTAGGTGCAAACCCTAATGCTAAAATTAGGAGAACTAAAGCAATGCATGGTAGGAGCTAAATTAAGTTCAACTACATCTAGATAAGCAAAATCTAGATTAACAAAAAACACCTAAGTTAGCTTAAGTGAAAAAGTAATTAAAGGATCTAATTTTATAAATAATTAGATAAAGTGTCTTAATTACTCCAACATCAAACACATCAATGTACCTTTAGTTTGTTGATCTTATGATTGGTAATTTGGAATAACTGTAGAAAACCAGATATTGTGTTTTGGTCTTCATACATGGTCTTCTAGTTGTATAAATAAACTTTTTTGATGATGAAATCATGTACGCTGCCAATCTCACTGTATTAAGGTTGTCGCATTGAAGACTAGAATCATGCAATGATTGAGATTTATAACATCTAAGTTGTATGTTGACTATGGGGTATGAACTAATGATGTCATTTGGATGTCTAGACTGTCGCTCACGTGACACTCCAGAATTTAATAAAAGTTTTTGTTCATTATTTCTTAAAACGTATAGTTTGCTAGAAATTATCATGGATTTTTCATTAGTTTTACTTGTTAACATGTAGGTAATGGCTGCACTAGGAACTATTGAGCAGCTGATTGAAAACAAAAAGTTTGATGTTCTACATGAAGATAAGTATGTTTGTATCTTCCTTTATTGTTCTCCTTTCAAGAATATTTTCGTTCTTGTAATTGCTTTTGGAATTATGCCTCGATGCATCTCTTGTTCCATGCATATTTAGTTTACAAAGAAAGGGATGGTTTTTTATGATAAGTAGTAGGAGGTATGGGAAGCGTATGAAGTAGAAAATCAGATTTTAATTTTATGGATACAAATTGCTTCATCTGGGTTTGATTCATTCCCATAATTCTAGTCAAAAGAGACTCATTCTTGAAAGGTTCTCTAATGATTTTCAAATCTGTCATTAAAGGTTTAATATCTTCAACTTAGTTATTAGATATCAAGGCACATGTATCCTTTTTACAACAGGAGAGTTGATCAATTATTTGTTGCTATGGAATACAGTACTTCGGTTAATGATGTGAAACAAGAGATTGCCAAGAGAAAACTCTGTGAGATACATTACTTGAAAAATATGTTAGAGAAGGTAATTGGTTCTAAGAGTGCTAATGAGTTTGCTGTATTTCTTTATATGAAAGTGCCAAGTCATAAGACTTTACTGCTTTATTTTCCTCCAAACAAAATTTTGTACCACTTAGATATGGTGTTTTGGGTGCTCCAGGTGCAGGAACAAAATGAAAAGGACGAAAAATATTTAGAAGTATTGCGGAAGTCAGTAGATGATCTACCCAATGCTAATAGTGCTGTTTCCAAGGCACGTACTTTTTCATTGTCTTGTTTTTGCATTTATAGGACACAACTATGGGCTTCCTTACCAATTTCTTTTGTGTTTTTCCATTTATGGTTTCTTGCAGTTGAAAGAATGCAATGGAACTCTTCAACAAGCATCCCAGAGCATGAAATCGCTATAGTGTAGTGCATTCTCATTATGACTTGCATGTTGAGGTATAACTTTATTCTCTCTGTTTGTTTTATTCTCAAGTCTCTTGGTTTTTTAACCTCCTAATGTTCAATGGGACTTTCTGGGTGTTACAGGGTCTTCTTTGCAGTCTGAAACTTAAGAATTGTTTTGGCTGACTAATTGGTATTATGGTGGAGGGTGTTTTTGTTTTTACACCGTGTTTCCTTTTTTGCTACTGGATCTTTTCGGAGGAAACGGGATCCCTAAAAGAAGCATGGAGGAATTAATATATTATTTTAGTATTTAATCTGTTGTTTATGTAGAGACAATGGGCAAGGTCTGGAGATTTATGAAACTAAATATGTAAAAGATGTTTATAAAAGGCTCGATGCAATAATATCACTTGAACTAGAATAGAACTGTAATTGATTTGTAAATATGTATTATAAGTAGGAGATCTGATTTATTTTCCTAACTAAAAAACAAAAATTATGTAACATAGTTTATTGGATCCTTGGGAGTGAATTATAGTACCCCATCTTAATTTTATGAACTAAAAAGTAAAAATATGGACTGTACACCATTGAATCAATGTCAATAAATTGCAATGCCCAATGAAGTCATAATGGGAACTAATGTTACAGTCAGAAAAAGTAAATCAAAAGCAGGGGAAGTATAACAACTATTGGAATGGTTTTGACACCATTGCTTCTAAGTTTAGAGAGTTTTTGCTTATGTGTAATAAGCATATATTCATGTTAGTGGGGTAGTTTCAGTTCCAACACTTAGAAATTGATTTGCACCAAACCTTTGAATGACATTGAATGGTTTTGGGTGAATTTGAATGCTGAACATCTATATGCAAGATTGAAGAAACTTAGTTCACATGATGTCAGCACTAGTTTAGGATCACTTAAGTTGACTTTTGGGACTTCCTATTCTTTTAAAATGATTTGTGTGATACATTTGTTCGGGACAATGGATTTATTTTTCATTAAATTGCAATCAAATTCAATTATGTCATGGTCTTGATATCAATTTATTGAGGGTTCAATGTTTTTTAACACATTGTCAAATTTGTCTTTGTATAAAACCCATTATCCAACACTCAAGTTATAGCTTAAATCTACCCTTGGACAGCCACACATTGTGCACGATCTACTTAGACATCACTAATATCAGAACAGCATGGAGGAATGCACACATGCTTGCCATACTTCAATGTTTTAAGGAAATTCAGCAATAGCAGCATGAACATTCCATGATGATATAAGAGAAGGCAAAATAAAACATGACATATCAAAGTGCAAAAGACGCAATAAACCATATTCATGTATTTTTTATTGTGAATAGCATGTTTGTCTTTATAACATCAATATTTCCTTCTAATTAGTGATATCAACAAATATGTGTATTGAGTAAGCTATGTATTAAGGGCATGTAAGGTGTCACAACCCATTTTGTTTACATTAAATCACTCATTAAATATTTATAATGTAGATTTAAAATAATTAAAATTGAAGATTATATCAAACAATGGAATATTATGGACATTTGATTTTGAGTTTATGGAACGAATACTAATGAAGCTTTTACATATGGTATCAGAGCTCTGGGTTCAACACTAGGGCCTTGTGTCTATTATGCTAAGTTGCGACTCTTCGTTCATAGGACCCTTTGAGTGGCACTCAGTGCATGCTTGTGTAAGTGCTTGTTGTGAGTTAGGGGTTTAGGCTTGTTGCTTGGATTTCTTGGGTGTCAATTTAAAAGCTTCAATGTGAATCAACTCGAGTAGTGTGAGAGGAGGAAGAGTGCCTCCTAGACCTTATTGCATCTATCAAGGAAAGGAAGATACCTCTGGTTGAGAGTCCCTTAAAGATGAAAATGATCACTCTCCAATATGTTGCTCTTTGTGTTGGGTCTTTGTGCATATGTGTGTGTTATTGGTAGTGATTCTAGTTTCCTACTTTTTGTTTTCCACTGTGTGATATGTTTGTTAGACCCTCGTGTGCCAAGAAGTGTTTTCATATGCAATGGCCTTCATGATGTCTCATTTTCTATTAAGTGTAAAGTGAAGGGATCCTTGAGTGGTCTTGGTTGTGCTTTTGTGCTCTATTTGGATGGTGTGATTGTAGATTCTCTTGCTTGGAATTGTACGTGAATGATCAAACTTCTAATTGAACATTATGAACTATAGTTTATGAGTGATGGATTCAAGGTGAAAGTGTTGCATGAAGCAAGTGCATGTCCCTTATCATGATGAATCTTTGCATGATTGAATGCTGGTTGTTCCTTGCATGAGTGACTATGTAAAGTGTTGTTGGCTTTGAGTTTGAACATGCCTTAATTTAGCTTTGTTTTGTGAATGTTTGTTGAAGGTGATCATGTGCATCATGGCTTTGCAATTTAATTTTCCTTGTGAATGTAGTGCTTCAATTGAGCCCAATCCTAGTGTGGGAAAAAAAAACATGTGTATGTTGTACAACCCTTGCATATACCTCCTTGCATAGTGATGTGAATGTGTTGCATTGAATTTGTAAGTGCTTGCAAGTTGAGTGTGGTTGCATGATTAAGGAAAATTGATGTTTGTGTTTGCATTGTGTTAGAGTCTTAGAAGACTCACTTTTGTAGTGTGCTTGGGAATGTTTTCCAACACACTTTGTATGTTGTATTCCAAGGTGTTATGTAGCGTTTACTCCCTCAAATGTGGCCAACATTGGTCACTTAGTTCATGAAAATGTTTTTTTCAAGTTTGTTAGTTTATTTTGGTTATTAATGAAATTTTTAATTGTTATAAGGGTTGGCATTGAAATTTTTTAATTTTCTTATGTTAGTCTAGTCACCAAGCTTGTTTATCTACCTATTTTGTGAACTTGGTCACATTGCTTATTATTGAATTTGCATGCATTTTATGAATTTTAGTTGAAATTTATTATTCCCCCCTTTGGGATTTATTTCAATCCTTGTGGTGGCTAGCTTGTGTTTTATATTGTTGGTCTTGTGATGTGTTAATGTTGTTCTTTATCACATTCATGATGAACATTGATAAAATGTATGAGGGAGTAGATAGATGATAATGTGCTAATCCTAGATTTGTATTAGGATTGTGATTGAAATAAATCTCCCGCTTCTTGTGAGTATTAGAGGATATTGTGGATTGATTTTGAAAAATTAAGAAATGCTTGCTACAAGTGGCCTATATTGATGTGAATATTGATATTGACTAGTGTGTTGGAAGTTGTGAGATCCATTACATGCATGTGAATCTTTTAATTGTGAGTTGGTGTGGATGCCCTTTGTGTTTGATGATGAGTGACATTTGATTGTATCTTCGCTTTAGTGCATTGATGTTTTCTTGATCAAGCTTGAGTCATTTCATGAATATAAGGTCAATTTATAGATGCTATAAAGCATGTTGTGATGAGATGGACATATGTTTTAGGTCACATGAGAGTAGGCATGAATGACAATATGAACATATTGTCTAGGTCACATAATTAATGAGATGAACTTATTGACTCTTCAGGCCACATAAGAGTGGTCGTGAGTGATAAATGGATACACTTATAGTGTCATATGAAAAGGTGTGCTTGATAAGAACTTATTCTTAATGTGAGATTGCATGAAATTTTAATAAGATAGTTATATTCTCATCCATTAAAAGATAAATGCAATATTTCAATCTATTGTTAAATGAAAAGGTATAGGTTGACATGATAAACTAGTTGTATAAACCATGATAAGAGATAAGAAAGTTGGGATCTTGAAATTTGAAATTAAGGTACATCTTAAAGGTTCTCTTTACATGGTATGAATAAGTATATTATATTATGTTGAGCTTTACTCCTAGATAATGACTGCAAAGTGTTGTGCAAAGATATTAAATTGTAATATGTGTATTTCATTAATGACCAAGCCATGATTTAGCCTAATGATTCTTTACTTATGTATGAATTTGAAAGTAATTCAATTGAAAATCATTATGTGATAGAGAAGCCAACCAACAAGGTTCAATGGGATCAATATTTTGTAGAAAGTGCTACACAGGAGAAAACTAAAGATATACAACAATTATTCCTCAATTATTTTCAGAATTTATATTTTAGTTTTGGTTTGCTTAGATAGACATCAAGATGATGTCTTCCTAGAGGGGAGGGATGTCAAAATCCATTTTGATTACATTAAATTGTTTATAGTAAATATTTAGTATGTAGATTTAAAATAATTAAAGTTGAAGATTATATCAGATAATAGAAGATATTTGATTTTATGGTATGGATACTAATGAGGTCTTTACATGAGACCATAAAAGACTGTACACTTCTTGAATCTAAAAAGGGTTTCCGTAGTTCATAAGTAATAATTTATTTTGCAATGTGAGGGTCATTAGGATTGCTTGGTGGGCTACTTTAAGTGTAGTTTTAAAGTCTTTGAAATGAGGTGATCAATTTTTGTCTTCTTTGTTTTATGCATGGTATTCCAATTCCATGGAGTAAAATTCAACTCCTCAATTTTAAAACATGGAAAATTTGGTAAAAAATTAGGTAAATAAAAATTAAGTTATATTTGTAAAAATAGAGAATTTTTTATTTTGTTATTCATGTAAAAATTTGTATATAGGGATTCAAAATAAATATAATACATATTTTCAATTATAAAAAGAGTTTTTTTTAAAATAATTGTTGTACGCATAGTTAAGAGTGTTTATGTAAAAAATATATGATTGGATACAAGTGTTATCATCAACTAACACATTGTTATCATCAACTAACACAACCTACTATTATAGGGGCAATCCAATATTTTATATCAGATTCTTATTAGGATAAAATTAAAAGAAAAACCTTTCGTGTTTAAAATTTTAACTAAAAATTAATCAATGTAAGGTTAGAATGTCCTAGTCTTACCCTAATGTAAAAGATTATAGTCTCCATGTGTTCTTATTATTTCTTTTCTTGAGTTATTTTAAAAATGAGTAAAAAAAAGAAAGCTAGACAAATAAATATTATAACCACTTTATGAATCACTTGAAAAATCACATGATAAGTTAGGTGTATAGTGTTTACATTGGGTTACTCGCAAGTTTTGGAAGTGTATTGCTATTATGTTTCTATAAATGGCTTGATCACTTAGACTAAAATATGTTAGTGGATCCCTATACTCAATGAAGTATATTGTGTTTAGGAAATCATGTTCTAGGGTGCCATTGGAGGGGATTGACCGATTTGGGTGTACCATTGTATGAAAAAAAAGAGAAACAATGCAAATTAAATAATTTGCACAAAATAAGAACATGTTGCAAATATTTGATAGTAATAAGCAACTTCAAGGGGAAAACTCAAGAATATTTTATATGAATAAAATTCACAATATGATCATCATTGGAATTTTTTAGTGTCCCAATCCCAAATGAGGTTGATTTAGCATATTATATTTATGTTCCTGGACTCATTAATAGAATTAATTAAGGTGTATGTGGTCCATAGTAGGTTATCACATATCTTGATATATGCTATAGGCTAAGGGTGTAGCATGTCCCTCCCCTTAAAAGAAACATTACCCTTAATGTTGATGATCTATGGATTCCTTTGTAGGGATGCTTCATTCTTCCATGTTGCATCTTTGCTAGCTAGATTATTCCACTTGATTTAGATAATAATTTCCTTTGTTCACAATCACTTCATTTGTGTTATAATTATTCCCTCAAGTTCATATAATAATTTCCTCTTGGTTACTACTATTTTAAAAAACTCTCAGTAAGTACTAACTTAATCAACCAAGCATATTTGATCTATAAGTGCCAACTTCATAACCTTTTCAACCATAATTGTGGTGAAAACTCTACTCCATCACTCATATTTTCACACAAGAATGTGGGAAACTCTCAATGTCAATGTCTTTCCTAGACCCAAATCTAATGCTTGAGGGTTTATTTGTGATGAACCTACCTATGTATCCCTTTTGTGAATTAGAGGCTCTATAATTTGTACATCAATGATAGAGAGAATTCATCCTATTGTCTTATATGATGAGATCTTTGGTCTCAATTTCAAAACATAAATATTCTTTGAATTGATGTTTTCAAATTAATCCAATTACAATAAATTGATAACAAATACATTTCAATTAAGTGTTGGTTTCATGCCAACCATTAGTGTACGAAAACACACAAAACTACATAGGGACCATATCATTTCAACATCCCATGTTTATTAGTGATTGGATCAAGCATACATCATTTATGGATATGGTTAGTCTTGTTGTGTCACACACACATAGGTGTTTGGCTATTATACACCTCATAGGTATACATGGGTATTAACGTAAGTATTCCACCTACATATAGGGTGACTAGCTCCTACACACATCACATGTATAAATAGTGACTAGCTTAAGCATATGCCACATATACAATGTGTATGAAACACACACATTACATATATATAATATAGTAACTTGTGCACACATCACATATGCATAACATGATTAGCTCAAGAAATCACTACATAAATACAATATTAAAAACTTAACAACCTCACAAGTTCACATAGTGATTAGCTAGCAAAAAGGAAGCAGTTGCAATGTTATCACAATCATGTTTTCTTCTCCTGGTTGACCAACACATAAGATCATAAGTACATCCCATTTGAAGAAAGAATGCCCATGCATTTCATACTACATCATGGGCCCCACCATATTTCCTATTCCACTTTCACTTATGATCAAGCATCCCATACTATTAGTTGTCATTATTGACAAGGACATAAGTATAACAACATTGATAATTTCAAGACCATTTTACTTAAGTACACATAATATACATGGTGAACAACAAACAATAGGAAGTGGATGTGACACTATTGCATGCATGCATATTCCATTATCTAGTTGACTAACACTTACCTTTTACGTGCATTCCACATTTGACTATGGGTCCCAATCTCTTCCTTGGTTCTCTACGCCAACTATTATGATGGACAAACATCACATACTACTTGCAATCATCACTAGATAAGGTGTAAGTGTAACAAAACACATCACATAAGGAAATTGATAAGACTTTCATAGGTTATTGAAACTTTCAAGTTGGTGGATACTGATATTGATTACCTCCATGCCATTGGAAAAAGTTAGTCCAACTTGGTGTGGGGTAGATTTTGAAATCTATCATTTGCAAGGTAATGGTGAAAGCCAACTAAGCCCTATCATACCATGAGTATCTCCTACCATTTTTCACTTCTATTCTATTGGAGATAGTTGACTAGATGTCAATATGCAATAGTTAGCTCTTGGCATTAGTCACTTGTACAATATTCATGGCAACTAGCTAAACCATTCTTGCATCATATCATGGATAGCTCTCGGCACTCTTCATCTCCATGCTATTGGTGAAAGCCAAGTAATCCTTGGGATATGATGGATAACACTTGACATCCATCACTTATATGGTATTTATGGTGTAATTAACTATCCACAACTAAATCATACTCAATTTTGACACGTGGGGTCATCTTATAGTCAAGTACACATAATCCATTTACCAAAAGCACTCACAAATATTGGTCACTTAGTTGACTTGGTTACATAAAGTCATCCCTAATCCTATACATCGAATCCTATAGGCCTTGAGGTCAAATTATCAATAGCTAAGAAACACATTGGGCCCACATGGGTTGACCTATATTCAAACACCTAAACATAAACATATATGAACTCATAGTAATCTAGTCTATTTTCTTTGTTCAATTGCTATTTGAAAACACATCACTTATTAGAAATAAATTAACTCACAATAGTAATATTAAATAATATCCTACTTTTTAGTACTTAACATTTTTTTAACAACACCAATCATAAAGATCAACATATAATTTTCTACCAAATAGATATAAAGACAAAAAAACAATCTACATTCAATAATACTAGTAATTGCACATAGTTGGTAAACCCATCCTAAGGAACTCCATCCTAAACTCAATATAAAATCGAGTACACATTTAGAGGAAGTGGATCATGCATAATAAGAAATATTCACACAGTGGAATTATAATGGCTTGTCAACATCATTATTAAATACATTTTAGCAGTGTTTCCTAACTCATTTATGGCCATGTCAATGCAAAAGTTTATCATGTCCTTATTTCTTGGAAGGATATGCCTACCTAGTGTGTAGAGGCTACTTATACGTTCTATACATATCCTTGAGTAAAAAAAAAAAGTTGTAGTTTTTAGCACACAAGTGTTGATTATTTTAGTTCAATAAAGTCCAAAAGAATTATCATATATTCACATGAAGAAAATCCCAATGATAATGACTATACAAGTCCATCGAAGGCTGGAAACTTGAATACTGCAAACCTTAGAGTATATAGACTTGATTAAGATCAACTGCCTTTCATTTGGTCAAACATATGTAGTGGGGATTAATGAATTGGAAGGATGAGTTCATTGCCATAGATAAATTATACTAAAAATGGTGAGATAATAAATTTTAAGAACAAGCCCACACCCAAGAGTTATCTCCTAAACTCTCCTTGTGGACTTGGGGTCATATAGGAATCCTTCACCCAAGGATACCTACATACTTCCCAAAGGGATTGAAGTCCCATAGAGTTCTCATATTAGCAAAGTATAGTAGCTCTAATATTTTTGAACTTGATGTATAAGTTTTGTAAAGAAGTTGAAGACTAGCTTAACCAAGGAAGGTCATGCAGATGAAAAAAATCACAACCATATAATATTTTACCCAAATGCACCACTTCGACATGTTAAGATGACATATTACTTAGAACAAGGTTCTTGAACCACCTCTACCTATAATGATCCAAATCATTGACCATATTTATACTTAAATGAGTATTGAAATACCATCCATTGTAAATGAAACACCTTAGATATCAATAGTGTGATAAGTACAAGTTGTCTAGATGAAATCCATAGGCAAAATTTATGCACAACGACATAGTCGATACAAAATAATCTATCATAAAAGAGCATAGGATACCAATAGCCAAATATCTTCACAATATAGCAATTATGCTAAAACCCCAATATGGCTCCACTCACCTACACCTATAGGTACCTTACAACTATACAAAGGGAATAGAACTATACATAGGGAATAGAAGCAAAACTCACCTAAAACTTTGAGTTGTTCAAGAAGACTACTTCATAACCCTAACCAATAAATTCTCCCTCTACATAATCCAACATAATTATGATTTTTGAGGTACATGAAGTATTATTAGGAACATGAGGGGTTAGATAAGGGCCCAATAAGCCACATCTAGCATCATTACTTGTAAACAATTTGTTAAGTACCAAATTCTAAAATGAAATGGTTGACATAACATGACTATAATCTTTTAATAAAGGATTCTACAAAATAACAATTTTTATTTCACTCTTCTCAATGTTAAAACATTGCATGTTACATAAGACTTTCTTGAAACAAAAGTCACCAAAAACATTAGTTCCAATACATATTAAACTCATAAAATAGGAAGGAATAAATACAATATTTAGGCCCTTAATGATTTGATAGATGCTTTTGGATAGGTCACTAGTAGATATAACTACAACAATTAATAGGCTAAAACTAGGCATGTAGGCAATGCTTCCCAACTATAAATTTCTTGCTATGAGAAGTGAGGGTTTTATTACTATTAGATGTAATGTTTTTACTATAAAGGCAATGTTTTCATTATTTAGCATTAGGGAAAAGTAAAATTTTATTGCCACATAACATCACTATTCTATAAGTATAACTCACTTTGAAATGACAACAAAATAAACATTTCCCTTCACTAACACTATAATAATAATTTTTTTTTATGATGCTACCTATTGAATGACCCAAATATTGGCTAATCACTATTTTGATGAACTAAAAATGAAGAGAACATCAACGAGATTTATATAAGTACAACTCTATCTTATATCCCTTGGAAAAGAATTATGCAAACTAAGCATTCATTGCTCTCAAACACTTCAAACAACACACTATCATTAGACAATGACATCATGTTCCCTACCTATATGCATGATTGCACATATGCATTCATGCCTTAAGGTATAATAATATTGATTTTACATAGAATATTGATGAGCAATCTTTAAGATGAAAATGATAAAGTTTTCCTTGAAACTCGTTATACCCTATCTTGGTCATCAAAGATCCCATGTATGATTGATATGTTTCTGGGTTTGAATTTTTGTACTATAATGAATCAACCCTAGTATTTGTTTCTACAACATGTATTTAAATGAATATTATTGGAGCTTATCACCAACATTTGAGGCTACCAAAGTGGAGTATCTATATGCTTATCTTAAATTCAATAAGAATAAAAACAAACAAGTAGCGTTGGAGGTTTCGTTCCTATTATTATATTAGTAGATAAATCCCATACAATACCTTGTAATAATTTATGTTAAGTAATTCTTCAGATTACTTTATAAGTACAATTTTAATAGAATATGCAATATGTTTATCATTGAATTCAGATATTACAAATGTGAAAAAAGATAGTGACAACCACCAAAGCTCAAGACCATTTAGTGTATTCAAATTGGAAAATAACGTACTTCATTCTCCCTTTTTCCCTTACATACAAACTTCTTTTATTCATTCTTTCTTCTTGAGATTTAAGATGGTTGAACCATATTATCATCACAACAAAAATGTTTGAAAGGAACAAATGAAAGAAATGAATTTTTAACATGCACATACCTATTAGCCATCCAAACAAGAGGCCTATTTACCAAAATGTTTTCATACTAGATGCCAAATACATTCTCATCAAGAAACATGAGCGGAAAATCAAATGCAAGGTATTATTTCTAAACCAACTCGTTGAATGGATAACAAAACCACCACCCAAGACATTCCTATGCCCATCTTTGGATGATGCCAAATATACCATCTCAATTTAGATAATATTAATGCTTACTACACTTCCACTTAACAATTAAAGTTCTAAAAAGACATTTATTTTGTACTGAGTTAGTTTAACTTACATTTTGCTTCTCCTTTTGTTCTTGTATTTCCAATATACATTATTTTTTACGCCCTTACACATCCTTCTCATAGGGCACACATAACCTATTCCCAAGCACTCATTTTGATGTAGACAAGGAGGATGCCAATGAAGGGTGGAATCTAGCTTTACACTTGCCAGTTATGTTTTCTTAAAAGTTTTAAATTTTTTCAAAAATTGGTTAGTGGGTATTCAATAATAATGGTATTCCATTAAAATAAATTTATTTAAGGAATTTTATCATAATAATTGTTGTTCCTTCTCCATGCTTCCACATTTTGCATAAATGTCTCCAAGGGCAATTGAAATGACCCTCTTTTTCATCCGATGAATTTATTTTATCCATATGCTTTGATGAATGTCCATACCTCTATCAACTTATCTCAAAGATGTGATAATGAGGAGAGGGAAAGGGAATCCATGCCTTAGTAATGGTTGATTAGAGGTAATTCTTCTCTCTAGGTATTCATGCATTCACCATATAATATACATTCTGTCATGGAAGTACCTGATATGGGGAATCTAATAGTTCCAAAATGATTTTTCCTTCAACATCAATCTCTATTAACTTAGTTTGGGTTGAAAATTTCTTTCAATTAACTTGATTTTTAATTTTATTATATGTCAATTTTTTTTTCTCCTTGAGACTTGAGAGTACCTTTTATTGGTGTTGAATATGTTCTTCTGTTGATTTAAATTTTGGTGTGGCTTTAAGGAAGAGGTGGTTGATGATAAATTAGTACAAGGTTATGATATATTTAAGGAGATAAATCTTTTAGCTTATACCCCAAAATTTATTGAGTGTTTATATATAAATTATTGTGGATCTAGTGATGTAGGAATCTTTGACTATTACACTTTTAATAAAAATAATTGAGTCATACCCTTGTTTGAAACCTTATTAAACATCTTTTACATTTGGTGAAGCTTAATAGTTGTAGAAAATTTGCACACAATCTTCTTAGTTCAAATGTTCTACCCTCATAGTGAAAATGCAAGAACATATTCTTGATGTTCACCTCAATTATTACTAGGATATTGAGCCATTGGACTAAAAAAATAGTGTTTTATCTAACCATTGAATAATAGATGCATAGAACAATCCAACATGTGGTATCCCATAATGAGTTTAATTATGTGGTATTTCCTTAAACAGTTGATTGTACCCCCATTTCAAATTATAACCTAAAACTTTGGGGTTGGGTAAAAAAAATTAATTTATGTTATTCCCAACTTATTGTTAACAAAATTTTGAGTACTTCTATGGGTCATTCCAATCTTCCTCTCCAGTTTTGGGAACAATTTTCCAAATCTTCCTCTCCACTTTTGGGAACAATCTTTCTATGAGGCCATTGGAAACTCTATTGGCCGTTTTTTGATGGTTGATGACGCCACGACTTCTATGGGTCATTCCACCTTTGCTCAAATCTTAGTGGATATTGAGATTTCCTCCCCCCTCCATGGGGATGTGGTCCTTATAGTTGGGGACAGGCCTTGGACCCAACAACTTGATTTTGGGGGCCTCCCCTTTCGCTGCAAAAATGTTTCGCCATGGGTCATTTAGTGTCGGACTTCTCCCTCCCGCATCACAAGGGGGTGGCTACTTGGTGGAAGGATGCCACCCTGGATCATTTGAATATTTATGCTATTGACTTGGTTGTTGAGCCGCCCTCCATTGATGATGCTGCTACTGATGTTACTACTACCTGTGAGGAATCAACCTTTGTGGCTCCTGATTTGGATTCTAGTCCTGTCGCCTTCAGATTGCAACTCCGTTCTACACATTCTGCTTTTGCTCATGATGCCACCTCTCTGCAGTGGCCTGTTGTTGACTACAACAACCTCTTATTGTTCTGCAACAGACCATTTCTGCCTTACAGATGCACTCTCCTAAATCTATTATTGGTACCCAAGCGGGGACCTTACCCCTTGACCACTCTCTTGACGGTCCCAATGACAGTATCGCCTGGACGATTGTTTGTCACAGGCAGAAGGGGAAGTTTTCCCCGCCCCCAGACCCCTCCTTGTCAAGACTCGGATCTTCCTACCCCTCTTGAGCTGGGCCTGGGTTGTTGATAGTTTCTAAGGTCTTTGTTTTTGTATTTGAGTTGTTGATAGTTTCCAACTATGTAAAGGGTTGGCACCCTAGTTAATGATGTTTTATTAATAAAAAAAGAGTTGTGAGTACTCTTTAAGCCAGTCGGTATCATCACTTTGTCTTGTTTGAGTAAATCTAGTAGCTTGAGGGTTTATGGGACATTAATACTTGATAATGATTAGCAAGAAATTATTGGTGGGGGATCTTTTGAGTCTTTCACAAACATAAATGCTTCCTATTCATCTTTTTCTTCACCATTAGATCACTCAATATAGAAAAATTTCTTATCAACACATTTATGTCCTCTATTGTATTTGATATTATAATTAAACCATAACCCTTTGGCTATTTTTTCTTTAATTTTTGAGGTGTCAATCTAATAGGTTGAAGGAATGATGCAGTGACCCTTGAATATTTGTTACTAGGTATTCCTTCTTTTTTTTAGCTAAAAATATTTTCTCTACTTGCCTTTCGAACAACATTGATTGGAAGACAAAGCTTGGATCTAACATCTGTACCTCATATTTGATGTGGTCCTTTAGACTTCCTAAATATAATTCCTTCAAATTTTCTTTTATAACATGCTCCAGTCTTGAATACAAAATTGGAGTTATTGAGCATAGTCCTTAATTATTCTCATTTGTCGTAATTTAGCAATGTAGTTGAAGTAACTATCCATGAAACTATTATCATAATGATTTGTGAGTTCTTGAAAAACCGAACATGTACAACACATCCATTCTTTTTCTTCTTGTCACATAACCAATGATAGATGAATTGATTTGGTTCTAAATATAATGGTTCTATTGCAACCTTTTGTTGACATAGAACATGATGAAGATAAAATAAAAATATCATTTGGCATAGCTATTTCCTTGGATCCTTGCCATCCAACTTGCACATCTCCATCCCTAGAATGAATTACTTAGATTTGGTGATAGAATCATTTTTTTGATGATCTTTCTTCAAATCTATATCAAACTAATAAGCTTCAAATCATGTAGGAAATAAATATCTCGTCTTATTGAGTGAAGCTTCATGTCCTAATAAGTTCTTGAGGGAAGCTATTTCTTTAGTGATCCCTTGCATATGCTCTGCCATTTACAACTTGTTTTCCTCCTTAAACTTAGTGGTTGCATCATTTATAATGGTTATGGTATGCATCTCCTCTACTATAGCATAATCTTTGTTAGGAGTTTTATCATTGTGATTGGATTCCTTCCTTTGCCTCTTGTTGACATCCCCATCATGATGAGGAAAAATGATTTTTTAATAAATTACATAAAAAATCCAAATAATATAATTTTTTTGTTATAACTTACCTAGGCTTATATCTCATTCTTTAGAAAAAATCTCCATGAAATTTATCAATTTGAGGCCTTGGGAGAATATTTTGTAGAAACAACAATTTTGCAAGAAATTATTCAAAATTATTTAAAAAATTATCTCAAGCATAGACTATGCCAACTTTAATATGTCTATGACCAACCCTCTAAATCGTATAAAACAATACAAATTGAAAGAGAAATGCTTTTACAATTTGATATGTTGAATAGTTTTTTTTTGTAGTTTATTATCTTTTGGATATTAGGATCATGCTCTACTACCACTTGTAATAAAATAACTTGAACAAGAATAATATAATAGAAAAATTTGCACAAATACTTGATAATAAAAATATGATTCACAATATAATGATTAATAACTAATCACTACCTCTTATAGAAGACATCATTGAAATATTCTAGTATCCTAATCCCAATGAGGCTAACTTAACATATTGCAATTGTACTTATGAACTCATACTAGAATCAATTGAGGATTTTGTAGCACGTAGTTAGTTGTCATATATACTCGACCATGATAGACAATAATGACATAGTAAATAACATGACAAATTAGGTGATGGGCGACTACCTATGGGTAATTGTAAGTTTTGGGAGTGTAACATTGTTACAATTTTATGAATGAATTGTAATTAGACTAAAACATGTTAATAGCTTTGTAGACTCAATCAAGTGTGTTGTGTTTGGTAAGTCACGTTCTAGGGTGTCAATAGAGGGGAGTGACCAATTTGGGTGCAATCTTGCTTAAGTTATCTATAGTAAAATCCTTTACAAGTGTGTGCTTTACATGCTCAATAAAAGCTTGATATTTAGCATCATACTTTAGACCTTTACTATGTTACTGTGTGCTTATGTTGGCCCAAAATATTTATCCTTCATATTATTTGTTTTCACTAAGACATTGAACACTTCTTAAGTAGATAAGTACCTACATAGTGTGACCCAATCACCATTAGTGTAAACTTTTCACTTTGATGTATTACTACTTGTTCATGCCTCACTTGGACCTCTTTTGTATATTTTTCCTTGTTCTTAGTTCTTGCATCCTTCACCTTAAATTTTTGTTATGTTAGGTATTGATTTGATTCTTTGATGCCTTCATGTTTAGGATATGGTTTTGGAGTTGCTAACATGGTTAAGGTGATAAATTCATATTCTAATTGCAATCATACGTGCTTATTGAGATCTCTAAGTTTTAATTCCTTCTTTTTAGTTTTTCTTTTATTATCCCATTTTTTTCTATTTAACATGAAACGTTTTTTTGTTTCTACATAATAATCTTCTTGAGAAATCTTTCCATAAATTATTTTTTCATTATGTCAAGTTTCCTTATATGATATGATGCCTAAGCACAATCTAAGATCTTCACAACTAACCAAATTTGATTGCATTTGAATGATTTTTACAATGCTTTATGTGACCTCCAAGTTGGGTTGTGTTTTTAGCCACTACTCTTGCATCTTTCTCAGCCTCTAACATAACCTCTTCTTATATTTCTACTTGAAAATATAGAGGACTATTGTAAAAGTTATGAGAATGTTATAATTTACTATTGTGTCATTTAAATGAAACAAATGTGTGTACTTGTCATGGTTTTGTTAATTATTATATTGCAAACATTAGTTGTATCTTGTTAAAATTGCTTATAAAGGATTCTTGGGTGTGCCTTAATTGTTAAGTTATAATTTTTTGGTCCCATAAAGTAAGTTGAATTTTGGGAAGGTGTTTATCTCATATCTTTGATGTATCAAAAATTATTTTGCACATTGCCTAGTACAAAAAAATTATTGTTCCGTTATATTTTCTTTTGAACTATATTCATGGTATGATTCTATTTTACAAGTAGTGTTAAATGTCAATTGACATTTTGCATTCATGTGGATTGAAGGGACTATTATAGAATTTATAGAAAGATTATCATTAATTTTTATTATAAGATATGAATGAAATAACTATTTTATGTAGTTGATTTAATTGTATTGTTAAATAATGCATTATAAATTTTGGTTGTACATTATAAAATATTTTACTAAGGGCATTTGGGCAACTTTAATATCTTAACTATTTAGTTATAATTTTTTGGTTTTATAAAGTAGGTTAAATTTTAGCATAAAACTATTGATGCCACATAAGCTTCATTTATCAAAAATTCTTTTGTACATTATCTAATATAATAAAACTATTGTTATCTTATATTCTCTTGTATTGGATTGATAGTATGTAATTTTACTTTTATTAATGATGTTAAATGGCAAATATAATTTTTTTGTATTCATCTCTAGCATCATTTCACTTACAAACTTAGGTTGATTTGAAGTCTAGTGTGTTAAGAATGATTAAATCATAGTGATTGAATAGGTTTAAAATATATAAATTCATGATTAATATAGTCAGTGATCAATAAAAGGGTAGTAAGTGAGAGGTTAATATTTAAATTGTCATTGGTAAGATGTTAATAGTTGATAGCTAAATTAGTTGGTTTGTTCAATTGGTTGCAAAAACACTCAAATAAGACAATAAGGGGTTGCAAGAATAGTGGATGGGTGAACAACATATACTAAATAATTACATATACTTGTGTTTAAGTATTCTAATAATATCGAGTACAATATTTTGGTAGGTACATGTTAGTTCAGTGTACAAGTTTATCTAACAAGTTTAGTGACGACTAAAGATCCAACAAATAAACCTATAAGGTATAAATTGTAAAAACTATGATATTCAATTGAAATCTCCAAGGTAAGGTGCCAAGATAAGGTGCCATGCATCGACCTATTAGAATCCACCATGTGTCCTTTATGTTTTACATTTGTCATGTACTATCATTTGCATGTTCATTTTGCTTATAAATCATTTTTCCCTATTGAAACAAAATTATTTTACTCAAACTAGAAAACTTGTCTTGCTTATTCATACATGCAATTTAATCTAAAAATGTGGCCTAGTTTATTCCTAATTAAAATCCATTAATCTTTTCTTGAACTCCAACAAGTTGAGGTTTTTTTAATTATAGATGTATTTTAAACATACATATAATATGTTGGCATCATGAAGTTTGGAGTACTTAATAAGTTGTCATTGATGGAAATACTGATATAGATGTCATCATAACCGATCAGAAAAGGATTATAGTGGATTGGTAAGGAACATGGAACTAAAGACTTTCACCGATGAGCAAAGACTGGTTTACATGAAGAAAACAATAGATTAAGCTGAGTAATGTAGGTTCATCGATATAAAGAAAACAACCGACAACAGATCACAACGGTGAAATGTAGATTAGTTCAAATTAGAAAGTGTCAGTTGAAGTCGAAGTGCTTGTTAGAGAACTGATGAGACTTGTGGCATGAACGGCTAGTCCCACTAGTATAATCGACGAGATTTGAGGAACGAATAGATTGGTGCATAGAATGATTTATTGAGTTCGTGTTTTAGAGGGAAAGTTAGCGCCAAGATTGAAGACAATTGTATACATATTTTTCATCTTGAAATTGCGAGTTGATGGAGTAGTGAGTGGATTGAGGTTGCAAGCTAGAGCAAAGGTGTAGAATAAGCGAAGTGCAGAAGGGTTCCTCATGAATCGGTGAAGCCATCACCGAGAAGAGTTTGAAGTAGATATAGAACGGATCTATATGATAGAAAAGTGTCATCATCAGATCAATGACTTGTTGCTCTTTAATAACTGCAGCACAGTAAAATCCCTTAACCGGATAGACTTTAACAGGTCCCTTTGTAAAATCCCTTAACCGGGTGACATTCTAAATGATGATCCTAAGTCCTTCAACAAGGCTACCTCTAATAGGGTAAAGTTTCTAACAGGCCTTGAAGAAAATCCCTTAACCGGGTGGCACCTAACAGTGTCTTTGTAATCTTCTAACATGGATGGATCCTCATCGGGCGTACTTAAGAATAATAAAGATTTTGTGAGTTTCTACTCACACCATGGTATTCTCCCATTTGGGTTTCCACGTGATAAATCTTGATTGTCGTGTGTGTTTAATTCTGTGTGTGCATGTTTCTTGTTGATGTTTCTTATACTGATAAGTGTTAAAGTTTGAATAAGAGTTTTGATTAAGGTTAGAACCTAAAACAAACTGGTATAGTGCTGATTCACCCCCCTCTAAGTCACCAGTTAATATTAACAATTGGTATCAGAGCTGAGGTCCTCTGAATAAAAGTTTAACAACTTGAGGAAAAGATCATGGAAGAATACCGATATCAGAAGCAACTTGATGAAGCTAATGAGATGATTGCTCAACTGAAGGAGAGATTGAAAAAAATACTTGCTAAAAGGAAGGAAATCGTTCTACAACTTAATGAAAGTCAAGATATCATAGATCAACTCCCTGATCAGAGTGGATCTAAAGAAGAAGAAGAGGTAGTCTCAGAGCTAATGGAAAAGAACAAGAAGCTGGTTGAAGAAATCACAAATCTAAAAAGAGAGCATGGAAGTCAGGCCTTGAGAATGACTGAAATACTAGAAACCAGCAGGATATCATAAGAAAGAAAGAGATATGCAGATGAAGCATTGCCAAAAGCTAAAAGAGCCAAAAGGCTTGTTGAAGAATCCCTAAGAGAGAATGATGCAATCATCATTGAAAAGGATGAATACATCCGAATTCTTACTCAAGAGAATACAATTATGTATGAGCATCTACATGGCAAAACAGAGGAAAATGAGAAGATGGTGAAGGAGATTGAACAACTCAAAAATGAGTTGAAAGCTGCAGATGAGAGAAATGAAAAGTTGAGAAAAATTAATGAAAGCTCGGAGAAGATAGATGATCAATTAAAATCTCAGAGGACAACAAAGGAGACAACTGGTCTTGGCTACTTTGGTACAGGTCCAATGGAAACTAGAGAATCATCTAATCCCAAGAGGATGAAGGATGATAAAAGGAAAAACTCAGGAATGAAAGATATGAAGTTTTCTAAATCATCTTGCAACTATTGTGGTAAATTGGGTCATAAGTCTGATGTCTATAGAAATCCACCGGTCAGTCACAAGATGCCATTCACTTTTGATGGTTATTGCTATAACTATCACAAGTATGGACACACTACTTATGAGTGTAGACCTTGATCAAGTAGCATGTCCAATAAAATAATCTTTAATGGATATTGCTTCACGTGCAATAAATTTTGACACAAAGCTGAAGAATGCATGTTCAAGAAAAATGCATCAAGATCTCCATCCAAACCGATTATCCCTAACAGATAGGGTAATCAGCTCAATGCCATATGTTCTACTTGTGGCAACTTTGGTCATGTTGTAGCAAACTACAGGATGAGAATGGGTCAAAGAAACAATGGAGGACCATGGAAGACAACTGGTATGGCATGTTTCAACTACCATGAGATCGGTCATTTGGCCAGAGAATGCAGGAACCGATCCTACAACTGGTCTGAAGACAAAAACCAGTTTTGCAAGAATAAAGGGGCAAATGATTTAAAAGGAAAGAAGATAGTTGAAGAGGTAAATAATGAAATGAAAAGGATGTGGACTAAAAAGGAAGAAAGCAAAGAAGAAGAGAAGCAGTCTAAAACTAAGTCATCATCCATCGGTGATGAATGTTCTTCTTCAAACTAAAAAAACTGATGCTCAGGGGGAGCACTTATTGAAAAATCATAGTTGATTCCCTGTAACCAAAGTGACGTAATTCTTATTTGCATTACTTATTCGAGTTGACATATTGTTTGTAATTATCCATCAGTGAAATGTTAAGAGTATTGTATTGTTACCAGTAGGGAAGTTACACCGGTAAATTATAAAATGTTACCGTTTGAGGTTGTACAACTTAATCGTTGTAAAAGTGTATTGAACAACTTAACTTATAAATAAGGAAATGAAAGCTCATTTTGTTTACCTTGCTTTCATCTGTGCATTTGAGAGCTCCTAGTGCGATCTAAGGCTTTCTAAACCTGTTAAGTGCATTACATGCAAAGTTAGTTTAGAGACCAAGCAGTGAAGTTTTGGTGATCGGAAGCTCTAGCAGAAATAGTAGAGGAAACTAATCTGTGAATTCTATTCTAAGTCATCATGGCAACTTCCGTGTTGACCCCTATGTTTGTTCATGTTGTTGAGGAACCACAACCTTAGTTCAAGCTAGATCCTATGAATGCTGGAGAAGTCGATAAATCTGATACCCTATCATCTATGCGCTCCGGCGTGTTACTGATTGAAGATGTTCATTCCTTCATCCACTGCAAGCTTGAAGATCTTGGAGACAAATTTATTCAAGATGAATTCAAAGGTTTGTGCGACAATGGTTTATTGAAGGCAGAACATATGCATCTGAATACAAAGGGTTTGTTGTATGTTATTGATATTCCAAACCAATTCCATGTTGATTGGATCAGATATGTGCTAAGTAGAGTACATAACCAATTTCTATGGTTGGAAGTTGAAGCTCCAATCAAAATCACAAAGGATGTGATCCAAAGAGTAATAGGGTTCAGCGAAATAGGTGAAGTACTAACCCTAAGGACAATATCATCCAATGAGGTCACTCAGTTGACTCAATCCCAATATGACAAGAGAGAAATGACAGTCACTCACATTGAGGATACAAAAGTAAGATTTGCATATGCAGTAATAGCTTATAGAGTGTACCAATCAAACCGCATGAACGGTGTGCCAAGAGGTGCTATCCATGCAGCCCATCAGATCATCAAAGAGGATGAAACATACGACATCTGTGACATGATAAAGAGTCAATTCTTGGTGAACATGGACCGATTAAGAAGGACAAAAAGCAATCATTCAAGTATGGTTCAATATTGGTATGTATCTTCTTCTATGTGCAAAATTTATTTCCCAGTAAGGGAAATGTAGTGTGGTCTACAGATAAACCTATCATAGTTTAGATAGATGAAATGATTATAGACTTAGGTGATAAGTTTGGAGAGATAGTGTGGGGTTGCTTTAAAGAATTCCAAACTAGAATGCATCAAAAAAAATAATCCCGGCCGGTATAGTTAAAAAATACAAGGACACTATTTGCTTTCTTGTTGATACTGATTGTTGCATCATTCAAGCAGTTGAACCTAGAACTTTCTGGGTACCCGCTATGGGTTATGAGATTGGGGCATAAATTTCCAAAATATATGCAAACATGTTATTGTTTAAACCGATAGACAGAAAAGCTAAGAGATTTGGAACGTATGAGGAGGCAAGATCCAAAATTAAGAAGGAACTCAAAGAGCCTATCATTCAAAAGAAAGTTAGGAAAATGATTGATAGCTTAGACAAGAAATATGGAGGTGAAGCATCCGGTGCCACTTCTTCCACTAGTGCAATTGAGAAAACAGGGGCAAAACCAAGCAAAAATGAAGAGCAAACAGATGAAAAGAAGAAAATGCCCAAGACAAGATCGAAGGGTGCTGCATCCAGCAAACCGATGGCATATATGAAAGAAAAGGACTCAGATTCTCCTACATCCTCCCAAGGTAGAAGTGGACCAATAGGAGTCACATATGCAAGAAAGAAAAAGAGTGAAAGGTCAATTGACACAAAGGCTAAGAAGAAGCCCAAGAAGGACAAAAAAGGGGATGATAACTCTGACACTCAATCTGATGTGGTAATTAAAGAGGTTAGAAGAAGTGGTAGGAGTGTAGCTCCAACTATTCATGAATTGGTCCATGGGATCAAAGAATATGGAGGTTTAGCGGGTGTTGGGAGAAAGTATCCCCTCTGCAATGAGGAAGACAAAAGAAAAATTGAAGATGCACTCATTTGGAACCTACATAATTTCTACAGAACCACCAGTGAACTACATGGATTAATTCCATTAGATTTACAAAATCTCATTGAAGAGAGATGGAAAACTGCCTTGGCAATTGAAAAGGAACACATAATAAAGGCACTCATGGAAGTGAAACATGATTTGGATTATAATCAAGCAACTTTAGTGGCTAAAGCATGTATACAATGCTTCAAAATAAGGAACAGAAAAGGGAGAGTGGCCATAGGAGACATGCAAGGTGTGCATGACAAGGGTGTTGACATGTGGAAAATAATTATGAGCCAGCAAAAGGAAGTTGAGGAGGAAATAGAAAAAGAAGTGAAACAAGGACAAGATACAACTACTCAAGAAAAGATCAAAGGAAAGACAAGGACACCACTGATGGGTTTGATGAATTTTCAGTTGAAGATATCATAGGTGATTTTGTGTTAGATATTCCTAATCTGACAAAGGATGCAAAGCCACCGGTTGAGAAAAAATCAACTGTTGAAACTATTGATATTGATGATACACCGGCAAAGGGAACCGATCAAACCAAGCATCCCATAGATGATGAAGTTACAATTGAGGACATCCCTTATGAGGAAAAACCTCAAAGGCATCCAATGACAATAAATATTCCCACAATATACTCTACTCGCAACAAACCTCGTTTGCCAGAAAAAGGTGCAGAGGAAGAAAACCCCAAGATGATAAACTCATCAATACCATTTGTTGATGGAACAGAGGAGAAGGAACAAGAAAAGAAGGAAACATAAAAGAAGAACGAAGAGTTGAAGGAAACATGAACAATCGATATTAGTCTAGGGGAGACCAAGGAACCAGAATAAGAGAAGAAGATAGAAGATTCTTCATCTGGTCAACTTGAAGGTGGTCGGAAACCAGTTGTGGACACTCCTCTGGTAAAGAGGAAGTTAGTTTTAGAAAAGGAAACTGAGAAAAAGAAAATTAAACTTCCCATCTCAACCAACTCTGAGGTAGAAGCTGAAGAAGAAGAAGAAACAGAGGAGGACGAAGGGGAAGACTCAGTAATTGATATCAAGAAGATGATCCCCAAACAACTAATAAAAGTTTCAAAAAAATTGAGAATTCAAGCTGAAAAGGCCAAACTTAAAGAAAAGAAAAAGAAGGCAAGAATTCTTAATACTGCAAAGATAATCTTATCTGATCTCATTCTTGATATTCTTGTTGATGAGAATGCACCTATCATCGATCAATTGGGTACTCTTGTCAAAGCAATTGGTTTAGAGGCAACCGATCTGGAGAAGGTTGTTGCAAGGCAGTATGAAACCAGAAGAGGTGAGCACTTAATGGAATGATACTGTTGAAAAAGTTGCTCTTTCTACCAGCACTGAAGAGGTGAAATCAATCTTAAAGGAAGTTGGCCAATTATTGGTGAGATTCTCAAACTTCCCTAAATTCATCAAAGATCTTGAAGTCAAAAGAGTAAAGACTCAATAGGAAATTCAAGATCTGCTAGGTTCCTTTGATCGTATTACAAGCTCAGTAGCAACTTTCAGTGGAAAAGTCAAACAGTTGACTCATGAAATCAACCAGTTGAAAGAGGAACAAGACAAACGAGCTCTAAATCTGCTAGAGATGCAATGCTATCTTGCCCCTTTCATTGATCTATTACAAGGCAATGTGAAACAAGCAGAAGGTCTCGTCAGTAGACTTGACTGCAAGATAGTGGATGACATATTTGGTCACACACCTGCTTGGATAAATCATCACCATGAAATAAGTAAAGCCCACATGGGAATCTTCTTTGGAGGATGCTAAGGTCAATTTCAAAGAAATTTTTGACTTACTCTCATAAATTATTTTGTATACTTTGATTCCTTTATTCTTTGTCATTGTTGCAAAAAGGGGGAGAATGAATGTATAGTGGATTGTACATATGAGAAGGAAGAGTATTACTAGTAGTACCGGTAGAGGCAAAGAAGGCAAGCCGGTAGAGGTAGAGAAGGTAGAGAACAGGGGGAGATCCAGTCCAATCCAGCCTAGATCTTTTGCCCCAATCCCAAAGGGGGGAGATTGTTGGCATCATGAAGTTTGGAGTACTTAATAATTTGTCATTGATGGCAATACCAATTCAGATGTCATCATAAACGATCAAAAAATGATTATAGTGGATTGGTAAGGAACAGGGGACTAAAGACTTCCACCGGTGAGAAGAGATTGGTTTACAGGAAGTAACTGATAGATTAGGCTAAGTAAAGAAGGTTCACCGATATAAAGAAAACAATCGGCAACATATCACAATGGTGAAGTTTAGATATGTTCAAATTAGAAAGTGTCATTTGAAATCGGAGTGCTTGTTAGAGAATTGGCGAGACTTGTGGCATGAACAACTAGTCCCACCAGTATAATCAACAAGATTTGAGGAACGAACAGATTAGCACATAGAATGATTTTTTGAGTTCGTGAAAGGTAGCGCCAAGATTGAAGACAACTATATACATATTTTTCATGTTGAATTTGCAAGTTGATGGAGTAGTGAGTGGATTGAGGTTGCAAGTTAGAGCAAAGGTGCAGAATAAGCGAAGTGCAGAAGGGTTCCTCATGAATCGGTGAAGCCATCACCGAGTAGAGTTTGAAGCAGATATAGAATGGATCTATATGACAGAAAAGTGTCATCATTAGATCAATGACTTGTTTCTCTTTAATAATTGCAACACAGTAAAATCCCTTAACCGGGTGGACTTTAACAAGTGACATTCTAAATGATGATCCTAAGTCCTTTAACAAGGCTACCTCTAACAGGGTAAAGTTTCTAACAGGCCTTGAAGAAAATCCCTTAACCAGGTGGTACCTAACAATGTCTTTGTAATCTCCTAAGAAGGATGGCTCCTCATCGGGCGTACTTAAGAATAGTACAGATTTTGTGAGTTTCTACTCACACCGCGGTTTTCTCCCATTAGGGTTTCCACGTGATAAATCTTGACTGTCATGTGTGTTTAATTTTGTGTGTGCATGTTTCTTATTGATGCTTCTTATACTGATAAGTGTTAAAGTTTGAATAAGATTTTTTATTAAGGTTAAAATCTGAAACAAATCGATATAGTGATAATTCACCCCCCCTTCTTAGTCATCAGCTAATATTAACATAATATCCATTTTGAGTATCAAGACAACTTTTGGTTGTCACAAAAAGAATTAAAAAACCATATCACTAAGGAAGCCACGTAGGGCTTTAGATCAGACTAAATTTGCTCTATCCTATGCATATATTCAAAATTTAGTATACTAAAATGATGCTCCTCTGAGTATTCATTTCTTTCATTATCAACATTGTTATGCAATCTATCAACTAGTAGCTTGTCTAGTCCAAGCATCTAGACCCAACTTGTTTCATATATAGAGATACAAATTGTGGTAGATATATCAAAATAAGATGCAAAAGGGTATCATGATCACCATAGCCATTAGAAATTCTTGCTTTCATTATACTGATCCAGATCGCTTTGTCTAATGGGGGGGTCCAAGTTGGAGATTTTTTCATTTGACTTCACAAGTTCAATGGCTGATCATTCTCCTTGGTTTATGTGAAATTTGTTTCCCTTCTTTTTGTTCTTTGTTTTAGCTTCTTTGGGTTGTTTCTCTTTGAGTTTCTCTTTGAGTTTCTCTTATGCCCACTTGTGCTCATTGTATTTCTTGACATAGTCTTGTATCCCACACACAAAGGGCTTGTAATCCTCCTTAGTGTACACCCAGACATGTCCATATAATATTTCCGCAGAGTTAAATCTATGTGTGTCATCCTCCATTAGTTTCTCAAACTTGAATCTTGATATATTCAGGGTTACAAAAACTTGCATAACAACATTGATAGATATATGAGTCTTCTACAAGGCTTAGTAAGTGCCCTTTTGATTTCCTGAAACTTTTCCTCATTCTTTAATGTCATTCCTTAATATCCAATTATGCCATAATATTTCAATAGATAAAATTAGCCAAAATAAGTTACATTCTTTCTTCAATCTAGGTACTATATCAAACAAGATTATTGAACGGACAATATTATTTTTCCATCCTTCCAAATTATAACAAAAATGATTCTATATCTAATTGGCTATAAAACATTCAAACAAGATATGTTTAATAGTTTCAGGATTCCTAAACATTGCATAATACATTATCATTATTGAATAATTTATAATTAAAAAAATTGTAATAATAGAAACCATTTAAAATAAGCATTTTTAGGCTCAATGATATTATTCTAGAATCTATCAAAAATATCATGCCAAATTTTGTTAGATAATTTCACCTACCAAGTTTGGTTAAGATAATCAACTAAATCAACATTGTTACAAAGAAAATTATAAATTATCTTAGTATTCATTTTCATCAAAGCAGTCACGTCAAACCACCTATAATTTTTAAATCTATCCTTGCCAATATAAAAAACGTGGGAAGGAGAAGATGAGCACAGGCTTCTCTAAGGATAAAATATGTTCTCCAATTAGAGGGGGGAAGATTAAATTCTTGGCTCAATGAGGCCCGATATTTTATTTGTCCTTCTTGTAGAATGCCACTAAAGCACTTAATACCCTTAAGGTACCATTTCCTAGCAAAGAAACCTTAAAGGAGGGCAAGCGGTTTATCCTTGTGAAGAAGGGTCCACCATATGGATCTCTCTCCATTGATACTATTATTATCTACAATCATCCCATTATGGTTAATAAGGCTTTTGACATTCTCCCAAGCTTTCCAAATGGTTTCAAACATTGTGGATCCAACAAAAGCTACTAGAATGTTGCCAGGTAATAAATCATTGAGAGAAATAAGCTTCCAAGTCTTGGATTGCTTGGGGACAGATAGGCTAATGTTGTTTCTAACAAGCACCTTTCAAGGTTCATACCCTTTTAGGGATTTGAAGATCCATTTGACTATAAGTGCAATCCTTTAGATCTTAAGATCTTTTAAGCATACCCCACACCTCTTATCCAAACAACACCATTGCCACTTCATGAAGTGTTTCTTGTTCTTACCTTTTCCACTAGACCACAAAAACCTTCTTATATGCTTTTGAATATTGTTAACTTGATAACTGATAAAGAACCAAATTGAGGAGTAGCAGAATTATGGGAACACAATAAGTTTTTACAAACCTATATTTTGCTAGCTAATGAGAGGAATGGTTCGTTCCATCTTCCTAGCTGCTTGTCAATTTTCTCTTTGATCCACAACCACATGTCTTTTAGGCATGGATTAATTGCGAAAAGGATACCCACGTATCTCAGTTTTTTGGTGGGTTCACCCCACTTGAAGTTGTATTTTTTAAACCACAAAGGGGGTTATTCAATCCATCTTAGAATTATTTACTTGGCATTAGATATTTTTGGCCAGATGTATCACATAAGATATTGAGCTTCTTCATGAGAGATTCCAATTTTTTTCCTTGAGTTCAAGGAATAAATCAATATCATCTACAAATTCAATGTTTAAGAGATCCTCCATGTTGGGGAGGAAAATGCCCTTGACTTTGGGTGAAAGGGATGTTTCTTTGAACAAATACTATATAACATCAGATGCAATTATGAACAAGATAAGGGGCTAGGAGGTAGCACTGCCTAATATATTTTTAAAGATTAAAAAACTCAATTAAGGAGCCATTGGAATCCAATTGAGTAGATGCATCTTTCATTAGAGTTCAAACCAGGTGATAAAAATTGGCAGGAAATAAAAATCTTCTAAGGTCATGATCAAGAAGGACCATTCTACCCCATCATATGCTTTGTTCAAAATAAAATAAAATATTACAACATTTTGATTAGAGGCCTTGACCCAACTCATTACCTCACAACTTGTCAATAGGTTCTCCAAGATATATCTTCCCTTTACAAACCCTATTTGTTTATTGCTTACAAAATTTAGTAGATTTTCAACCAATCTCAGAGCAATAATTTTTGCAATGATCTTGTATGAAACATTCATTAGTGTAATCGATCTCCAATTATTTATGAGGGTCTTTTGTTAGTGTAGGTTTTTTATTTTTCCTTATGCTAGGGGGTATTTAATTTCCTACACATATTATTTAAGCTTGCTTAGGTTATTAGGAGTGGTTAATATGAGGACACATGGCAAAATACTTCATCTACATGTGTAACTCCAACCTACTCATGGGTGGTTGAGTTACACACTCTCTTTTGGCTTGTTGTGCCACCTCTCATATCCTTGGTTTTGTCATTTTCTAAGTGGGTTATGGGATAGTTGGGTTTCTCACCCTTTTTCAGCTTTATGTGCCACCTTTATAACTCCTTTTTTGTTTTTATGTAAGGAGGTTATGTCACATAGTTTGACATTTACCAAGTAGGTAAAACCTCTCACTTTTAATGGGGAGTGTGAGTTAATGCACCTCTTGGATGAATATGCTATTATTTTTCTATATAATAAGCACTATACTCTCACCTTCACTAGTTCAGTGATAACTCATGAGAGTATTGAGAGTCTTCTCAAAATTCTCTTTCTTTGTCTCTATTATTCTCTCATTTCAAATTTATCTTCATTCAGTTATTTTGATCTTCAATCATCTGTTTCTTAAAGTTGCATGTGATCTACGACTCACATTAGATCCTAGCTTGGTTCTTGATTCTTGCGAGATCTAACATGGTATTAGAGCCATGTTGTCTGGTATAGCTCATTGTTTTTCTAAAAAAATTTAGAGAGATTTGAGATAACTAAATAGCTAATAATTTCCTTAAAAAGCAAGTATGCTATTCTCCTAAATTCTTGTGTGACTCGAAGAATCATAACAATTTAGAGAAAAATAAGCTTCTAGCTAATCTAGTTGACATGTGTGTGTGTGTGTGTGTGTGTGTGTGTGTGTTCCTTTGAGATCTGAGTGACTGTAACATTTTGGTAATATCAAAGGCTATTTTAAGCATTTCTAGATGGTCCAAAAGTCTTGAGAAAGTCAAAAGTGACTTTTATTCACCAAAATTAGAGTTTGGAGGACACAGTAAAAATCAGAGTGAATAAAATTTCTTTTTTTTTAACTAGAGTTTTTATTTTGGCTTTATAATTTTAGCTTCCACTCATTTACAGGAAAAATGATTTTTGGGTCTACTTCCCAACATAAAAAACCATTTAGGTATCTCCTCTTTTTTCCATAAAATTAATAAATTTTGCTTAAAATGAGTTTGAATAGGGCGTGAGCTATTTTTGACTGATAGATTTAGCAACTTTTTAAAAAATTGCATAACGTTTTCCATGAATGTCATTTTTTTGAAAATGAGTACTTGATGAAAGCTATAAATGAGCAATTTCCATCCATGATGTTTTTGACGCCCTCCTAAATGGCACAAGGTTAGTAAATGATCAACAACACAAAAAGACACAAAACCGTTAGATTGTTAGTGTTAGTCAATCAAAAACTAATCTAAAAAGGCATATCAAGAGAGATACTAAAAACATGCTAATATATCTAACTAAAGAAGCAAAGATGATGAGACATCTCCAAATGCCTCTTAGCATGGTCTTAGTTCCTTTCTCCCTTGTTCCTCTCCTCTCCAAGTTCCAAAATAGTGTAGCTCTCAGCAGCTTTTTGCACTATGGATGCTTATGGAGGATTGAGATTGTAGTATTGAGCTCTAAATGTGAAATAAAAAGCTAATGCTATGCTATTGATGCTAAAATGATATATTTTAACCAAAATAACAAGATATTAGATTGTCTATGCTAAAATGCTCTCTTAAAATGTCTATAACTTAAATGCATACAAGTTTTCAGGATCTGGATTATGAAGAAATGGGCTCTATTTATAGGAAAAATGGAGCAATGGATGGTTGAGATTGAACAATCTCAACAAGGGTCAGGATTGAATGATTTCAAATCCATGTGAGGGCTTTCAACCCAATCCCAGGATGACAAGTGTCAATGTGAGATAGGTTGAGAGGGGAGGGAATAAGCATTAAATGCCTGATATGACCTTGGGATTTAGAGTCAAGGTTGGTTGAATGAATAAACTCTTTATTCAAAGAATAAAGCTTTTATCCAATGGATAAACTCTTGTGCAAATGTGAAATGGATGGATATGGTCAAAACAATAAATGTTTGGGGAGACAAGTTTGAAATAACCATAAATGGTTATGTAAGAGCCATAAATGGTCATGTAAGAGCCTTTAGTGGTCTTTGAAGACTTTGGGGGTTAATTTGTTGAACACACAAAGCATTAAATGCTTTTCAAAGACTTTGGAGTTTTTGAGAAGTGACTCCATTTTGCTTAGGAATGTGACAATAATTAGGGGATGGATTAGGCTAATTAGGAAGGGGTTAGAAGAATCTAGAAGGGGATTAGATTTTGCAAGTGGATTTGGTGGGTGAGGGAAAATAGGATTTTATTAAAATAAATTAATTTATTTCAATAAATCTGTGCAAGTTGCATTTGTAGGAAAATGCAAGTGGGGGGGAGATAATGATTTAAATAAATGTTTTATTTAATTTATTTAAAAGAGGAATAGGGGGATTTAATTAAATAAATAGATTTTATTTATTTAATTGATTTGTATTTGGTTTAATGAATTAATTAAAATAAATTGAATAATTTATTTAATTAATAGAAGAATGTTTGGGGATGAATTGATTAAATATTAATTTAATTAACTGATGGCTAGTGGATTTTTAATCAAATAAATAGTGAATATTTATTTAATTAAGCTGGACAGATTTGTGTGACTACATTTGCCCCTCTTTGAGACGGTGCGGTTTATCGCGTCGTTTCAAAGAAAGAAAAATAGGTGTGAAGAAATGCCCCATAAAATGTTAATTTAATGGGTGGTATGCCCCCTCGAGAGATGGGCCGAATTTTTTTGAAAAATCGGGCGATCTCTCGAAAAAGAACGAAAATTGGCAGGGTGGTAGAAGAGAAGAAGTTAGCCACAATAGTGAAAGAATGGAAGAAAAATAGAGTAAATACGGAGAAACAACAAGCCAGCGAGTACCCTAAGGTCATGCAAGAGATACATAGTAGATGTAGTGTGGGGTTTGGATTGATGCTATACAATTGATCAAAATTGGTTGGACAATCTGGTGCAATCGGTTTAATTGCCCCGGTCAAGTCAAAGCGTGACAGTTGATGTCAGTTGTTTGCTTGG
This sequence comes from Cryptomeria japonica, assembly GCF_030272615.1. Classification (NCBI taxonomy): domain Eukaryota; kingdom Viridiplantae; phylum Streptophyta; class Pinopsida; order Cupressales; family Cupressaceae; genus Cryptomeria; species Cryptomeria japonica. The sequence goes on from NC_081414.1 coordinate 311,955,684, forward strand.
ACAAGATAAAATCTGAGTAAGTGAATCAAAGTGACCTGACGAGACTTAGGCAATTGATGTAATTGCCCGATGAAGTCAAGGTATATGAAGCAAAATACTCGTTGAGACGTAGACAATTGATGCAATTGTCTGATGTGATTGTGTCTGATTGGTTGATCAATTGATAGTGTGTGCATGTGATGGATGGTTGTGGGGAATCATGGCAGCCTCGTTGAGACTAGGCCATTATGATAAATGCCTGATGTAGTCTAGGATTACCATGATCGATTACCTGTTGAGACCCGAAGATACTTGATCAGAGTATCTGCTGATAGTCTAGGTGTGTGTGAGTCGAGGTACCTGTGCAGAGAGAGTAACTTGCCTGGCTTATTGGATGACTTAGCATAGGAAACACAATCCCTCCTATTTAGAGATGGATGGTGATGAACGTGGCTTGATTGGGTTGATTGAGAAACGATGTAGGGTATGTGATGCTGATTATCGAGATGGGGAGGGTGAGGGGGGGGGTTCAATGTTAGATAGAAGAAATGGAGAAACTATGACTCATTCCTATGGAAGAAGAGGAAAATAGAGTATGCATTATTATGACTATGTATGCATGATATGTAGCTATTATGAATGTATGGATGGGTGGAATGCAATGAAATGCAATATATACAGATGAGATGAGATGACGATCCATAGTGCTCTATTTTCATCATTGAGCTTTAAAATGTTGGAAGAGAATACAAGCATCTTGACATAATGATTCAAGATGACCTGAGATGGATTTTATATAGCAAGTTAATACAAGCGACTTGATATAAGGGTCAAGTCGACCAGAGTATTGCTTGCGGAACAGACAAGGATTATCTTCGTTCATGCATGACTTGGATCATCCTCCTTGATCTTAGGCTGATCATATCCTGAGACAAATGCATACCGTACTAAGAGATAAAACCTTTATCCAGTTTGGATGAGGTAGGAGGAACCAAAGGAAGAGCATTGTACCTGCAAACAAACAGTATATACATAAAGAATAAAGAATAAGGATCCTTGGTAATGGTTCATGCCCATATGGTCGAGGTATATGCTGTAGTCAGCAAGCCGTAGTGATCTATGACTGTATTTTTGCCTATGATCACATAGCTTAGTGGACTTCCCACGTAGACACCATTAGTACATGCCCTAGAACTTCATCGGAAATAATGCACAAACAAAACAAAACAATGCTGAAAAGATCCCGATATAGATAAACAAATGATTGTACTCACAAATCAACCAAGTATTTGATAGCTTAACATAATTTTCTTGTCAAAGAAAATGTCACTTTTGTCTTTGTTCTGGTAAGGAAGGATGCATCCTTGTTGAAGACAGTTTTGAGTGTTGATGTGGATTGTGTGGTCGATTGATAAATGGTCATTTGTGTGAGTATTTTGTCAATGTTTATCTTGGTATCTACGGATGAGTATGTACAAGGTGTTGCCATGTTTTTGTGTGATTTTCGATGTTTTCTGATGTTTTTGAATTTTGTTTTGTTTTGTTTTTGTTTTTATTTTTATTTTGTGTTGAGACATTTATGAATGGTTTTGGTATTTTGATGATTGTTTTGAATGAAGAGCTTGAATGAATCATAATACAATGTAGAATCCACTTCCATCAATAGGTTAAGGGCATTGCCCCTAGTTTTAGACATGACTATGAAAAAGTGGGATGCTTAGACGCATGAAGTATTTATCATATTTGTAGAAAAATAACAAGCCATGGTTTTGGACAGATGGATGTATGGATGAAGTAGATGTAATCGCAACAAGTCTGAAAGACAATGGAGTCAGAGCCTTTACGAGTGGCACCTATTTGCCAGGTTTTTACCATCGCACTTACCCAAGGTGCCACCGGAGTGGTTGTTCACCGTTTGGATGCATGATTTTTCTTTACTTTTTTTTTTTGTTTTTGTTTTTGCATTTCTTCAGGACATTTTTCTGAATGTTTTTGGTATTTTCTGGTATGCAGGGGAGCCTGATGCTCTGTACACCTTAGGTATAAAATCGTTTGAGGTGCATGCTGTTGATTGGATCTGCAAGCGGTTCTCCTTCTGATGTAGCCAACTGATATGCCCCGGACCCAAATACAGCAGTGACAACATATGGGCCTAGCCAGTTTGATTCAAACTTGCCCTGATGTTCTCTGTTTGGTTGATTGCGAGGATTCTCTCATAGAACAAGATCACCTACCTCAAATGTACGAGGTCTAACTTGGTGATTGTAGCTTCTGCTCATGCGCTACTGATAGGCTTTGAGATGGTTGTATGCAGCTTGTCGCTTTTCATCAAGTAACTCTAAGTCCTGAAGACGGGACACTCTATATGCTTTGTCATCTATCAGATTATGCAAGGAAACCCGTAATGATGGTATCTCGACCTCAATAGGAAAGATAGCTTCTGCACCATAGACCAATGAATAAGGAGTTGCACCTGTAGGGGTTCGAATGCTAGTTCGATATGCCCATAGCGCTGGATTTAGTTGAACATGCCAATCACGACCAGCATCATTGACTGTCTTCTTAAGGATTCTTAATATGTTCTTATTTGATGCTTCGGCCTGACCATTGCCTTGTGGGTAATAGGGGGTGGAAAAGCGGTGTTGGATATGAAATTTCTCACAAAGTTCACGAACATCCTGATTTTTGAAAGGAAGACCATTATCTGTGATGATGGACATGGGTACACCATACCGGCAGATGATGTAGTTGAGGATGAATGAGGCAATCTGCTTGTCGGTGACTTGGGTAAGTGGAATAGCTTCGATCCACTTTGTGAAATATTCGGTGGCAGTAACAATGAATTTATGGCCATTGGATGAAGATGGATGGATTTTACCCACAAGGTCAAGGCCCCATTGACAGAAAGGCCATGGTGTCGTGATTGGTTGTAGTTCCTGCGCGGGTGCATGTATCAGGTCGCCATGAACTTGGCATTTCTTGCACTTCCTGACAAAGTAGTAGGAATCTTTTTCTATAGATGGCCAATAATATCCAGCTCGCAGGAGTTTCTTGGCTAGTGATGGACCACTTGAATGAGTCCTGCAAATTCCTTCATGTACCTCTTCCAAAGCCTTTGTTATCTCATCTTGTTCCAGACATCGAAGGAGAGTACCATCAAGACCGCATCGGTATAGGGTGTCGGCAATAATGGTATATCGAGCAGTTTGGCGAATGAAGGTTTTACATTGGTTATTTGATTGGTTGGGGGGAAGGGTGTGATCACGGAGATAGGTGTAGAACTCACCGTACCATGTGGATTCGGAACCGACAAGGCGACATATCATCTCGAATTCAGGGATATCATAAGCGGGGATCCAAAGCTGTTCGACCAAGAACTCGTAGCGTGTTGAATTCTGTGGAAGATCTAGGAGAGATACGATGGTAGCCATAGCGTCAGTGGCTCGATTATGATCTCTTGGTATCTGCTCAAAAGTGATAGTAGTAAATGATGTCTTTAGGTTGTCCACCATTTGCTTATATGGCATGAGTTTATCATCTTTAGTCTGATATTCATCGGTTGCTTGTCGAATGACCAGTTGTGAGTCACCATATACTTGCAGTTCTTGTAATTTCCATTGTACAGCTAGCCTGAGTCCTGTGATCAAGGCCTCATACTCTGCTATGTTGTTGGTGCATGGAAATGTGATCCTGTAAGACTTCGGGATGCTATCACCTTGGGGTGTGATAAACAGAATGCCTGCCCCCGAGCCATGCCTAGTGTATGAACCATCAAAGTATAATTTCCATGGATGTGCTGTTGTGATCATGAATATCTCTTCATCTGGAAAATTGGAAATAAGAGGATGATCATCTGTGAGGGGTGCATCGGCCAACTGATCTACAATAACTTAACCTTTGATAGCTTTACGGTCCACGTACTCGATGTCAAATTCACTCAGAATCATCACCCATTTGGCCAAGCGGCCTGTCAATGCTGCTTTGCTGAGTAAATACTTGAGTGGATCAATCTTTGCAATGAGTTGTACCTTGTGTGTTAACAGATAGTGCCTCAATTTAGTGGCTGCCAGGATTACTGCTAGGCAAGCTTGCTCAATAGGTGTGTAATTGAGTTCATAGCCCACCAGTGTGCGAGAGATGTAGTATACAACACACTCTTTGCCTTTTGCATTATGTTGTGCCAGTAATACACCTAATGCTGTACTTGTTGCCGAGATATAGAGTAACAATGGTCTACTTGGATCTGGTGGCATCAACAATGGTGGATTCATGAGATAGTCTTTAAGCGTCTGAAATGCTTGCTGGCATCGGGCATCCCACTGAAAGCGGATGTTCTTGTGTAGCAGATGTGTAAATGGGTGACACTTATCAGCCAATTGTGCAATGAATCTTCGGATGGATTGAAGTTGGCCTTGTAATGTCCTTAGTTGGCTGATATTCTTTGGTGGTGGCATATCCATGATTGCCTTAACTTTTCTGGATCGACCTCAATACCTTTGCTTGAGACAATGTATCCTAGAAGTTTCCCGGAGGTTACTCCAAAGACACATTTCTTTGGGTTGAGTCGAACATGATATTGTTCCAGTCTATCAAAGATTTTATCTAAGATGTGGAGATGTCATTCTCTGGTGAGTGATTTTGCTAGTAAGTCATCCACATAATCTTCCATCATAGTATGCATCATGTCATGGAAGATGGTGGTCATTGCTCTTTGATAGGTTGCTCCTGCATTCTTGAGACTGAAAGGCATCACATTCTAGCAATATGTGCCCCATGGAATGGTGAAGGCGGTCTTATGTTGATCTTCTGGTGCGATTTTTATCTGATTGTATCCTGAAAAGCCATCCATGAGTGAAAGCATGGCATGTCCTGCTGTCAGATCCACTATGATGTCGATATTTGGAAGGGGGAAGTCATCCTTAGGACATGCCTTATTCAGATCTCTGAAGTCAGTACAAATGCGGATGCCCCCTTTTGGTTTGCCGACAGGCACAATATTGGAGATCCACTCTGCGTAATCAATTGGTCTAATGAAACCAACGTCTAGGAGTTTCTTGAGTTCTGTTTTGACTAGCACTGCAATCTGAGGATGCATCTTACGAAGCTTCTGCTTGACAGGTTTGGCTCCTTCTGCTACGGTGAGGTGATGCATGACTAAATCAGGATCAAGCCCAGGCATGTCTGCATATGACCATGCGAAGTTGATCTGACGCTTCTAGAAGAACTCGATAAATTTAGGTTGTTCCTCTGGAGTGAGAAGAGATGCCAGATGTATGATATGAGGATTTTCAAGAGTCCCCACATTGTACTCTTTGGTTTCCTCGATGAGAATTGTTGATCGTTCCTGTTGTGTATTATCAGGGAGAATGTCAAACCCTTCATCCTCAGGTGCCTCAGAGAGGTTTTCACCATTGGATACGCTCTTTCTTTTTACTTTTGTCGGATCAAACAGTGCCACAGTGTGGTTTTCACTAGAAGATCCATGTTTTATTGTTATATTTTTACAGCTGAAAGGTTTGGCATCCACCCCGAAGTATGCTGCGCTATTAAGTTCAATGGCGAATCCAGCTTTGTGATCCCCACTTGGTAGGTTATCCCTTAATTCCAAAAAGTCAATGATAGCCTCATCGTTTTGGAAGAAGTCAAGACATGGGGGATTTGGTTGGTTCCATTCGATGAGTTCAGGGTGGATAATGGGCATTACTTCATCGATTAGGTTAAGTGCATTAGATGTATCAGTGAGGGTTAAGACATTATGGTGAAGGTCATTAATGGTACTCTCCCTGTAAGAATCAGGCGTAGGATGAGACGTAGGGTCTGTGGAAGACGTTTCCAGTTCAGGAACCCAAGTGGTCTTTATCTGTGCTTCTTCATAAACAGGGATGTCTTTGCATGGTGGAGGCGGTGATGTGTCTTCCTCATCTGAAGTGTTAAGCTGTACCGAATCAAATTCCCATTCATGTGAGTCGGTCTCTGAATCACTTTCCAGCATCCGATTACTATACCATACTGGGATGTCCTTTGAGTTAAATACTGCAGGTGTGATTGGTTGATGTACCTTGGTAATGATCGGTGCTGTAGGGTGGTTGATGGAGATTAAAGAATCTGATACGGGAAGTATTGGTAGTATTGACTCAGTGGTTTTTGCTGGAACTGCGGGTGCCATAGATGTTGCTGCGGGTTCTGATACAATTGTTGCTACTAATGGTGTGGCTGATGGGATGACGAGTTCGTTTGATGGGATGAGTGGCATTGGAGATAGTTGTGTTGGGGTTGTGAGCCTCAGTGGGGCAGTCGGGATAGTGCTTGATGCCACTTTGATAATGAAAGGTGGCCTTTTGGCAGTAGGCTGACAAAAGGGTTTGCTGGGTTTCCCTTTGAATTTTAATTTAGGGAAGATCTCTTTTTCAAAGCCAAGCCTGTATTTCCTTTGGGCTTGAATTCCGGCAGCAGAGGTTCATGTCGTCCTTGTTTGCAATATCCCAAAGCACTCTGACCATCATACCCCATTCTTTGCATAATGAGGAGGCCTTTGCCATACTAGTCCGTAGGAAGTGTAACTCGCGGTATGTCAGTGGTGATGGGATCCTTATAGATCCATTCCACCAGGTCCTCATCTTGTGTTTCTTCCTCTTGACTCTTTCCAAGAACGAAAGGCGTCAAAGCACATGCTGGTATGTTTAGTGGTTGCTAGAGTACCTGTTGTGGTTTACGATGAGTTCTAGGAGAAGCGGGCATTTGTCCCACACAAAAGAGTTGACTCAGGTTGTATTCCCCAGGACCTTCCTCTGTGATCTTCATCTTAAGCTTTTCTTGCTTGGGTATAGTGGTGTTTGAACGGGCAAGAGAGGCGGGACTTATATACGATGTGGAAGAAATGGCTTCTCTATTATTAGGAACGGTAATCTCTGGTTGATGGTTGATATTATGGCAATATGCAAAGGGATTTGCATCACCCAGAATTGTGATCTCTACACCGTTATGTGGGAACTTGATACATTGATGGTAGGTAGATGGAACGGCTTGCATGGCATGTATCCAAGGTCTCCCTAATAATAGATTGTATGGTAGAGGAAGGTCCAGAACCTGACAAATGATGTGCTTTACCACGGGGCCCACTCGGATTGGTAGTACCACAACTCCTTTGGATGAACGCTCTGCATCGTCATAGGCTTTGATTGTGATCTTCTTACGAGGATCCACTGATTCTATCGCATAGCCCAATGCTGTGACCAACTGTAGTGTACAAATGTTCATGCCTGCTCCATTATCGATCAAGACTCGCTTGATCCTGTGTTGGTTGATAAAGCCTTCAATGTGTAGCGAAGCGTTATGAGGTTGCTGGAAGGAAGAGTTGTCACTTTCGGAAAAAGTGAGACGAGGTGATGACTTTAGACTTCCAACCATTGCTTGAAATTGGTCTGTATTCAGGTTTGCAGGGACTGACACCTCTTGGAGTGCTTGATCCAAGATAGTTTTATGAGAGGGTGATAGACGCAAAAGCTCTAAAATGGATATAAGCACAGGGGTTTTGTCTAATTGTTCCACAAGATTGTACTGCTTTGGGATGGAGGTGGTGCCTTGTGGAGCTGCCTTTATGGTAACTTTTCCGTGACGTGTAACAACATTGCAATTTGAGTTGGGATTTTTGAAGGTTATGGTTGCAACTTGTTCATTGGCATCATACAGATGATTTACAGTGTAATTATATGTAGCCTGCGTATAATCAGTGGTATCAGTGCCTCACCTGGAAGTGGAAGGATCCCTTTGATCTTGTGATGGAAGTGGATTTTTGAACATCAGATGATCATTATTGGTTGTTTTTGGGTCATGTCCTTCAATTTCAATTTTTCCTCGGTCAATAAGATCCTGAATAAGATCTTTTAATCGATGAAAATTACTTGTCTTGTGCCCTCTTCCTTGATGGAATTCACAGTGTTCAGTATCTCTCCACCATGCCGGTTTGACCTGAGGCTCATAGTTTGATAGCTTAGGTAGAGTGACCAAATTTTGAGAGAGGAGTTGTCGCAACACTGTTTCAATGGGTCCCCCTAAGGGAGTGTATGTGCGTTTCAGTTTTTGTTGACGAGGTCTAGGTTCATCATGAGATGTGATGCGACCTTGATTGGAAGGAACATTTGTGTTATTCTGAGGTGGAGGATTTTGTCCTACAAACCGAACCACAAGTTGTGCATTTTGGATAGTCCTGGCATCCACAACCCCGTCATTGACAATATTCTTGTTTTTATTCCAGAAGTTTGGTTTATCGCTGTTGAAGCGTGGGCGAGGACCATCTTTTGGTTCGTTAAAGATTTTGATGAGTCCTTTCTTGATGAGTGCTCATTCACATTTTAAACCCTTGGTGATCATATCATTAAAAGAGTCTGTGTCTTTGACATCCAGGTGAAATTCCATTTCTTCGTTTAAGTTGGAAATGAATATTTCCACTAGTTCTCGTTCAAGTAACTGAAGAGAACGTTTGTTGGACATTTGACGCCATCGTTGCAAGAATACTAAGAATTGTTCACCTGGTTTTTGTTTGGTGTTGCACAGATCAGCCATGGTGATGTCGCGTTCAATGTTATGAGAGTAATGAGCTAGGAACTTCTGGATGAGTTCCTCAAATGTTCTAATGCCTCCTGGTAGTCGGGAAAACCATGATGTGGTTGTTCCTCCCAAGCTTTGGGGAAAAAGGCGCATTAGGTAGGTGTCTTCATATGCCACTTCAAGACAAGCGGAATGAAATTCTCGGACATGATCGCGGGGATCCCCCTTTCCTCTATATTTTTCAAATTTGGGTGTTTCGAATCCGTGTGGAAATGGTGGCATGTAAAGATTCCTATCAAAAGGATGGGGACAGATGTCATTGAGGGAGAATTGGTTAGTCTTGACACCACTATGAAGCTGTTGGGCGAGATTCTCGACTTGTTGCCGCAACATCTCCATTTCATTTGGAGGAGGTGGTGGTGGGTTGCCTCGAGGAATGTTATATCTGATGGGATCTCTACCTCTTTCCTCTTCATGGCGACTTTGTCTTTCTGATGCTTGTCTTAATTGGGCAAGATCAAAGTCAGAGGGGAGTTTTGCTCCTTCTTGAGCGAGTCTTAAGAAGTGAGCATCCGCATTGCTCCTGAGTATTTCGTCAAACAATCTGTTAAAGAGAGGGTTATGTTGAGCCCTTTCTATTGTTGCAGGAGTGGGAGTACTTGGGTTTTCGTCATCTGCATTTCCTCCAAGTGCTTCTTGAAATTCATTGAGATTTTCCTCTTCTTCTTCATCTCTTTCTATTTCTCGTTGCCTCGACTGTGATCGGGTTTGAGCCATTTTTGCTTTATGAGTCTTTGTTGAAGTTGTGTGAAAATGATGATGAGTTTTTGTTGAAATGAGAGATTGATGGTTGGTGAATTGTGTTGCACGTGGATCTCTAGCACTTTTAAGGTAGATGTTACCGAAATTCCTTTTTTTGAATTGCTTGTCTGTTTGAGAAGATTTGATGTGATAAGGTGTAGAGAAATCTGAGATGTGTTACAGATTTAACTACCTAGTAATGAGAGGATTCACTCATGAACTAGTTTTAACCTGCGTAGATGTGTCTCTTAGGATGAGCTTATCCTAGATGTAGAAACAATCTAAAAAGTGATGTGAAGTGTTTGATTTCAAGCAATATCTAAAAGAGAACTTGGAACAATAACCTCTTAATGTTCTGAGAGTTGGGACGGATTGATGATGAAATGATGTATGAGTGAGATGATGGATGAAAATTTTTTCAACTTCAATAAAAACTCTGTGTCACAAATGGGACAAACTCTACCTCTTCCCTTTTAGGTGTTGGAGGTATTTCTCGAGCTGTGTTGTAGGTGATGCAGACGCTTGGGAAGAAATTGGGATTAATATTTCCTCCTTGATTTTTGTGATAACTCAGAGCTCTATATTGCATAAAAGCTCTGCGGTTCAATGATTCGGAATCAAATTCGTTTGTTTTGCCTTGAAGGTATAGATGCATGCGATGTAGAAAGACTCTATGGGAGACAAAGAGTTGTCGATTGATATAGAAGAATTTCCTTTTTTTTATCAAAGCCTTTGAGCTCAATGGTCTTCTTTTCAAGTTGATATTCTGATGACACTTCTTCTTTCGCAAGATGTGAAGAATGGTCATAAAATTTTGACTCTTTGTTGTTTGTACCTTGTTTTTGATGTTTTGGGGTTGTTTTGACAGATGTTTGGTTGGATGAATACTTTGTTTTTGGGATTGACTTTCTGATTTTTCTTTGACAAGAAAACAAAGCAAGCACACAAACACAAGAATGTTGCCTAAAAGGCACAAATGAGTATGGGTCTAGATCAACCCAATCCTTGGACTTTTATATGACCCTTCCTTTAGATGTGTTTTAAGGTGTATTTCCAAAGCCTGAAGTCGGCTCAATTTGCACTTGGTCTTTAAAACGAACACACTTCAAACACTTTTTATCCCTAAGGTCAAATGGCCAGTTGTGATAAATTTAGCCCACATCTTGATATTTCTTCGACTTTGGTACTACACACCTTATGAATCCCGCCGTGGCAGGTAAGGATGTGATATACTAAGTCTTGCACGAGCATAACAAATAGATGATCCCTATGATGGGGGAGTCACCACTTTTATCAAGCCACAAGTGACTTTTCAAAAAGCTATGTTTCTACTCAAGGAAATATGTATGGTGAGTATCTTGGGAGCAAAACCATCTATGCTCTTGCACTAAATTATATCGCAAATATTCTCAATCAATAGAATGGGTGGGCTACTACTTAAAGGTGTTTAGTCATGTTCAATGTTTTTGGACATAAGTTCATTTTGCAGTGACTCACTTAAGAGCCTTGTAACTGGTGGTGGGGCCCATTTGTCCTTTCAGCCAGTTACACTGTAGGAACAACTATACCCAAGGCTACAGCTTTCGCTCTCACCTGATTTCTATAGCGACTCGAAGGATTTACCGCTCGAGGTCGTTCCCAAGAGTATCGATCCCTTGGCAGGCCTCTCTTAAAAAGCTAAATATTTTGAGCATTACTAACACTTTTCTCTTGCACCTAGGACCACGAGAGCCAAGGGAGAGGATAGTGTGTGTTAGAGGTAGGACCACTCGACTGACTTTTTGCACAAGCGTGCCAAACACGTAAAACACTTGTTCTTTTTAATCCAGTATTCGCAAATGTGATCTAACTATTTGGAGATGTTGCTCCAACAGCCATGGTGTTCATTTTAACTTCAAAGGCAATGTGTTTTGTAATCTAGAATTCGAAAATCCGGGTCAACTTAATGAAATACATGTTTGCTTGAAGTAAAATTTGTTTTTGCAAAATTGAGACAAGTTGATTGTTCTTTTTATTTGCTCAAAAATTGAAGTGTGGCTTGTGATTTTTAAGTTTGATGCAATAAAAGCAAATTTGTGTGTTGATTTTAAGCACCAAAATGAAGATGAATCCTAGCTTGCTATGGAAGTAAATGTTTGTTTTAAAGTGTTTTAAGAGCACCAAAGGAGAATTTGTGATTTTAGTGATGAGTTTTTAAACCTGCAAAAACAATAAATAGTTAGTACAATCTATGTCCAAGGGGGGGCTTCCACAAGCCTAAGATTTTCAATTTTTCGGTTACAAGGTGAGTTTTACAACATTCTGTTGCAATAGCGCTAGTCTGCGTTTAAACAGAAGCGATGAAAGAAGGATAAAGCCCGAGAGGCAAAAGCGCTTAAAGAGTTTTAATAGCGCCAAAAGAACAACAAATGCGCCAAAACAAATACAACAGCGCAGAAAGTTTAACAATAGTGCTATTGTAGTGACAATAGCGCTAAAATGGAAACTGTCGGTAGCGCTAGAACGTGTTCAATAGCACCGAAGCGCAACCTGTGTGGCAATTTCAATAATCAGACATGTTAGCAAATGAAAAATGGCATTTTTGAGTGTTTGATTCACGTCGGGTTCACCAAATGACGCCCTCCTAAATGGCACAAGGTTAGTAAATGATCAACAACACAAAAAGACACAAAACCATTAGATTGTTAGTGTTAGTCAATCAAAAACTAATCTAAAAAGGCATATCAAGAGAGATACTAAAAACATGCTAATATATCTAACTAAAGAAGCAAAGATAATGAGACATCTCCAAATGCCTCTTAGCATGGTCTTAGTTCCTTTCTCCCTTGTTCCTCTCCTCTCCAAGTTCCAAAATAGTGTAGCTCTCAGCAGCTTTTTGCACTATGGATGCTTATGGAGGATTGAGATTGTAGTATTGAGCTCTAAATGTGAAATAAAAAGCTAATGCTGTGCTATTGATGCTAAAATGATATATTTTAACCAAAATAACAAGATATTAGATTGTCTATGCTAAAATGCTCTCTTAAAATGTCTATAACTTAAATGCATACAAGTTTTCAGGATCTGGATTATGAAGAAATGGGCTCTATTTATAGGAAAAATGGAGCAATGGATGGTTGAGATTGAACAATCTCAACAAGGGTCAGGATTGAATGATTTCAAATCCATGTGAGGGCTTTCAACCCAATCCCAGGATGACAAGTGTCAATGTGAGATAGGTTGAGAGGGGAGGGAATAAGCATTAAATGCTTGATATGACCTTGGGATTTAGAGTCAAGGTTGGTTGAATGAATAAACTCTTTATTCAAAGAATAAAGCTTTTATCCAATGGATAAACTCTTGTGCAAATGTGAAATGGATGGATATGGTCAAAACAATAAATGTTTGGGGAGACAAGTTTGAAATAACCATAAATGGTTATGTAAGAGCCATAAATGGTCATGTAAGAGCCTTTAGTGGTCTTTGAAGACTTTGGGGGTTAATTTGTTGAACACACAAAGCATTAAATGCTTTTCAAAGACTTTGGAGTCTTTGAGAAGTGACTCCATTTTGCTTAGGAATGTGACAATAATTAGGGGATGGATTAGGCTAATTAGGAAGGGGTTAGAAGAATCTAGAAGGGGATTAGATTTTGCAAGTGGATTTGGTGGGTGAGGGAAAATAGGATTTTATTAAAATAAATTAATTTATTTCAATAAATGTGTGCAAGTTGCATTTGTAGGAAAATGCAAGTGGGGGGGAGATAATGATTTAAATAAATGTTTTATTTAATTTATTTAAAAGAGGAATAGGGGGATTTAATTAAATAAATAGATTTTATTTATTTAATTGATTTGTATTTGGTTTAATGAATTAATTAAAATAAATTGAATAATTTATTTAATTAATAGAAGAATGTTTGGGGATGAATTAATTAAATATTAATTTAATTAGCTGATGGCTAGTGGATTTTTAATCAAATAAATAGTGAATATTTATTTAATTAAGCTGGACAGATTTGTGTGACTATAGTTTTTATTAAAAAAATCTATCATTTTTCCATCTAATATTGCAGGTTGAATCAACTGCATGTTTTTCTCTTCATTAGGCCATATCTTTCGCCTTAAAACTTCATTTTTCAAAAAACAATAAGCGTTGGAAAGGTATTTAAGAGTATTACACAGCTATAAGGTTTTTTTTTAGAGTTTGTATCAAATTTATTTGTATTAAAAATTTCTATTATTGGCCATTGGAGCCCTATAAAGCATTGTAATTTGATAAAAGGCCTTGTAAATGCACTAATTATAAAGTGTCAACCTTGTAAAAATTGGGGGGTGATTTTTGAGACTACTGGAAAGGGGGGGTGTCTTGTGTGTCTTCTTTCTTGAACTTTTCCTTAATATTGTTTGCAATCTTCTTTTTTGCTATCATGGATGCATCTACAGCTCCTCTTTTAGCACCATATAATTATTTTGAATGGAAATCTAAGATGATAATATATCTAAAAAGACATAGATATCATCGTGTTACAATGAGACTCAAAGTTGAACCTCAAGATGATGTTGAAAAGATAAAATGGTTTGATAAATGTGATGAAGCCTTTGGTACTCTATGTATGTTAGTCTCCCCTAAGGTTCTTTTTCACATTAAATCTTCTACTACACCAAATGGAGTGTGGGCCACTTTAGAAGACCTCTTTGGTAAGCAAGATGAGTTAAGAGGTCATCAATTGGAGAATGAACTCATAGGGTTGAGTCCAAAATTTTTTGACACTACAAAATACTTCTTTGCAAAACGAAAATTTGTAAGATTGCAGTTGGAATAGTGTGGAGTTAAGAAGAATGATAAGCAATTGACCCTGAGTATTCTTTCTAATCTTAGTCCTAAGTATTTAGTGTTTGTTTCTACATTTTATACTACACAATTTGCCCTAGGTGCCACATTCAAAATGCCTTCTCTAGATAAATTTGTTGTAGAGCTCACTAGGGAGAAAAACATTGGTTCAAATGGGTACAATCAAAACCTCTAAGTCACATGCGTTAGTTGTAAATCAAAGCACAAAAGAACATAAAGGGTTTAGTAAGTAAAATAAGAAACAAAACAACCAAGGAGAGAAGAAAAAAGATCATAAACTGGCCACTTCAAAAGCAGATAATCAGAACTCTTCATCAAAAGGTGAACAATCTAAGAAAGAGAAGGTCAATCGTTCTTACTGCAAGAGGCCCGCCCATGATGAGCATAAGTTTTTAAAGAAACAAATTGATCACCTTTCACATCTTCTAGAAAAGAACAATATAATAAAAATAAATAAAGGAAATAACATTTAATTTCTCCCAAAATCACATATGCCCCAATTATGCAAATGCCAATAAAATGAATACACATAAGGCATATTTATTTTTGAAGTATTTTTTAAAATCATACAAATACATTACCCCAATTAAAATTGACGATAATATACAAATAAACACAAATACACATACACTCTTTACTAGTTGACCACAAAGAGGAATAGGGTATTCCAAACATTACCAACATGGTATTCGAGTTTATACTCATATACAAATGGGGAATTGCACTCAAATAAGTACAATGGGTAAAGTTCAAAGACAATTTGACCAATGTACTATCTCTGATTTAACCACCGCTAAGGAGGGTATGATTAGACTTGTGAAGCTAGGTGGAGTTGATACTCAATACTTGCAACTACTCAACAAACATAAATGATACATGTGCATATATATAAATAGCCGAAGCACATACAATATCATGAATGAAATAATATATTATAATTTTATTACATTTAACTAATTTAAAATACATTTTCATTTACTTCTAACATCAATATTAATATCTCAAAGCATAGTAAATTAAACTCAAATCATTAATTCATCTTAAAATGCATTTTAAATGCCAAAATTACATTTACTTAACATTTAATCAGTATTTAACATATTAAAAATCGCTAACTTAAATCACAATTAACGTTGAAATGGTTGTTCTTTCAACTATGATGGATTAGGAGTTAGTATTAGGAATTTGCATAATCTTTTCTACTCCTCTAATGGTTGTTTTTGTTTCAAGATGATGTTATCACACATGCTTATGTCCCTTTTGGCATTCTAGTGTTTATAGGATCACAAGAGGTTTGTATTATGTAACATTGCACCCTGTGATTCGGGAAATAGTGGCATCATATGAACTTTTGAGGCCTTGCCCTGAGGAGATTAAATGACAAAACATCCTTGATAATGATCAAGCCCCACAAAAGATTTGAAATCTTCTAATGGTGATTTGTTTAGAAATGTGTAATGGTTGATGTGATTGTGTGTTAGTATATCTAGATATATGTAGTAATGGATTTAATGTGTGGTGTTGTGCCTATTATTGCTTGTTGCATGGTTTCTTATTGTTGCTTTCATTTTCATATATGGTTCTTGTATGGTTTTTTTTTAAAATTCATTCATTAAACAAAAAGTTTAGTGACTATTTATGAATGCTTGAGCATTGAAAATGATAAGAATATGAATTAGAGTGAAAAAGGCAAGTGTTGGAATTGGTAAAAAGTAACTTTCGACCATTGTGGATGTTATTGCACAAGAGTCAATCCCAAAGACATATTTGCAAGCATAGTAGCATCCAAGGTGGTTGGATGATAGAGATTAAAATATAATTGAGATGTTAAGAATAAATGCAAAATTATTAAAATATGCAATTCAAATAATTATAACAAACCATTATAATATTTATTAAATAAATAAACTAAAAATAAATGTTAGAAGGAAATGCGAAATAAATAGTTTTCTATCTCTACACCACTCCACAAATTTCTTATTGTTGTGCTCTACCCCACATTCCTTGTCTTTGACAGGGACCCCCATTGTTTTGATTTTGTATCTATGAGAGAGAGAGAGAGAGAGAGAGAGAGAGAGAGAGAGAGAGAGAATTTGTAGACCTTTCCACCTACTAATCCCCTTGAAAATCCCAAATTTTTTACCAAAGTTCACTATTCATGATAAAATTTTGGTGTTTGCAGAGTCTTAGGTGAGAAAAGTTTGAAGAAATGTCAGAAGTTTAGGCCAAAGTCATTTTTTTCTCATAGAATCATGTGTTTTTAGTTTAAAGGGATGAGTCTTCCTCATTGGGTGCCACCATGCTTCAAGAAAAAAAATCAAAGACCCCCTTCACAAGCATGAACAAAGGAGTGCATCATTAAATCTATGTGTTTAACAATAATGTGGACAAAGAAAGTGAAAAAGAAACAAGGCATAAGCCAAATGCAAACTAGGCCTCAATATGATCAAATTCACCCCATTATCCAACCAAAGTTCATGCCTAACTTAAGTTCAAAGTTTTCCCAAGAGAAAATTTTGGCATTAGCAGAACTTTCAACTTGCTAACCCAAAGAAAAATACTGAAGTTGGTCAATGTTAGAATTTTTTTTGGCATTTTCAGGCCTTTCTGTTTGCTAATCCCTTTGCTAATCTCAAAAAATACACAGAAGTTCCTCCAAGACAAAGATTTTGATGTTTTCTAAACTTTTGGTCTTCAAATCCCATAGGAAATGTTAAACTTTATAACAAGTTTTGTGCAAATCATTCAAACTTTGGTGTTTAATGGGGTGAAAGTAAGCCTTTGTTTCTAATGGCCCTTCCTATGCTGAGGTAAATGCTTGAATTCATCATTGAGTATTAGGATTTAGAGATGTCCTTAGTGATCCTTAAAATGTCAAGTCTTCTTTCCCAAGGTTGTCACAGAATTGGGTTTGCAATCACAATGGTGATATTGGGAGGCATCAAAGGCCTTTCCTAGACCAACCAAAGACTAGTGTTGATGGGGACTTGAAATTAAGAAAATTCTTCACCCTCCAAGGTGTCCATCTCAAGATCATGTAGTAAATCACTTCCTCAAGGCCAAATGACCCTAGTGGATGCAAGGGCAGAGTGATGCTCAAATCATTCAGGGGATGAGTAAGAACTAAGGTGAAGGGCATAGTAAAAGAGTGATGATGAGAATGACTAGCTAGTGAAATGACAATTAATATTAGACCTGTATATTCATGTAGGTTGGAGGATTCATAGGAGGCCATGTAGAGATACTTGGGATAAAGCACTATCATCTAGAGCATCGATTGTGCTGGAGGATTCCCAGGATAAGGCCAAAGAGAGAATACCATGCCAACACCTTGAAGATGTCAAGAAGCAGACCTAAGGACAAAGTAAGAGGGTTCAAATGAGAAAGGACCCCTACCACTACCACCTCCAATAAGTTGAAACCCAAGGTACGAGATTGAAGGAAGGTGCTTACATAGAATGCTATAGGACATGTAAAAACAGAGAATGAACAATTGGAAATAACAGAAAGTAAATAAATTGTAAAAGTAATTGCTTTATTGTAAAATGACTACTTGTGGGCCCAATTTAATGCAATACAAAAGGGGGCTAGAAGTTATTTATTTCCTAGCTACCAGATTCACCTTTTTGTGCCCCGAGCCCAATGAAATTTTTTCTTCTAGTGAGATTAATTGAAAACAGTTGCAGGTAGCTAAAAACGTGGTTGATGGTTGTTGAGATCATTAACTAGAAAGCTATCAAAGCTTCTAGAAGGCAAATTAGGGCCATTAGATGGATGAAATCCTAGCCATTGATTCAAAATGTCAAGTATATAAAAGGCCAACATCTCTCTCATTGTAAAGGGGTTAGAAGGTTAGAGTTAAAAAGTTAGGCAACTACAATTTTAGAAGTAGCAGTAGTTAGAGGTAGAATAGAGTAGGATTGATAGAAATAAATTTTTGTAATGGCGATTGGAGCATATGAATAAAGCATTGAAATATGGTATTTTTCCATTTATCATAACTTGTTTGCATGCTTTCTCTCCATATAGCTAGTTAAAGTTCAATGATCTTAATGGTGAAGTGTGAGGGTATTTGATTTGATTTCAGGTTCATACCATTGGAGGCTTCTTTATTCTAAGTCTTTGTATATGGTTAGTATGAGCCTATTGTTTCTCTTAGTTCAATTGTGAATGTTTGTTTTGGATTACACCAGAATTGGGTATCCAGATGAATGCTCATGGTCTGAAAATATTTTACTTCCCCTTGGAGCTTGCACTATTCTTGTAGAGTTGTGAGTTTATCTTTGGTGAGCATGAACTAATTTATTCGAAGTTTGTCTTCCTACAACACCAACCATTACTGTAATTACCCTTAGGATCTCTAAACCCTAATCCTTTTGTTACTTATTTTCCTGACTTTAAGAATCAAAGCATCACTAGATAGCCATACTAGATGTAAGATAACTTGTGAAATGCATAAGTCCCCTCGTGTTCACTAGCAATACACATCAACCGTTGAGTTATCCTTAGCAAGTCAAGACCTAACAGTTGGAACCTTGAGGTTATCGAGTCCCCCCCACCTTGCATGAGGAATAGCACCTATTGGAATAGTATAGTCCTCACAAAAACTATAGAAACTCCCAAGGCCCTCCCTCCCAATTAAACAATTGATTCATTGGGGTTCTAGCCAACCCCTTACCGAGTTATGACACTTTTGGAACCCTAGGGTGGGAGTTTAGTTAGACCTTATGGGTGGGAGGGAATCATAGGGTTCATTACCCATACTACCCTTAGAATATTAGCCCCCCCCCCACACACACACACTAAAATAGCCGAACTACTATATTGGGGGGGGCAAGAGGGGGGTAAACAATTCTTGAGTCCCCCACACATGCATGAACACCCTATAGAGAAGCAATAGCCCAATCGAATAGGTTGGGGTTAATTAATCAATCCAAACAACATTATGTATTTCCTTATTCAAGAGAGAATAGGATACAATTGACATTCTATTTTGTGTTGAACGAAAGTGCAACAACAGGTGCTTATTTTAACTATCAACAAAATTCGCACTAGAAGGAGGGCTTAGGATTTTGTAGTAAGATGAGTCTATTATGCCCTTTTGAATACTATATCTGAGATATTTTAGATCTCTATTATATTGAAAAATCCCAAAAAATTAAAAGACCAAAAAATGCCTAAAAAAGCAAAAAATTGGAAAATAAAAAATAAAAAATTGAGTTGAGATGTGTGAGTAGCCACTTCATAGAGATAGCCCTCAGGCTAACATTTCTCAACTTCATGAGAGATTGGGTGCATAGTTGTATCCTAGGCAGTTATTTGAATTTGCATCTGAAGGGCACTACAAGATCCACGACACAGTTGAACATGATGAGCTGAACTGGTTGACTTTTTTTGTCAAGAGTGGAGGTAGCGTTGCAGAGAAAGATCTTTTTCTAGGATATTCCCAAATAAGAGGTGTTCATACAAATAGATAGTCCCAACCCTCCATCATGCATTGATTATTTTACCCAATTTAGGGGTCTGATTGAGAACCAGTTTGGTCTCAATGAAGAGATGTGCTTGGAAAGCATGTTGTTGCCTTAGTGGTGTAGAAATCATCACACTCCTCATCCTGAGTTTTCTTGTTCACTATGTTTGGAGGTAGTTAATCAAGTCAGATACTAGTTGGGACTGTCAGAATCACCAAATAAATGCATTACAAATAAATTATGGAGCACATACCTCGTTGTTGACAAGTACAAAAGAATGCAATACCATTGCAACGCCACACTCTCTCAGGATGAAAAAGAGGATTAAATAGTTGTTGGCCAAGATGAATCCACCAATTAGAGTATGACAATGGATTGCCTTGTGGGTCTTGCACCTAAGAAGGAAAATTTTGAAAAGAGTGATCAAGAGTGTAGTGGAATAACCAATGGCAAAAGAACAGTTTGTGAAAGCCCCACAAATGGAGGATGCATTCCAGTTTCTCATTGGTGATGTTGTTGAGGATCAAGCTATCAAAAGAGTCCTTGGTATTTGAGGATATGCTGAAAGAAACACATAAGGTTGCATGGTTTATACAACATGAAGATATACTGATAGGCATGATACCCCATGTTCCTGAGTTTGACTTCAGGATTGATTTTTAGCTTGTACAACCTACTATTGAATTGGATGTTGATTTGCACACGCCATACAAAGACAAGTTAGCCAAACTTACGACTGTGCCCTTTTCCCTATTATTATTGTATGTGCTAAGAAGTCATCCTGGTTCAGGGATTCATGCGAATAGTTTGCATTTTGTACTATTAGTCTCTCATCGTACATAGTTAGTTTAGTTTTCTTTTTCCATTTTAGAGTAGTTTTCTTTTCTGTTCCTAGCTTAGATTTCTTGTTTTCCACTTTAGGCTAGGTTTGTTGTGTTTACTTTAGTGTAGGTTTAATTTTGAAGGGGTTGTCTCTTCGTCATTTTGCAAGGGTATGTATGCTTTGCCCAACTTTGGTGTATGAAGTTAGGATGTATTTCAATTTGTTTCTTGGATGTCGACTTTGGTAGAGTACTTAATTGATGGTTGCCCAGTAGTCAAATCATTTGGTTTAAAGCTTATTCATTTTAAAAATTTCGTTGCTTCTTGTGTCCTTTCACCAACATTGCGATCATTGCACATCTTATGCTTAATCTTACTTAAGCATGATGTTTTGTCAAAGGGAAGTCATTACAAGTGATAAATTTGAAGCTCTACTTCAGCGACCACTACACACTCAAACCCATGTAGGCTTCATTGCTTGTAGGCCAAAATAAATGTGAAAATGAAAAGGAAAATAGAAAAATCAAAAGAAAGAAAAAAAATAGAAATATCAAAATTCTTAGCTTTGGGAGTGTGGATACCTCTATCAGTACTCAAAAAGAAAATTTACCAGAAATAGAGCTATCTCTATGAGCTTATGGGCGATAACCTCATCGAGGCTATGAACGCTTGTTGATAGCGAAGCAATATCTGGGTTGCTTTTGGAGTTAGATTTGTCCTATGTAGCTTACCATAATTGAACAATGTTGTCTCAATTTTCTTTAAGTTGGAATGAACTTCACTGCACACACTTGACTCCCAAGATCAGTGACTTGACTCAGTTTGTAACCTCATTTTTACCTTGAATCTGTCTTTTTGTTATTTGGTTTGGTATGTGGGGAGTTAATAAGAGATTTTGGGTTTGATCTTAATAGTCATCCTTGGAATGTTTAGGAACATTTCCTAGCCAAGTCGACATTTGTTGTGATGTGCCCCACATTCCCCATCTCTAACAAGGACCCCCATTGTTTTGATATGTTATCCACGTGAGAGAGAGAGAGAGCTTTGGGACATGTGCATCAAAATCAGACCTTTCTGTTTCCTTATCCCATTAAAAGGGGGTCGAGCTTTGGGCTGAAATGCTTGATTGTCTTGCAAAATTTTGCTAAAAAGCATGTGCCAAATTGCTTGGCAAGGGGCCTAGGAAAGAACCTAAGTTTGGGGTTAAAAATTGAAGGGAATTCAGAGTTTTGTTTGAAGAAGTTTAGATTATTTGGCATTTACAAACCTTTCCGCCTACTAATCCCCTTGAAAAGCCCAAAATTTTCACCGAAGTTCATTATTCATGACAAGACTTCGGTGTTTGTAGAGTCTTAGGTGAGAACAGTCTGAAGTTTGGGCTAAAGTCATGTTTTTCTCCAAGAATCATGCCTTTGTAGTTTAAAAGGATGAATCAAGCAAAAGACATCAAAGACCCCCCTCGCAAGTATGAACAAAGGTTTGAACCATTAAATCTATGAGTTTGCGAAGAATGTGGATTGAGGAAATGAAAAAGAAACAAGGCATAAGCCAAATGCACACCAGGCCTCAATAAGATCATCTTCTTCCCATTAGCCAACCAAAGTTCATGCCTAACTTAAGGAAAGTTTGGAGGTTTCCCTAGAGAAAAGTTCAGCATTAACAAAAATTCCAACTTGCTAACCCCAAGATAAATACCAAAGTTGGTCAATGTTTGAAAAAAAATCAATATTTGCATGCCTTTATGCCTGCTAATCCCAAAAAATACATCGAAGTTCCTCCAAGACATAAAGATTTTGATGTTTTCTGAACTTCTGGTCTTCAAATTCCATAGGAAATACTGAACTTTTTGACAAGTTTTGTGCATATCATTCAAACTTCGGTGTTTAGGGGGGTGAGAGTAAGCCTTTGTTTCTAATGGCCCTTCCTATGCCAAGGAAAAGGCTTGACTTACTCATTGAGTATTAGGATTTAGTGATGTCCTAAGTGATCCTTAGAATGTCAAGTCTTCTTTCCCAAGGTTGTCCCGAAATTGGGTTTGAAATCACAAAGGTGATATTGGGAGGCATCAAAGGCCTTTCCTCGACCAACCAAAGTCTAGTGTTGATGGAGACTTGAAATTAGGAAAAGCCTTCGCCCTCCAAAGTGTTCATCCCAAGCTCATATAGTCCATCTCTTCCTCAAGGCCAAAGGACCCTAGTGGATGCAAGAGCAGAGTGATGCTCAAATCCTTCGAGGGATGAGTAAGAACTAAGGTGAAGCGCATAGGGAAAGTGTGATGATGATAATTACTAGCTAATGAAATGATGATTGATCTTAGACCCGTGTATTCATGCAGGGTGGAGGACTCATAAGAGGCTATGTGAAGATACTTGGGATAGAGCACTACCATCTAGAGCACTGATTGAGCCAGAGGATTCCCAAGATAAGGCCAGAGAGAGAATGTCATGCCAGCACCCTGAAGATGTCAGTGAGTAGACCCAAGGAAAAAGCAAGAGGGTTTAGACGAGTAAGGACCCCTACCATCACCGACAATAAGTTGAAAGCCAAGATACAAGATTGAAGGCAAATGCTTACATAGAATGATACATGACATGCAAAAATAGAGAATGAACAACTAGAAATAACAAAAAGGAAATTTATTGTAAAAGTAATTGCTTTATTGTAAAATGACTACTTGTGGGCCCAATTTAATGTAATCCAAAAGGAGGCCACAAGTTAGTTATTTCCCAGCTACCAGATTCACCTTTTTGTGCCTCGAGCCCAATGAAATTTTGTCTTCTAGCGAGATTAATTGAAAACAGGTTCAGGTAACTAAAAAGGTGGTTGATGGTTGTTGAGATCATTAACTAGATAGTTGTCAAAGCTTCTAGAGGGCGAACCAAGGCCATTAGATGGATGAAATCCTGACCATTGATTTAGAATGTAAAGTCTATAAAAGGCCAATGCCTCTCTCATTGTAAAGGGGTTAGAAGGTTAGAATTATGGTAGTTAGACACTAGAATTTTAGAAGGAGTAGTAGTTAGAGGTAGAATAGAGTAGGATTGTTGAAAATAAATTATTGTAATGATAGTTGGAGTAGATGAATAAAGCATTAAAATATGGTGTTTTGCCATTTGTCCTAACTTGTTTACATGGTTTCTCTCCATTTAGCTAGCTAAATTTCAATGATCTTAATTGTGAAGTTTGAGGGTATTTGATTTAATTTCAGGTTCATACCATCAGAGACTTGCTGATTGTCAGTCTTTGTGTATGGTTAGTCTAAGCCTATTGTTGCTCTTAGTTCAATTGTGAATGTTTGTTTTTGGATTGCGCAAAAATTGGCTATCCAAATGAATGTTCATGGTCTAAAAATCTTTTACTTCCCCTTAGAGCTTGCAATATTCTTGTAGAGTTGTGAGTTCATATTTGCCTAAGCAAGAACTAGTTTATTTGAAATTTGTCCACCTACAACACCAATCGTTACAGTCATTATCCTTAGTATCTCTAAACACTAATCCTTATTCAAGAGAGAATAGGATACACTCGACATTATATTATGTGTTGAAATGAAAGCGCAATAGTAGGTGCTTGTTTTCACCATCAAAATAATCTTTCTTACCTCACATACTAAAAACATTCTTAGAAATTTGTATCTAAGATTAAATGTCCTAGTTTGAGTACCTATATCGCACCCCTTTACCTTTAGATAAAGGTATGTATGCCTCATTTGTAGCATAGTTAGGTGCCTCCCACAAGGAGTATGGGGTAGTCCCATATTGCTATAAGTCATCCACCCGCCCAACATTATAAACTAAAAAAAAAATCTTTTTTTCCTTCTTTTTAGGATGAGATTGGGGTCCCATTGGGCACCTTGGGGCCAAAAAGATGTTTAACCAATAAAAAAAATAAAAAAATTAAGTAGAATAAAATAAAAATAGTAGTTAGTAGTTACTCGTCTTGTCAAAATGGTACGTAATCAAGACTTGGGGATGTTACCAGGAGTACATAAAATTTTGAGAAATCTTGGCAAGAATTAGTGGGCGAGCATTTCCAGCAGCTGGAAATATTGCAGGAAGAGTGAGGTGAAGTGCAGACGAGTTGAAGAACCAGAAAAAATTACAGCATGTCCGGGGGCAGAGAATTTCAAGCTGATGAGCCAGAATTCCTTTTCTGCAAACACATAAACGGTTCGGAGTTGAGTAAGCGTATTTGTAAAATTCCAGAATATTTGGCATTGACTCATTTCCCTGCGTTTGAAACTGAGAGGATTAGAGCCAAGGAAGTTGTATTTCTGGATGAAAGAATGAATGCATGGCGTTTCACATACACACGTAGATTGTGTCGGAATGGTTCCACAAGTTACACCCTGAGAGGAGGATGGCAGCAAGTATTTGAAGATAAGGAAGTAAAATCTAAAGATTGTGTCTGTTTCTTTCGATTTAAGCAGAGCCACATCTTTATTTTCATTAGGCAGACAACTGATAAAACTTTCGAGCTGCTTGAGTCCAAATCACGGAGGCTTATTTTACTTCACCCCAATCAAGTGAATTCAGCGAAACTCTTGGCCTCCAGAGTTTCAAAAGCCAAAGAGCGGTTTGCAATGGAATATATTGCTTGCATTTATGGGATGTTTGAAGCAGGAGCTTCACAAATTCAACAAGAAGCTGCAAGTTCCACGGCTTCCCCAACTCTTTCTTTGCAAGATTTTGAAGCCATCTATCGGATTTTAAAAGAAAGAGCAGAATATAATGCGGGTCCAACAGAGTTTGAGGAATACCATTTACCACCTCGCATTCCAAGAAATTTTTCTGGGCAAGATTTTTACAGAACTTACAGTATGATGGAAGAAAGAAGAAAACCTCGGCTAAATCGAGCGGGATCTGCAACCTCCATGGCCCTACAAATTCCACACCCCACTTCAATAAACTCTTCTGAGCATTTGGCCCCACAAATTTCATGCCCCACTTCAACAAGCTCTTCTGGGCATCTCTCCCAAAGCAATTTTCAGTTAAGTCGAATACAAACTCAAGCAATGGGTGAACCAAGTTTTCCCGCCTACCCAGTTTCATATAATCAAAGTTCAACAAATCATTCTGGGCGTGTTTCCCAATTACGTCCAAGTCCATATATCCAAATTCCAAGAAATCATTTTGGGTATGACCCTCAGATGTTTCAATCAACAGGAGCACAAATTCAAGTGAGTGCACCAAGTTTCTTGGCCTCCCAAAATCAGTATCAAACTCCAAGAAGTTTTTCTGGGCAATTATCAGGAGCACAAACTCAAGTAGGTGCACCAAGTTTGATGGCCTCACAGATTCAACATGGCACTTTATCAAGTAGTTCTGGACAATTTTATCTTCCCAGTTATGGGATGGTTCAAGAAAGAGGAGCACCCAATCAAGAAGCTGCTAAAACTTGCTATGTAACAATAGGAACACAAATTCAAGCACAACAAGAGGATCATGGTGGAAGTGGCGACCCACATGGAGAAGGAGGAACTGCAGAGGAATGAAACGCCATTGCCTAAAAAATCACATCACAGATTACTTGAGGATATCTCTCTTTCTCTCTCTTTGAATTATCAAGCTGGTAATCAATAATCAGGCATGTTTAATGTTTCAAGATGAGCTCCAGGTTATGTTTCATTCATGGGTGATTCTTATATGGAACCTATGTTGTGTCCAGATTGATCATTGTCAGCATTTATTTCGTAACTGTGAATTCTTTTCCCCTCAAGTGGCACTCAAGATCATTGATCAAACAGAGAGGTTATTTGTGTCATTGTAGTTTCCTATGCAGAGCTTTGTAAGGCTTGTTGAATATTGTTTCTGGTCTTGCCATTAAAAGAGAGTTACTAGCATCATAAGCTTCAAAGCAATCCTAGAAACAAGACAAAAAGAGACAAAGCAATTATAGAAAGGACTTATGGGTTTTGAACTTGTTTAAATATAGTTCAGGAAGCCACCACTGTTAAGATTTGGCTTTACAATTTGTCCCCTTCTTATAGGTGATCCTGTCTATTTGGCTCAGTATATCTACTGTGGTGGTATCTATAATCACACTGGATTCTTTTGGGTATTATAATCGTTTTCTTGATAAAACTTCTCACCAATCAAGTTAAATGCCTGAAATTTTTCATCAATCAAGTTAAATGTATGAAGTTTCCACAGTTCATGACAATTTAGTTCACCAATCAAGATAAATCGAAAACGTTAATGAAAAAATCTAACACTGCCAGATCCAAATCATCAAACTAAACCAATCAAATTGAAAAATTAAAAAATTTAAAAGATTTCTTGTATTTCTTCCTTCTTGATGTATGATTGATAACAGTGATAATGTAACTCCTCTTTTACATAATGTGAATGTAGACTATTGGTGCTCTTCAGTCGTGGAAAACTTTAGTCATGGTTCAAGCTTAGTTAAAGTAATATTAACATTTTTTTGGAGTTTGCCTCACAAAATGATCTTTTTTTTGCAAGTCTCTTATGCCTGCATTGACAGAGTAGATTCTTTGGGAGCAGAGAGAGTAGAAGGAAATTTTATTGTTGATAAGGATAGCAGGCAATTTTTTTTTGGAGAAATCTGACTTTCTAATTAATGTAGTAGGAGAATATGTTGTCATTCTAGTTGAAGAATGTGTGTTTTTTTCAAGTATTTATGTGGCTAATTGATTATTCAGTTTTTTATACTGCACTTTTTTTGTGATTGTTCAAATATTTTAGTTTAGTTTAAATTGCTTAACAATTCTACAACTAAATGTAAATACTAAATGATCTTTGGAGAGTCATATTTTGAAAAGCATGAGATATAATGTTAAAATGTTGAAAAAGGACTACAAATAGGTAGAAACATCTGATATTGTATGCAAATAAAATGTAGATATATGGGTTTGACAAAATTGTCATCAATCTCCATTTACTTTTCCCTAAGATTTGGTCAATCTTAATGATGTTCTTGATCGAGAAATTTGACTTTCCAATTACTATATGCAAGAGAATTTTGACTTTCTAGTTACTATATAGGGAGAGATTTGACTTTCCAATTAATATATTTGTCTGGTAACTTCTTGGATTCTCTTTCATTTCAATGTAATGTTACTCTTTTTATCCATTTCAGTAAAAAAATTATATGTTATTTATTTATAGTTCTTTTAGGTTTAATTCTACAATAGAGGGAGATTAAAATCTTCATATGAGATTAAAAATTTTATATTATATATAATGTTTATTTTTCATATAAGAAATATATAAGTTGATTGATGGTGTGATCATGTATAGTTGTGATGGTCAAATTTATATATCTATGTTAATTTTTATTTGGTTTTGTGATTATTTTAAGAGAGTATTTAAATACAATCACATATCAATAAATGATATAATCATGTATACAATTTGGCTTAATCCCCAACTTTTACTCATCCTCATTTACACATATTTCTACATACCCAACCATAATTTATCCATTTTCTCATACATTGTATACACCTGGTATTTATTTCATCTTTTATGTCTAGACGTTCTTTGTTTCCATAGATATTGCTATCCAATTGTCTTTCTCTTTTAATGAAAAAAAGATAAATATATTGATTTTTAAATTTAATAAACAAAAACATAAAATATTTCCAAACAACAATTATTGTTATTAAAGCTCATAGAGAAAAATCCGAGGAATTTAAATACTACAAACCCACCACCGCAAGAACTCAAAGGAATTCACAAAATTAGAAAGGCTTAGTCAACCAAATTAAAACATAAACCATCAACCCAAATCATTTTGAAGGAGTTTTAAAAGTTGAAGAGATTGATATGAAGATAGGGATCTCTTTTCCACAACATCCTAGTTACAATTAACATCAGGTACCCATTTAAACAAATAATCAATAACAACATTCCACTCTCTAGGATTATGAATCAAAGAGATCGAATCAAAATTTGTGAAAGGCAAAGAATTATATCCGTGCATGCAAAGCCAACCTTCAAGAGGACATTAAAAATATTCATTATTTAAAAGGAAAGCCAAGATCATGGAATCTATCTCGCATCTAACATTTTTCTAACCTAGTTCACAAGCTTTCTCCATAGCCAAATGGACAACACAAGCCTCCATTATATAATTAGTATTAGTGCCCATAGTTGAAGAGAAAAAGAAGTGAACTGACTCAACATTATATCTCCAAACTCCATCAATTCCTACAACACCTACATCACCTTGTGAAGAACCATCAATATAAATTTTAAAAATCCCAATGGAGGAGGAGACTACTTACTATTTGTATTCACCTTATTTGAAGATTTAATCCTAAAACTAATATTAGTAGGAATATTATAATACCCCAAATCTAACTTCTTTAAAATTAAATTATCAAAAGTAGATAGGATAACCTCCATAGAGCATTTAGCCAATAAAGTTTATTTAACTAAATCCTAAACCTTTTGCCAAATATACCCAATAAAACTATAATAATCTTTGAAGACTTGACAATTTCTTTCCAACCAAATTGGCTAAAGAATGAAAAAAGGACATATACCCTAAGTATCTAGCAAAATTGAAGCCAAAGTAGGAAGTCACTCAAATTAGCCCATAATTCAGGTAGAGAAGTAGCACAAATAAAAGATTGATTCCAAATAACCACCTTTGTCTCAAAAGGCCTTCAAAAAGATGAACACTAGAGGAAAAAATGAGAAGCACACTCCTCACTAACCTCACAAAAAACATGTGTGGAAGGACCTTGGAAACCTCTTTTCTTTTGTTGCCCCAAGTGAGACATTCACATTGACAAAAAAGCAAAAAAAAAAAAGTCACACTTTGGCCAATAGTAATTATTCCATATTTTTTGCCACCAATGAAAAATATAATACCCATTTATGTCATGTTCTAACAATCAATATCCATTGGACAACACATAAACTCCCTTTAGATTATATCCCCAAGTAAGGGCATCATCCTTCTTCAAAGAACAACAAGAACAATTTGTTAAAATAGAATAAAGAATAGCCCAATCATTTAAATCACCCTCCACTAGCCAATAGCTCAAATGCTTCTTAAAGTATAGATGAGTTTTCCCCACTAGCTAAGATTTCTTGAAATGGTTTTTTTTATACCTACCTACCTCCAAGAAAACCTTACTCAAGACAAGAAGATAGGGATAGGAAGTGACAATCGAAGGATGAAGATCCCAAGGGGTCTTAAATCAATGATCTAAAAAAAAACCTTCTTGACAAGAGATATTTCCTTTTTTTAATAATATTCAAAATCATAGATCCTTCCTAGTTGTTGACAAACAATTTTTTCATTGTAGATTTCAAAGTGACTTGCTCAATGGGTAGTGACAAATGTCCCAACAAATGGAGATATAAATATGAAATTACAATATACATCTATGTTTGAGAGGGATAGATCCCTTGTATGATGGGAGGGAAGGGCCAGAGAGGAGAGGTTGTACATAAAACCAAGTAGAAGGAGAAAAAAGAAAAAGAAACAAGAAAATCAAGAAAATAAAATATTAAAACTAAGCATGAACATGGGGGCATAAAGATTAACGAGAAGCTTATTAAAGGATTTAAAACACAATAAATAAGCATGCAAAAGTAGCTATGTTCTCCTTACTTCACCTTGTGAGAGCTTGATGCAAAGGAGGTCGTGCCTTTAGAATCACAACTTTTGGGTTGAGTTTATTTCTTTTCATGACAAATATAAAAGGAATAAAATGGTGAGTTAAAATATTTATATGGTATTGGTATTTAAACAATATTCTATGATTTTTCATTACAAATATAATGAGACTAGGGGAGAGGAGCCAATACATGCGTAGGGTCCTAGCAATTGTATTGGGGCGATGAGGGGGCCACGGTGGTGCACTTGAACCCCCAGCTCATGTGTCAAGTTTTTTATTGAAAAGTTACTAATTTTTACCTAGTTAAAAATCAGATAAAAATTCCACACACTTCGGTAAATACTTGTTTTATATACATACAAACATACATGTGTTTGTGTGTGTATGTATATGTATGTGTATTTGCATGTGTGTATACACACATACACAAATACATATACATATAATTTGAGTACAAAAGTAAATTGTCAAACAAGTGGGGATGAAATCATTCAACACTTTTCCATATCACTAACACAATCTATCATACCCATTACTAGGTCATATGATCAAACTAAACGTATCCATATAGACAAAATGAGACCAAAATATTGATTGTCATATAAGGCTTGCTAGCCTACTTATAAACCACAACAACAAAAATATACTGCCACATGAAAGTCCATCGACTCAAATCAGTCCTATCATAGTTAACTACATATAGCTCCATAGACTACGTGTGCCTACTAAGACACGCTTAAGTTAACACATTATTGCACCCTTTGTCCCATTTGTCCAACTCTACTACAAAGGTATTGGTCACTTCATCATACACCTACTGGTCATATCACCACCATTCCCACCTACATCCACTGCAAAAATCTTGTAAGGCTTGTTAGGTCCCGGAGACAACTGAGAGGGGGGGTGAATCAGTTGTCAAATAAATTTAAACCAAAAACAACTTAACCAACCTTAATGCTTAATACTGGTAAACCAAACTTTATGTCAGTAAACAGTAAATCAGTTAATTGCAGTACCGGTAAAGATTAATGCATGAAACATAAAGACAATAACATCCACAACACATAACACCAATATTTGTACGTGGAAACCCTGTAAGGGGAAAAACCACGGTGGGAAACCCTACCCACAATCATATGATACTACTGCAGATATTATGTGTATACAAATGGGGTTTGCACATGCAGAAAGGCCAAGTGCCTAGAGCTCACTGCTCAAACACAAATAGGAGTCACACTGACTATAATTGGATGGTTAAATCCAATAATGATGTACTGCTCAAAATAGCATCTTCATATGTTGGATTCAGTACCAGTTCAGTTCTGATATGCCTTCAAAAAACCTTCCTTCAACCTTCAAATGATGTTTGTGTGTATAGCTTTGCTTATTCTTGCATATACCTTGTTACAATCCTTCTCACATTCACCTTATTGATCTTACAAATAAGATCTTACATATATACCATAACCTAAGACCAATTTTAGTAGGTCGGCTCTAAAAGATATTACAATAAAATCAATTACAAATAAAACAATATCTGATGCATGATGTCGGCTCAATGCATTTACAATAACAACAAAATCATCTCCATAGCATGTCATGTTGATCTGGAATAGATAAGCCTGTCGGTGCTTATCCTAGACCTATTTGCTGGTAACAACAAATATGCAAACTCGATACCAATGAATAAATCTCCAAGACAAAGTGTCCAAATGATGTCTTCGACATAACCAATGGTTTTTCATATCATTCCAAGTGCTGGTGAACAATATATCCTGTCGGTGTACTAGATACCGGTGACTGTGCATAAGTCACTTTGCTTGTCGATGAACATTGCCAATTCTCCAAGTGCCAGAACTGATAAGTTGTTAATAGGTGTTGACATCAATGACAAAACCATATCAACATATCCAAAATACCAACAATCTCCCCCCTTGGCATTGATGGCAACACAAGATGGAAAAACCATCAAAGTGCCAAAACAGAAATGCCAAATACCAAAAACCAACAATCTCCCAAAAAGAGATCAAAACCAGAAATCAAAATTAAGGTACAAACAGTAATCAATCTCTCCCCCTAGGAGTAACATGTGTTTTTCCATATCAATCTCTCCCCCTTTGACATTAAATGCCAAAGCAATACAAAAACCAAGTTCAAATACAAAATACCAACTACTCCCCCTGAGAAGTAGCTCTCCTCATCAAGGCCGGAATAAAAGATTTCTCTGTTAGTTCTGTCGGTTGATGACAAACATCAACTGTCTAAGTCTTTATCGGTGGGGGTATGACCCCAAGCTGATCTCTGAGATATTCAAAACTCTCCTTAGGCAAAGGCTTAGTGAAAATATCTGCAATCTTCTCTTTAGTATTCACATAAACCAGTTTTACTTCTTTTGCTTCAACATTCTCCTTTAGAAAATTCAGTTTGATAGAAACATGTTTAATTTTAGAATGTAGTACAGGATTCTTCGATATATCAATTGTTGCAGTGTTATCACAATAGATAGTTATAGGTTCCTTGCATTTTACCTTTATGTCCTTCAACATTTGCTTAAGCCATAATACCTATGTACAGTTAGTTGTTGCTGCAACATATTCTGATTCTACTGCTGATAAAGATGTGAAACTTTGTTTCTTACTCAACCAAGAAATTAATCTGCTTCCAAGAAAAAATGCTTCGTCGGTGGTGCTTTTTCTGTCATCTACATCTCCTGCCCAATTTGCATCTGTGTATGCACATAATTCAAAGTTTTCATCTCTAGGATACCATAAGCCAAGATTTATAGTGCCTTGTAAGTACCGGAAAATCCTTTTTACTACTGATTCATGATTTTCTCTAGGATTACTCTGAAATCTTGAAATAATACATACTGCATTCATAATATTAGGTCTTGTTTGTGTTAAATACAGTAAACCTCCTATCATAGATTTGTACCTAGTCGGATTAACAGGTGTAGATTCATCCCTTAGTGACAATTTGTCATTTGTAGCCATAGGTGTGCTTACCGGTTTAGAGTTTTCCATCCCAAATTTCTTTAGTAACTCCTTCAAGTACTTAGATTGACTCAAGAATATACCTTTATCAGTCTGTGAAATCTGCAATCCTAAAAAGAATTTTATCTCTCCAATAATAGACATTTCAAATTCTTGCTACATTTCAATAGAAAAGTCTTTACATAATCCATCTCCTCCTCCAAAGATTATATCATCAACAAAAACTTCTATAACCAATATGTCATCATTAGTCACTTTATAGTATAAATTGTTGTCAGCATTACCTTTAGAAAAACCAATCTTCAAAAGATATTTATCCAATCTAGCATACCAAGCTCTTGGATCTTGCTTCAACCCATACAAAGCTTTCCTTAACCTGCAAACCATATCTTTGTTATTTGTCAAATAAAATCCATCAGGTTGCTCAATGTAAACTTCTTCTTCAAGATCTCCATTCATAAATGCACATTTATTATCCATTTGATATACTTTGTAGTTCTTGTGTGCTGCAAAAGCCAAGAATAATCTGACTACCTCAATTCTAGCTACTGGTGCAAAGATTTCATTATAATCAATTCCTTCTTTCTGAGAATATCCCTTACACACTGGTCTTGCTTTATTTCTGATTACCTTACCATCTTCATTAATTTTGTTTCTGAATACCCATTTTGTTCCAATTACATTTTTGTCTTTAGGCCGGGGAAATAATGTCCATGTGTTATTCTTTTCAATTTGTTCTAATTCTTCTTCCATAGCTTTGATCCATTGTTTATCTTCACATGCCTCATTAATTGATGCTGGTTCAATTGGAGAAATAAGACATACCTCTTCATTTGCCAGTCTTCCTCTTGTCATAACTCCTTGATATTTGTTCCCAATTATCTGATTTTCAGAGTGGTTCAATCTTACATATCGGGGTGTCTTTGTTTGCTGCAGTTCTTCAGTTATAGTGGAATTTTCAAATGATACCGGTGTAACTGGATCTTCATTCTGTACTGGTGTGTTCAATGTAGGTTCATTTGTCAGTATCTTTGTTGCCGGTTCAGAGTCTATATACCTTGAAGTTCCTCTAAACTGTTCATCAATTTTCACATTTGTACTCTCAACAATTTTCGGCAATCTTTTGTTAAAACATCTACATGCCTTGCTCTTAGATGAATAACCAAGAAATATTCCTTCATCACTTCTAGGATCAAATTTGCCAATATACTCATCTCTTCTAATGCAGCATTTACTTTCAAATATTCTAAAATATTTAAGAGTAGGAGTAATACCAAACCATAGTTCATGAGGAGTCTTACCAGTTTCACCTTTGATGTGAACTTTGTTGAATGTGTAGACTGATGTGCTTACTGCCTCTCTCCAATATACATGTGGTAGATTTGCTTCTGATAACATACTTCTAGCTGCATCCAAGATAGTTCTATTTTTCCTTTCTACAACTCCATTTTGTTGTGGTGTCCGGGGTGCTGATAATTGTCTTCTGATTCTATTCACTTCACAGAATGTATTAAATTTCTTAGATGTAAATTCACCTCCTTGATCTGATCTCAGATATTTGATTTTCTTACCGGTTTCATTCTCTACCATCACCTTGAATAGTTTGAATTTCCCAAGTGCTTCTGATTTTTCTCTGAGAAAAGTAACCCAACACATTCTAGAATAGTCATCAATGATTAGCATGAAATATCTATCTCCTTGTAAGCTTTTAGATCTAGCCAGACCACATAAATCAATATGAATTAAGTCAAGAGCATTATTGGATTTTTCTAGAATACTTTTAAAAGATGCTCTAACTTGTTTTCCAAATTGACATTCCTTACATATCGGATTGTGAGGTTTAACAATCTTGGGTAAATCTCTAACTGCTTTAGTTGTACTGATTTTCACAATGCAATCAAAATTTACTTGACAGAGTCTCTTATACCATAGCCAACTTTCATCAATATGTGCAATCAAGCATGTCTTTTCAGTGTTATTCAAATGAAAGATATTACCTCTAGTTTGATTACCAGTTGCAATTTCCAAACCAGTTCTATTCATAATTTTGCATTTTCCATTCTTGAATTGTAACTGAAATCCTTTTTCAACTAATTGACCAACACTCAATAGATTATGCTTTAAACTTTCAACATAGTAAACATTGTCGGTATTATGCTTACCATCAAGAGATATAGTACCTTTCCCTTTGATCAAACAAGCTTTATCATCTCCAAATCTTACTATACCTCCATTATATTCCTTAAAAGTCAAGAATTTACCTTTATCACCAGTCATATGATGTGAACATCTTGAATCAATGATCCATTCATCCTTAACTTCAACTTTAGCTGCCAGGGCCTACTCTACCGGTTGAACAGTAGGTGTCAGTTGATCTTCCGTTATAGAAACAAAAACCCATCCATTGTTTGTCGGATCCTCATCATAATCATCAGTGACTCCTTCATCAGCAAGATAACAAGACTTGTCTTTATTCTTCTTAAATCTATATCTCTGATATTCAGGGTTAGGCTTGTATGTTCTTCTAGCTTCTTCTCTCAATCTATCATGTCTATCAGGGCATCTTGAAGCCATATGACCAATCTTATTACAGTTAAAACATTTAAAGGGTGCTTTACCTTCATATTTACTTCCAACTGGACCTTTAGGCATTTTCCTTGAAAATAGTGCTTCAAGTTCTTCATTTTCTCTCCTGCTTTCTTCAAGTTCTCTTGCATAAAAGGCTTTCCAATCAAATTTGTCAAATGATGATGTAGATGATGTTGATGCCTTAAAAGCTAAATCTGTCTTTATAGTAGCAACATGACCAAATTCCTCAATTTGAAAAGCTGAAAGTTTTCCAATCAATGTGTCCCTAGTTACTGATGTATTAGGCATTGTTCTTAACTCATTTATAGCAATAACTTTCATTTTGTATCCCGATGGCAATCCTCTTAAAACTTTTGAAACAATTTCATCTTCACTTAAGGTTCATCTGCAACATTTAATACCCAAAACAATTTCATTAACTCTTTCCATAAAAGCAGAAATCCTTTCATCTTCTTCCATTTTTAGATTTTCATACCTGACCCAAAAGCTTTCAAGTTTTGCAATTTTGATTGTGGAATCTCCTTCATTCAATGTTTCCAAATGGTCCCAAATATCTTTAGCAGTAGATCTATCTGATAATTCCATGATTTGCTGATTTGATAATGCACTCAAAAGTGCTTCCCTTGCTTTGCAATCATTTTCCTCATCTTTAGCCAAGTTAGGTGGATTAGGTTGACTTTGAGTAGGAGAGGTATAGACATTCTTTGTAACATCCCAGATGTCCTTTCCAATGCAATTCAGATGTGTCTCCATCCTGATCTTCCATATGCCATAGTTGGTTCCATCAAGTTTAGGACTGTCCTTCCTGAAATAGTTAGTAGACATTGGATCTCCTCAAGCTGATAAACTTTTGCAAAAAGAGGACTAGGCTCTGATACCAATTGCTAGGTCTCAGAGAAAACTGAGAGGGGGGGTGACTCAGTTGTCAAATAAATTTAAACCAAAAACAACTTAACCAACCTTAATGCTTAATATCGGTAAACCAAACTTTATGTTGGTAAATAGTTTATCAGTTAATTGCAGTACCGGTAAAGATTAATGCATGAAACAGAAAGACAATAACATCCACAACACATAACACCAATATTTGTATGTGGAAACCCTGTAAGGGGAAAAGCCATGGTGGGAAACCCTACCCACAATCAGATGATACTACTGCAGATAGTATGTGTATACAAATGGGGTCTGCACATGCAGAAAGGCCAAGCGCCTAGAGCTCACTGCTCAAACACAAATAGGAGTCACACTGAATACAATTGGATGGTTAAATCCAATAATGATGTTTGCTCAAAATAGCATCTTCATATGCTGGATTCAGTACCGGTTCAGTTCTGATATGCCTTGACAAAACCTTCCTTCAACCTTCAAATGATGTCTGTGTGTATAGCTCTTCTTATTCTCGCATATACCTTGTTACAATCCTTCTCACATTCGCCTTATTGATCTTACAAATAAGATCTTACATATATACCATAACCTAAGACCAATTTTAGTAGGTCGGCTCTAAAAGATATTACAATAAAATCAATTACAAATAAAACAATATCCGATGCATGATGTTGGCTCAATGCATTTATAGTAACAACAAAATCATCTCCATAGCCTGTCGTGCTGATCTAGAATAGATAAGCCTATCGGTGCTTATCCTAGACCTATTTGCCGGTAACAGCAAATATGCAAACTCGAATATACCAATGAATAAATCTCCAAGACAAAGTGTCCAAACGATGTCTTCGAGATAACCAAGTATTTTCCATATCATTCCAAGTGTCGGTGAACAATATATCCTGTCGGTGTACTAGATACCGGTGACTGTGCATAAGTCACTTTGCTTGCCGGTGAACATTGCCAATTCTCCAAGTGCCAGAGTTGATAAGTTGTTAATAGGTGTTGACATCAATGACAAAACCATATCAACATATCCAAAATACCAACAAGGCCACCATTTTCCATTGAAAACGAATCAACACAGAAATAAATGGTGAGATCAAATTAGCATTGCAATTCAATGTCCATTCAAGATTCAAATTGGAAGAAGTACAAACATTAAATAGGCCATGCCAACAACTCATTTGTTTGACACATTCAAATAGACATGAAATCATCTCATTCGAATCAAGAAGAAGACACATCACCCATCAAAGAGGAGGAAGAAGACACAACAACCATTGAAGAGAAGGAAGAAGATACATACTTATTTCAGGTATTACTCATGTTCCATTTTTGAATATTTGTTGCACAATTGATACGGTTAATAGTTTGTTGTGCATGTACATGTTCATATTGTGTTAGTTTGTTGAACCTGGTGTTACTGCTTTATGGTCTTAAGGAAATGTTCTTTATTTTGTTTCCTTGATGTCTGTATCCTCCTAAGTTTTCTAAACCCTTACTATTTCCATCCTAATTCTTTATTTAGTTAATTGAACCCTTACTTACCATTTCACATCCTTACCGTTTAACTGTCTTAAATTTGTTAAACCCTTTCTTACTATTCTATGGTCTTAAAGGAATGTTCTTTCTTCTGTTTCCTTGATGTTCATTTCCTTCTCAATTTTCTAAACCCTTACTGTTTTATATCCTAATGATTTATTTAGTTTCCTAAACCCTTACTTACTGTTTCACATCCTTACTATTTTATAGTCTTCATTTGTTAAACCATTACATACTATTTTACATTCTTAAGGAAATATTTTTTGTATTGTTTCCTTGATGTTCATTTTCTTCTCTCAATTTTTCAAACCCACCCTTATTATTTTACATCGTCATGCTTTATTTAGTTTCTTAAACATGTACTATTTCACATCCTTACTATTTTATAATCTTAGTTTTTTAAACCCTTTCTTACTATGTTACGATCTAAGGAAATGTTATTTATGTTGTTTCCTTGATGTTCATTTCTTCCTAGTTTTCAAAACCTCGTTGTTTTACATCCTTGTAACTTTTTTTTTTTTTTTTTGCCAATCTTAATTTGTTAAACCCTTTCTTACAGTTTTATGATCTTAAGGAAATGTTATTTCCATTGTTTCCTTGATGTTCATTTCCTCCTTAGATATCTAAACCCGTACTATTTTACATCCTCCTTTTTTTACTTCCTTAAACACTTACTATTTTGGAGGCTTAGTTTATTAAACCATTTCTTACTATTTTACTATCTTAAGTAAATGTTCTCTCTATTGTTTCTTTGATGTTCATTTCCTTCCTAGTTTTCCAAACCCTTACTGTTTTACATCCTCCTTCTTCTTTTAGTTTCTTAAACCCTTATTTATTGTTTTACATCCTTACTTTTTTCTAGTCTTAGTTACAAATAACAAATATTAACATATATAATGTCCAAGCATCACTAAAAAAAACATAATGTATAGGGAATTGCAATTCTTCTATTCAAGCATCACTATCATATTACACACTTTTTTTCCATTGAATATGAAAATAGATAACACTTACTCATCAAGCATCATTGTTAAAATTCATTATCAAGCATCATTGTACATGTTTAACATGGTTAGTTTGTTCCATTTCATAGTTACCCATATTCTACCATACTTTAATGTTTAGGTTACATATGAGAATTATTATTCTACTTATTGTTTACATATGAGGAAGGGAGATTGGATAATGGGTCATCTTACAAAGAAAAGAGGGACCACAAGGTTGCCTCCTCATAAAAGAGGAGTCAGATTCACCTCAGTCTAAAACCCCACCTCAATTTGACAATGTGGGCGTGCACCAGTTGTCGAGGATACTACAATTGAGAGGTTGGTTCCAAAATTAACAAAGTAGTAGAATTTATGGTCGACATATGACATGAACAGGGCACTCCAAGATGTTGATGAAAATGGCATATTAGTAATACTTGCATCAAAAAATGGGTAATCCCAACAACCACAATCTCCAAATGGTTAGGTGGTTTGACAACCACCTCCAAGAAATGTCTACCAACTATACTCACCAAAGATGAAGAAAATATGATTGTTAAATGGTGCAAAGAGATGGTAGCAGTTGGTCATGGACTTGAGATTGTCAACTTGAAGGCATATATCACTTAAATTTTCCAAACTAGACCCAAACCTTTCAAGAATGATCTTCCTCGACAGTCTTGGTGGATGGGTTTTAAGGGTCGACATCTAGAACTCACATTTTGAACAGTTGCAAGCCTTGATAAAGATAAGGCACTCAACCTCAAATTAGTCGTTGTCTCTACTTTCTACGAGACATTGTCAAAAGCATATGTTGCAAATCCATATGGTCTTGGTTGCATATAGAATTGCAATGAAATTGGTGTCCAAGTGGACAGAAATGGGGCAATGAGGATGCTAGCTAGAAGAGGAAGTAGGAGTGTCTCGTACATTATTCCTAAGAGTTGAGAATGGATTACCATTCTATGTTGTGTTAATGCTTCTGGGAAGAGTATTCTAGGCTTTTACTTGTTTAAGAGTAAGAAGTAGTTAAGGAATTACATCTCCTACTGCAAACTAGGTGCTTGAATGACAACCCAGTCGCATGCATGGCTGGCAAAGGAGCTATTTATGAATTGGTTGCACCACTTTGCATGATATTTCTTGGGGGTTTTTCACCCACAAACATGTAGGAGACAAGGATGTTAGGTATTAATTTACTAACCTTGTCAGCTCACACCACACATAAACTACAACCCCTAGATGTGAGTGTGTTTCTCCTTTCAAAACATACTTCAAATCCAAACGAGCATCATGGATGGCAAGGTTTCTGAACATAGAAATCAGGAGGGTAGAAATTGTAGAACTAGGTAGCAAATTGTTGACCAATGCATTGACAATTTCTAACATTGTTTCAAGGTTTAGACAGACAAGGATATGGCCCCTCAATCCTCATGCACTCGTGGATGACATGTATCCCAACAACACATTCTAAATCAATGATGGTGAGGATGCTTTAGTGGTGGAAAACATACTCTATCGAGATTTTTTTATTCAACAAAAGATGTCACACAAAACATTGCTCAAAATAGTCACCCTAATTCAATTGAACAAGTGAAATGTGAACAACCACCTCATAACATGGTGGAAAGCCAAGTTGAGGATATGGAAGACAATCTTAGTCTTCCCTTGATACCCAATCAATTTCCATCATTGATGAATGGGGCAATGAATCTAGGCATTGATATGCAAGGCCAAGAAGAACATGAAACTTTCTCTTTCCCATCACCACCACCCACGTCTCCCAATGAAACATGTGCATTACTACATTGATTGTGCCATTTCATATTGTGGAAATTATGCAGATTTCACTCAAGAATAAGAGGCATCGGGTATCGGCTCCACCTATATATAAATAATCGAAGCACATGCAATTTCTTGAACAAAATAGTACATCAAAAAATATCTTTATTACATTTAACTAATTCAAAATATATTATCATTTACTTCTAACATCAATATTAATATCTCAAAACATAGTAGATTAAACTCAAATCATTAATCCATCTTAAAATGCATTTTAAATGCAAAATCACATTTACTTAGCATTTAATCAATATTTAACATCTTAAAAATTATTAACTTAAACCACAATAATACCGAAATGGTTATGCTTTCAACTATGATGGTTTAGGAGTTAGCATTAGGAATTTGCATCATCTTTTCTACTCCTCTAATGTTTGCTTTTGTTTCAAGAGGATGTTATTACATGTGCTTATGTCTCTTTTGGAGTTCTAGTGTTGGTGTTTATAAAATCACAATAGTTTCTTTTTTCTATGTAGTGTTCTATACATCCACAAGTTTGTTCTCTCTAACATCACAACCTATGATTTGGGAAATAGTGGCATCATATGCACTTTTAAGGCCTTGTCCTAAGGATATTGGATGACAAAACTTCCTTTATAATGATCAAGCCCCACAAAATATTTAAAATATTCTAACGGTGGTTTGTTTAGAAATGTGTAATGTTTGATGTAAGTGTGTGCTAGTATATCTAGAGATATATGTAGTAATGGCTTTAATGTGGTGTTGTGCCAATTATTGCTAGTTGCATGGTTAACCATTTTCCTATATGGTTCTTGTATATGTTTAAGCAACAAATTCATTTCTAAAACAAATTGTTTTATCACCATTTATGAATGTTTAAGCATTGAAAAATGATAGGAATGTGAATTAGAGTGAAAAAGGCAAGTGTTGGAATTGAAAAAAAGTAACTTTTGACCATTGTTTATTGCACGAGTCGATCCTAAAGACATCTTTGCAAGCATAGTAGCATCCAAGATGATTGGATAATAAAGATTAAAATAGAATTGAGATGTTATAAATAAATGCAAATTTATAAAAATATGCAAACCAAATAATCATAACAAACCATTATAATATTATTAAACAAATAAACTAAAAATAAATGTTAGAAGGAAATGCCAAATAATTATTTTTCTCTCTCTATGCCACTCCACAACTTTCTTGCCTTGCATACTAAAATCATTCTCATAAAATTGTATGTAAGGTTAAATGTCTTGGTTTGAGTACCTATATCACTATGTTTACACTCCTTTAGGTAAAGTTATGTACACCTCGTTTGTAGCACAGTTAGGTGCCTTTCGCAAGGAGTACAAGGTAGTCCCATATTGCTATAAAACATTCGTAGACCCATTTATAGACTGCCAAACATTGTAAACTGTAAAAAAATCGCTCTTTCTTTCTTTCTTTTTGGCACCCATTCTTGGGCTTTTATTGTTGTTTCTAATGGGTTTGTGATTTGGACTAATGTTTTGTTGTGGGATCAAGGCCCTTACCCTTCTTATATAATTAAATCAAACCATTGTAATATATATAAAACAAATAAACTAAAAATGTATGTTAGAAGGAAATGCCAAATAAATGTTTTCTATCTCTACACCACTCCACAATTGTCTTACCTCACTAAAATCATTCTTAGAAATTTGTACAAGGTTAAATGTCGTGGTTAGAATACTTATAAGGTTAAATGCCTTGGTTAGAATACTTATATCACTTTGTTTACACTTCTTTATTTAGGTAAAGGTATGTATGTCTTGTTTGTAGCACATTTAGGTTTCCCTTGCAAGGAGTACATGGTTTGAGTACCATTATACTATATTTAAACTGCTTTAGGTAAAGACTTTATTTGTAGCACATTTAAGATCTCATATTACTATAAACCATATGTAGACCCATATACAGATTGCATCCATCGTAGACTATAAAATAATCTTTATTTCTTTCTTTAAGACAAGAGTGAGGTTTGGTTTGAGCCAAAATATGTTTGACGAATACAAAAAGGTTAAAAGTGTAAATGCAAAAGAAGGAATAATGTTTTTGCAGAAATAAAGCTAGGTTAAATAAAACAGAAAACAAAAACTAGACTACATAAAAAAAATTATAATAGTTTACCGTAAATGTTACATCCATTTTCTAAGCAAAGAAATGATTTTATTAATTATTATTTTGTACATCAATCACAGCAGCAAAAGAAACCTCCAGCTATATGTAGACACAACACAATAAGAGTACAAACAGTCAAGAATCTTGGAGGGAAAAACAATATGATCGTTGCCTTCACAATACCAAGAAAAAGTAGTTAGTAGTTAGCAGTTACTCGTCTTTGTCAAAATGTAACTTAATCAAGACTGGGGGGATGTTACAAGGAGTACATATAAATTTGAAGAAATCTTGGGAAGAATCAGTGAGCGGACATTTCCAGCAGCTGGACATATTGCAGGAAGAGAGAGGAATCAAGAAATCTTGAGAAGAGTCAGTGGGCGAGAATTTCCAGCAGCTGAAAATATTGCAGGCAGTGAAAGAGGTGAAGTGCAGACAAGTTGAAGAGCCATACATATTACATCATGTCAGGTGGCAGGGCATTTCAAGCACCTAATTCAGCCGATGAGCCACAATTCCTTTTCTTCGTACGCATGACGACATCGGATGTGAGTAAAAAGCAGTGTAGAATTCCAGAAGATTCGGCATTGACTCATTTCCCTGCGTTTGATGAAGAGTCTAAATCCAGGAAAGTTGTATTTCTGGATGAAAGAATGAATGCATGGCGTATCATATACAAAAATAGATTGTGTCCGAGGCATCGTACCACAAATTACACCCTGAAAGGAGGATGGCAGCAAGTAATTGAAGATAAGGATTTAAAATCTGAAGATTGTGTCGTTTTCTTTCGATTTAATCAGAGCTACATTTTTATTGCCATTAGGCGGACATCTGCTAACAGGTTCGAGGTGCTTGAGTCCAATTCAGGGGAGCCTATTTTACTTCACCCCCATCAAGTGGATTCAGCGAAACGCTTGGCCACTAGAGTTTTGGAAGCCCAAGAGCGTTGTGCAATGGAATATGTTGCTTGCATTTATGGGATGTTTGAAGCAGGAGGTGGAGGTTCACAAATTCAAGGAGGAGCTGCAAGTTCCACGGCTTCCCCAACTCTTTCTCTGCAAGATTTTGAAGCCATCTATCGGATGTTTCAAGAAAGGGCAAATGATAGTGTGGGTCCAATAGAGTTTGAGGAACGCCATTTACCACCTCGCATCCCAAGAAATTTGTGTGGGCAAGATTTGGTTGGGAATTGCAGGATGATGGAAGCGAGAAGAATTCTTCGGCTAAATCAAGCGAGATCTCAACAAATTGCACGCCCCACTTCGGCAAGCTCTTCTGGGAATTTATCCCCTAGAAGTCTTCAGATGCTTCAATCAACAGGACGACAAACTCAAGCCCTTCCCTTCGAAAGAGCTCAAGCGGTGGGTGCGACAAGTTTTCCCGCTTACCCAACTCCAAGTCCATATATCCAAACTCCAAGAAGTCATTTTGGGTATATCCCTCATATTTTTCAAGTACAAACTCCAGTCCTTCAATTTGCCGGTTCTCCCTTCGTTACCTACATATTTTTGTATAAGCCGGAAACAGGTACACATTTTCGTGGGGATGTTTTTCAATATCCTGAGGTGTTGAGATGGATAGGAGCCCAAATTCAAGAAAGTGTATCAAGTATCATGGCCTCCCAAAGTCA
Source organism: Cryptomeria japonica (assembly GCF_030272615.1). Taxonomy (NCBI): domain Eukaryota; kingdom Viridiplantae; phylum Streptophyta; class Pinopsida; order Cupressales; family Cupressaceae; genus Cryptomeria; species Cryptomeria japonica. The sequence goes on from NC_081414.1 coordinate 312,000,302, forward strand.
AAATCTGACTATGGGAAGTCTCTCTGAGCAATCATCAGGAGCCCAAATTCCAGCAAGTGCACCGAGTTTCATGGCCTCCCAAAGTCAATATCAAACTTCAAGAAGCCTCTCTGGGCAATCATCAGGAGCACAAACTCAAGCAGGTGCACCGAGTTTCATGGCCTCCCAGAGTCAATATCAGACTTCAAGAAGTCTCTCTGAGCAATCATCAGGAGCACAAACTCAAGCAGGTGCACCAAGTTTCTGTTGGAAGTGGAAAACACTCTGAGAGGGGGGGGGTGAATCAGAGTGTGACAAAATTTTAACGAGTTATACTTTTATGGACCTTGACAATTTTAATTCACAGTGTGAACAGATGGCTGAGACTTAACACTTTGAAGGAGTACATTAATGCAGCATAAAGTATACCATTGAACCAACTAAAACATCTGATTCAGACCTTGTTTAACAAAATGGTATTAAAATATTACACAAACATGAAACATTAAAAATACTTTCAATATTGCATTACATATATCCAACTAAACAGAGTATGAGATAAAGAGGACTAGAATATGATGTATCAGAGCATACACTAGTAAACAGAATGAAACACGACAATGCAACATAACACAATATTTTGCATGAGTGGAAAACCCTCTTGGGGTAGAAAAACCACTCGGAAGATCCCTTATATTAATTCAAAAAAAAGAGCACCAACTCAGTTCACATGTTTTAGAAACCACAAGGCCTCAAGGAGCACCAACCCCTCTTCTTATCAATGTATATTTCAACTCGAGCTACAACCACTCGGATTTTATGCATGCACTTTATTCTTGCAGTCACAAAACCATCAGGGATTGGAGCGAGAATATTTTTATCAGTCTGTACATATGAAAATTTTGCAATAATATTCTTCAACACTATCCAATCTCTGAAAATATAGTTTCAAATCAATAAAATCTCATATACTCTGAACAGTATGATTTCAAATCAACAAACCCTGAACAATACGATTTCAAATCAAATAAAACCTCAAATACTCTGTACTGTATGATTTCAAATCAATAAACACTGAATAATATGGTTTCAATTCAATGAAGCCTCATATACTCTGTAACAAAAACAGAGTATTGATTCTCAAGAAACCCTCGGCTGGTTCTGTTAAACTACGGCACTGTTTAACGCTTCCACTTTGTTCACACTCAAAACACGGCACTGTATTTCTCTGTTTTAATGTTAGAACTTTGTTCACACTCAAACTATGGCACTGTGTTTCTCCGTTTTTCTTCTCACAGACTGATTTGTCAAACTGTTTTTATGCACACACAGAAAGAATCCCGTTTTCATCTTAAATAACCCGTTAACTTACAAGATTTGTAAACTGAAAAACAAATAACTGATTCTAACTGTGCAACGGAAGACATTTTAATTTCCCAGTCATGAAAAACAAAAATAAAGCACAACCACTTCCTTATTTTTATTTTGCATAACTGAAAAATTCGAACCAAGGTAAACAGAATCTCTTAAATCATGTGTTTCAAGAACCATACCTGTTAAATGCAAACTGAACAAATAAACTAACCAGTCAACCGCTAATCTCTTGAATGAAACAATTGTTCGCACCATTCTCTGTAACTGATTCGAGCTCTGTAGCTCCAGCGGCACTGTGACTCACACGGCGTTAGGGTTTGACGGACTCCAAAACAAAACAAATGAAACGCCAAATGCAACTTCCAAGAAAAACATTAACTTGTTCGATACAATAAGTATCATGAGGAATATGCCCTTTAAACCGTAGCCATATTAACCAAAGATGTCATTAACATTAATGTAAAGTCAGAGCTATTGTGTCACCAACATGGCTCCAAAGAACATGTTTTAAACACTTAACATGTCAGCCAAGTCAGTATGTCCGTGTATGCCAACACATCATCTTTTTTCTTTCTTGTCATCGAGGACAAAAGTACCAAAGAGCAACAGTTTCATGGCCTCCCAAAGACAATATCAGACTTCAATAAGTCTCTCTGAGGAATCATCAGGAGCACATACTCAAGCAGGTGCCTCCCAAAGCCAATATCCGACTTCAGCGCAATTAATTGCCAGTTTACCACATTTTCCCCACTTTAGCTACCAGATTGTACTAATATGTACTGAGAAACCAATTACAAGTCAGAATCCAATTACAAGTCAGAATACAATTACAAGTCACTCTGAGTTTGTTTCCCAAACAAATCCTGGTATGTTGCCAAGGACAAGAGCACAAATGCAAGCAAGTGCACCATGTTTCATGGGCTCCCAAAATCAATATCAATATCAAACTCCAGGAATTTTCTCTGGGCAATCATCAGGAGCACAGCTACAAACTCAAATAGGTGCACCAATTTTCACAGGTGCACCAAATTTGATGGCCTCAGAGATTCAGCATGGCACTCTATCAAGTAGTTGTGCACAAGATTCTCTTCCCAGTTATGGGATGGCTCAAGAAAGAGGAGCACTCAATCAAGAAGCTGCTGAAACCTCCTATGACTGTCATCCACAGCCTGAAAATCTAACAATAGGAACACAAATTCAAGCGCAACAAGAGGATGATGGTGGAAGTGGAGACCCACATGGAGAGGGAGGAGCTGCAGATGATCTCTCTCTTTCTCTCTCTTTGAATTATCAAGCTGGTACTCAATAATCAGGCATGTTTAATATTTCTAGATGAGCTAGTTCGGTTTCATTCATGAATAATTCTTATATGGAACCTATGTTGTGTCCACAGAGATCATTGTCAGCATTTATTCTGTAACTGTAAATTCTTTTCCCTTGAAGTGGAACTCAAGATCATTAACTTTCAATTCTTTTCCCTTGAAGTAGAACTCAAGATCATTGATCAAACAGAGAGGTTATTTGTGTCACTGTAGTTTCCTATGCTTCTGCTTTGTGGATTTTGTTGAATATTGTTTCTGGCCTTGCCATTAAAAGAGAGTTACTAGCATCATAAACTTCAAAGCAATCCTAGAAACAAGTCAAAAAGAGACAAAGCAATTATAGAAAGGTCTTATGGGTTTTGAACTTGTTTTAAATACAGTTCAGGAAGCCACCACTGTTAAGATTTTACTTCAGTAACTATGATTACACTGGATTCTTTTTGGTACTATAATTGTTTTCTTGCTTTTCACTGGTTATTCATAAAACTTCTGACCAATCAAGTTGAAAAGTTAAAAAAATTAACGGGTCTCTTTTGTTTCTTCCTTCTTGATGTATGATTCATAACAGTGACATCAGAACTCCTCTGAATGTGGACTACTGGTGCTCCTCTATTCTACTTTAGTCATGATTAACATATTTTTCTAAGTTTCAAAAGAGTTTGTGTAATGTCCCCACCTTTTTAGCATCTCATTGGAGTTCTTAGCCTTTACATTCTCCGAAGGCTAAGTGGAGAAATAAGGAGAAATTGATTAAATTAATTTCTTATTAAGTCATTAAATAAAATAAAATTAAAAAAGGTGACTTTATATTTAATTAATTTAATTAAAAGTGACTTAAGTGATTTATTTAAATATTTTAATGTTATTATAAAGTTATAAAGTAACTTTATAATAATAAAGTCACTTTAATATTATAATGTGTGAATATGTCTTTAATCCCACATTGGCCAAGAAAGTGTTCGAGCTCTCATAAGAAAGAATAAGAAGGGACTTAAGAGCTCATTTTATATCATCCATCCAGAGAATTGATATTTGTTTGTTATGAACTTGGGAGAAGAAGCCAAGGGTTTCTGATTCAGTCAGCCATTGGAGAGCGACAATTCTTCAGTGTTGCAACCATTTGAGGTGGTGAAATATCCACTAAATTTGGCATTTCAGGAGAGCTTCATTCTGGAGTTCTATTTGGGCTTTAAAAAGAAGGGAAGACATCTAGGGTATGCAGATTTTCGAATATATATTAATTGCAGACCTACAGTTTCATTTGGCAGCCATTAAAAATCAGAATTGAAGCAATCATTTCAAAATACAATTGCTGCTACAGTACCTGCGCTACAGTAAACGCTACAGTACCGCCGTACGGACTGCTATAGTGCCGCGTGAACAGTGCCGCATGAATAGTGCCGCCGTACGGATTGCTACAGTACCGCGTGAACAGTAATTTTTTCAAAAAAATTAAAATTTGCAGTTGGCAGATTTTTTTCAACTACTGGGACAGCAAAAATCAGGTTTTTATCTTACATTGTAATGAATTTGTTTTCCAGGCATATTGGCCATAAAACAGAACAAACATTCCCTTGATAGTTTCGTAAATTAATTCCAGTAGTAATATTATTGAACCAGTATTATTTTAAGCATAGGAGTTTATTCCAGTATTGTTTCATTGCTCATTATTACCAAAAAAAACACAAAAAAATCTATAAACATTCAAAAACCAAAACAAATTCAAATCTATTGCATTCAAAAGAAACAGTCAGCAGAGGAGAGCCAAGTTGGGTTCTTACATTGGTATTAGAGCTAAATCCTGCCATCCTGAGCGTTTAGCAATCACATGCAGCCGCCTGAGGTTGGCTCTCACAGATATTACACTCGCAGGCGAGCTTTGTTTGACAGGGAACAAGAATTAGACAGGCAGCCGGGCACCATGGGTGACAGGCAAGGGGGTAGCCCACCCAGAGGCGATAGGAATGAGGAGCAAGAAACAAGGGAATTTTTCAGAGTAATGGCTACAGGACAGCAGCAGATGGCTCAGGCCTTGCAGGCACTCACCACCATGATTGAGCGCATGAACCCACAAGACAGACAGAATCAGGAGCAAGGGGATAACAGGAGTGCAGTGGGGTCACCTAGAACTCATAGGACTCATTCCAGGACAGCAGACAGGCCTACACGTCCTACCTTCATTAGAGATGAGCCTGAGGTAGCACCTACAGGAGAACCAGGAGAGGAGATGTTCGCAGATATCCTCATGGCTGCGAATGACGAATGGGATTTATTAACTCCACAGGTACGAGAGAGGATGACATTTGAGAGGTTTGTAAATCAGAGGAGAGAGCATTACAGGTCACTCAGAAAGGATAGGAGGCCTAGAGGTCAAAATAGTGAGCTGCATAGAGTTACAGGCAAGCTTACTATGCCTACATTTGATGGGAGTGGTAAGATGACAGCTCAAGCTTGGATTCATAAGCTTGACACATTTTTGGCACTGAGGCCAATGACAGAGATTGAAGCTATCAAATACGCCACTTTGCATTTGGAGGGAGTAGCACATGATTGGTGGTACCATGGTTTGGTAACACTTCAACATAATTAGGTGACAGAGTACCAGGACTTCATGGATAGGTTGGTTGAAAGATTTGACAAGAAAGATCCAGAGGTTTACTTCTGGGACTTAGCACAGCTAAAACAAACAGGCAACTTGGAGTATTTCATTGGTGAATTTCAGCGGTTGGCAGTCATGGTGCCAAACATTTCAGAGCGTAGATTGATAGTTCTTTTCATTGAGGGCCTATCCGAACCACTGAGAGGTTGGATAAAGGCATTTGATCCTATTTCTTTACAGGAAGCTATGAAAAAGGCAAGAAGTATGGAACATGCAGTCCCAACAAACAAATTTCAGTCCAAAGGAGCATCTTCTAGTAAGGATAACAAACCATTTTATAAAAAACCAGAGAGGACTGATTTTAAAAATGATTCTAAAGATAAAACTCCAGCACCTTTTGACAGGGAAACATTAAATGATTTGAGGAAGAAAAAATTATGTTTCTACTATAAAGGACCATATGATGCAAACCATGATTGTCCTCTTAGACCAAAGGGCAAAGCTAACAGAGTTATGTGGGCATACTATGAGGAATCAAAATCAGATAACTCAGACCAGCAGTCTGATATAGAGGAAATAGATGGTGAAAAAGAGGAAGACAAGGCTGAAAACTTGTCTAAAATGGAGTCCAATGATGGGGAAGGAGATGGGCAACTTAGGGAAGCTCGTCTCACAAGTATTAGGCAAGAAGGGTCATTCCGGATGAGAGGAGTGCTTGCTGGACAGCGAGTCATAACTTTGGTTGATACAGGTGCCACTCATAATTTCATTGATGCTAGGATGGTGGAGAAGCGTGGCATACAAACAGAGGAGTTTGGGGGAATTAGAGTGAGGGTAGCTGATGGCTATGTCCTCAAATGTGATCGTAAGATCACTGGACTCCCATTGAAAGTTAATAATTATGACTTTAAGGCAGATTTCTATGTTGTGCCTATGGGAGATACAGATATAGTCCTTGGGATGAGTTGGTTGCATGATATTGGGGAGTTCACTCTTAACCTCAAGGAGATGGAGATGAGGTTTAAAGTGAATGGGAAGACACATATTCTTAAGGCAATCAGGGACAGTGATCTCAGGATGGTTTCTTTCCGGAGGATGGCTAGATTGATTCGACATGATCAGGTAGAGTGGGCAGTAGAGTGCATGTTGATGCCATCACAGGAGGGACAGCAGAAGATTGAATATCCTCCTGATATTCAGGAGCTTAGAGTTAAACACTCTAAGGTGTTCAGTGACATTCCACCAGGTAGACCACCAGACAGGGGTATTGAGCACATCAATGAGTTAGAGGAGGGGGCTAAACCCATCATGATTACACCTTACAGGCATCCGAAGAGGTTGAAGGATGAAATTGAGAAAACCGTAAAGGAGTTACTTGCTATGGGCCACATTAGACCAAGTAAGTCTCCTTTCGCTTCTTCAGTGGTCTTAGTGAAGAAGAAGGATGGGACATTGAGGATGTGCATTGATTACAGGGTGCTTAATAGGAAGACAATTAAAAATAGGTACCCCATTCCTAGGATTGATGAGTTGATAGATGAGCTTCATGGAGCTTGCTTCTTCTCGAAGATAGATTTGAGATCAGGTTATCACCAGATCAGAGTTAGAGAGTAGGACATTGAGAAGACAGCCTTTAGATGTCATTGTGGCCATTTTGAGTTTGTAGTTATGCCATTTGGGCTAACTAATGCACCTGTTACTTTTCAGGCAACAATGAATCGGGTTTTCCATCCTCAGTTGAGGAAATTTGTACTTGTCTTCTTCGATGATATCTTGGTGTACAGTAGATCTTGGGAGGAGCATTTGGTTCACTTTGACAAGGTGTTGGATATATTGAGCAGAGAGTCCTTGTATGCAAAGGAGTCGAAGTGTGATTTGGGCATGACAGAGTTGTTGTACTTGGGTCACATCATCAGTGTAGAGGGCGTACGCATGGATCCTGAAAAGATTCGTGCCATTGTGGAGTGGCCTTCACCGGTGAACCTTACACAGTTGAGGGGCTTTTTGGGATTATGTGGTTTCTACAGGAGGTTTGTGGATGGATATTCTAGGCATGCAGCACCCTTGACAGATTTGATGAGAAAGGGAGCTTTCTTGTGGACTCCTGAGGCACAGGAGTGTTTTGAGAAATTTAAGGAGTTGATGACTTCTTGTCCAGTGTTAGCATTACCAGATTTCAGCAAACCTTTTGAGCTACACTGTGATGCTTCCGGGGAGGGCATTGGAGCGGTGCTTATGCAGGAGAAGCACCCTATTGCTTATGAGAGCAGGAAATTGAGAGGGCCAGAGCAGAGCTTCAGCATATATGATAAGGAGATGTTAGCTATTATGCATGCTTTGGCTAAATTCAGGCAATATTTGGTAGGTAGCAAATTTTGTATCAAAACCGACCATAATAGCCTAAAATACTTTTTGGGGCAGCGAGATCTCAATGATAGGCAGCAGAAGTGGGTGAGCAAGTTACAGTCCTATGACTTTGACATTACATATTTTAAGGGGACACAGAATGTAGTTGTTGATGCCTTATCACTTCGGCCCCATTTGAGCTTATTGACAGACATATCGGAGGATTGGAGACACTTGATCCTTGCAGAGTATGCAAAGGATACTTGGGCAGCTAGATTCATAGATGGGACTATTCAGGACAGCAGATACACCCTTGTGAATGAGCTCATCATTTACAGAGGGCGAATATTTTTGGTTCTAGGATCAGTAGTGAGGAGGATGGTTCTGAAATCTTTTCATGATTCACCTATGGCAGGACATCCTGGTTTCTACAAGACATACCGGCAGATAAGAGAGCGCTTCACATGGAAAGGGCTCAAAGCAGAGGTACTTCAGTATGTTAGGGAGTGTCCCACCTGCCAGCAGAATAAGCAAGAACACTCCTATCCAGCCGGTTTACTTCAGCCACTTCCGATTCCTGATAGGAAGTGGGAGTGTTTGTCTATGGACTTCATCACAGGACTGCCTAGAGCCCAAGGCAGGGACTGCATATATGTGGTTGTGGATCGCCTTACGAAGTTTGCACACTTCTTTCCAATCACTGCTACATACACTGCTACACAGGTGGCAGAGTTGTTCTTCAAGGAGATATTCAGATTACATGGCTTACCTCGGAGCATTGTGAGTGACAGGGACAGCAGGTTTATGAGTCACTTTTGGCAGGAGCTATTTAGGTTGTGTGCGACAGAGCTCACTCCGACTACTAGCTACCACCCTCAGACAGATGGTCAGACAGAGATAGTGAACAAATGGGTGGAGGGATATCTCAGAAATTATATAGCAGGGCAACAGAAGGCATGGGTAAAGTGGATTTATCTCTGTGAGTATTGCTACAATACCACTTATCACATGTCTATTCAGATGTCACCCTTTATGGCCCTGTATGGGTATGAGGCACCCAATTTTATGGATCTGCTTTTGAGTGACGGTAGAGTGCCCAGTGCAGGTGATTTGTTACAGGAGAGTCAAGACATTGTTAAGACTCTCAAGGATAATATAACTAAGGCACAGAATCAGCAGAAGCAGTATGCAGATCAGAAGAGGACTGAGCGGACTTTTGAGGTTGGAGATATGGTGTATCTTATGTTGCAGCCTTACCGTCAATCCACTCTCAAGAAGAGTGGTGCCAAGAAACTTAAGCCACGATACTATGGTCCATTTAGGATTATCAGGAAAGTGGGAGAGGTGGCTTATGAGTTAGATTTACCAGCAGAGAGCAAGGTGCACAACGTTTTTCATATGTCACGCCTCAAGAAGGCGCTAGGACATCATATTGTGCCTTCTACAGTACTACCACCCCTGGATGATGAGGGAAAACTTGTTTTGATACCGGAGGCTATCATTGATTTCAGAGAAAGGAACTTGAGGAGACGTAACATCCGGGAATATTTGGTGAAGTGGAAGGATTTGCCAGTAGAGGATGCTACTTGGGAGAATGAGGAGATTTTGCAGCATCCGGAGTTGAAGTTGCTTGAGGACAAGCAATTTCAAGAAGGGCGGACTGTAATGTCCCCACCTTTTTAGCATCTCATTGGAGTTCTTAGCCTTTACATTCTCCGAAGGCTAAGTGGAGAAATAAGGAGAAATTGATTAAATTAATTTCTTATTAAGTCATTAAATAAAATAAAATTTAAAAAGGTGACTTTATATTTAATTAATTTAATTAAAAGTGACTTAAGTGATTTATTTAAATATTTTAATGTTATTATAAAGTTATAAAGTAACTTTATAATAATAAAGTCACTTTAATATTATAATGTGTGAATATGTCTTTAATCCCACATTGGCCAAGAAAGTGTTCGAGCTCTCATAAGAAAGAATAAGAAGGGGACTTAAGAGCTCATTTTATATCATCCATCCAGAGAATTGATATTTGTTTGTTATGAACTTGGGAGAAGAAGCCAAGGGTTTCTGATTCAGTCAGCCATTGGAGAGCGACAATTCTTCAGTGTTGCAACCATTTGAGGTGGTGAAATATCCACTAAATTTGGCATTTCAGGAGAGCTTCATTCTGGAGTTCTATTTGGGCTTTAAAAAGAAGGGAAGACATCTAGGGTATGCAGATTTTCGAATATATATTAATTGCAGACCTACAGTTTCATTTGGCAGCCATTAAAAATCAGAATTGAAGCAATCATTTCAAAATACAATTGCTGCTACAGTACCGCCGTACGGACTGCTATAGTGCCACGTGAACAGTACCGCATGAATAGTGCCGCCGTACGGATTGCTACAGTACCGCGTGAACAGTAATTTTTTCAAAAAAATTAAAATTTGCAGTTGGCAGATTTTTTTCAACTACTGGGACAGCAAAAATCAGGTTTTTATCTTACATTGTAATGAATTTGTTTTCCAGGCATATTGGCCATAAAACAGAACAAACATTCCCTTGATAGTTTCGTAAATTAATTCCAGTAGTAATATTATTGTTCCAGTATTATTTTAAGCATAGGAGTTTATTCCAGTATTGTTTCATTGCTCATTATTACCAAAAAAAACACAAAAAAATCTATAAACATTCAAAAACCAAAACAAATTCAAATCTATTGCATTCAAAAGAAACAGTCAGCAGAGGAGAGCCAAGTTGGGTTCTTACAGTTTGCCTCTATAAATTGATTTTTTTAAAAATCTCTTATGCCTGTAGAGCCAGAGTAGACAGAGTGGAGGGAGAATTTAAGAGATTTATTGTTTTTATTAAAGGTAAAATAGGGTTTGAAGGAATTCAATAAGAAATTTTAGTGTTGATAAGAACAGCGGGCAGATTTTTGAAAAAATTAACTCTAGAATTACTATAAACAGAAAAAAAAAAAAAAAAAGAGTTAAAATCATGATGGAGGCCCACTAAAATGTCATGATCACAAAAACTTTAATTGAAAAGGGTACTACATTTTTATTTTTTTATTTTTTTTGATCGATAAAAGGCCGAAGCCCTGAAGAGTTTTTTTATTAATATAAATAAATATTTTACAGTGTGACCCCACTCGCTGCAGGCGCTGGTAGGAAAGAGCGGGGTTGAGAAAACCTCCAGCCTAGCCTGGGACCATAGGTCCTGTCCTTATACAAAATTAACATGGGCATACCCATGACTCGTATCATGACGAGATTTATTAAATACAAAATTTCCGTAGGCATACCCACGGTTTGATATTCATTAAGATCTGTGCTTTCATACATGGGCATACCTATGTCCCGTATATTCTCAATAAATGTTATCCTCTTGCTTTGTCGAGAAAGGTTCTTGAGTATCAGACAAGAAGTCTCCTCCTCCAAAAGTTAGCCATTATCACAATAACAAAGTGATGCATATTAATTTAAAGAGACTATTAGCCCATATAAGAAAAATGAGTTAAAAATGATAAAGAAATGATTACCTCATCAAGATATCTGAATTAGCAATGGATTGTTTATCCATTCTAATTAACTATCCACTATCTGCCCATGTTAGTAGAGAATAGAATTTAAATAATAGCAATCCTATTTTACAGATCTCCATACTTATTCTGAAAGTCGGCTTGCCATAATGGGCCTGAATTAACATTATTACCTTACATTTATATGTGCTACCAATTAGAACTCAGTGATAATCTTTACCTCAGCTAGAATGAAAAAACATTCAACTAGATTAAATCTATCTCTGTTCTAATAAGTAAGGAAATATACAGATCAGAAAACACATAAATCTTGTATAAACATATGTGTATGTAAAAGGAAGGATGCATGAATGATTACATGATAAAATTCTAAACATATATCAGTATATATATTTCAGCTATATATATAGAAATATATGTGTCTGATAAAAAGAAATCTGGAAAGACAGAGCTAGAAGATATATATATATATATATATATATATAGCCAAATGTGTGTTTCAAATGTGAGAATAAAATAGGATATAGCTGAGGATATATAAGTCACTCTATGTATATATATAAAGACGTATATCTATATACCCAAATGATATCTCAAAGTATACAAATACCTATACTATACATTAATAGACCTATCAGACATATATTAATATATTTGAAAGCTAGAATTAGAACTAAAAAAGAAACTAATAAGCAATCATTCCATAATGTGGTTGCCGTTAGCACCTAGATTTGCTAAGGAGTCAGCTTCAGTATTACCCTCTCGGTAAGTGTGCTTAATAATTACCTCGGAAAAGGTTTCTATGATAAGATTGATTTCCTCAATTTTAGAATTCATAATCCAATTAGGAGTCTTCTTTGTGCGGATACCATTAACGATAATCTGGGAGTCTCCTTCAATCACAACTTTGGACAAGTTTAGATTTTTACAGATTTTGAGGCCTTCCAGAGCGGCAAGGCATTCCGCCATGTTATTCGTAGTAGGCTTGATGGGGTGGGCATACTTGGAAATTGATTCTCCCTTCCAGTTCCTAATAATCCCACCGATGCCCGCCACTCCGGGATTACCCCTGGATGCTCCATCAAAATTCAGTTTTACCCAACCTTCTTCGGGGGGAACCCAGGAGCAGTTAGCTCTGTCAACTTGAGTCTTTGTGCCTCCTCTGCCAAAAAGATTTGGAATGATTAAAGAGGGCCATTTAAGTCTAATCTTATTATCCCAAGATCTAAATGAATCCTCATAGCAAAAGATATTCCGGAGTTTGCTATTGATGTTTTCCGTAATTGAGGCCTCAATTTTGTTAATTATGTTTTTCCAATCTAATTTCTGGTTAGTAAAAATTATGCGATTACGTTCCTTCCAAATATCCCATGCTAATATACATGGGGAAATGGTCCAGATATCCTTATAAAGATTATCTTTGTAAAGAGTAGGCCAGGCTTTTAGGAGGCTTAGTAGGTCAAACGGAAGGGTTGTCTTCCAATCTAGACATTGCTGAAGCCAAATCCAACAATTTTGAGTGTAGGGACAGTTAAGCAACAGATGATTCACATCCTCCTCCTGACTTTCACATAAGGGGCACCTTGTAGGACCCTCGAAGCCTATCTTACGAATCCTATCAGATGTTAAAATTCTGTCCTGCAGAGCAGCCCACAGGAACATCCCAGCCTTGGGAAGACAGGCTTTGTTCTAGCATAAATTAAGGGGAATGTCTAGATTGTCCATTTTCTCGTCTCGAATAATGGTTTTATAGCCATCTTTAACTGTGTATTCTCCATTATTAGAGCCAGCCCATACAAGGGAGTCGGGCCTATTTTTAATAGTGATATTCCTATCTTTTAAGATACTAAATAACTTTTGACTTTCTAGATTAAACAATATTCCTCTTGAGGTTAAATTTGTATCATAATCGTTGTTAAGGCTAATATAATCTTTAAGATAAGTACCAATGGTGTCTTTACACATTTCAATGAAATTTGGTGAGAAGCCCGCTGTGTTAAGCGCCGGAAAACCTGCCCAGGAATCTTCCCAGAATAAAGCTTGATTCCCAAGTCCTACATCCCAAGTGAGGAATTTGTTGATTATGCCTATAGAGTCTTTGATAAAGTTCCAAATTCGTGAACCCTTGACATGTGAATGGGCTCTAAAAATATTTATAGGGTCAGCCCCGGGAACATACTTGTGCAATAGAATAGAAGCCCATTTTGAGTTGTATTCCTTGAAGAGTCTCCAAGCTAACTTAGCGCCTAGGGCACGATTTTGCCAAGTAAGGTTTTTAAACCCCAGACCCCCCATAGAAATAGGTTTGCATAAGTTGTCCCATTTGATTAGGGCCAATTTCCTATCCTCAGTAGAGCCTTGCCAATAGAAGTCACGCATAATCTTATCTAGGTCCCGCTTGATGTTAGTCGGGAGGGGAAGAATGGACATATGATAAGAAGGGATAGCTGACAAAACTGATGTAATCATAGTGGATCTACCAGGCTTAGTGATCCATTTACCTTTCCAAGAGCTTTTCTTATCTTGAACCTTCGATAGTACTTGTTTCCAAAGTTTGGAAGAGTGTTGACCCTTTTCCAATTCTATACCTAGATATTTACACGGAAAAGTGCCCCGTTGATAACCAAGGGTATCACAAATATCCTTTTCCAAATCATGGGCCGTATTGATAAAGAAGATTTCTGATTTAAGAGGGTTAACTTGTTGTCCTGAGGCCTTCTTATATGTGTTTAGAACTACTTTGTAGGCCTTAGCCTCATTACAGTTGGCGGAACCAGGAAGAATGGTATCGTCTGCAAATTGTTGGTGAGTAACGAAAGGAATATTGTCTGCGGCTTTTAAACCTGAAATCTTGCCTTCTAACTGTTTCTTGGAGATGGTTCTACCCAGTGCTTCTGCCATGATGACATAAAGGAAGGGCGACAGTGGGTCACCTTGCCTGATACCTTGGGAAATCCCAAAATAACCTTCTGGGGTACCATTGACAAGGACCGAGATCTTGGGGGTAGATATACATATAAATACGAGGTTGATCCACTGTTTCGAGAAGCCGAAGGCTTCCAAGCATTTGCACAAAAATCTCCAGTCCACCTTATCATACGCCTTTTGGATATCTATTTTTATAAACATGCTTGGTTCTTTGGAGATTTGTGCAGTGTGTACAAGTTCTTGGGCGATGATAATGCCATCTAGGATTGACCTTTTGGCTACAAAGCCCGTTTGTTCCTCTGAGATTAAAATCGGGAGTAGAGTTTTAAGTCTATTTGCCATACATTTTGATAATATTTTATAGATAGTGTTACATAATGAGATAGGACGAAAGTCTCCTGGGTCAATACAGTCATTTTGTTTTTTCGGTATGAGAGAGAAAAAAGTATTGTTAATTTCTGATAGAATAGCTCCAGAATTCCTGGTTGCTTCCACCGCTTGCCATATGTCAATTCCCATGAAGTGCCAGCATTTTTGGAAAAAACCGGCCTGAAATCCATCCGGGCCTGGGGCTTTGTCAGGCTGCATTTGAAATAAGGCAGTCTTGACTTCTTCCAAAGTAAATTTGCTATTCATCATGGTATTATCTTCATCCGAAATTAACTTTGGTATAGCCTTAATCATTTCAGACTGCTCTTGAAGGTTAACTGCTTCGAATTTATTAAGAAGATAGTTGTAATAGTTAGTGATACGGTCTGCGATGACTTTAGGGTCTTCCGATAGTTGCCCTCTTTCATCCTTAATCTTGGTTATCCTATTAATAATTTTCCTTATATTGGTTGATTTATGAAAAAATTTAGTGTTATTATCTCCTTCCTTCAGCCAGATTTCCCTGGATTTCTGTTTCCAATATATTTCTTCTTTAAGTAAAATTGCATTGTATTTAGCCATAAGTTCCTTCTCTTTAAGATAGCTTGTTTCATCCATACCCTGGTTTATGACTAAGTTATTAAGACTTTCTATCTCCTGTTCTATAAGAAGTTTTTCTTCGAAGATATTGTTGAATTTGTTCTTGTTCCATTCCAAGACTTTATTTTTAATAATTTTGAGTTTGGTTACTAGGCTATACATTTTGGATCCTTCCACTATTGTCTGGTTCCACCATTGTTCTAAGAGATTAATGAGATCCGGATCCTGAAACCACATAAATTCGAATTTGAACGGATTTCTATTGGGTTTACTATCCTCAGTGATTGTTAGTCTAATTGGGAAGTGGTCAGATCCCACTTCTGGGAGAATCTCCGCTGACAAAAGTTGGTTAAAATTATCCGTATTACCTGAAACTAGAAATCTATCAAGTTTTTCCGCGATGTGGCTAAAGCCCGACCTTCTATTGTTCCAGGTGTAAGTTCCGTTGATGGTCTCAATGTTAATTAAATTATTGTCTGACACCCATTGGGTAAAATCCTTTTGTGATTGTGATATGAATTTAGAACCACCATATTTTTCATTTGTATTCAGTATAGCATTAAAATCTCCACCTAAGATGAAAGTCTCACCTCTGTTTAGGTGAAGGAAAGCTTGAACTTCCTGCCAAACTCTTCTTTTGTCTGTATTATGGATTGGACCGTAGATGTTGATTAAGGTGAATCTCAGATTTGATTTGAGGCTGCATATCCTCATAGCCATCCAGTTGCTACTGCTGCTCACGGCTGAGGAGGAAATTTTCCGGGGGTCCCATAATGCTGCTAGGCCTCCTGATGCGCCTATTGCTGGTACAAAATCTGAATTCCATAAGCCGAGTTTGTTACTTAATTTCTTACTATCTTCATTATTTAACTTAGTTTCTTGTAAGATTATAATATCAGAGTCAAAGTTTTTGAGATATCTCTTAATTAGTCTTTGCTTGTTAGGGGCGTTTAGGCCCCTAACATTCCAAGTAGTCACTCTCATTGCTCCTTGGGAAGGCTCTTCCCCTTCCCGCTATTCAGAATGTCAAATATTTTCATTTGGTTTTCCGCATTACCTGCTAAGGATCTAAGCGGTATGCACGATTTCTTTCCTCTTTTCTTCTTGACCTTGTCAATTTTGGGGGAAGAGAGGCCAGCCAAATTGGTAGCAATTCCTAGTTGTCTGTCCTCATTTGTGATACCAAAAAGACCATCCAGGATATCTACATTATCTCCCGCAGGGGAGGATGGGTCAGGAAAGTTTGTTATTGCTTCCTCATCATATTCTTTTTCTAGTTCAATACCATCTTCTTTGACCTCTAAGGCTTCATGTTCAACAGAATTAATCACATTCTCAGTGTTATTGGAAAGGTCTACCTTTTGAACCTCTATTACTTCTTGCTGCATCTCTATTGTGTCATCATTATCTTCTCTAGAGTTTCTAAGGGACATAATTTCTTGAATCAAGACTTCCTTCTGATATTCCAACTCTTCTTCATCAACAATTTCACTTATAAACAGATCCAAGAGTTCATCTGGTAGCGTTTTTCCTATGTAGTCTGTTATAATTTTGACTTCTTTAGAGCATTTTTCATCCTCCGAAGGAGATGCTTGTACTGTAAAAGGGTACTACATTTATGTCAAATTACTATAAACAGAAAAAACTGAGTTAAAATCATTATGGAGGCCCTCTAAAATGTCATGATCACAAAAACTTCAGTTGAAGATGGTACTACATTTATGTCAGATATTGATTTGTTTTTCAATGTTTTAATTGGTAGATGTGTTTTCATATGTTTTTCAATATTCAGTTGAAGATTTGAGATAATGTTTGTAAATTGATATATTGTTCTTGGACTCTTTTGCACTCCAATGTAAATGTGGGTTGGTCTTTTAATTCATTTTGGTAATGATTTATATATTTTTTATTTATAATTTCTTTAGGTTTAATTCAGTTCAAATAATATACGAATGTAATCTATTGTGTTGGAGTACAATAGTAAGAAATTACAACTTTTATATGGGATTTAAAATTTTATATTGTATATAATGTTTATTTTAATATATAAAAAATATTTAAGTGAATTATGATATAATCAAGTATATCTGTGACAATGAAATTTATATATCTATATTGATTTTTATTTGATTTTGTGTTTATTT
Source organism: Cryptomeria japonica (assembly GCF_030272615.1). Lineage (NCBI taxonomy): Eukaryota > Viridiplantae > Streptophyta > Pinopsida > Cupressales > Cupressaceae > Cryptomeria > Cryptomeria japonica. The sequence goes on from NC_081414.1 coordinate 312,017,493, forward strand.
TAAGAGTATTTTAATTCAATCACATATCAATAAATTATATCTGTGACAATGAAATTTATTTTAATTCAATCACATATCATAATCATGTGCACGATGTGGCTCAATCCCTATTTTTTACTCATCCTCATTTAAACATTTCTACATATCCAACCATAACTTATCTATTTTCTTATACACTCTTATACACCTAGCATTTATTGTATCCTTTGTGTTTAGACATTTGTACTTTGCGGTTTTTTATTTTATAAAAAAATTGAATATATTGATTTTAAAATCTTGTGTGTGTGTGTGTGTGTGTGTGTAAAACCATAGAGATCCAATCGCAAACAATTTAGGTCCTACAATGAAACATTCACCAATACCAATAGAGATACCTAAGATCATGCAAATCAACAAAATAAAACAATATTACCATTCACCTGTCAAGTAGGGTTCTAATCTCCATTGTCTCCTATATTTGCTCTCAAATTTTATGTGTGCACAAGAGTTCAACAAAGAACGGATTGTGCTTGATAGCTTGATCGCAAGAAAACTTGATTGCATCTTATTTGTTAGACACACTGATTAGCTAGTTGGATTGATTAGACACATTGATTAGGGTTGAAAAGGAAGAGGGCATCCTCTTATATAGATAACACTGTATGAAATGAAGGGATAAGATTAAAAGGTGAAGAGGATAAATAGTCGGCTATGATTAAAGGGTAGGTAGAGGAAATAATTAAATGATAAAGGGGGTAGGTAAGAGATGAATGACATATGTCATGGGTAGAAAAGACTAATGAATTAATTAAATAAATAAAGATTTATTTAATTAATAGAATGTGGGATCAATTAAATAAATAAAATATTATTTAATTTAAGAAAAGGACAATTTAAATAAATAAAATTATTTATTTAAACGAGGAAAGGGTTAGAAGAAGATTAATAAATTAATTAAATAAATAAGAATTTTTTTAATTAATAGAAGACTTAGGATAAAATAATTAAATAAATAAAATATGTATTTAATTAAAGAGGACAATTTTAGGTGTCTGCATTTGGCCCCTCCTTGAGACAATGCAGTTTGTCGCATTGGCTCAAAGAAGAAAAATTGATACAAAGTTGCCCTAAGACGGGAATGATATGCCCCCTCGAGAGATTAAATGAAAATGTTTGAAAGGGGTTGCAAACAATCTCTCAATAAAAGAGAAAGACTAGGAAGGACAGACAGGATAGGGTGACAAGGTCACGTAGGAAAAAGACTAACTCAAGTGGAATCAACAAAATTGTGTCTATGTCTTAAATGGCCAAAATTGATAGTTTTGTGATTAACGTACACTACCAATTGGATAAGTTGTTGAAAGGATTCACTCAAATAGGTGCCCTAGGGAAGACAAACTAGAAAGAAGGCTAGAATTGACAATTATGTGATAAACATATGTTGTCAATTTGATAAGTTGTTGAGAGGATTCACTCAAACAAGTGCCCTAGAAAAGACAAACTGGAAAGAAGGATATAATTGACAATTCTATGATAAACATACGTTGCCAATTGGATAAGTTGTTGAGAGGATTCACTTAAATAGGTGCCCTAAAAAATACAAACTGGAAAGAAGGCTAGAATTGACAATTTTGTAATAAACATATGTTGCCAATTGGATAAGCTATTGAGAGGATTCCCTAAAACGGGTAGGTTTGCTAAGTTGAATATAGGATAAGTCGTCGAATAGATAAAATCTGGCGAGTGCTCTAGCAAGAATAGGATTAAGTGCAATGTGAAAATATATACACTATGATGTAGTGCCATGTGATAGACATAAGTACTAGGATAGAGCCTGATGAGCAACACCATGTGATGGACATAGGTACCACTAGGCTAGGATAGGATAAGATAAGCAACACTATTTGATGAACATGAGTACCAATATGATTGACATGATTGATTTGATTGGATGTAGAGTACTTACCCTAGATTGAGCCTAGAGTGTGATTCCCTATAACACAATGGTTACAAATAGATTTGATTACTGAGGACCACGTTGCGATCAAGGTGATGGGATTGAGAAACATTATGTATGTGCCTGAGATTTGGGCAAACACAAAACTGTTAACTTCTTTGGTGAAAATATGGTCTTGCAGGGTCTACAAGAGGGGACAAACGAGATGATCCAGGGGTTGGTCCTTCGAGAGCTCAAATTCCTTTGAGGCCAGCTAGCTCTAAGGGAGGGTCTTCATCATAGCTCTCTTGGATCCCATTTTGTATCAGTTTTTGTATGATGATATAGACACCTGTGGGTGATTTTGTAGCCATATGATATTTTGACATCATTGTATCACAATGCTTTATTATTTTGATATATATATGAGATGATCCATCCTTGCGAAAACTATATGCATGTTTTCCTATGTGATGTTCTATATGCTTTAAGATGATTTTATGATGCTTATGATATGGATACATATATGTACATGATGAAATGCAATATATTTTTGTTCTTTTATGTTTTTCATATGTTTTATATGAGAATTCAAATGTTAACCAATGATATATGCAAGATGTGACGTTATTGTGATATATATATATATATGTATGTATGTATGTATGTATGTATGTATGTATGTATGAGATATGCTAACATGTGATGATGCAGGTGAAAACTACATGAAATGCAAATATTTTTGGCATGTCATTAGACTCGCTCATGATAATGGGCTACATGAACTCGGGGAAGGATGATGGAGGTCAATCACGAAAGGGGGGTGGAAGATAGAAGATATGGAAGTGAAAGAGTTTCTTGTGCTTTATCATCATTGAGCTTTATTATGGAAAATAGGTTATGACCATCTAGGTATAAGTTTGACCTAGAAAATCATTGTACCCATTTGCATGGATATCAAACAGTCACAAACAAGGAATGCCCTAGTTCACACTAGACTCACAGTGTCCTTATATATGTGGACAAGTCATAGCATTACTAAGAGACAATCCACAGACAACAAAACAATAGTAGGTGAATCATATCCTATCCTCGCCTTTCTAATCAAAGACATCCTGGAGATATAATCTCTAGTCAGAGACATCCTAGAAAAGCTAAAAGACATGTCACCTTAAAAGATGAAATCAAAAGAAAACCAATAATTGACACCAACATACAATGAAATCCTCAAGTTATTTGTGTTTCTTGCCATGTATGCTAACATGTTTGATTTGGTCACAATGTTGTTATCCTAATAAAGGACAGATCATGCTAAAAACCATGTTGTTGCCAAAGTCTACTAAAAGATTTAATTTGTTGAAAGCCCACTGTTGCTTGTGTCTTATATGAAACTGACTGAATCCATGAAACTGATACTTTATTGTGGATTGGTGATGCAAGTGATCTTTTATTGTGGATTGTGCACGAAAAGAAAGAGGAACAAAAAGACGATCCTCCTCAAAACATGTGATGCTCAGGTACCACTTCCATCACTAGATTTAGGATTTTTTCCCCATTTGTAGATTGGACTTGATTTATTATGGAAGGAAAGGGGTGAAAAGGGAGGATTTATTATGAATGGCTAACCAATCTTAGATAGATCGTTAACAAGACATGATGGGAGTGAGTAAATTTATTATGGATGTATAGGTTGTGAGTGTGTGCAAACTGAAAGGGTAAGATTGAATCTTGAAGGAGGGAAGAGCAATGTCTCAGCACATGGTGCCAGTAACCCGTTTTTCACCATGGTACTTGTCAAAGGCGCCACCAAAGTGGATTCAGATTTATTTCTCTTTACTTTTTTTTTCTTTAATTTTTTTGTGTCACAAGGCGTCTATTTGCCAGGTTTTCACCAAGTAACGATTTTTTGTATATTTGATATTTTTTAATTTTTTTGTATTTTTGACAATGGGATATTCTGAAAAACTATTTGTAAAACTTGTGAAGGTGCATGTTGTTAATCAGATCTTCTAAAGGTTCTCCATCTAGTGTTGAGAGCCGATATGCACCTGATCCATAAACAATTGTGATGACGTAAGGACCAAGCCAATTTGGTTTGAACTTGCCCTTCTTCTCTCTGTATTGCTGATTTTTAGTATTTTCTCTGAGAACTAAGTCACCCACCTCAAATGTGCGAGGATTTATCTTATGATTGTAGCTTCCACAAACCTTGACTAAATGATGTGTTTCTCCCTTGATTGTCTTCCTTGATGAAGGAACTAAGGTATAATTACTAATGTGTGGACTACGTTCACCCATATGCGTGTCACCTAAAGAAGTTTGAGCATCCCTTATAACAAAGTCCTTCGAGAAAGTTCTATTAAAAGTCCATCGAGGAAGTTCCACTAAAAGTCCATTGATGTGATGTATCGCCAAAATAGAATGGATGTGTGGAACAAGTGGCTGAGTTATGAAGGCTTATGATTGTGAAAATAAGTGAAAGTGGGATGGAATGATGGAGACTCAGGATCAACAATCATTCTTTTTGACTTGAAATTTTAGAACTTTTGCCCCTAGTTATTTTGGTATTAGGGGAGATCAACTCTTGTTCTTTTTTCTTCATAGGATTTTTATCCTTGACTTTGGTTTTTGCAGAATCCAATAAATTTTGATTTTGATTTGGACTAAAGGAATTTTCTTTATTTTTGACTTTTAGATTTTTCTTTTCAAGGCTTGATTTTTGATCCCCAATTAGTAAGGGATTTTGTGATTCTTATTGATCCAAGTCTAGGAGAGGAGTGGAAACGAAATAGTGGATGAAATGGTAAGGCTTTAGGAGTTATCAAGAGGGTTGGCGATATATTTAACATAATATTTTTTGGAACCACTCTTAGGACTATTGATATCAAGAGTTGCTTGCACCACTAGAGGATATTTGCATTCAGACTCAGTAGCCACAACACTGGGTAGTTCACACTCAATTCCTTGATATTGCAAATTGTTTGTAGGTTGTTCTTGTCGACTAAATGTCTTAGGTGATAGTGGGAGTTGATCAACATGAAAGATATACTCACCACATGTCATGTCTTTAACCTTGAATTTTTCTTTGAGCTCTGCTTGCTTTGATGTAGAAGCTTTCAAATATTTTGGATTCGTATATGTTGATGATAGAGTTTTTTTCTCTATTAATTGGAATTATTATCTCTGATCTTGGTTGCGGGTTATTGCAATACATGAACGGATTTAGATCACATTTTATTGTTACTTCAAATCCATTGTAAGGAAATTTGATACATTGATGATATGTTGATGGTATTGCTTTCATTTCATGTATCCATGGACATCCCAAAAGTATGTTATATGTTAAATCTAGATCAAGGAATTGACAAACCACATCCTTCATGACTGACCCAATTCTTAGAGGTAAGATGATTTTTCCTTTGGATGAGCGTTCTTCATCATCATATGCTTTAATGGTGATCTTATTCTTTGAATTCATAGTTTGTTTAGAATATCCCAATTGTTTAATAGTGTTCAATGTACAAATATTCAGACTTGCTCCTCCATCTATCAAGACTCATTTGATATGGTTTTTATGGAGAAAGGCTTCAATGTAAAGGGGTGCATTGTGTGGTTGGGATATGGATACATCGTCAGCTTTTGTGAATGTAAGGCAATGAGGAGTAGAAAGGTATCACACCAAGGCTTGAAACTGGTCCACGTTTAGATCAATGGGTACAAAGGTCTCTCTAAATGCTTTGTCAAGAATGGCCTTATGTGAAGGGGATATATGCAAAATCTCAAGGATGGAAATGAGGGTGAGTGTCTTCCTTAACTGGTCTACAAGGTCATACTCATTCTTGGTAGATGATGAAGTTGTGGTCTTGGATGGAACACCTTGCAAGGTGACTTTACCTCAACGGGTTGCGACATAACATTTCGAGGTTTCATCTTTAGAGGATGAGGAAGATGGTCCAATGCCTTTTAAAACTTTACTCCTTTGGGAAGAACCTTCAGGATTTTTGTCCTTTATAATAATGGTATAAACATAATGTCCACTGAAATGTGGTTAATGGTTAAGTCATAATCATAGGACATTTAAGTGTAGTTGGCTTGATTATTTGTTTTGGCTTTTCCTTTATCATGTTTAGGGAATGGCTCCTTAAACATCGTGTGTTCCTCATTGAAGGTATGACCATCAAATTCTATGTCACCCTTGTCAATAAGATCTTGTATAACATCCTTCAATCTATGACAATTGTCAGTTGTGTGTCCTTTTCTCTTGTGATACTCACAATACTCATCAGCATTCCACCATGCAAGTTTTACTTTTGGTTCATAAGATGAATTATTTGGTAGTGTTATGAGCTTGTTTGCAACCAATTTCTTGAATGTTGTCTCAAGTGTGTCTCCCAATGGAGTGTATTTTCTTCAAGGCTTTGATTTCCTTTGAGTCTTAACTTTATTGCTTGTATTAGGTGAACTTGCACCAGGGAAAGTTACTTTTGGTTTTACAACATTTGCATCTACTACCCCATCATTGATTGTGTTCTTATTCTTTTTCCAAAAGAAGGGTTTGTCTTTTCCATTTGAAACCTCTTTGTTTTCTTTGAATATCTTAATGTTGCCTTGTTCAATAAGTAATTTCTCAATTGCCAATCCTTTTTCTATGACTTCCTTGAAGGTAGACAAACAAGCCTTTCTTAGCTTATATCCAATATCCTTGTTGACGTTTTGAGTGAGCATTTCTACCATTTGTTTTTGTGGGATATCACAAGAGAATCGACTAGAAAGACCTCTCCATCACTGTAAGAGTGAAGAAAAAGATCCCCCATTTTTTTTCTTAGTATTGCATAAGGTGTTCACTGACACATATGTTTCAATGTTATATGACAAGTGTTGTATGAAAGCCTCTGCTAGATCACTCTATGATTTGATTCCAAGTGGAAGTTGGGAGAACCATTCCATAGCTTGTCCACATAAACTTTGTGGGAAAAATCTCATCAAGTATGTTTCTTCTCCTGCTACCTCAATGCAAGTTGTGAAAAATTCTCTTATGTGTGCCTTATGATCCCCTTTGCCTCTAGATTTGTCAAATTTTGGTGTCACAAAATGTGGAGGAAATGGAGGCATTGGAATTCTTCTATAAAATGGTTAAGGACATATGTCTTTAATTGTGTATTGTTGCTTTGGTGTATTCATGTCTGCCATTTTCTTTTGTAAATCCTTGATTTGTTGTTGCAGGTCATTCTTGGGTGGAGATTTATGTCTTTGACTAAGTCCCATGCCTGAGCCACTGGGTGGAGGAGGAGGGATTTATTGCATGTAAGGGTGATACTGGTTGTAAATGTGCTCATATGGAGGAGGTCTATAATTATACTACATGTAAGGACCACTGGGTATAGTATTGTGATCGGAAGTATTGTGTCTATTTTGATCATGCACATCATGTTCATGAGTGTAATGGATTTCATAAGATTGATCTTGATTGTTGCCCCAAAATATGACATGGGATCTTCTCGTGACAAGATTTTGTATATGCCCTTGTGTAGAGTTGTATCCTTTACCATGATCATGAGTATTGGCATGTTGTTGGGTATGCATATTAGTGTTAGACCTCCAAGTACGATTACGGGGTTGATCATGAGAGGTTCTATCATAATTGGCATGAGAATGAGTGTATGTTTTTGGAATTTTAGGTTTTTGAAATAGGGAGGAAGGTGACTTAGGCACGAGATGTTGTCTTATATAACCACCACTAATAGGTCTCATAAGCCTTGTATTAGCTTGATTTGCTTGATTTGGATCATTCTCCAAATTTTGTGACATATCAAAATCATGGGGTAATCTTGTTCCACTTTGTGCCATGACTTGGAAGAAATATTGTCTATCCCTTTTCATGATCTCTTGAACCAATTTGTTAAAATGGGGATCCATGATAGTTTCCTCAACCTCTGTAGTATCCATGGATGCATTTTCATTGTCATCATCATTTCCATTGTTGTTCTCATTATTGTGATTGCGAATGTTTGGTATATTATTGTGATTGTCAAATGGATTGTAAAATTCATCTCCATCAAACTCATAGGTACTCATGTTTAAAGACCTTAGAGCTTCTTTGGCTTCCCTTCTAGACCTTTGTGAATGGGTTTCAATCATGGACTAAAGTCTTGACCAAAATAAAAGGTAGGATGGAAATGCAAAGACTATGGAAGACCAAGAGGTGTATGAAGTGTAGATGAATCTAGGGTAAACTTGCAATGTCCAAGAGTGTAAGACCAAAGTATGTATGTTTTTAGAGTATGGTATGGCTTCCAAAGAGATGATGGATCTCTTGATGAGGTAAGTTGACCTTGACTCAAGAAGACCAAATGAGACCCTAAGATGATAGATCTTGATACGGGAATCACCTAGTGTTATGTTGTAGCATATTTGCAAAGTGTGATGAGGACAAGCAAAGTAACCTTTTGACTCAAATTTGGAAAATATGTATGAGGAAAATGCAAATGAAGGGAAATGATGGAAAATAATTGACTATGTGTGACCAAGACAAGTTGAATGAAAAATGAAGCCCTATTGGAAGCAACTTTAGAAGCTCTTTGAATTTGAAAACTTAAGCCCTTTTGTTCTTGACAATTTTTCTGTAATTTTTCAATTGTGAACACAAACACAATTTGTCATGCCCAAACTTTTGGGCAAAAATACTAGATGTTATTCGGTAAAAGATGCGATAAATAAGTTTGTTTGTACTAAGGGTTAACTCATGCGTTAAAAGAATGGGTTCCTAAAGTTAATTTAATTAACACAACAAATATAATGTTTACATTTTTAATACTGAAATAATTTTACCCAAGGAGTCATCACAACTTTATTTATTAATTAATTAATTTCCCTCAAATAATTCTTCAATTTTCTAATCAAGAGATAATATTCATTCCTAATAGTATTTAATTGATTTTGAAACTAATTAAAATAATGTTGTCACATTTTTCATGGTATTCAAAAATAGTTAATTGAGCAATAGTAAATATTGTTTCAAATTTTGCCTATTAAAGTAACTGACTAAATCAATATAATAATTCCCTAGTCATTAACTTCATATTAATGTCGAAATAATTTCCCCTTAAACATTAAATATTAAATATTTAATGTCCGGCATTAAATTACCCCTTTAACCTAAAATTACTCATTTTACTATATAAAAATAATCATTAGTAAACCCTTTAAGAAAATTACCCATACATGTGTATAATATTGCCTATATAAATAAATATTTACATTTTCCACTAAATCCCTAATATCTATAATAAAATAACTAATCTAAAATAATTATTTTAAATCAAATGGGGTTTTCTCATTTCAAAATTTTAAAAGAACTTTCCCCCTTTATTATATTATTTTATTACACATTTTTTTTTATATTAACCCTAACTAGGGTTTATCTTATTTTATATTCTTATGACTCTTTTTCTTTTGTATTTTTATTTACCCTAACCCGAAATATGATCAAGGTTTTATGTTTTCTAACATAATCTTTTTTTTTCTATTCTCATCTTATTTGTTAACCCTAACCCGAAATTGGGTTAGGGTTTTATTTTTTTCTATCACATTTCTTTGTTTTTGGATTGTGTGTGTGTGTTTTTGCATGGAGGAAGATACACACACACACACACATATATATATGTGTATATACATATATATATATATATACATATATATATATATACATATATATGTATATATATATATATGTATATACACATATATATATGTGTGTGTGTGTATGTATGTATGTATACATATACATATACATATACATATACATATACATATACATATACATATACATATATATATACATATATATGTATATATATATACATATATATATATATATATATATACATATATATGTATATACATATACATACATATATACATATGTAGATGTAGATGTATGGGTGGGTGTGTGTGTTTATATACTTAAATCTGCATTTTCTTTTCTTTTTCATTAACTTAGAGCAGGTATATTTTAACGCACATAATGGATTCTTTTCTTTCTACACCATGAAGTTTAAAAAAAAAAAAAGAATGCATAGGTCAATATTTAAATGAGTAATATTTCAGATTAATAAAAGTAACATAAATGCTTTATTCCACAACTGCAACTAAATCTTTCTAAGTTCTCATTTGTCCATTTAAACAGTAAGAAGCATATATTGAAAGAGATTAAAACTAACTCTAAAGAAATATTTACATACATTTTTTTGTTTAAACTAAAGACAGAAAATAACATTTCCCTTTTATTAACAACTACACATCTAACATTCATTTTGCAGAAAAGATAAGATTAAAAGAATGAAAAACAACTTAAAATTTTATCTATCTTTTTTCAGTTCAACATGCATTTCTTTCAATAGTAATCAAAACAAAAAACTAATTTCATTTCTTACTTTATTTCCATCAATGAACAGATATAAGGGAATAACACAAATGCCTTTCTTCTTTTTTTCTATTTCTTGCAATGAAAATTATCATGTAAACATACATTTCTTTTTTTCTATTTCTTTACACAATAATAGGAAGGTTACAAACTCAAGCCTCTTCATTTCTACAAAATGATGGCTTGTCAGAAATACATTTTTCTTTACTTTAAATCTCAATACATTAAATAGGAACATGCAAGTAGACTTTACTCATCCTTTACTCCCAAGCAAACCTGCAATAAAATCTGTAGCTTGACCATGGAGGCTCACCTCCCAACCTAGGATTACATGAAGCCACCCTCGAGCTAGGAGAACCAAGGCTAAACGGGATACAAACATTTCCATCGCAACACAAGACTCACAACATTTGAACTCTCAACCCAAGGATAAACGAAGTCACCAAGTGACTATTTATTTTGAGGGGTGAAGGTGGACCAAGTACTTAGAGGAGAATCCGCAATATGGAGAACACAATGCCTTTACAAGGCTACCACAATAGAACCACCACAAGTCACATACTTGTCCCAAAATACCCTTATGTCCCCCATGGCATACAAGCCCAAAATCCCCCCTTATGACCCCCTTTACATAAACATAAAAATACAATGCAGCAAGGGTCCCATAACCCTTGTGTATCTCTCTCTTCCAAGAAGAGAGTCTCTACACTCTTAGGTTGTCAAGCAGCCCTTCACCCCCAAGGCTACTCTACCCTCCCAAGGGTGAGTATGGCCTTGAAACACCCAAAAACATAAATCATTCAACAAATAAGGGAAAACACAAGGAAGGACTCAAGATGAACTTCCCAAAACTATAAGAAAACAACAAGCAAAAGCACATACAATCCTTTTCACATTTACAAAAAAAACATTTACAAGAATGAATTTCTACCAACCTTAAACCTGCAAATGGAAATGAGGAGAAGTTGAAGAAGAGCTGCCCAATCCACTATTCTTTTTCTTTCTCCATACTTAGAAAAATGCAACTCCAAGAACCAAAAGAAAAACTACAACAAGAATTCTAAATCTCCAAAAATGGAGAGTGGGTGATCAAGATCCTAAATCTCAAACCCTTCCCTAAGTAGACTCTTCTCACTCTTTCCAACCTTTTGGAAAGGGTGAGAGATTTCATAGGTTGGTCTTCCCAACCTCTTATAGGCTCTCTAAAAAAGGCAACCCAAAAAGGTAAAATAAAAATGGGGAAGAGCAACTATCACTCAATTGGAAGGTTGTCTAACCTAGGAGAAATCCTCAAAAGTTGAATTCCGGCCATCTTGGAAAACTCAACTTTTGAGGTGACTTGATAGTCACTTAGGAGTGGACACATGGCTAAAATTGACCTTTACCCATAGGTATAACATATGGAATTTTAAAAATTCCCCTAACATAACCTTAGGAGTTAGTTTGACCCTCTATAAACTCACCCTTAGTTTACCTACGGGTCAACCTTGAGTTGACCTTTCTAATGGCTCTCTATCCAAGACTCTCTTGGGACCATGCTAGGATATTTTAAAAAATGCATTGGTTAAACAAATTCCCTCCAAGGGGCATGTCACTATCAACTCACTTCACAACACATGTGTCAAGTGACACCACACAAATACACAATACTTAAATCCATATGGCAATGTCCCTTTTTTGGAATTAACAAATTTAAAAAATTCAATTTAAACACACATTCAAGCATAAACATTTATAAATAAAATACATTACACACGAGGTGTTGTCTCTCCAAATAGACAACCCTTGGCTTCACAAACGCACATAGGTTTAGCTTGATTCTCCGAATAGTTTCCATGGTCACATGGATTAGTTTTCCTGCACATCTCACTTTGTACATTAGTAATCCCAAATAATCACATATAATATTAACATATGAAAATAATACAATTCTGACACTTTGCATACAATTTCAATTATAACAATCGAATTACCATTTATCCAATAAAATCCACATAAAATAATTTACTAAATAGCATCATCATAATCATCATGAAATTCAATCATTCATAAGGTATGCATCCATAATTTCTAACATCCTAAATAAAGTACTGCAAATCAGAGATAAATGACATATACCAGATCAATGTTATCCAATCACTGGATCATATAGAATTTGTGTCCATAATGCATCAAAATAAAGTATCAATAATAGGTCCAAAACATGAAAAATAACTGCAATGCTATGACGGCTCGGGGTAGGGCCTCACACAATTTTACTAAACTCAGAAATGATTTATGATCCCAGGCGTAGTTATAGTAAAAACAAATGGTATTTTGGGTGATAATGACAATTTTTTTAGCTTAAGATTCACATATGTGATTTTGCTTTGCATAGATGCGGAAATCCAACAGAGATGCAATATCTGACAACACAAACGCAATTTTATATTTTTTCTAGTAAATGTGACAGTATATTTCTCTGATACCCAGACATGATTTTGCTTTGCACAAATGTGGTTTCCCAACACAAACGCAATTTTGAAAATATTTTGTAGTTATGTCCAATTGTAAAGTTGTGAATGTGACCAAATCTCAATGTTTTGACTTTTAGTGGCAAGAAAACAAAACAAAATAATGAAGGCCCAATGTCTGAAGATGTTTTTGTCCAAAAATGATAAAGTGTTTCAATTTCAAGTGTGATACCAATTGTGAAATGTCCTTGTTTGTTTTACATACACTTGGAAAACACGATAGACACAACATTTGCTTGAAAATGTTTGATTGATTATATGATAATGAAGACAAGTACAAATCTTAAGGCTGGTCAGGACAATAGTTGTTGGATCTCACTTGGTTTCCCAACTACCCTTATTCAAACTAGATACTTAGATGCTTGACCTCACTGGCTCCACTCCACGACACTCACTTCTCTGGAGCAGCCAAGCACCAGTCCCCATGAAAACTCCCCATGATGAACTTTGTATCTCTACTAAGAACCGTAAGAATGTGAGATGGAGGTCTGACCTCCTATACCAACAACTAGAAGTTTTTTGGCTTCTAAAACAAGGGGTTTTTAGTAAGGGCATCCGTTCGACTAGCCATAATCAACAGCATGTTATGCTTCGTTAAGGAAGGCCTCACAATCTTGTAGAGGCTACGCTCCACAAGGTTTTGTGTGTCATGCGAACACTGAGGGAGTCATAACGTCGTTATGGCAACATGTAATACTCGTTGCTTGCAACTTTCATCACAAACACTTATTTATAGTGGTTCAAAAGAGTTTTTCTTTATCCTGTTACCACTTGGGTCATTCCCTCTCCTTGGCCTTATGGGCTACTTGGGAGGCAGACCCTCCTACCTAAATAGAAGATGATAACAATCTATCTTACACCCAAGGTCCAATGGAAGGTGAGGGGAGATGATACTTTTTTAATCAACTTAAGGTTATAAACATAAAATGTGCAAAAAGCACCAAACACTTCAAACAAGTTCTTTAACCCCAAATGAAAAAGAGTTGTGACCATAATTAGACTAAAATCCAAAGACTCATACCTAGATTACCCCTACAACAAATTATTAGTATTTTTGATAGATTACTCCCCCCTGCAAGCACACTAATTAGGTAAACTTTAGAAATCCAAATCCAAATATTAAAGGGGGGCCTTCGACAATACATTTTTTGAGAAATCCAAAGATCTGATTTTCAACAAGTTTTTTTGCATCAAAATTTAAATCATAAAGAACAGACCACCTGTAAAATTTCAAGACATTTCCAGAAATGTAAGAAAATCCCAAAAAAATGCTCCCAAAATTATTTTTTTATGAAAAATCGTAAAAAAATTCAAAATTGACATAAATTTTTTAATTTTGTATAGGAAACTCCTGATACCATTCCCAATCTGCAAAAAAATATTAATACAAAAATTCCAAGCAATTTGTGAGATATGATCAAAACATTGCAAAACCCTAATTTTTAAAGATATGATTTTTCATGAATTATTTTGCATAAAAATTAAAATTATAAAAAAAATAGATCCCCTATAGAATTCTAAGAAATTTCCAGAAATGTAAGAAAATCCAAAAAAATCGCTAATTGGCTCCCAAAATTATTTTTTTATTAAAAATCATAAAAATATCATAGAAAATTCTAATATGCTCCAAAAAATCTAAATTTTGAATTGAACACTCCTGATACAGTCCCCAACCTACAAAAACAATTTTGTGCAAAAATTCCAAGCCATCTTTGAGATCTGATCAAATCTCTCCAAAATCTTAATTTTGCATCCAAAACCCTAGTTGCACAAGGTTATTCTCCAAATTGTTTTACAAAACAACAATATAGGGTTATAACAACCTGCAAAAAAAACATAGATCTAATAAAAATCCATGTCCCACCAGGCGTGCCAAAATGTATATGGTGAAAAGTGATGATAAACTATTGTAAAACCATAAAGATCCAACCACAAATAATTTAGGTCCTACAATGAAACATTCACCAATACCAATAGAGATACCTAAGATCATGCATATCAACCAAATAAAGAAATATTATCATTCACATGTCAAGAAGGGTTTCAATCTTCATTGTCTCCTATCTCCATTGATCTTGTTTGATATATTTGCTCTCAAATTTTATATGTGCACAAGAACTCAATGAAGAACAGATTTTGGTTGATAGCTTGATCGCAAGAAGGCTTGATTGCATATGATTTATTAGACACATTGATTAGCTAGCTAGATTGATTAGACACATTGATTAGGGTTGAAAGGGAAGGGGGTATCCTCTTATATGGAGAACACTGTAGAAAATGGAGGGATAAGATTAAAAGATGAAGAGGATAAATAGTCGGCTAGGATTAAAGGGTATGTAGAAGAAATAATTAAATGATAAAAGGGGTAGGTAAGATAAGAATTAAGAGATGAATGACATATGTCATGGGTAGAAAAGGCTAATGAATTAATTAAATAAATAAAGATATATTTTATTAATAGAGAAATTGGGATCAATGAAATAAATAAAATATTTATTTAATTTAGGAAAAGACAATTTAAATAAAATGAGGAAAGACTTAGAAGAGGATTAATGAATCAATTAAATAAATAAGAATTTATTTAATTAATAGAAGACTTAGGCTAAAATAATTAAATCAATAAAAAATATTGATTTAATTAAAGAAGACAATTTTATGTGTCTACAATATATATATATATATATATATATATATATATATATATATATATATATATATATATATATATATATTCAAACAACAATTATTATCATTAAAGCCCATATAGTAAAATCCAAGGAGGTTTACTACAAACCCACCTCCTCAAGAACTCAAATGAGTTCACAAAACTAGAAAATGCTTAGTCAACCAAAATAAAAACATAAACCATCAACCCAAATCATTTTGAAGGAGTTTTAGAAGTTGAAGAGATTGATATGATGATAGGGATCTCCAGTCCACAATATTCTAGTTATGATCAACATCGGATGCCCATTTAGCCAATTAATCAACAACATTCCACTATCTAGAAATATGTATCAAAGAGATAGAATCAAAATTTGTGTAAGACAAAGAATTTTCTCCACATATAGAGCCAACCTTCAAGAGGACATTACAAAATTACATTATTTAGAAGGGAAACCAAAATCACAGAATTCATATGAC
This sequence comes from Cryptomeria japonica, assembly GCF_030272615.1. Classification (NCBI taxonomy): domain Eukaryota; kingdom Viridiplantae; phylum Streptophyta; class Pinopsida; order Cupressales; family Cupressaceae; genus Cryptomeria; species Cryptomeria japonica. The sequence goes on from NC_081414.1 coordinate 312,033,487, forward strand.
ATATAATGTGATGCCCACCAAAATACTCTAGAGAAACTAACCAATTAAACAAAGAAATAGAGATAAATAAAAAAATTAAAGATCTATTACTACACATTCACAACTAACATAACATTCAATATATGCATATAGAAATTAAACATGAACATAATAATATAATTGTGCAAGCGTAAATAAACTCACATCACATAGATAATATTCCCTAGGGTATTCCAACGTCACCACTTAACATAACAACACAATATAACATTCACATCAATTTAGTACTAATGCATAATGTTTTTCTATATTAATCTTAACATTTATTTCAATTAGAATCATAAGAAAGATACCATCTATCTAATCCATTACACATACATGAATCGCTAGATAATAACATTATCTATTACCCACAAAATCATTTACTCGTAGAATTATAGCACAACATACAACTATATGAAGGTACATTTTAGTGCTCCAATCCAAACTTTCCTACTCAATTGTTTCACCCATTAAGTATACATAACATCTCTAATCAATATCATTTCCATTTCCTAATAGAAGAATCTATACAAATCTACTACATGATTCACAATTCAATCATTTTTGATACAAGTATTTCTAATCTAAATAACATAATCTTATTTCAACAAGAAACCATATTCTCTATCTACAAGAATACCAAATCATCCAAGCTCCATTTATGTCCTACAAGAATATCCTCTCCTATATACAACATCTACTACAATGATGCATCCATAGTCTCAAATTTACAATAATAATATCTAACATACATGTGATACAATGATGTCTCCAATCACAAATTTTACACGATAAGCTACTCCAAGAATCCATCTCAAGTTGAAGAGATAAAGAGTCCTCAACCATGCACACGAACATCCAATGAAGAAAATCCCAATGGAAGAAGGCATCAAACCACCCAACCATGTGTAACCATAAGGTCCACCCCTTGTGCTCTGGAGAATGACATAAGATCCCACACACACTCTAAACCTAGGCTGACACCTAACAACCAAAAGATATAACATAAATGATTACCAACCACAAAGACATAACCACATCCATGTCACAAGGCTCAACCAAAAAGCACAAACAATAAAATGCCAGAGGCTGCCAAATAAATAAGGCATAAGGAGATAGGGAACATATAGGGAAGAGTTTCATCACATGCTATTACAACAGAAAAGGGAGATCCTAGGGTCTCTCATTCCGGCACCCAACACAATGGAGATCCTAAGGTATCTCACCCCGACACCCATGATAGCCATGTAGAACTATCTCAACCTTTGAGAGAATCAAGGGAGTTTGGTTTGCCTCACTAAGGCTTACCAATCTCATCCTGAGTTGTACTAGTACTCTAGGCCATGAGTGGGGCACCAGAAATAATTTTATTATCTTATTAATGTGAAAACTTACTACCCAACCCATCTAGATTAGTTTATTAAGGTTATCACTTGTTTACAGAACAACTTCCAATGAGATTTCCTGGCAATCTAGACCCTGGCACCCTTCATAAGGGAGATCCTGGTGATCTATCTCTCATGACCCTGACACCCACTTGGAAGCCCACTCTCCCTGTCATGCTCCTAGACCTTGGGTATAACATAAACATACTCATGCAAATAAGGCTCTTCCAAAGAAATCACATAATATCCATCCAAAGAATCCATATCCAAATAGAACCATAACACATCTAATTCATAATGCCATAATGTAGAATCTCAAATGGTAATAGTCAACCAAGAGCCAAAATATCAAGCATAATAAAATGCCAATAATATTTGTAAGACATAACAATCTTTCTAATAGCCAATTATCCACCAAAAACCATCTCTGATCAATAAACCATCACTGAAACAACATAGGAGAAACACTAATAAATCGAACAAGCCTCTAGTCTAGCAAAACAAATCTTAGACTAATAAAAATGACTGATAAAATAAAGAACAACAAAATGACGCTTTTGTTGAAAACTGTAACACATACACAGATAACTTTGATGCTTACATTAACCAAAACAACGCATACTAATAGTATTATAATGCATATATTAACCAGTATGACATTTTTCACTACAGAATAGTGCGTACATGAGATAGAACAGTGCATATAAGTGACAAATTAGTGCTTTTGACATACAAATTGGCACATTCATCACCTAGTTTAGCGAATGCACAGAGCACAATAGCGCATATGACCCAAAAGATAGTGCATTTACTCATCAAAGTGGTGCATACGCAACAGAGGAATAAAAATTGACTCGGACTTGAAATAAATTTAAATAGACAAATCCATAAAAGAATCAAATATAAATTATGACATCTATAGTATCTCACAACTTAGGTGATAATCAAATCCAATCAAGAGTACAATGCAACTAAGTATCAATCAAATTAGCCTAACACTATACAAAAATCACATTCTCGACAAAGATACAAAACTTCACTCCCAATAAATCCAAATATAAGGAATTCATGGAGCACAATATTCTTTGCCAATTCAATCAACAAAAGGTCATAAAATAATATTTTCTCACATGAACAAAATAAGGAAGAGGAAATCAAAGTTTTTCCAAATACACTCATGAAAACACAACTCTGAAGCTCCTAGACACCAGTAAACCATAAAAAGGATTAAAACAACAAAACAATAGGGCATTCATAAAATCCCAACATCAACCTTTCTTCCTCCCAACAGGCATGGTGCAAACAATCTTGGAGGTTGGAATGATTTAGAAGAATAGGGAATATAAATTTTGAGAAATTAATTATAAGGTTAAGGTGATCAAAATAATTAAAATATAATTTAATTAATTTTAAGAAGAAGGAGGACTAACATAATTAATATAATTAATTATGCAAAAGGAAAAATTAATTAAATATTAATTTAATCAATTTTAGGCATCTACATCAAGATGTGTCCATTTGAGTTGTGCATTGTTAAGTAAAAGGGAAGTAGTCATGTGAAAATGTTTTGAATTGTTATCTCAAGACATACAAGCATGTGGATGACAATATTTTTTGTTCATATATGTATACGGAATGCATGAATCAATTTTTATTATATCCATCATGCACCAAATAGTGCACTAGACAAGAATTCAAAAACCTATTGTCCCTTAATGAACACAATGGTGTGTGGAAACCCAAGGTGAGCCCATTCCTCCTTCCAAGATGCCCTTCTTGCAAAGAATCAACACTTTTATTATGTAGAACCACAAAGAACCCAAGATAACCCCCTAACATAAAAGGGAGGGGTACAATATATTTTCTAAATAATGAAAAAAAAATTATTTTGCTATAAAATCTAAAGAAAATTTCAAATTTTCTTCCAATCTCAACTTTTTTATGACAAAGACCAAAGTAATATTGGCAGCTACAACTACAATGCCATAAAATTGGATAATATACATTATAGAAGATTGGAGCCACTATTCTAGGTTAGACTTTTTTTAATTGGAAGCATCTCTACTAAAATGGTAATTTCTGTAACACACAATATAAATAATTTATGGAAGATAGTTATAATCCAACTATAATAATAATAACTCTAATTGAAATCTCAATCCGAAGTTTGGACATTCATCTGGTAAAGTTACTATTTTCATGGCTAGTGTTCATTTAGTTATCAACCTAGGGACGTAAAACTTGAAATGGGTCTGCACTATATATGCACTAAGCTCCTTCAATGGCTATTTTGCATTGTTGCAGTAACTAACATTATGCAGAAAGGAAAAGCAAGAATGGAAATCATAGAAGGCTATATGAAAACTTATAAAAACTATGTTGGAATGATCTAATGTAAATAACAGAAATCACTCTGTTCTGGCTTGGCTACAGGAACAGTCAGTGGATCTATTTCCAGTGGCTACAGGAACAATCCAGGCATGAACTTCTACTGCAACTAAAGAAGAAATAATTTCAATGAACATAAACACAAGATCACTCACCAAGTGGGCCCCCTTGGATGAATGATATCAAGCTTCTAGCAAAATACTTTTAACAGATCAGAACAACATATTTTTCATTCATTTCTTCCTGAAAATGATTACATGTTCTAAAAGAAAAACTCCAGAATGCTTGTCAAAATTCTTTGCTCTATTCCTTTCTATTTTGTCTAACCTTTAAGAAAAAGGAAGAGCTTATTATAAAGCAAAGGTCAACTACAGTGGACAACTCAAATCACGCCCAGAAGAAGAGTCAGATGATTGATAGATGAAGAAGATAACTAGAGCTTGGCTATAGGAAACGTGGATCTAAACCGAACCACAGTCTTTGCACGTTGTAGCGATATTTTGCGAATTCAATGCCCACTAGAGTTAAACTCCCATAGTGATGTATGGCTGCTCCAGTTATGCCATATCTTGCGCTCACTCGGCTCCTCTTCAGTTTGATCTCCAGTTATCTCATACATGATTCTTCATTCCTTAGGCACGAAAGGAGAATATCCACTGCGGCATCATTTATTATCTGCACTAAACAAAAACAACATACAAGGACATGCATACGTATTTTACTTAATCAATACATTCATTAACTCACATATGACATTATCCCAAATAATCCGCATAACAATAGGAACAAATCACTTGGTTGCAGGAATAAATTGGCATGGCTGCAAGAATAGACCGACAAAGTTCAAACATGATTTCATAAGTTCAGGTTTAACACATGGAATACATATAGTCAATTAACAATACTTTACTTCCACAATGCAACCCAAAAGATGTCAAAAACCTAAGAGTTTTGATGGTAAATAACATGACAAAGTATAAACTTATCATGCCCCCCAACTTTAAGAGTTTGTTGATCCTGCAGTAAAAGGAAAATTTTTGATTCTCATTGTAACCCTTAAATCACCAACAGTTCCCTGACCTGTCCCCCTTGAAGCCAAGTTCTAATAAAATCCTTTCATTTTTTCCAGCCTGGACCATCTAGTTGTTTCTTCTGTTAATGCATCATAATTCTGCTATGTTGGCTGGCATGCCAAGAGTGGCCACATAAGGATCGAAGGTTGAAAGATCAATGGTAGCTAGTTGTTGGCTTTCTCCCTGCCTAACTGTATGTATCTGGGGGCTATTTGCATGGTTGCATGAAAATTTTGTAGTGAGTAAGGTTCTCCCTATTTTAAATGTTCCGGTAAATTATTCCAGCGCTGAGTTAACCCTTCCATTGCAGCTAACCTGCTAGTTTGAACCAAATGCTCATTTGCTTGATAAATTTCTTCTCTCATTGGAAGCACTATTTTGCTAACATCATCTCTTATTAGTAACTTCTGCCAATCATAATAAAGAACCCTTGGTGCTTGTGATTCCCTTCTTAATGGCAATGTATAGTCAAGCTCTAATTTTTCATACTCCCTGGCTTGTGGCCCTGTGATAATCTCATTTTGGATCCATGACATTAAACCTCTGATATGGATATCCCCAATATACAATAAAGGATTCCACTCCCTATCTGAAGGTACGACATGGTTATGTAAATATAATTCACATAGCAAATTTTTCACAGCAGGTGGAGAGGTTTGATAAGTAGAAAAGAATTCTTCAGGTGTTTCTAAGGAAGGATTAAGGTCCCTAACAATGCGGTTTAATTTGAAGTTTAGATACCGCTCTTTCAAATGTATTGCATAAACTCTTGGAGGTGCCCTACACTGCATCAACTCAGGAACCATATCATAAATTATTTCTACCTTGGCCTCTAATTCCTCAATTCTTTTATCTCTCTTTTCAATCTCTTTTTGTTGTTTATCAATAATCCCTTGCAACCTATCCTTCTCTATTTCCTATTGTCTATAAAATGTTAAAGCAATAGATAAACTACTTAGGGATGAAGGAGGTTTTATAGGTACTACCTTAGATCGCGGGATTTCTTCAATAAACTCCTCATTATGAGTTGGCATACCTCCCATATTTTCCTCAGGCTGCTGTAGAACATCTTCAACATTTTCTTCAAATTGCAGTGCCGCAGAAGCAAGATTTGCTAGTTTATCCTCAACAACATTTTCTTGAATCTCAATAACATTTTCTTGAATTTCATCCTTCACAAGGCTTCCTTCTTCTGAAGTTTCTACTGCAATAACCTCTATTGGATTACCCACAGGTTGAGTCTTCTGTGTCCTCCTTCGTGTTCTTCTCATATACACTTTTGGAATGGCTGCATGAGCTTTTATTTTTGTCCTACGCCTCTTGGTTGCAGGAGGAATCTAAGTTACCTGCGGCCGGGTAATAAATTCTTCCTCTATTTCACCCATTTCTAACTCTTTTCCCTTCCTTCACAAAACTGGCAAATCTCTTTGAAGAGAAGCTGAGGGTTGTTCTTCAATTGGTTCCGATTCAATATTTTCTTCCATAATAATTATGGCTCCTTCAGCAACAAACCAACCCTCATCTTCAACAGGCGGATTATCTGCAACATTTTCTTCTTCAACCGGCGGATTATCTGCAATAGGGGCATCATCAACCCTAAATTGTTGTATATCCTCAAATACACCCCATTCCATTTGTGAAACATCTCTCAGGGACTATTGTACAAGTAGCTTAACCAGTCCATGATGGCTAACGGAGCGATTTCCATTCTTTTGCGTCTCCTTAGCACTTGTAAAAATGAGATGGTATAAGAAATTAGGAACATTAACTTGTCGGCCATGTCGTAGATGACTAAGTAACTTAAAATGAGGTGAATGCAGGTTTGAATACTGCCCTTCACATGTAATGTATTTCATAACATACAAAGCTACTTGAGGCCAATGTGCTGGTAGAGAAACCCTTCTAGTTCCTTGTCTATCCACCATTAAGGGTCTGTTAGTGGGAGTTGTGAACTCTGCCCTGGCACTCCTTGCGTCTTTTGATTCTGGAAAGAGTTCTCCTTCCTGCAGCAACACTGTTACTTCTACTATTCGCTGCTCCGTAGCAATTGCCCTCAAACATTTAACTGTAGCTTCTCCTTCATTAAAGGAATGCATGAATTCTGCAGCAATTTCTTCGTTGTAATCCTCGATTTTCAAGAAGTAATCTAACCAGCCGTGGTTTCGGAAATAATGCTCACAAAGACCATCTTGCAGCAACCCTTCATGGACCGTTGGCTCATGGTGAATTAGATCACCACCCATCTTTTACTCTGATATTTTTCTCTCTACAGCTGAACCAGAATATTTGACAGTATTGCTAAAAATGAAATCTCTTTACATATCTTAATTCTGGCGGCAGACTTTATTATTCACTTGTGTGAAATAATAACATAATAAGTAATGATGGGGAGTAGATCAATTCGGGGTACCACAAAGGACTGATAATTAATCATATTGGAAAATGAACCATAAAGTACCCCCCCAACTTAACCTAGCACATGTCCACACAAGCTGACAAGATTTCAGGTAGTGGAGCGGATTTAAATAGGATATAATCATAATGAACTAATAAATGCATAATTAAAAGAAAATACAATATACACGTACCTGCAATTGCACGAAAATGAAGGTGAAATGAAATGAAATGACAGGTAAGAATGTGGGATGGAATGTCGTGGATGGAATTTTATGTATGGAGAAGAATATTCCCATATAAAATGAAAATATTTTATTATGAAACAACAAATATGTTCATTGCAGAGGCTGCAGGAACATTACCTTTATTGCCTTGCTTAATTGCAACAGGAAGCTCATGAGTTGTTGTAGAATCAGTGTCAGTTGCTGCAGGAACCTTTATGTCACTTTGTGGAACAAACTGTTGCAGGAACTCTTCTTTAGTAGTTGGCTTATGATATAGTCTTAGTCGGTGACCATTTACTAAGAGTTTAAATCGAACAGGATCAATTGTGGACAAATGGACTGCTCCATTCTGGAAAACTTCTTCTATCTCATAAGGACCTAACCACCTAGTTTGAAGCTTTCCCATAGCATCTTTATATCTGGAATCATAAAGTAGTGCCCAGTCACCAACTTTGAATTTCTTTTCTCTGATATATTTATCATGTCATTTTTCTCTTTGATTTTGAATCAATTCTGCCTGGTGAACAACTATCTTTCTCCATTCATCTAGAGCATTTAATTGTTGAATGTGTTCTTTCTGTGCTTCAGACAATGTCATATTTAATTGCAAAGTTGTTCTCAAAGTTTTATGCTCAAATTCAATAGGCATCATTGTTGTTTTACCATAAACCATCTCAAAAGGTGTGAAACCAATTGGTGTTATCCAAGTTGTTCTATATGCCCAAATTGCTTCTGAAAGCTGATGAGACCAATCTTTCTTGTGAACAGGTTCTGTTTTTGTAAGAATAGCCTCAAGCTCTCTATTTGTAACTTCTACCTGTCCATTAGACTGTGGATGATATGGAGTAGAATTCTTGTGTCTTATATTGTATTCATTGACCAAAGCCTTTATCAATATTGAAGTAAATTGAGGTCCTTGGTCAGAGACAATTTCCCTTGGTACTCCATATCTTGTAATTATCTCCTCATAGAGAAAATCAGCCACCTTATTATCTCTTGCATGTGTCATGGCTCTAGCTTCTACCCATTTTGTTACATAGTCTGTACATACCAAGATATAAGATTCTCCATTAGAAGGGGGATCAATTGGGCCAACAAAATCTAATCCCCACTTGTCAAATAGTGCAACTGATATTTGAGGATATAGTGGCATCTCATCAGATTTTGTAGGTTTGCCCATTCGCTGACATCTATCACATTTCCGTGTGTACTGAGCTGCATCCTTGTGTAATGTGGGCCAATAGTATCCTGTATTAAGTATTTTTAGTGTTGTTCTTTTGGCTGCAAAATGACCTCCACATGGCTCATCATGACATGCATGTAGGATGTCATATATTTTATCTTCTCTGACACATCTTCGCATGACTTGGTCAGGTCCAGTATAAAATAGACAATCAGCAATCTATGAAAAGTTAAAACTTTTTTCAACTAGCAACATTTTTTCCTTAGGAGAGAAATAAATTGGCATCTTAGTTGTAGCTAGATAGTTGGCAATATCAGCATACCAAGGAGTGTGAGCCTGTATGAGAAACAAATGTTCATCTGGAAAAGTGTCATCTATTATTGTAGAATCTTCCTGCAATTGAAGACGTGAAAGATAATATGCAACCACATTAGACTTCCCTAGCTTATCAACAATTGTGATATCAAATTCTTGCATCAACAATAACCAGCGAGCTAATCTACCAGTGATTGATGGCTTATTCATGAGATATCTAATTGCAGTATGATTTGTATGCACAAATATGGGATATCCTATGATATAGTGTCTAAATTTGTTGAGTGCATATATGACAGCTAGCATTTCCTTTTCAGTAACTGTGTAATTCAATTCAGGTCCCTGCAAATTCTTACTAATATAATATATTGCATTTTCCAATTTGTCAATTCTTTGGCCTAGCACTGCTCCTATTACATAATCAGATGCATCTGTATGGATTTGGAATGGTAAAGACCAATTTGGCCCCTTAAGAACTGGTGCTTGAGTCAAAGCATGCTTAAGCTTTAAGAAAGCTTCATTGCATGCTGGGGTACATTTAAATTTTGCATCTTTGGTAAGTAGTGAATATAAGGGACTTGCAATTTTACTGAAATCTTTGATAAACCTCATGTAGTATCCAGCATGAACAAGAAAACTTCTCACATCTTTTTGCTTCACAGGGTCAGTAATATGCTGAATGACCTCAATCTTTGTTGGATCCACCTATATGTCTTGTACAGATATATGATGACCAAGGACTATTCCTTCTTCCATCATGATAAAACACTTCTCACTGTTTAAAGACAAATTGTAGTCTTCACATCGCTACAAAACTTTCTTCAAATTACCCAATGCTTGATCAAATTCAGAACCATAAGTTGTGAAGTCATCCATGTAAATTTCCATAATATATTAAGAAATATCAGAAAAAATACTGATCACTGCTCTTTGAAAAGTGGCTGGAGCATTACACAACCCAAAAGGAAGAACAAAATATTCATACATGCCCCATGGGCAAGTAAATGTTGTCTTCTCTTGATCCTCTGGGGCTATCTGTATCTGATTGTAGCCCCTAAATCCATCAAAGAATGAAAAATATCTCTTACCAGCAAGAGAATCTAATACCTGATCCACAAATGGCAATGGAAAATGGTATTTTCTTGTTGCTAAATTCAGGGCTCTATAATCAACACATACCCTCCATTTGTCTCCTTTTTTAGGCACTATCACCAAAGGTGATACCCATTGACTGTCAGAGATAGGATAGATAAACCCAACTTTCAACAATTTTTGTAATTCTTCTTTAACTATCTCCTTCAAGGTAGGATTGACTCTTATTTGAGGTTGTCTAAGTGGGCAACACTCATCCTTTATGTAAATACGGTGAGTACAAACTGCTGGATCAATCCCACTCATATCCTTGTAATCCCATGCAAAAGCATTTTTATGGAGTTTCAACAAGTCTACAAGGCCCTCCTTTTGAGTATCAGATAGATTTCTATTGATATTCAAATATTTATTCAATTCCACCTCTATCTTAATAGTAATATCAATCTGGTTTATATCAGAAAAATGAGAAAAAGATAATTCCTGCGACAACAGAGTATGCAAAATATCAGTGGCTGCAGGAAAGTCCAAACCTGCAATATTCGGAACCAATTCCTGCAATTTTTGTTCTTCTATAAATTCATTTATCAGTATTTTATAAATAATTGATTCCTCATCATATTACTGCATGAGTGGTCCTCGATTAATCATCATAAGGTGATTAATAGAGTCAATTTCTTCATATTCCTCCCCCAAGATAGGCCAAACAGCTTGTTGCTACTCAAGTTGTGGTTGTGCTGGAGAATACAAGGCTAATGTTTTTGTAGAACTCCCATCTGAAATAGTCATGTCTCCTGATCTACACCCAATATATGCATCAGCTGTGGCAAGCCAAGGTCTACCCAAAATGACCGGATATCCTCCCAATGTTGCTTTTGGAGATAGAATCATAAAGTTTGCAGGATATTCCCGGGAATCTAGAATAACCACTACATCCTCTATGATGCCACCAGGTCTCACTGTAGAGCCATCAGCAAGTTGGAGAACTATGGGTGTAGCCCTTAAACTATTGATCTCTAGATGTTTCATTACTTCCCTTGTCATTACATTAATGGTTGCTCCTAAATCAATCAAAACTTTCTTTATTTGACTGCCATTAATGACTATACTCATAACAAGACTACCTGGATCAGAATACTTTGGAATTGCAATTTTACCTAACATAATATCAGCCAATTGACCCATAACATGCATTGTTTGTGGATCCTTTTTCTTCCTACCAGGTTTCTTTAGGCATGCCTCTCTCAATGCCTTACCATATATAGGCACACCCTTTATTGCTTGTTGTTTATGGTGAAAATGGATAACAATAATAACGATATTGAAAGGCTAAATGAATTCAACCACAAAACCCTAGCCTAACAACAACAAAGATCCACCATAACATATGAAGATTACCTAAGACAATGCAAATCAAATGAAATCACAAAGATTATACCATCACATGTCCAATAGGGTTTGGATCTCCATTCTTCCTATCTCCATTGATCTTGCTTGATATATTTGCTCTTAGATTTTATGTGCACAAGAGCTCAACAAAGAACGGAATGTGGTTGCAAGTAGGATCATATATGTCAAAAGCGTAGTGTAGTCAAGTGCATAAATTGATTAGCCAGGGTTGATAATGAAGGAAGTATCCTCTTATATAGAAGACACTATATGAAATGGAGGGATAAGATTGAGAGGTGTAAAAGGAGGTCAGCTATGATTAGAGGGTAGGTAAAAGAAATAATAAAATAATGAAAGGGGTAGGTAGTGTATGAATTAAGAGATGAATGACATGTGTCATGGGTAGAAAAGGTTAATGAATTAATTAAATAAATAAAGATTTATTTAATTAATAGAAGAAGTGGGATCAATTAAATAAATAAGATTTAGGAAAAGGATAATTTAAATAAATAAATGTATTTATTTAAATGAGAAATAAGGCTAGAAAAGGATAAATGAATTAATTAAATAAATAAAGATTTATTTAATTAATAGAAGAATTAAGCTAAGATAATTAAATAGATAAAATATTTATTTAATTAGACTGGACAATTTTGGATGTCTACATTTTGCCCCTCTTTGAGACAATGCGGCTTGTCGCGTTGTTTCAAAGAAGATAAGATGAAATGATACAGAGTTGCCCCAAGATGGGAATGATATGCCCCCTCGAGAGATTGGATGAAAATGTCTGAAAAGATCGCAGACAATCTCTCGATAAGAAAGATGGGATAGAATGGACTGACCGGATAAAGTGACAGAGTCACGGGATAATGAAGACTGACTCGGGAAACGAGGGCTAGGACTAGGACTAGGGTAGTCTATAAGATAGACCACGAGGGAAAATACATCCTCATTGTCATCCACACATCCACGAGAGTAGAGTGCAGAGCGAAATAGAGCAGCAGCAGTCAGCAGCGATGGCCTTTGTTCACAGATTCGACCGTGTTCGCCGATTTCAGAGGCTAGCAGAGGCAGGAGAGCCAGTAAGTACCACAAAACCTCCTTGTACTTTGATGCATTTATTGTTGTCATTAATGCATGCTAGATAGGGTAATAAATGCACTTTAGGTTAGGGTCCAAAAATGTCAAAAACGCCCAGGCGCGTCTATGCTCGCGAGGCATGTCTGTGTTTGTGTCGGGTGCGCCTATGTTGGAAAACATGTCTGTGCCAAATGTGGTCGCGTCTGTGATGTGTAGGCACGTCTATGCCAAAAAGGCACGTCTGTGTCGCCCAGGCACGTCTGTGCAGAGCATAGGCACGTCTATGTGTTTCAGGCGCGTCTGTGTAAAATAGGCGCGTTTATGTAGTCTTCAAGCACGTTTATGTCAAGAAAGCACGTTTGTGTCCAAAAAATGTGAATTTGTGTCTTCTAGGTCAAATTGGCAGTTCTGTGATGAACATACACTATCGATTGGATAAGCTGCTGAGAAGATACACTCAAGCAGGGGCCCTAGAATAGGATAGATCAAGGCACTTTGTGATGAACAGTGAGTACCAAGATATAGTACTTTGTGATGAACAGGGAGTACTAAAATATGAGCAGCACTTTGTGATGAACAGGGAGTGCAAATGTGAGCAACACTTTGTGATGAACAGGGAGTGCCAAACACGTAGTACTTTGTGATGAACAGGGAGTACTACTAGGATAAATAGCAACACTTTGTGATGAACAGTGAGTGTCACTAGGACTGAGATGATTGATTTGTGTGACTACAGGAGTATTTGCCTATGCTGGAGTCACGAGAGAGATTCCCATCGACTCAGAGGTTGCGACCTGAGTTGATAGCCGAGGACCGAGCTGCGATTGAGGCTATGGGATTGAGACATATTTTGTATGTGCCTGAGTTTCAGGTGAACATGGGATTGTTGACTGCACTGGCAGAGAGGTGGCACTCTGTGACTTGCACTTTTCATTTGCCGATGGGGGAGATGACAGTCACCCTGGAGGATGTATACAGGATTCTGCGGATACCGATCGATGGGGAGCTGATTCCGTACGATCAAGATGGAGACAGGGATTCCCTTAGATGAGTGTTTCAGGATATAGGACTAGAGATGATGGCTGGACACGTGGCATGGGACACGATGACACAGACAGGATTAGCACTACCAATAGTATTGGCAGGAGTGATCAGTGGGTTCCTCTGTCTGGATAGGACGACATGAGAATTGGCTGCAAGATCGGGGAGGACATAGGGGCTAGGAGAGATGATCTTGGGGTGGGTCCTTCTAGGGCTCAGACTCTGTCGAGGCCAGCCAGCTCCGAGGGAGGGAGTTCATCGTAGCCGTAGAGGGCTCCCTATGTATCAATTTTGTACCATTTTGTATGATGATGTAGACACCTTCGGGTGATTGTAGCCATATGATTTTGACATCATTGTATCATGACACTTATGATTATATATATGAGATGATTCATCTTTGTGGCAGCTATATGCATGCGTACCTATGTGATGTATGTTTCTATGTGATGCTTATGATATGGATGCAAATATGTATATGATGCAATGCAATATATTTTTTTGTTCTTTTATGTTTTATGTGTATGCATGATGCAAATATGAATGTATGTAATGCAGATGAATATGGTAATGCAAATGTAAATTGTGCTAACAGGTGTTGTGTGCAGTATGTGATGCAGTTGTGATATCTATATGTATGTATGAAATGCTTATATGTGGTAATGCAGGTGCAACTACATGAAATGCAAATGTTTTTGGTGTGTCATTATACTTAGTCATGTGATAGAAGGTTGCGCGGACTCGAGAAGGACGATGGAAGTCAATCAAGAAAGGGGGATGGAAGACAGAAGATATGAAAGTGAAAGAGCTTCTTGTACTTTATCATCATTGAGCTTTATTATGGCAAGTAGGTTATGACAATCGAGGCATATGTTCGACCCAGAAAGTTATTGTACCTGTTTGCATGGAGATAAAACAGTCACAAACAAGGAATGCCCCAGTTCATACTAGACTCACAGTGTCCTCATATCCTTGGACAAGTCATAGCATTACTAAGAGACAATCCACATACAGTAAAGAAAAATAGGTGACGATACCCCATCCTCGTCTTTCTAGTCAAAGACATCCTAGAGATAAAATATCTAGTCAGAGACATCCTAGAAAAGCTAAAAGACATGTCACCAAAAGATAAAATCAAAAGAAAACCAAGACTCGACACCAACATCCACTGTAGTCCTCAAATTTAGTGTCTCTTGTCACTTGTATAAGTCGTATTTGATTGTGGTCACAATGTTTACTTTCACAAAAAGGATAGATAGCACAGAACCATATGTTGTCTGAGTCTGTTGAAAGATTTGATTTTGTTGAAGCCCATTGTTGCTGTTGTCTCATCTGAAACTGACTGAATCCATGAAACTGATACTTTATTGCGAAGAAGATGAAACTTTATTGCGGATCTGTGATGCAAATGTTGCTTTATTGCGGATTGTGCGTGGATAGACTGAAGGAAGCTGGAAGAAGTTGTACTCCTTGAAACATGTGATGTTCTCAGTTCCACACCCATCACTAGACGTAGGATTAGCCTTAGCCACAGATAGGATCTGATTTATTATGGATCAAAAGGGAAGTGAAAAGGGGGGTTTATTATGAATGGCTAACCAATCTTGGGTAGATCAATAACAAGCCATGATGGGAATGGGTAAGTTTAATATGAACGAATAGGTTGTGAGTGTGTGCAAATTGAAGTGATGAAAGAGAATCTTGAAGGAGGGAGGAGCAATGTCTCTACACATGGTGCTGGTGACCCAGTTTTCACCATGGTACTTGCCCAGGGTGCCACTGAAGTGGTTTTCACCGTTGGACGAAATTATTTCTCTTTAATTTTTTCAATTTTTCAATGTTTTTTGTGTCACAAGGCGCCTGTTTGCCAGGTTTTCACCAAGTAACGATTTCGTATGTTTTTATAATTTTTTTTGTATTTTTTAATTTTTGAAATTTTTTTGTATTTTTTGAATTAGGATACTTCGAAGAGCTATGTGTAAAACCTGCGAAGGTGCATGTTGTTGATAGGATCCTCCAAAGGTTCACCTTCTGAAGTTGAGAGCTAATATGCACTAGATCCATATGCTGCTATAATGATGTAAGGACCAAACCAGTTTGGTTCAAATTTTCCCTTCTTCTCTCTGTCTTGCTGATTTTTGGGGTTTTCTCTGAGAACCAAATCACCTACCTCAAATGTGCGACTCCTGACCTTGTGATTATAGCTACGACTCATTCGTTGTTGGTAAGCCTTGAGATGATTAAAAGTAGTTTGTTCATCCAGTAGTTCAAGCTCTTGTAAGCGAGAGACCCTATAGTCTTCATCACTGATGATGTTTTGCAAAGAGACCTGTAAAGAGGGTAGCTCGACCTCAACAGGCAAGATGGCTTCAGTGTCGTAGACAAGTGAACAGGGTGTAGCTCCTGTAGGTGTGCGGACACTTGTGCGGTAGGCCCAAAGTGCAGGATTAAGTTGGATATGCCAATTACGGCCAGCATCGTCGACTGTCTTTTTTAGGATTTTAAGGATTGTCTTATTAGACGCCTCAGCTTGACCATTACCTTGGGGATAATATGGCATGGAGAAACGATGTGAAATATGGAAGAGGTCATAGAGTTCACGAACATCCTGGTTTTTGAAGGGACGCCCGTTATCAGTGATAATGGAAACAGGAATACCGTATCGACAAATGATATAGTTGAGAATGAACGTAGCAATCTATTTTCCAGTGACTTGTGTGAGAGGTACAACTTCAATCCATTTTGTGAAATACTCTGTGGCAGTGATAATGAATTTATGACCATTGGAAGGAGGAGGATGAATCTTGCCTATGAGATCGAGTCCCCACTGACAAAAGGGCCAAGGAGACGCAATTGGTTGAAGCTCTTGTGCTGGCGCATGTATGAGGTCTCCATGAATTTGGCATTTCTTACATTTCTTGCCAAACTGATATGAGTCCTTTTCCATATTGGGCCAGTAATATCCAGTCCTGATGAGTTTCTTGGCTAAGGTAGGACCACTAGTATGTGGACCACATATCCCTTCATGTACTTCACATAACACAATCTGAGCTTTGTCACTTTCTAAACATCTAAGAATAGTGCCATCTAGACCTCGTCGGTATAGGATATCAGCTAAAATGACATATCGAGAGGATTGGTGAATGAAAGTGCGACGTTGGTTATTTGATAAATTAGGAGGTAGGGTATTGTCACGAAGGTATGTGAAAATGGAACCATATAACTGGGATTCGAGACCGAAAACACATATCATCTCAGTAGGAATGATTTCATATGAAGGAACCAAAAGGTTATCCACCAAGAACTCATAACAGGTCTCATTTGGAGGTAGATCAATCAATGAAGCAATTGTAGCCATGGCATCTGCGGCGCAATTCTGCTCTCTTGGTATCTGCTCAAAATCTATCTTGGTGAAGTGTTGTTTCAGGTCATCCACCATTTGTTTGTAAGGCATTAATTTTTCATCTTTTGTTTGGTAATCATCAGTTGCTTGACTGATTACAAGTTGAGAGTCCCCAAAAACACAAAGTTCCTGGATCTTCCACTGAACTACAATCCGTAATCCAGTTGTTAATGCCTCATATTCCGCTATATTGTTAATGCAAGGAAATGATAAGCGGTATGATTTTGGTATAGAATCCCCTTGAGGAGTTATAAAGAGGATGCCAGCTCCTGCCCCATGCTGCGTGTATGAGCCGTCGAAGTACAATTGCCATGGCTTTGCATGTGACATTGTTAAAATGGATTCATCTGGAAATTCTGAACTTAGAGGAACATCATCTATCATGGGAGCATCTGCTAATTGATCTGTGATGGCTTGTCCTTTTATTGATTTTCTGTCCACATACTCAATGTCGAATTCACTCAGGATCATTACCCATTTGGCTAGTCGCCCAGTAAGTGTTGCTTTATTGAGAAGGTATTTCAATGGATCGATTCTTGCAACCAACTTAGTCTTATGAGTGAGCATGTAATGTCATAATTTCTGTGAAGCAAAGACCACGGTGAGACATGCACGCTCAATTGGTGTGTATTTTAGCTCATATCCCACCAATGTGCGACTGATATGGTATACTGCTTTTTCCTTGCCCTCAGCAATTTGTTGTGCTAAGAGTGCCCCCAGTGCTGTTGGAGTAGCTGATATGTATAGTAAGAAAGGCTAATCTGGAATTGGTGGCATCAAAACTGGTGGATTCAAAAGATAATCTTTGAGTGTTTGGAAAGCCTGTTGATAGTTATCATCCCATTTGAATTTGATGTTTTTATGTAGCAAGTGCTGAAAAGAATTACACTTATCTGCAAGTTGCGCTATGAATCTTCGTATGGACTGGAGTCTGCCTTGTAAAGATCGAAGTTGACTGATATTTCTTGGTGGTTGCATCTCCAAGATGGCCTTGACTTTTGCTGGATCAGCTTCGATTCCTCTTTTGGATATAATGAATCCTAGGAGCTTCCCGGAGGTTACTCCAAAGACACATTTCTTGGGGTTTAATCTTACTTTGTATTTTTCCGACCGATCAAAGATGACTAAAAGTATGTCTAAATGTGTATTTCTGTCTATTGATTTTCCCAAGAGGTCATCGACATAATCTTTCACAGTTACGTGCATGAGATCATGAAAGATAGTAGTCATGGCTCTTTGATATGTAGCACCTGCATTTTTTAGCCCGAAGGGCATGACATTCCAGTAGAAAGTTCCCCACGGACAAGTGAATGATGTTTTGTGTTGATCCTCGGGTGTGATCCTTATTTGATTATAACCAGAGAATCCATCCATCAACGATAACATTTCATGACCTGTTGTGAGATCGACAATCAAGTCAATATTTGGTAATGGGAAGTCATCCTTTGGACAAGCTTTGTTAATGTCTCTGAAATCTGTACATATTTTGATGCTGCGATCTGGTTTACTGACAGGCGCTAAGTTGGAGATCCATTCAGGATAATCAATTGAGCGTATGAATCCGACGTCCAATAATTTCTCAAGCTCTGCTTTGACCAATAATGCAACTTGTGGATGCATCTTTCTTAATTTTTGTTTCACTAGTTTTGCCCCCGGTTTAACTGTCAAATGATGCATTACCAAATCCGGGTCTAATCCAGGCATATCAGTGTATGACCAGACAAAGTTGATTTGTCGTTCTTTGAAGAAACTTATGAATTTGGACCTTTCTGACTCCGTCAACGATTGAGCCAGGAATATGTTGTGTGGAACCTCTTCTGTACCAATGTTTGTTTTGATAGTCTCTTCTACCAACATGGATGATTTTTTCTCATATGATGCTAGGAGAATGTCGAGCCTTCCATCTTCGGGTGCCTCGGAGAGGTTTTCGCCCTCAGATACGTCCTTTCTTTTTATTTTTTTGGGGTCAGACAGTGCCACGGTGTGGTTTTCACCATAAGACCCTTGGTTTGTTCTTATTTTCACATTTTTGCAACTGGAAGGCCCGACACCCTCACCAAAATATGCCACGCTATTGAGTTCTATAGTGTATCCTGCTTTATGGTCCCCAAGGGGAAGATCATCTCATATGCCAAGATAGTCAATAAAAGCTTCATCATTTTGGAATATGTCAAATTGTGCAGGTCCTTCATGATCCCAGTCAATGAGTTGGTGGTGAACAATGGGAAGGCTTTTAACGTCTTCGAAGTTAGCGGGGCTAAGAGTGAAGATGCAGTTATATTCGGGTATGTCAAGGTAATTATCGAGGTCATCGATGGCACTCTCCTCATCAGTCTTGATTGCGAACGAATCCAAATTATCATCACTAGTAGCGCATTCTGGGACAGGTGTTCTCATCCTATGTGATTTCAACCTAGGACCTTGAGACAAGGACTGTGTGGAATCCTCATGGGTTGTTTCTTGACCAACTTTGAAATTTTTATAAAATTCCTCTTCTTCTGTGGGTTCATCTAGCTCTCTGAATATCTCGGTGAGCTCGTAGTCACTGGAGGATTTATCTGAACCCCATTCCCATTCGTTGGAGTCTGTGGAATAGCGACCCTCTTGTTGAATTTTGGCAACTTTGATTTGTAAGGCTTCTCCTGTCCTTTGAGTGTGGACCTTGGAAGTCAAGAAACCAAGTCCCTTCGAGAATTCCTTTTTGAATGTCAATTCAGGTTGTAAAGGTTCAATGATGCCTTCCTTTCGTAACCCAAGAGGGCTTTTTCCATCATACCCGGATTTTTGTAGAATCTTGAAGCCTTTGCCATATTTCTCACATGGTAAACTGATGTGATCTTGTGTGTCATTTTCAATGTCTTTGTAAAGCATTTTGTATAAGTCTTCCTCTTCCAGTTCGCCCCATCTTTGAAAGGTAGTAGGGTCCCATTTGAGTACCATGATGGATACTTGCTTGTTAGGATGTGGTCTTCCATATTCTTTTGGGGAACTCATGACTTGTTGTAAGTACATGGTCTAATTTAAAGTGTATTCCCCCATGCCCTTGTCTGGAAATTTGCCTTTAAGCTCACCTTGTTTTGATGTCGAAGGTTTCAATGACTCGGGATCAATGTATGCCGAAGAAGGAACAGCTTCACGATTATTGGGAATGATGGTCTTAGTTTTTGATCTCAAGTTATTGCAGTATATGAACGGATTAGGATCACCATTAACTGTTACTTCTATTCCATTGTGAGGAAACTTAATGCATTGGTGATATGTAGATGGGACTGCCCTCATTTCATGAATCCAAGGACGTCCTAGCAATATGTTATAAGTGAGATCTAGATCTAGAACTTGACAAACCACATCCTTCGTAACTGGCCCAACTCTGAGAGGTAAGGTGACTGTGCCCTTGGACAAACGCTCTTCATCATCATATGCCTTGATGGTGATTTGATTTGTAGAATTCACAGCTTTATCAGAATATCCCAATTGTTTAATTGTGCTCAATGTACAAATGTTTAGACCTGCTCCTCCATCTATCAGGACTCGTTTTATTCGATGTTTGTGTATGAAGGCTTCAATGTGTAGTGGTGCATTATGTGGCTGACTTACAGAGGCATCATCAGCTTCTGTGAATGTAAGGGAATGTGGAATGGAAAGGTATCCCACCATGGCTTGAAACTGGTCCACGTTTAGATCAGTAGGAACGACAGTGTCTCTCAAGATGGCCTTATGTGCGGGGGATATGCATAGGAGCTCAAGAATGGAGATGAGCGCGAGTGTCTTCCCTAACTGTTCTACAAGATCATACTCAGGTTTGGTTGATGAGGAAGTGGTGTTTTTAGCTAGAGCACCTTGCAAAGTGAATTTACCTCGGTGGGTTGTGACATTACATTCAGAGGTAGGTTCGGAAGAAGATCCAACACCTTTTAGGACAATCTTGGGTCTCCAGGTAGAATTCTTTGGGTTTTTGTCCTTGATGATAATGGTAGAGACATAATTGTCCATTGAGATGTGATTGATAGTTGAATCATAGTTATAGGTTGCTCTGGTATAGTTGGTTTGGTCATTTGTGGCTTTAGCTTTTCCTTTGTCATGTTTTGGGAATGGTTCCTTAAACATTTCATGTTCTTGATTGGATGAGTGCCCTTCAATCTCAATGTCACCCCTATCAATGAGATCTTGTATGATGTTCTTCAGTCGATGACAATTTCCTATCTTATGACCCTTGCTCTTATGAAATTCACAATATTCATCATCATTCCACCAATTTGGTTTGACCTTTGGCTCATATGGAGGAAAATCTGGAATAGTGATTACCTTGTTTGCCACTAGCTTTTTGAAAACTGACTCAAGTGGTTCTCCCAATGGGGTGTACTTCCTTCGTGATCTAGAAGTTGTTTGAGTATTCACTTGATTGTTTGTAGAACTTGATCCCGAAAAGATGAATTTGGGTCGCACTGTGTTGGCATCAACAACACCATCATTGACTGTGTTCTTGTTTTTATTCCAAAATCGTGGCTTGTCTTTTCCTTTAAAGTCATCTTTGTTTTCCTTGAATATCTTAATAACTCCATGTTCAATTAGGACCTTCTCTATTGCTAAGCCTTTTTCAATGATGTCCTTGAAGGTGGACAAACAAGCTTTCCTTAGATCATAGCCAATGTCTTTGTTAACATTTTGGGTGAACATCTCTACCATTTGTTTTTGTGGAATTTCACAAGAGCATCTGCTGGCTAGATTT
Source organism: Cryptomeria japonica (assembly GCF_030272615.1). Taxonomy (NCBI): domain Eukaryota; kingdom Viridiplantae; phylum Streptophyta; class Pinopsida; order Cupressales; family Cupressaceae; genus Cryptomeria; species Cryptomeria japonica. The sequence continues at coordinate 312,055,204 of NC_081414.1, forward strand.
CTCCATCTCTGTAAAAATGATGCAAAAGACTCTCCCTCTTTTTGCTTGGTGTTGCACAAAGTAGTGACTGATATGTTTGTCTCTATGTTGTAGGAGAAATGTTGGATAAATGCCTCTGCTAAGTCACCCCATGACTTAATACCAGGTGGGAGTTGGGAGAACCATTCCATAGCTTGATCACCTAGGCTTTGTGGGAATAATCTCATCAAATATGTCTCTTCTGCTGCTACCTCAATGCAAGCTATGAAAAACTGTCTTATGTGTGCCTTAGGATCCCCTTTTCCTCTATACTTATCAAACTTAAGCGTCACAAAGTGTGTAGGAAATGGAGGCATTGGAATGCTTTTGTCAAATGGATAGGGACATATGTCTCTCATTGTGTATGTTGGCTTTGGTGTATTTATGTCCTCCATTTTCTTTTGTAAGTCTTTGATTTGTTGCTCCGAATTGCTCTTAGGTGGAGATCGACTTCTTGGACCATACCCCATGCTTGAGGAACCAATTGGAGGAGGAGCATGTTGCATATGTGGATGATATTGATCATACACATGTTCATATGGAGGAGGTCTATAGTGATGTTGTGTATATGGACCACTTGGTATAGATTCATGTTGAGGAATGAAATATCTATTTTGTCCATGTATACCATACTCTACAGGCATGTCATGTTCTAATGTGTTGCCCCCAAATTTGACACGGGGTTTCCTTGTGTCCAAATTTTGAGCATGCCTTTGAATATCCAATTGCTTTGGTGGTTGATCCTTAGCATTGGTATGTGATTGAGCATATCTTTCTGCATAAGACTTCCATAATGGTCTGCAAAGGTGAGTATCATATGCTTGACCATGTGTATGTGGGACCTCTGGTTTTTGAAACAAAGATGATGGTGATTCAGGCACCATATGTGGTCTTCTATTGCCTCCACTATTAGGTCTCCTTTGATCCATGTTGGAGTGAGGTTGTTGCAAAGGTCGATTTTCCATTATTTGAGACATGTCAAAATCATGAGGTATCTTGGCTCCACCTTGTGCCATCATTTGTAAGAAGTATTGTTTATCCCTCCTCATTATTTCCTCAACCAATCGATTGAAATGGGGATTCATAATGGATTCTTCCACATCTACTGAATGTACGGAAAAGTTGTCCATATTGTCATTATGTGTAGCATTGTTGTTTGTAGTGTCCATGTTCTCAACATTTGGAATGTTTCTATAGGTATCCATGTCAGGTAATGTAGTATGATCAGAATTGAAAAAGATATCATTGTCATACTCATAAGAACTCATGTTTGCGGACTCTTGAGCCTCTTTAGTTTCTCTCCTAGATTTTTGAAGACGGGTTTCAACCATGAACTAGGTATTGATTGAGATGTGTGAGACTAGATGAAAATGGAAAGAGTATGGAAGACTAAGAGTTGGATGAAATGTAAATGAATCTGAGGTGTACTTGCAATGTCCAAAGTGTAAGACCAAGTATGTATGTAGTAGAGTAGGTGTGACTTCGAAAGAGAGGATAGTTTCTCTTGATGAGGTAAGTTGACCTTGACTCTAAGTAAGACCAAATGAGACCCAAAGGTGATAGACCTTGATGAGGGACCACTCAGCAAAATGTTGTTGTATGTAGTGTGTTGACAAAGTATAGTGAGGACAAGCAAGTGACCTTTTGACTCAAGTTTAGACAAATGTGAATGTAATGTAAGGTGTAAAGCAATGATGTATTTTGTGAGACCCAAAGACAAGTTGAATGCTAGATGAAAAACCCGGAGAAACAATCTAGGAAGCTCAAGAATTCTGAAACTAATTGCTCTTGTTTGCTGGACTGTAAAATTTTTCCAATTTGTGAAGTTGTTGGTTGTGACCAAATCTGAATGTTTGACTATTTTTCATGACAAAAGGACACAATGTTGATGAGGACTCAATGTTTGCAAGTGTTTAGACTGACAATGACTCCAAGAAAAGTGTGTTGTTTGATGTAAAATTGTTTTGCATACACTTGAAGACACAAAAGACACAATGTTTTGCTGTTTGGTCTTGAATGTTTGAATGTTTAAAATAAGTCAAGCACAATTCTTATGGTTGGCCAAGACAATAGTTGTTGATCCCACATGGGGTTTTACCCCCGAGGCTACGCTATTCAGAGCGGATACTTAGATGCTTGACCTCACTAGCTCCACCCTTGGCACTCACTTCTTAGGTCAGCCAAGCATCAGTCCCCACGAAAACTCCCCGTGGCGAACTTTGTATCTCTACTAAGAACCGTATGTGTGTGGGCCGCTACCAGAGGTCCGACCTCCTACCTCAACAACTAGAAGGATTTGGGCTTCTAAAACAAAAAGGTTCTAGTAAGGGCATCCGCTCGTGTGGCCATACATGCGGCACTTTCAGCTCTGTAAATATAGAAGGCTCCTAGCCGGTAGGGGTTACGCCCTACAACTGATCAAATAAATTTGATCAAACGGGTTTATGGGGAGACATAGTGTCAGTATGAACTAATCAGCACACGTTATCCATAGTTTTCACCATGAATACAGTTGTTTATAGTGGTTCGGAAGAGGTGGGTTTTCCTCGCTACCACTTGGGTCATTCTCTTCTCACTAGTAGTCCTAATGACCACACGGGAAGACAGACCCTCTAAAGATTAGACAAAAAGAGCCTATTGCTCAAGACACAAAAGACAATGAGTCAATTTTAGTGTACCAATTGAAGTGTTTGCTAGTCTATGAAAACAAGGCACACAATAAAAATCCAAAAACCCTTGCCAATGACCTGCAACAAAGATTTATTAGTAGTTTGGATTGTTTGAAATAATCACCCCTTCCTGCAAGCACACAAGTTAGGTAAATTTTAGATCCAAAAGACTTTGTGAAATAGGGGCCTTCAACAATGCATTTTGTTGACCAATTCAAAGATCTGATTCATAATTAAAAAAGATCACTTGTAAAATTTCAAGAGATTTTCAGAAATGTAAGAAAATCCAAAAAATTTGCTAATTTGCTCCAAAAATTAATTTTTTATGAAAAATCATAAAAAATTCATATAAAATGGAAAATCGATCCAAAAAATCTAAAATTTTTACTAGAGAGTCATGATGGTCTTCCAAACCTGAATAAAAAAATTTCTACAACAAATCCAAGTAGTTTGTGAGATATGAGTAAAATAATGCAAAACCCTAATTTTCAAAGATCTAATTTTTGAGGAATGATTTTGCATCAAATTTAAAATAAAAAAGAACAGATCCTATGTATAATTTTGAGAGATTTCCAAAAATGTAAGAAAATCCAAAAAATTTGCTAATTTGCTCTCAAAATTAATTTTTTATGAAAACTCATAAAAATTTCATATAAATTGACAAAATAATCCAAAAAATCTGAAATTTTTACTAAATCCTTCTAATACTTTTCCTAATCTGCACAAAAAATTTGATGTCAAAATTTGAAGCCGTTTGTGAGATCTGATTAAAATAAGGAAAAACCCTAATTTTTAAAGATCCGATTTTTAGGGAAATATTTTGCATAAAAATTAAAATCACAAACAATATATCCTATATATAATTATGAGAGATTTCCAAAAATGTAAGAAAATCCGAAAAATTCTCTCATTTTCTCTCAAAATTAATTTTTTATGAAAAACCATAAAAAATTCATAGAAAATGAAAATGTACTTTAAAAAATCTAAATTTTGGATTGCGAGCTCCTGATAATTTCTTAAACCTGCAAAAAATATTTGGTGCAAAATTTCCAAGCCGTTTGTGAGATATGATCAAATCTCTCCAAGATCTTAATTTTGTGTCCAAAACCCTAGCTGCACAAGATTATTCTCCAAATTGTTTTACAAAACAGCAATATAGGGTTAGAAAACTCTGCAAAAAACACAAATCTAACAAAAATCTATGTCCCACGGGGCATGCCAAAATGTTTATGGTGAAAATGGATAACAATAATAACGATATTGAAAGGCTAAATGAATTCAACCACAAAACCCTAGCCTAACAACAACAAAGATCCACCATAACATATGAAGATTACCTAAGACAATGCAAATCAAATGAAATCACAAAGATTATACCATCACATGTCCAATAGGGTTTGGATCTCCATTCTTCCTATCTCCATTGATCTTGCTTGATATATTTGCTCTCAGATTTTATGTGCACAAGAGCTCAACAAAGAACGAAATGTGGTGGCAAGTAGGATCATATATGTCAAAAGCGTAGTGTAGTCAAGTGCATAAATTGATTAGTCAGGGTTGATAATGAAGGAAGTATCCTCTTATATAGAAGACACTATATGAAATGGAGGGATAAGATTGAGAGGTGTAAAATAATGAAAGGGGTAGGTAGTGTTTGAATTAAGAGATGAATGACGTGTCATGGGTAGAAAAGGTTAATGAATTAATTAAATAAATAAAGATTTATTTAATTAATAGAAGAAGTGGGATCAATTAAATAAATAAGATATTTATTTAATTTAGGAAAAGGATAATTTAAATAAATAAATGTATTTATTTAAATGAGAAATAAGGCTAGAAGAGGATAAATGAATTAATTAAATAAATAAAGATTTATTTAATTAATAGAAGAATTAAGCTTAGATAATTATTTATTTAATTAGACTGGACAATTTTGGGTGTCTACACTTGCAACAATGAAATTTTAACACAAATGTGCTTCAGTTGATCAATAATATCAAAGCTTTGTTGTTGTTCAATGGGAACTTCTTTGTCTTGCAATCTATGGGGAAATGGTGGCAATATTTGACTCTGGGGTATTGTATCTATTGAATTAGAGATTTCTTGCTCCTCTTGTACCTTAGTGATAACTGGATGAGAGGGATTAGGTAAAGTTGTTCCAGATCGGAGGTGTATGCCATCTAGTGATAAAGAATAGGCTGGGTACTGATTAACATTGGCTGAATAAGATTTTTGTTGTTGCTGAGATTTGATATTTGGATTTGGCAACGATTGAGTAGGCAACTATGTTGGTTTAGGCGGTGCAGCAGTAGCTACAGGAGGAGGCATTAAAGCAGGAGGTTGTGGCTGCTGAACAAGAGGTTGATATCCAGAAGATTGGGCTAGCCATGATTGGTTTCCCCTCCATTGAGAGGTAGGTTGCCAATTCCCTTGAAACTGGTTCCCTTGATCCTAAGGTGGATACCAGTTCCCCTGTGGCTGCTACCACTGTGGAACTTGATTAGCAAATTGCTTCATTTGGCCTTGTGACCCATACCAATGGGGATAGTTACAAAAATTTTGAGAATACTGTGATTGCCATTGGTTATTTGGTGCATACGAATTACCACTATAACCAGAAAAAGAAAGTGGATTGGGTGGCATACCTTGTCTTTGAAAATTTGGTCTTCTTTGAGCAACATAGAAGACTTTCTCGTCCTTACCTTGAACTGGTTTGAAGTCAAGTACTTCCACGTTTGCAACCATCTTACATTTGCAATCTTTCTTCCATTGTTTACAATGAGGACAGAATTCTACAAGGAATGCATCAGCTTCCTCATGCTTCTTCTTAGCTGTCAATGTATCCAACTGGGTAGCCATATTGTTTATAATGTTCTCCTTGAAGTCCTTTAACAGATGACTAAGTTCCAATCTAGAAACTCCAGTTTCAGATGCTGATAATGGTGCCCCTGGCTTAAATCTCCTATTCTTCTTAGATGTAGATCTAGAATACTTCTTGCAAATTTGTCCTATTTCAGCCCAAGTAGATTGAGTAATGTCACCTCCTCCCATAAGATCTAAGGAATTGGTGCATTCATCATTGATACCCCTCAAAAATATCAATTTGAGGGAATCTTCATTCAGACTACTATGCTTGGACTTCTTGACACTAAACAGAATCCTTTCCAGATAATCTTCAAGACTCTCATCTTCAGTTTGTGTCATTCTAAAGATATCATCCCCATGAAGATCAGTGCCTCTACAATAATCTTTGTATTTTGCAAGAAACAATTGTTTCATCTCATCCCATGTGTTGATTGTGCTACTACCCAAGCTCATAAACCATCTCAAGGATGACTCCTTCAAAGTGGTAGGAAAAATTTTGAGTCTATGGGCATCTGTAGTATAGTCAAAACTCCTACAAAGAACATCAAACTCAACAGAAATGTATTCGGATCCTCTGTCACCAACCCATAGAATTTAGGGAGTGAAGATGTTGGAATGTTCTTGAGGTTAGCATTATCATGTTGATCAAAGATAGGAAACTCGAACGTTGGATCTGGTGGTGGTGGTGGTGGATTATTCCCACCAGGCGGAGGGTTCCCTTGCATTGGACTTGTGGGGGTTGTTACTATAGGAAATTATTCTTCTTGTGGACCAAAAAGGAACTGAAGACTACCTTCTAGAAATTTAGATTCAGGGTGATTCAAATTTTGTGGGGCTTGGTAAAGTTCAGCAAAATGATTTATATCTGGGAAATTATCTTTTGCATGATTAGGATGAGTGGGCAGAAATCTACCTCTGGGGTCTCTTCTTCTGCTATGCATGCAAATTCATGAAATTTTCAACCAATTAACTAGAAGCTATAATAACCATAAAAGGTTCTTAGTTTGACACCATCCCCGGCAACGACGCCAAAAATGTCTACTCCAACTATAATAATAATAACTCTAATTGAAATCTCAATCCAAAGTTTGGACATTCATTTGGTAAAGTTATTATTTTCATGGCTAGTGTTCATTTAGTTATCAACCCAAGGACGTAAAAATTGAAATGGGTATGCACTAAGCTCCTTCAATGGCTATTCTGCATTGCTGCAGTAACTAACATTATGCAGAAAGGAAAAGCAAGAATGGAAATCATAGAAGGCTACATGAAAACTTATAAAAACTATGCTGGAATGATCTAATATAAATAACAGAAATCACTTTGTTCTGGCTTGGCTGTAGGAACAATCAGTAGATCTATTTCCAGTGGCTACAGGAACAATCCAAGCATGAACTTCTACTGCAACTAAAGAAGAAGTAATTTCAATGAACATAAACACAGGATCACTCACCAAGTGGGCCCCCTTGGATGAGTGATATCAAGCTTCCAACAAAATACTTTTAACAGATCAGAACAACATATTTTTCATTCATTTCTTCCTGAAAATGATTACATGTTCTAAAAGAAAAACTCCAGAATGCTTGTCAAAATTCTCTGCTCTATTTCTTTCTATTCTGTCTAACCTCTAAGAAAAAGGAAGAGCTTATTATAAAGAAAAGGTCAACTACAATGGACAACTCAAATCACACCCAGAAGAAGAGGTGGATGATTGACAGATGAAGAAGATAACTAGAGCTTGGCTGCAGGAAAAGTGGATCTAAACCAAACCACAGTCTTTGCACGTTGTAGTGATATTTTGTGAATTCAATGCTGACTAGAGTTAAACTCCCATAGTGATGTATGGTTGCTCCAGTTATGCCATATCTTGCGCTCGCTCGGCTCCTCTTCAGTTTGATCTCCAATTATCTCATACGTGATTCTTCATTCCTTAGGCATGAAAGAAGAACATCCACCGTGGCATCATTTATTATCTGCACTAAACAAAAGCAACATACAAAGACATGCATACGTATTTTACTTAATTAATACATTCATTAACTCACATATGACATTATCCCAAATAAGCCGTATAACAATAGGAACAAATCACTTAGCTAAAGGAATAAATTGGCATGGCTACAGGAATAGACCGAAAAAGTTCAAACATGATTTCATAAGTTTAGGTTTAACACATGGAATACATATAGTCAATTAACAATACTTTACTACCACAATGCAACCCAAAAGATGTCAAAAACCTAAGAGTTTTGATGGTAAAAACATGACAAAGTATCAACTTATCAGTTATTAAAATACAATTCAAATTCAAGTAGCACAACCTCTCCAAATTTTTGACGATAAGAACAACTTTTGCAAGTTTGAAACTGGAAAAATAGTTTCAAAGCTTCATTAGTTGTAGTAAAAAATATTACTCTCCAGCACTATTCTTAAGAACTAGACGTAAAATGGGTTCTTCCCATATTGTGGAGGCTAAGTGGTGGTTTTCTTGTTGTTGGAACCACTAAGGTTCAAAACCCCACTTCTCCATTATGATGGTAGGCCAAAAATATTTCACATGATACCCAAGGGTGTGTCATAGTAGCATCTCTAGTCAAGTTAAAAATTTTACCCAACACTTTCAAAAAATGATTAAAAAACCATCCTAATGTCATTTTACATCCCACCACAAACCCTCACCATATCAATGCTTCAAATGTTGCTCTCAATCCTCTAAAATTTCAACAAGAAACACTTGAGATGAGGCAGCTAACAAACTACCAAACAATTGTGACTTCAACAAATGAAAAATAGAAGTACCACTAGGAAATTTGGAGTACAATGAAACATGTTTGAAACAAACATTGAATGTATGCACCATTACATGTATTTTATGAATCCCACTTCCTCAAGAAGAGTAATTAGTGACATCTTTGTTTCAACTTAGATATCAAATTAAATGCAATAATAGATCAATCAATGACTAGGGCAAATTTTTATATTTCCATTACCTAAGTACATTTAGAATTAATAATAATATGTGTATGAACATTCAAAATTCAAAAATTACAAACAATTAGAAAATTAGTGTCCAAAATTCCTTCAAACCATACACTAAGGCCCTCAATCAAGCACATATCACCATGACCCAAATTATGTCTCAAACATAACAAAATTACAATCTAGACAATCAAACTAGTAAATATTAACTCAGAAGATTTGTTTTAGACATATTTGCAAATGAACTTCCATGGTGAAGTTTTTCATGTCACAGTGTAGCTCTGAAATCCAAAATCCTCCTTAGAATAGTATAGATTGCAACACGCAGCAAAATATCATCCAAAATTTCAAGGCAAAACAAGATATTGTGACCAAAGTTGATGAATATGGATACAAATATAGGTACGGATATAATATCGGATACAACTACGCCTTTTTTGAAGACCTTGAATATGAATACAACATTTGTAAAAGTTACATACAGATATATTTAACACAATTTTATGAGTTATTAGAAGAGATTTTTATTAAGTTAAAAGAATATAGACACATAATTGCTACACAAATAATTATAAGTTAATTTAACAATTTATGATATGCAAAAATAGTATATTTGCATTGGAAGATAACCAAAAAATGAGTTGTTGAAATAGAAAAACATTTCATTTGTCTTCTTTTGGTTTTGTTTATACAAAAAAAAATGCATGACTAAAGTTTTTCAAGTTTAGGAAGATTTACATCAAGTTTTAAATAAATCAAATCACACAATATCTAGAATGTTAGAATAAGTCATAACAAAATTAGTATATGTGTCAAAGAGTTGTAATATAAAACAATAACTAATTGAAGATATATCCCATAGATCCAATTAGTTTCAAGTTAGCTATTAAAGAGTCATTTTACCAGTCCATGTGCTTCTATATGATGTCTATCATTTCTATTTACATGTCACTATATGTGTTTGATGTCAGTCTACTTAGCGGACGTTTAGGAAAGTTGTTTGTCTCGGCTACTATATATACGCGTATTACTTGTTCAATAAAATTTGAATCAAATTCTTATGTTTTCTATGCGTTTATTTATGATTTGTTCTAATACTCTATTTTTCTGATTTGGTATCAAAGCTAGCTTTGAGGTTTCTAGAGTGTTGGCATATTCTAGGTTGTAAAGGTGTCTTGTTGAGCAACAAAAAAGTGTTGAGAGAGAAATAAAAGAGGTTTGAGAGAAAAGATTCTCAAGGCTGCAAACATTAGAGAAAAGTTGAAGTCTCCAAGGCTCATAGCTAGACATTGAAGGAGTTGCAAAGAGGTAAATTTGTGTCTTAGTGTGTTGTTGAAGAGTGTTGATTGTGACAGTGTCTAAGGTGACTGAGAAGAGTTGGTCTCAAGGTGTAATAAATTGGTAAAAGTTTCTTTTTGTTGATTTTCTAATGGCCAATCTCATAAATACTTATCTAACAGAGTCAAATAAGTTAGATGGTTTCATTTATGTTAATTCGAAGTTCAAGATACAAAATTTAATGAAAGGGTACAGAGTGTGGAGCATTGTAAATGGTATTGAGGCCTAATGTTGTTAAATATTAGGAGAAAAGAGAATACAAAGTTAAGATTCTCTTGTGTATGCCAATAAAAGATGCAGTCATCCCTCATATAAGAGATATCACTAATTCTAAAGATTCTTGGACAACTTTGAAAGGTTTGTATGAGATTACAAACACAAATAATTTTTATTTATTTTTATTTTATTTTAACATTTGATTTGGATGAAGCCCCTTCTTGATACCTTTTGTCCTCTTTATACCTGTAGTTCTGCAATTTACCTCCTCCTTTGTTCTTTGACTATATCTTTCCTTTGGATGGCTTCTTGTCTTTGGCCATCAAAGTTGAATCTACACTCTAAATTTTGTTGTCCATGTGCTTCTTCCTCTCTTATTCTTGTAGGCCAAATTCTCAAAAGAAGGTGGCTTTCCTCTTGCATCCAAACTAGTAATGAAGACATGATAATCACTAACCATTTGATTCAATGTATTAGTTACTAGATCATTATTAGAAACTTGTTCACCAATGTCAACTAATTTATCCCTTAACTCCTCAACCCTGGATAAATAATCACTAGCATTTTCATTTACTTCTATTTTAATTGAGAGTAAGTTTCTTTATAAAAACTAAAAATAAATAAAAAAATTATTGTGGTAAACTTGGGCATTATGCTTATGAATGTTGGAAAAAGAAGAATAACAAGTCCAAAAACAAAGGTAGTTACTTGAATAGTGAGGATGAAATAAGTGATAACCTTCATGATTTAAAGTTGTTTATTTTTTATGTTCCTCTTTCAGCTTTTCTAGATGAGTGTAATAATTGGTTTATAGATTCAGGTGCATCAATTCATATGTCAGGTCGTAGAAATTGGTTTACAAACTTTCATGAGAAAAATGATGGTAGTAAGATTTATTTAGGAGATAATAGGTCTCATGACATAAAAGGATATGGTGATATAAATGTGCAACTACTTAAAAGATGTGTAAAGTAACTTTATTTAATGTAATGTATGTCCCAAGAATTAAGAAAATTTTGATTTCAGTTTCAGCTATTATTGATCAAGGTCTTAAAGTTGAGTTCTTCAAGACAGGTTGCCAAGTAAAGGATAAGAAAGATCATTGTAATGTGATTGTTAGAGGCATTAGAATAGGAAGCTTGTATAAACTTGATATGAAAGTGGAAATTCATCAAGAAATGGCTTCTATATGTGTATCCATTGAAGAGCTATGGCACAAAAGGTACGATCATCTAAATCTTAAGGATCTTATTACTCTCCAAAGAAAAGAGATGGTGGATGGTCTTCCGGTATTAAAGGATGGACAAATTAATTGTGATGGTTGTGCATTGGGTAAACAACATAGAAATGAATTTGCAATAAAGTCTAATCAAAGGCAAAGTGATATTTTTGAATTAGTACATTTAGATGTATGTGATCCCATGCAAACTCAATCACTTGGGGAGCTTCTTACTTTCTTATATTTCTTGATGATTGCACTAGATATACTTGGGTGTATATCTTAAGAAATAAGAGTGAAATGTTTGAATATTTCAAAGAAGTTAAAAGTAAGTTGAAAAAACAAACATCTTAGAATATTGATATTCTTAGATCAAATCAAGAGGGGAATATACTTCAAAAAAAAATTGTGAACTATTGTAAAGCTAATGGTATTCTTAAGAAATATACAGTTGCCTATATTCTATAACAAAATGGTATTTCTAAAAGAAAACATAGGACAATTGTTGAACGTGCTAGGAGTATGATACAAGGAAAGAACCTCCCTAACAATTTGTGGGCTAAAGTAGTTAGTACAAATGTTTATTTCTTGAATAGAAGACCCACCAAGTATCTAGAAATTAAAACTCTATATGAATCTCTTATTGGTGTTAAACCTATTGTTAAGACATTTGAGAATCTTTGGAAGATATTTTGTCGAATAGGAAAAAACTTGATGCAAAGTCAATCAAATTTAATTGTATTGGTTATTGTGTTGATCATAAGGCCTACAAGATGTATAATCTAGCTACTCATAGGGTGTTTGATAGTAGAGATGTCATATTTCATGAGTTTGCAAATGATGTTCAAGAAGAAGAAAAGGACAATAACTCTAGTTCATGGAAACTACTTGAAAAAAACAATGAAAGATCAGATATTGCAAATAAGAAAACTCATGATCAAAGTGTTGGCATTGGTTTGTCATTGATGTCAATAAGGTGCATGGATGACAAGATCATGCATGTCAAGATGAAGCAATTTGATAGAGACGATGCAAAGAAGATATTCAAACAGAGAACAAAGAGGATGAAGGCATTCAGGTTGGTAGAAAAAAATGATCGAGCGCTTAAATGGATAGACCTCTATGTGTAATGGAAGTATCGTTGTAGTCTATGGTCTTCATATTAACCGGGGTGTGTTGCTTTGGACTTCATTACACAAAAATGGATGATCAAGATGCATAAGAAAAGTCCTCATATTGTGTGTTCAAAACGCAATTGTTGATATGCATCTACATATGAAATGGACAATCGAGACCAAAATAATCCCACCGATTGTAAGTAAGTCTTTGCCGCAACCCCGTAAACTGGAAAACATCCACCACAGAGACACCTTTGATACAGTGGGAAAAGGGACCGCAGCCCCGCAAACTGAAAAAAACAGCCACCGTCGAGACACCTGCGATACGGCAGGAAAAGGGACCGCAACCCCGCAAACTTAAAAGCGGCCACCTCCAAGACACCTGTGGGATCGTGAGAAAAGGTCATCGTAGACCTGTTGATGAGCAACAAACCTTAGCCAAGACATCTGCTGTATCACAAGTAGATAACATTGCTTGAGGGCCCCAATGAGGATGATGCTTTACACGCAAACCGATTAGGTTGCACGAAAGGATGTTGGGTCCCACGTGTCCACCTTCTAAGTCGAAAGTGTACAAGCGTTGAAGAACGTGGAACTTGTTACTCATTGAGATATCTTTTTGCATCTCACCGAGTATCCAAGTGACAAAGTGGCAGATGAAGTGCGAGCAAAGTATGGACTTGCTACTTGTTGAGATACCTTTTTGCATCTCACCGAGTGTCTGAGTGACGACGTGGAAGATGAAGTGAAAATTCCCGAGGTAATGACTCGCTACTTGCTAAGATTTTTTTTTGTGTCTCATTGAGCATCCAAGTAAGTATGAGAAGGCAACATCGAAGAGATAGGTTAATGACACACCGACTGCATGAAGACAAAGTGTAAGAAGGGTATGTCATCAAGACATTCATAGGTCTCACCGATTGGTCAATGAAGCGGTGAAGTGCATTCTCATCGAAGAGAGTTTCTTTTTGTTTGTTCGATTGACTAAGGAAGAGTGAATTAATGCTGACAAAGAACTGCTGGATGAGAATACCCAAAATGGTAAATGGATGTCTGATCAAATCATATCATAGAGATTGGCCAAAAAAGAAGAAAAGGATGCAATTAATGTCGACGATTGCCAGACTGCAGAAATGAGACAAGATCGAATGTGTTAGTGACTCGAGAATAATTGAAACCTTCAGATGGTGGGAAATCCTCAAATGAGTAGGCGAAGCTACTAAAAATAGTAATTTGATTGCCGAGATTTAAAACAGAAGATGACTAAGGTGCATTCAATGATGATGGCCCACAATCTACAAGGTAGGTGGAAAATCAAGTCTTTTTGCATCTCAAGAAGTTTTGGTTCAGATGGATGGCAGGAGATTGCTTAAGGAAGAAGTAGACTATCATTGATAGATAGATTGTTGGCGTATAGAGAGAATAGAGGAGAAAGTGGGTGCAGAAGTGAGAACTATGTGTGTGCAAAAAATAATGAGAGATCAACACAGAAAGAGATTGCACACAGAGTGATCGGGTGTGAGGATCAATTAAGGTAGAGACATTGTGATGAAGATAGAGAATACTTGCAAATGTTGTGTGATTGAAGACATAGAGAAGAGACAAATAGTTTGAAGCAATAGTGGCAAAGAACCCAGTTGTATAATCAAGTGCAGAAAAATACAGAGAGTTACAAAATATCATTTGTTCAAGGTACTTAAATTGTAAATGATATTGAAATTTATTTATTGTATATCATCTGAGTACGTGCTCAGATCAGCGGTTGGTGCTCCTTTGGGTTGGTTCTCATAAAATTGTAATTAAGATTATTTCATTGTGAGGCTAGATTAGGCAATAGACTCTAGCATCTTTTCTCACCAAGATTTTTCCCACATTTGGTTTTCCTCATACATTTGGTGTAATGTGTGCACTTTCCTTGTGTATGTGTATTTAACATCTCTCTACATTGACTTTCTTGTTTTTTGTTATTTGTGTTTGGATGCTTAGAAAGTTAATTTTTTATATCCACTGATTCACCCCCCCTCTCAGTGGACTATTTGTTTTCCTTCAATTGGTATCAAAGCCTTAGGTTCCATGTTTGATAGATTTCTCTAGCTTGGGTAGATTCCAGATTGTGATCACAAATGGCCAAGCAAAAATCCTCTTTTGTGAAAGTACCAATGTTTGATGGCAATAGTTATGCTTTTTGGAGCAGAAGAATGAAAACCTATTTATCCTCCTTAGGTTGTGATGCTTGGATGTCAGTTAAAAATGGGTATAGCATTACTCAAACTCCTCCTACTAACCCTGATGCTAAAGGGGAATATGAGTACAATGCCAAAATCAAGCATGCCATCCTAAGTGGGTTGACTGATATGGAGTTTGTCAAAGTCATGCACTATAAGTCTACAAAAGAAACATGGGATAAATTGCAAAGAATCTATGAAAGTGATGTGAAAGTGAAGGAAGCTAAGATGCAAAATATTAGAAATTAGTTTGAAGGACTAGAGATGAGAGAAGAAAAAAAAATTGTTGATTATCTACTAAGAGTGGATGAAATAGTCAAAGTTGTAAGAGGGCTTGGTGAGAATTTTGCAGATGATGTTATAGTTAAGAAGGTGTTGAGATCACTAAAAACAATTTATGACACACATGTTTTTGTCATCGAGGAAGCTAAGGACTTGAAAAAAAAATTCATTAATGAACTATTTGGTTCATTGTTAGATTATGAGATGAGGACTATAAGTGTTGAATCATCCAAGAGAGAGGCTACCTTCAACACAGTTAAGAAAGGGAAGAAAGTGGCAACATTGTTGATGAAGAAGATCCTAACACTACTGAAGCAAACTTTGTAAGAAAGTTGAAGAAAGGATCCGAAAAATATAAAGGTAAGTTGCCATTTAAGTGTTTGAATTGTGGAAAGATAGGACAGTTTTCCGCTAAGTGTCCTTATGAGAAGAAGGAAAATAATTATGAGGAAAGTGTCAAAGATAAAGGTAAAAAGTTTTATAAACATAAGAGAAGATATGTTCAAAAGAAGAGAAGTCTTTTCACCATAGATAGTGATGTCTCAGATGATGAGAGTGAGTCAACTAAGGATTATAGTGAAGATGAAAAATAAACTAATCTATTCATGGCTCAAGAGGTCCTACATGAGAAGCAAACATCAAAGAGTAAAAGCGGAGCTCAATCCAAAAATCTAAATTCACATGATACTAATGAGGAAGATGAAGTTGATGTTGAAGGTGACCTTGAAGGAGAGCTAATATGTGCTCTTGAAGAAATTGATAGATTAAAGAAAGACATGCCAAATACAAGAACTTGGCCATAAAGGAATGAAATCAATTGAGCAAAAGATTTTAAGAATCTAATCATAACATCATCACCTTGAGAACTCAGTTAGAAGAAGCCAAAAGGATCAGTGAGGTGGTGAAGTTATATATTGATGCAAAAGAAAAGGAGTGTCAAAAGCTAGTAGGAGAAGTCCTAACTCTAAGGAAAGAGCTTGAGAAATGCATGGATGATCTCAAGCTGAGATTGAAGTGTGAAAGCAACACCAATGCCTTAAATGACATTCTCAATAAGACAAAGAAGAATAAAGATAATCATGGTCTAGGATATGAACAAGGAGATATCTCTAAGGCAAAAGAAACTCCTAAGAAGAAGATAGATTTGAACTCCTCTACCGATAATAAAGAGATAGTCAATGATGCTTCAAAGGAAAAGAATAATACCTGAAAAGAGAAGATGGAGCACAAAGATGATGGTTTGACAAGAGTCAAAGACACAAGAAGAAGGTTCAAAAGACCTCCTGTTGAAAGAAGATCAATGTGGAATAACCCTCATTTCAACAATTGGTATGTAACTTAGCTCTTTGGTTATTGTTATAGGTGTAACGTTTATGGTCATAAATTTTCATATTGTAAAAACTTCAATAGGATAGCCTTGGATTTCATAAGCAAAAATATTTGTTTTCCCTTAAGAAATATGGACATAGTTTGTTACAATTGAAATAGGCTAGGTCATAAAAGTTTTGAGTCTAGAGGAAGAAAAAAATAGTCTAGTAGAAACTTCTCCACCCCCTTGTTCAATAAGAGCATAGTGTGCTACAATTGCAACAATTTTGGCCACATTGTCGAACATAAGTTGTCAAACAAGAAAATAAAGTAGATGTTGCTCCTTTGAACATATCTAAATCAAAAGCTGAAACAGAGAAGAAGAAGGAGATCAAACAAGTTTGGAAAGAAAAAGATAAAGAGAAGAATGAGTCAAACTTTCTAGTTCAAATGACACTACATTCCAAAAAGAAAAATCTTTTGATGATTGACAATGGTTCTTCAAATCATATGTCAGGAGACAAAAATAAGTTTACAAAACTTGAAGACTGGAATGGTTGTTCATAAAAATCCTCCATCAAGATAAAAAGCAAAGGAACTTTAAGAATAGATGGAAAGTTACTTACACACGATGTATACTATGTGGAAGGGTTGAAACACAACTTGCTTAGTGTTAGTTAGATGTGTGACAACCACTACAAGTTCACTTTTGATTCTAAAGGTTGTGAAATTAGAAAAGAAAAGAGTGGAAGGCTTGTGGTTGAAGGTAAAAGGACTAATGGAAATGTATACAATATGAAAGAGTGTTATGGGTCATAATGCATGATGGGGTAGTGGATGAAAGTTGGTTATGACAGAGAAGGTTAGGTCACATAAATTTTGGTAATCTTGTCAATTTAAGTTCAAAAGGATATGTGAGACACTTTCCTCTGATTACCAAACCTGCAAACACTATTTGTGATGAGTGTCAAAAAGGCAAGCAAACTAGGGTAATCTTCAAGACAAAGGAATACTCAACCACAAGATCATTAGAACTAGTACAGACATATTTGTGTGGTCCTACTAGGACAAGAGTGCTAAATGTAGAGAAATACTTCATGTTGTTAATAGATGATTACTCAAGGATGACTTGGGTAACTTTCTTACAAGAGAAGTCACAAGCATTTAAAAGGTTTAAGATTTTTAGAAAAATGGTTTAGATCTGACCGGGGAGGAGAATTCACTTCAAATGAGTTTGAAGAATACCATGAACTACATGGGATCAAAAGACAATACTCTGCTACTAGAACACCTCAATAGAATGGTGTTGTGGAGAGAAAGAACACGACAGACAAAGAAATGGAAAGGACACTGCTAAATGAACCAAATCAACTTGATGTCTATTTGAAGGAGGTTGTCCATACAACAGTCTACACTTTTAATAGGGATCATCTAAGAGTGAATAGCAAAAGGACACCATATGAGTTGTGGTTTGGCAAGAAACCCTATGTCAAGTACTTTAAAGTCTTTGGAAGTAACTGTTTTATTAGAAGAGATGGGGATGGTATAGGAAGTTTTGATGCAAGGTGTGATGAAGACATAATTTTTTGGGCTACAAAACTCATAGCAATACAAATGTTTCAACAAACGCTCAAAAAGGCTGTTGAAAGTGTCAATATAAGGATTGATGAAGACTTGCAAAAATCAAAGATAAATTTTGGAAATCAGATTGAGGAACCATGTTATGAAAATGAAGAAGTCACTTAGAAGCCCCCAAATAGGTATGTGCAGAAAAATCACCCCGAAGATCCGATCATAAGTAACATGGATGAGGGTGTGCAAACAAGGAAAAAACACGCAAGGAACATTGAACAAGTCATTTTTTGTCTCTTGACTAAAATGGAACCAAAGAACTACAATGAGGCCAACAAGAGTAAAGACAGGGTAAAGGCTATGTAGGAAGAACTTTAGTAGATAGAGAAGAATAAAAATTGGGATTTGGTACCGAGGTCGGCTGATAAAAATGTTATTGGCACAAAGTGGATCTATAACAATAAAGTAAATGAATATGGTAAGGTGAATAGAAACAAAGCTAGACTTGTGTGCAAAGGATAATCACAAGTAGAGGGCATAGGCTTTGAAGAAACATTTTCCCTTGTTGCTAGACTTGAGGCCATTAGGATGTTCTTAGCTTTTTCAACTTACAAGGGTTATAAAGCTTACCAAATGGATGTAAAATCTATGTTCCTAAATGGCAGCCTTGAGGAAGAAGTATACATTGAACAACATGAAGGGTTTCAATCATCTAAGAAAGGAGATTTTGTGTGCAAACTAAGGAAAGCACTATATGGTTTAAAACAAGCACCTAGAGCATGGTACTCTAGACTAGATAAGTACCTACATAGGCAAGGCTTCAAGAAGGGATGTGCTAACAATAATTTATACATTAAAGATGAAGGTAATATCATGATTATAGTTGTTGTTTATGTAGATGATATTATCTTTGCTAGGAATAAAGATAGTTTGTGCAAGGACTTTGCTGATCAAATGCAACTAGAGTTTAAAATGTCAATGTTAGGAAAGTTGTCCTACTTTCTTGGTTTGCAAATATCCCAATTGAGGAAAGGCATATTTATTTCACAAACCAAGTATGCAAAGGATATGTTTAAAAGGTTTAATATAATCTTGCTATTACACCCATGGTGATCAGATACAAGTTGAGAAAATTTGATGAGTCACCTGAAGTTGATCAGACCATGTATAAATCAATGATTGGAAGATTATTGTATCTAACTGCCTCTAGGCTAGACATTGTGCAAGTAGTGTGCATGGTAGCTAGATTTAAATCTACTCCAAGGCAATCTCATGTCAATATAGTTAGAAGAATATTTAGATATTTGCAAGGTACTTTGGACTATGGTTTGTGGTATCCTAAGAATGATGAATTTACCTTGAAAGCCTTCACATATGTGAATTGAGCAAGTTGTGTTAATGATAGGAAGAGCATCAATGTCGGAGCTCTCTTCCTTGGTGGCAGGTTAGTTTCATGGCATAGTAAGAAGAAGGAATCCATATCTTTATCTACTATTGAGGTTGAGTACATAGCAGGTGTTTCATGTTGCACACAAGGTCTATGGATGAAACAAACACTCATGGATATTCAGGTAGAATACTCATACCCCATTTCCATTATGTGCGACAACCCAAGTGCAATTAATATCTCAAAGAACCCTATCATGCACTCAAGAACCAAGCACATAGCCATTAAGTATCATTTCTTGAGGGAAAAAGTGGTTGAAAAGGAAGTTAAGCTTGAATATGTGAGTATTGGTGAGCAAGTAGAAGATGTTTTCACAAAGCCACTACCCAAGGATGCATTTGAATACCTGAGACTAAGGTGGGAGTTCTCCCTCCCTCTTTATGCAATTAAATGCATATAGAGGCCTTTGGTTCAGGGGAAGTTCATTGTTTGAATAGTATACTCCCTAAACTGGATTGTACTCCAAGGAAGATGGAGCATAGAGATTATAGGACACAAGGGGAGAAAGGGAGCTCGTAAGTGAAAAAAAATTATCCTTTGCCATTGTTGTAGAAGGGGGAGAAGATGACTTTGGTTGACATCAATGCAAAAGGAAAAATTGGTTTATTATTGATGTCAACACAATGAATGGATGACAAGATCATGCATGTCAAGATGAAGCAAATTGACAAAGACGATGCAAAAAATAGATTTGAACAAATAGCAAAGAGGATGAAGGCTTTCAACCTGGTAAAAAAGACAGATAGAGTGCTTAAATGGATAGACCTATGCATGTAATGGTTTTGACAATTTATCCCACATTGGCGGTATCGTTGCAATCTATGGTGTTCATATTAACGGGGATGTATTGTTTACTTGAGAAATAGCTTACGGGGTTTTTTTTTTGGACATTGTCATGCAAAAATGGACGGTCGAGATGCATAAGAAAAGTCATCATAATTTGTGTTTAAAATGCAACCGTTGATCTGCATCTGCACATGAAATGGATGGCCAAGATCAAAAGAAGCCTATTTCTTGCCTTACGTCTTTATCGCAACCCCGCAAATTGAAAGACAACCACCATAAAGACACCTAGGGTACAGTGAGAAAAGGGACTCCGGCCTCACAAACCAAAAAATGGCCACCGCCTAGACACCTGATGATGTAGGAGCATCCTTGGTCGATGAGCAATCTTGCATCAACCAAAAATATTTCCTTTCAGTTTTGTTCTTGTTTAGTTCTTTGTGTAGTTTTTATGTGTTCTTACTGGCTGGTACTAGTAGTTGCTTGTTCTTCGTGGTAGATCTTATTTTTTTCCAGATGGTTTCATGTGCTTGATTCCATATTTTTAGTTCATTTGGGTTCTTTTTCGGTCAGTTATCGCTTTTGGTTGACTGTTTCTGGGTTTCGGGACAGTTCTTGTGCTTACTGATTGGTTTTCCTTCATTACCGACGTGACTCTTGGCATATGGATCCATCTTGGGTCTTATCTAATGTTGTATGGCATGTGGTTGACCTTCCTGCTGAACCACATCACTTGGTTGTTATTTTTTGGAAAGATTTCTTAAATCTTAGAGTCGGCCTAATTACACGTTTCATTTTCCTGCATTGGTGAATGTAATCTTATGAGGTCAACTTGGATATGTTCTGGTGGGTATAAATATGATATTATGTAATCATTTGTAAGGAAGAGAAAGTAGAACTTAGAATAAGGATTGAGATTCACATGTGATCCGGTTGATTCTTAGAGTCCCGATTGGATTGTATATGGCTTGAAGCCTGCATGTAACCGGTCAATTACCGGATGTTCTTTGATGATAATATGATGATTACCGAATGATTTCCGGAAGTTCTAAGGCCTTAATATGATCTGTTTATGTGAATTTGTTATGTTTTCTTATTGTTTTTGTTGTGTCTCTTGCTGCATAAGTCGGTTGACTCTTTTGAGGGTTTTTATTGGTTATGGTTGCATCAAGTGGTATCAGAGTTGGTTATGGACTGGCTAGTGGAAGAATCATTTGCGAACGTTGAGGCATTCTTTGAAGTGGACAGATCATCAATTAGAGGCAAGTTGCACGTGTGTTCAATAGATCATCGAGGGGAGGCAATTGAAACCGGTAGTCAGATCGCCGAGTTGAGGCAGTTCATCGGAGTGGAAGAAGAGATGTCACCGAGGAGGACAAACCCCCGAAGGGTAGAGCAGATGATGTAAGACTTCAAGAATGAAGTAAGGAATGAAATTCGAAATGCTTTGGCTGGTTTGCGAAGAAACCCTGATTCTGAGGACGAATATGAGGAAGCTAGTGAAGAG
Source organism: Cryptomeria japonica (assembly GCF_030272615.1). Classification (NCBI taxonomy): domain Eukaryota; kingdom Viridiplantae; phylum Streptophyta; class Pinopsida; order Cupressales; family Cupressaceae; genus Cryptomeria; species Cryptomeria japonica. Next base: position 312,076,750 of record NC_081414.1, read on the forward strand.
CTTGAGGAAGCTGAAGGACCGTAAGATGAAAGAGAGGAAATATTCTTGAGAGAAGTGGCGCAAGTGAGTAAAGTTCATAAAGTTGAGGTCTCAAACTTTTTCGGAATGTTGAACTCGGAGGATCTGATCGATTGGATCAGAGAATTGGAGGACTACTTTGAGTTTGAGGATGTCAAGGACCTGCAGAGAGTCTGGTTGGCACAAACCAAGTTGAAAGGGCATGTTTCCTTGTGGTGGAAAGAATTGCAGAAAGACAAAGCAGAGAATGGTGAATTGAAGATTGCCCAGTGGAGACAAATGGTTGCAAGATTGAAGGCCAAGTTCATATCGGGAGACTATGAATTGGAACTGTTCAAGAAGTTGCAGAACCTAAAACAGAGAAACATGACTGTGAAGGAATATACTGAGGAATTATACAAGGTGGTGATCAGATCTAGACATAGAGAGATGGACAGAGAAAAGGTGGCAAGGTACATCAATGGACTTGCTTTTAACATTCAAGATGAGATGAGTATGTTGAAGGTTTCCATAGTTGAAGAAGCTTACCAATATGCTTTGAAGGTTGAGGAGAAGGTGAGAAGAAGACAACCAAATAAGGGAAAGGATAAATTCAAGATGAATGACAGTATAAAGAAACTGGTTGAAGAAGAGGATTCAAAACCTAAGTGGAGTAAAGAACCGGAATAGAAGACACTGAGGAAAGGTAGCAGCAATGCCGGTAGAGAATTTCCTGGCAAATGTTTCAAGTGTGGAGAAACCGAACATAGATCCTATGAATGTAAACAAGGGATGGCAAGAAGTTGTGTGGCAAGTGAAGAACTGGATGGTATCGGATCTGACTATGCACCTGAGCAAGGAGAATCCCTTATTTTAAGGAGAAAGGATATCGGATCTACTCAGAGGAAGAGTCTTTTCCGAACTGTATGCAAATTAAGTGGTAAGTGTTGCAACGTCATTGTAGATAGTGGAAGTATTGATAATTTGGTATCTGAGGAGATGGTTGTGAAGCTTGGGTTGAAGAGGCTTAAGCATCCTTATCCTTATGAGGTAAGATGGTTACAAGATTATCAGAAGATAGAGATAAAGGAGCAGTGTTTGGTGAGTTTCAATATTGGGCCTTTCAGAGATGAATTTTTATATGATGTTGTATCTATGAGTGTTTGTCATGTCTTGTTGGGAAAGCCTTGGTAGTATGATAAAGGAGTTATTTATGACTATAGGAGAAACCTAGTTACTATTGAAAAGGATGGACACAAGTTCACATTGATTTCTTTGAAGGAGAAAGAGAAAGAGGTGAAGAGTCTGAGTCTTAGGAAAAGTTGTAGTACTAAGAAACCAGTGATAGGGGCTATACCGGGAGGTTTCAAAGAACTGATTGCAAAGGTTATATCGGAGGTTTTGAAGAAAGATCTGATAGAGTCAGTCACAGAGGTTATACTGGAGGATGACATGAGCTTGTAGAAGGATCTCACAGTTGAACTTGATGGTTAAGAGGAATCGATCAACGAGGAGCTTATGGTGACAAATCAGATGAAGTCTTGTGGCAGAACCTAATCAAACTTATAGAAACAGAGATAATGTGTAGATCTGAAGCAAAGAAAGAGAAACAAAGGGAGTCAGAGGTTAGAGAAGTTGGTTGAGGCACTGGAAGAGCTAAAATAGAGGTTGGCAGATAAGGAAGATGTTTGGATCAGACTTGAGCATGAGATCTTCATTCTAAATCCTTTTAGATGTTCATGAGTTGCCTCTCATGGAAGATTTTTTTCTACCTAGGTTGTATGACGAAGGAGCATCCTTGATCGATGAGCAATCTTGCATCAACCAAAAATATTTCCTTTCAGTTTTGTTCTTGTTTAGTTCTTTGTGCAGTTTTTCTGTGTTCTTACCGGTTGGTACTAGTAGTTGCTTGTTCTTCATGGAAAAACTTATTTTCGGTTTCTAGATGGTTGTGCTTGATTCCATATTTTCAGTTCATTTGGGTTCTTTTCTGGTCAATTGTCGCTTTTGGTTGATTGTTTCTGGGTTTCGGGATAGTTCTTGTGCTTACCAGTTGGTTTTCCTTCATTACCAGCGTGATTGTTGGTGTATGGATCCATCTTGGGTCATGTTCAATGTTTCGTGGCGTGTGGCCGACCTTCCTGTTGAGCTACATCACTTGGTTGTTATTTTTGATAAAGATTTCTTAAATATTAGGGCTGACCTAATTACATGTTTCATTTTCCTGCATTGGTGAATGTAATCTTATGAGGTCGACTTGGATATGTTCGGGTGGGTATAAATATGATATTATGTAATCGTTTGTAAGGAAGAGAAAGTAGAACTTAGAATAAGGATTGAGATTCACATGTTGTGATCCAGTTGATTCTTAGAGTCCCATTTGGATTGTATTTGGTTTGAAGCCTGCATGCAACCGATTAATTACCGAATGTTCTTTGATGATAATATGATGATTGGCGTAAGTTCTAAGGCCTTAATATGATTTGTTTATGTGAATTCGTTATGATTTCTTACCGCTTTCGTTGTGTCTATCTTGCTACATAAGATGGTTGACTCTTTTGAGGGTTTTTATTGGTTATAGCTGCATCACCTAGGGTACACTGAGAAAAGGGACCACAGCCCCACAAACCGAAAAGTGACCACTGCCAAGGCACTTGTTGGATGTGGGAAAAGGTCGCCACAGGCTCGTCGATGAGCGATAACCCTCAATCAAGACATTTGCGGTATTGTGGGAAGAGAACATCACCTAAGGGCCCCACTGAGGAAGATTCTTTACACATGAACCAATCAGGTTGCACAAAAGGATGTTAGGTCTCGCATGTCCACCTTGTAAGCTGAAAGTGTGCAGGCACCCAAGAATGTGGAACTCACTACTAATTGAGATATCATGAACTGCATCTTACCAAGTGTCTGAGTGACGATGTGGGTGATAAAGTATGAGAAAAGTGTGAACTCGCTACTCATTGAGATAGCTTTCTACATCTCACCAAGTGTCTGAGTGACAACGTGGCAGATGAAGTGTGAATGCCCAAGGTAATGACTCGCTACTCGATAAGATATCTTTATGCGTCTCTCCGAGAGTTCGAGTAATTATAAGAAGGCAACATTGAAGAGACAAGTTAATGACACATCGACTGCATAAAGAAAAAGTGTAAGAAGGTTATGTCGACAAGACATTCATGGGTCTCATTGATTGGTCAATGAAGTGGTGAAGTGCATTATCATCGAAGAGACATCGCTTGTCGAAGAGAGTTTCTTTTTGTCTATTCGATCAGCTTTAAGGAAGAATGAATTAATGTTGATAGAGAACTGTTGCATGAGAATACCCAAAATGGTTGTTGGATGTCTGATCAAATATGATCACAGAGATTGGAAACAAAAGAAGGAAAGGATGTAATTAATGTTGATGACTGCTAGACTATAGAATAGAGAAGATCAAATGTGTTAGTGGCTCGACTGTTGGGAAAAATGGTGTCTCAACCTTGCATTTATGTGAGGTTACTATTTATAGTAAGTTTTCATTTGAGCACGAAATAGTGCGAAACTCTCCCTGAAGCTTCTAGTTGGCTAGATAAGCATTCTGGTAAAGTTTCGTCACAAGGTCACAGCTAGTTTTGAAGATATTAAAGTTTTCGTCTTGGAGGGGTGCAATAAAATATTTAAACTTAATTTTGGGGACTTTAGAGGCTCCGAAATGCCCTGAAAAGTGGTCGTAACCGGCTTCGCCGGTTACGAGGTGATAGAGCACTTCGCGAGCTTTCCGGCGCTTCAAACGGTTCGTCAATCGGACACCCGGTTCTCAAGTTATGGCCTCCGGAAGTTTGTACTCCTGAAATAGGAAAAATAATTTGTATCGAATACATAAATGAGCTGTAAAAAGGGAGCGACACGTGTTGATGTGTGCTTTAACATGTCATAGGGCATCTAGAAGGGAGATAAGGTCGGCTACATCTTATTGGGTGGTTTTAGCCCATGGTTTTGTAATACCGTTTGACGGTTTCTTGTATTGTATCTCCTATTTATGAGGTGTGTGAGATAGAGGTTGTGTGTAAGAGTCTTATGGCTATTGAGTTGCCTCTGAATCTCTGATTAGTGGTACTCCTGCGAAGAGCTTGCTCTGCAAGTATTTTGTAATCTATTTTTGATTGCTGAATAAAATATTGAGCTGCTTTTGGAGGGTGGGGTTTTTCTCCCGAAAGGGTTTTCCCCACGTAAATCATTGTGTTGTGGTATGAATGCTATTATATCTATTTCTATTTTCTATAACTGTTGTAATGATCTGAAAAAGTTTTGCATTACCCTCCTCTCAAGGTTAGTGTAGGAAGTTGTTTCCGCTACTTAACTTCCTTACAAGTGGTATCAGAGCTTGATCACCTTTGGTTTCAATTGTGGGCAGTTGGGTTTTTTGAACTAATCCAGATTTGAGTGGGAGCTTGTGCAGAAGACACTTTTTGATCTTGTTGCAGGAATATTCAGATGGCGAGTTCGTCAGGGAGAATAGAGGTGGAGAAATTTAATGGAAGTAATTTTGAGATGTGGAAGCTGAAGATGGAAGATCTGCTAATAGATCGAGATCTTTGGGATGCTGTTGATGTGAATGTCCAAAGACCCTCAGATCCTACTGCAGCAGCTCAGTATGATGTTATGGACCGAAAAGCCAAAGGTCTAATCAGACTGTGCCTGGCAGACTCTGTTCTAATCAATGTCCATGAAGAAAACTCTGCAAAGAAGTTATGGACTAAGCTTGGTGAGATGTATCAAGTGAAATCTTTATTAAATCAAATTTTCTTAAGAAAGAAATTGTATTCCTTGAAGATGGAAGAGGGTGGACGAATTGCAGACCACCTAGAAGCATTCAATATGATTGTGGCTCAATTAGTATCCGTCGGTGTTAAGATGGATGAGGAGGAGAAATGTCAGATCTTGCTTTGTTCTTTGCCTGATTCGTGGGATTCTCTTGTTATGGCTATCGGTAGTACTTCTGTTGTTTTGAAATCTGAAGACGTGGTGGGTGCCCTACTCGGTGAAGAGATGCGAAGGAAGGTATCCATCAGTTCAAAGGAAGCCCTAACCGTTCGTGGAAGACCTAAGGAGAAAGGCAAGAAGAATGAGAAGCGCGGCAAGTCCAAATCCAAAGGGAGATCGAAATCTCCTGGAAAGTACAAAGTCATTTGCTGGAATTGCGGTAAACCGGGTCACATCCGTAAGGACTGCAAAGAAGAAAAAAAGAAGAAAAAGAAAAAGTTCGATTCTGATTCTGAGTCCGACAAGGAAGATGGCGATGCATTTATTGCGGCTTTGGCGACTCATGCAGGTAATGATGCCTAGCTAATTGACTCAGGTGCATCTTTTCATATGACTTCCAATAGAAATTGGTTTTCTGAATATGAAGGATTTAATGGAGGTAAGGTGTACTTGGGTGATGATTCACCTCTAGACATTGTTGGTCGAGGTAAAGTTAGAATCAGGTTTTCTGATGGTAGAATAAAAAGGATTAATGGTGTGCTGCATATCCCTGGATTAAAACGAAACCTGTTATATGTGAGCAAACTAATAGATGCAGGTGTGCAGGTAGTCTTTTCTGAAACAGGATGTAAGATGATTAAGGGTGCTATGGTAGTTGCTAGAGGTGTCAGGTTTGGCACTTTGTATAAGCTTGAAGCATACACTGTTGAGTGTAATAGCACTTCTGTAAAAAGTAAATCTGTGGATACCTCACTGAAAGATTTGAAGGTTTCACCTTCAGCAGATGGAAATGGTTTTTGGGTACCTAAGGGTGCACTTTCGTCTGAAGCAAAGTTACTTGCAGAGAAGACTATGTTATGGCACCAGAGACTTGGCCACATTGGAGAAAAGGGTCTAAGGACCTTGAAAAATAAAAATCTTGTTGAAGGTTTGAATGATTGTAATCTTGACTTTGATTTCTGTGAGCATTGCATTTATGGAAAACAAAACCGCGTTCAGTTTTACTCGAGTTCTCATAAAACTTGTGGTGTTTTGGACCTTATCCATTCTGATGTGTTTGGTCCAGTCGATGTCTCTTCGATTGGAAAATCCACATATTATGTTTCATTTATTGATGATTTTAGTAGAAGGACATGGGTATATTTTCTAAAGAGTAAATCTGAAGTTTTTAGTCATTTTAAAGAATTTAAAGCAATGGTTGAGTTGCAGACTGGAAAGAAAATAAAATGTTTGAGAACTGATAATGGCGGTGAGTTTTGCTCTAATGATTTTGATAGATTCTGTAAAGACTGTGGAATTAACAGGCAGAAGACAACTCCGTATTCTCCACAGCAGAATGGAGTTGCAGAAAGAATGAACAGGACACTGATGGAGAAGGCTAGGAGTATGTTGAGTGGTGCTGGTCTCGAACAAAAGTTTTGGGCTGAAGCTGTTGCCACTGCTTGCTACCTGATTAACAGGTCTCCTACATCAGCTCTTGTTGATAAAACGCCTATGGAAGCATGGTCAGGTCACAAGCCTTCATTGAGACATCTTAGAGTTTTTGGTTGCGAGGCATATGCACATGTGCCAAAGGAGAAGCAAACAAAGTTGGAAAACAAGGCTATGAAATGTATCTTCATCGGGTATAGTTATGTTGTGAAAGGATACAAGCTTTGGGACCCTGTTGCACAAAAGGTAATTCATAGTAGAAGTGTTATTTTTAGAGAAATTAAGTCTCCTTCTGTTACATTGCAGCCAGAACAGACTAAAAAAAAAGATGTGATTCAACTTCCTTCTACACCTGAAAGAGTTGAATCGAGACCCCTAGATAGGCAAGAATTTGAGGAAAGCTCGTCTAGCTCTGAATCTTCAGAAGAGGAGGAAGAACCTCCAACTCAGCTTGTTCGAAGGTCTACAAGACATAGACAACCACCTGAAAGGTATTCACCTGATGATTGGAGATGTATTTTTGCTCTGAATACTAGTGTGGATGAACCAAAATCTGTAGAAGAGGCATTAGGTATGAATGATGCAGAATCCTGGAAGATTGCTATGGAGGAAGAAATGGCAGCTTTGAAAAAGAATGATACATGGGATCTTGTACCATTGCCTGAAGGACGAAAACCTGTTGGTTGTAAATGGGTGTTCAAGAAAAAGATTGGTTCAGATGGAAGCATTGAGAAGTATAAAGCAAGGTTGGTTGCAAAAGGCTACTCTCAGGTTGAGGGTGTTGATTACGGTGAGATATTTTCTCCTGTTGCAAAAATGACGTCCATTAGATTTTTGCTTTCTATTGCTACTGATTATGATTTAGAGGTTGAGCAAATGGATGTGAAAACTGCTTTCCTTCATGGTGATTTGGAGGAAGATATTTATATGACACAGCCAGAGCACTATGTGGTGAAAGGCAAAAGAAATTTGGTCTGTAAATTGAAGAAATCTTTGTATGGCCTCAAACAAAGTCCTAGGATGTGGTACCAGAAATTTGATACATATGTGTTGAGTTTGGGATTTGAACGTTCTAAATCAGATCACTGTGTTTATTATAAATCTTATGGTGATCATTTCTTATTCATTGCATTGTATGTTGATGATATGTTATTCATTGGTAAAGGGAAAGGTATGATTTCAGAACTGAAGTCTCAGCTCGCTGCTAAATTTGAAATGAAAGATCTTGGTGCAGCAAAGCACATCCTTGGGATGGAAATTAGAAGAGATAGGGTGAATAGAAAGCTATGGCTAGGCCAGAGTAAGTATGTGAATTCAGTGTTACAGAGGTTCAACATGCAGAATTGTAGACCATTGAGTGTTCCTTTTACAGTTGGAATGAAACTATCTATTTCAGATTGTCCTACATCCCCATTGGAGATGGAAGACATGAGCAGAGTGCCTTACCAAAGTGCGGTTGGAAGCTTGATGTATGCTATGGTCTGTACTAGACCAGACATTGCCCAAGCAGTGGGAGTACTTTCTAGATATATGTCTAATCCTGGTAGAGTTCATTGGGATGCAGTCAAAAGAGTCTTCAGATATTTGAAGGGTACTTCAGAGTATTCTTTGTGTTATCATGGTAATTCAGTTGGAGACATGACTTCCCTTGATATCCATGGTTATGTGGATTCAGATTGGGCAGGTGATATTGATAGCAGAAGATCCACCAGTGCTTATGTGTTTACTTTGTTTGGTGGTGCAATTAGTTGGATGAGTAAGCGACAGGCTGTGGTTGCTTTATCCACTACTGAAGCAGAGTATATGGCAGCTACTCATGCTTGTAAAGAGGCCATTTGGCTTAAGAGACTGTGTTCGGATATTGGAATAAAACAAGGTACAGTGACAGTTTACTGTGACAGTCAAAGTGCAATTAGCCTAGCTAAGAACCTGACATTTCATGCCCGGACCAAACATATTGATGTTCAGTATCATTTTGTTAGAGGTATGGTCGAAGATGGTAGGGTGAAGCTGGTTAAGGTGGACACTTTGATGAATGTTGCAGATGCTTTAACTAAGGCTGTGAGCACAGAGAAGTTCAGATGGTGTTCAGAGTCTATGGGCCTTATGGCCCCTAGCAATTGATTCATTGTGTTGACATTCCCTTCCGCTCATGCAAGGTGTTCGACAAGTGGGAGATTTGTTGGGAAAAATGGTGTCTCAACCTTGCATTTATGTGAGGTTACTATTTATAGTAAGTTTTCATTTGAGCACGAAATAGTGCGAAACTCTCCCTGAAGCTTCTGGTTGGCTAGATAAGCATTCCGGTAAAGTTTCGTCGCAAGGTCACAGCTAGTTTTGAAGATATTAAAGTTTTCGTCTTGGAGGGGTGCAATAAAATATTTAAACTTAATTTTGGGGACTTTAGAGGCTCCGAAACGCCCTGAAAAGTGGTTGTAACCGGCGAAGCCGGTTACGAGGTGATAGAGCACTTCGCGAGCTTTCCGGCGCTTCAAACGGTTCGTCAATCGGACACCCGGTTCTCAAGTTATGGCCTCCGGAAGTTTGTACTCCTGAAATAGGAAAAATAATTTGTATCGAATACATAAATGAGCTGTAAAAAGGGAGCGACACGTGTTGATGTGTGCTTTAACATGTCATAGGGCATCTAGAAGGGAGATAAGGTCGGCTACATCTTATTGGGTGGTTTTAGCCCATGGTTTTGTAATACCGTTTGACGGTTTCTTGTATTGTATCTCCTATTTATGAGGTGTGTGAGATAGAGGTTGTGTGTAAGAGTCTCATGGCTATTGAGTTGCCTCTGAATCTCTGATTAGTGGTACTCCTGCGAAGAGCTTGCTCTGCAAGTATTTTGTAATCTGTTTTTGATTGCTGAATAAAATATTGAGCTGCTTTTGGAGGGTGGGGTTTTTCTCCCGAAAGGGTTTTCCCCACGTAAATCATTGTGTTGTGGTATGAATGCTATTATATCTATTTCTATTTTCTGTAACTGTTGTAATGATCTGAAAAAGTTTTGCATTACCCTCCTCTCAAGGTTAGTGGAAGTGTGGAAGTGAGAACTTTGTGAGTGTGTGCAAAACATAGTGAGAGACAACACAGAAAGAGATTGCACACAGAGTGATCAGGTGTGAGGATCAATGAAGGCAGAGACATTGTGATGAGGATAGCTAATACTTGTAGATGGTGTGTGATTGAAGACACAGAGAAGAGACAAAGAGTTTGAAGCAACAATGGCAGAGAACCCAGTTGTATGATCAAGTGCAGAACAATATAGAGAGTTACAAAATATCAATTGTAACAAGGTATTTAAATTGTAACTGATATTAAAATTTCTTTATTGTATATCATCTGAGTGGGTGCTCAGATCAGGGGTTGGTGCTCCTTTAGATTGGTGCCCATAAAGTCAGGGGTTGGATCTCCTTTGGGTTGGTGCCCATAAAATTGTAATTAAAACTATTTCATTGTGAGGCTAGATTAGAGTAGTAGAATCTAGCAACTTTTCTCACTGAGGTTTTTTCCGCATTGGGTTTTCCTCATACATTTGGTGTAATGTATGTTCTTGTCTTATGTATGTGTATTTAACATCTCTCTGCATTGACTTTCCTGATTATTATTATTTGTGTCTACATGCTTAGAAAGTTAATTTTTTTTATCCACTAATTCACCACCCCCCCCCCCTCTCAATGAACTGTTTGTGTTCCTTCACAAAGTGGGCATGAAGTAAGGCAAGGTGAAGCTATTCCACCTAGTAATTATGCATTAAGAAGATCAACAAGACAAATCAAGGCACTAATCAAGTATAATGCCTATGCTCTGAAGACTCAAGTAATGAGTGTAGATGAACCTCAAAATTTTGAAGAAGCTAAGGATCGTGAAGAATGAATGAAAGCAATGCAAGAAGAATATGATTCAATTATGGACAATGGTACTTGGGAATTAGATGAATTACTTGCAAATAAAATTCTTATAGGCTCTAAATGGTTGTTGAAGACTAATTTTAAAGCCGATGGTACTATTGATAAATTTAAAGCTAGATTAGTTGGAAAAGGGTACTCACAAAAGGAAGGAATAGATTATGAAGATACTTTTGCATCTGTAGCTAAAATGAATACTATTAGACTTTTGATTGCACTTGCTACTAAGTTTAAATGGGATCTTCATCAAGTGGATTTTAAGTTGACATTTTTAAATGGTTATTTGAAGGAAGAAATTTATATTGTTCAACCTGAAGGATTTATAAAGAAGGGAAAAGAACATCGGGTATGCAAGTTAAAGAAAGCATTGTATTCTCAAACAAGCACCAAGATCATGGTATGAGAAAATCGATAAATTATTCTTTCAATATGGGTATATCAAGAGTAAAAATGATCCAAACTTGTACATAAAGAATTGTGAACATGGGAATATTGTTTTGATTTCATTGTATGTGGATGACTTAATCATAACAAGAAGTGTTATAGATTTGATTAATGAAAGAAAAGTAGATTTATCGTAGGCATTTGAAATGAAGGGTCTTGGCAAAACACATTATTGTTTAGGAATTGAAGTGTGGAGACAAGATGGTAAGACTTTGATTACTCAAAGTAAGTATGCAAAGAAGCTAATCCAAAGGTTTAAAATGCAAGATTGTAAGGAAGTGTGTACTCCATTAGAACAAAAAAATTTGTTTTGTTTTGATAATAGTAATACTTTAGAAGTCAATGGGACTTTGTATAGGCAGATGGTGGGAAGTTTGAACTACTTGACCCCTACAAGGCCTGGTATTGCATAATTAGTCAGCATAGTTAGCCAATTCATGTCTAACCCTCTTGACCCTCATTAGAAAGCAGCAAAGAAAGTCATTTGATACCTGTAGGGTACCATAAATGTTAGCATTGAAGATACTAACCATTTGAATGTTAATTTGATAGGTTATTTAGATTCTAGTTGGGTAGGTGATCCAAATGATAGTAAGTCAACAATTGGTTATGCATTCAGCAAAGGATTGAGTGTTGTTTCTTGGAGTAGTAAGAAGCAACCAACTATTTCATTGTCATCTACTAAAGTTGAATGCAAAGCATTGTGCAGTGCTACTTGTGAAGAAATTTGGCTAAGGTAAATTCTTGAAGATATGGGACGAAAGCAAGAAGGACGAACTTCAATCGAGTATGGCAATCAAAGTAAAATCAAGCTTGTAAACAATCCAATGTATCATGGAAGATCAAAACACAGTGAAACTCAACATCATTTTGTGAGAGAAAAGGTTCAGTCTCTAGAGATTGAGCTACAATATTGTAACACTAATGATGGCATGGTTGGTGTATTCACTAAACCATTGAGAAAAACAAAGTTTCTAATTTGTAGAGATATGTTAGGGGTTAGTCAAAATTATGGTATTCCTTAAGATGGGATGTTAGAATAAGTCGTAACAGAATTAGCATATCTAGTTGTAATAAAAAACAATAACTAATTGAAAATCTATCCCATGGATATAGTTAGCTTTTAGTTAGTTGTCAAAGAGTCCTTTTGCTAGTCCATTTGTTTCTATGTGTTGTCTATTGTTTCCAGTCACCTGTCAATCTTTTGTGTTTGCTATCAGTCTATTTAACAAACATTATGAAAGTTGTTTGTCTCAGCTTATATATAACTTGTTCAATAAAATATGAATCATTTTTTCCTATTTTTTGTGTGTTTATTTATGTTATGTTGCTCTATTTTTTTTGTTAAGTCCAATTGTAGAAGTGTGAATTTTGAGTACATGTGGGTACAATACCCGACGTGTATTTACACAAAAATGTATCTGTATCCATATCAAGATACACTGATACATATATGTGTGCCCTAAGTGGGACATAGGAGTATAAAAAATCTCATAAAAAATGATGAAAAGTAAGTCCAGTCTCACTACCCACGATAAATAACTTCGTAGCCTACAAAAAATAAGCACTTTTGTTCACACCATATCCATTTAATAGTGGATGACCAAACCCTCATTCTTGTCTTAAAATTTTTTTCCTTTTATTTATCAATAAAGGTAGGGCCATATTTATATTAATTATGCAAAAATACAGTGCTGACATGACTAGTAGATAATTATCAAAATTCTTGCTGGGAGCATTTGTGAGCCTTCTAAGAATTCAAGAAGGAGAGCAACGAGACAAGAAGACCATACTAAACATATAGTGTCCTTCCAAACCTAACATATACAGTCTTAAGATAATTAAAAACTATAAGAGTCTGAGTGGCAGATTCTCTACTGCTAAATTAACAGAGATTTTACTTGTTAAAGCCAAAATTACTCACTCGAGAGTCTAAAACAGTTAAAAAACTTTAAACAGATCTCAATAAGGAACCTAGCTCGCAGTTTCATTGGTGGCTTTAGATTGAGGAGTCGCATTTCTCACTCTCCCACGGCCTCTGCTCAGGGGATGGCCACGACCACGTCTAGACCCACGACGACCCCTGCTAGAACCGCCCATGCATGCCTGCTCCGCCTGAGGACTCTCATCTTCTACTTTCATAGGCAGAATGTCGTTGAGTCTAGAAAATTGGATAAGGTCATCCTCTCTACTCTAGTCTTCTGAATTTTCCCCCAAAAACTGCCATTTAAGGTAACCAAGGCCTACTCCAACAAACACCTTGTGTCTATCCAGATCCTTTCCTTTCAAATCTAGCAAAAAAGGGTAGTAGTTGATTAGCTCACCATGAGCATTAAATAGAATTATGTCGCCTAGTCGAGGAGCTCCTGAGTCATGGATAGCCTTGTTTAGGATTTCTTGAAGCTCTTGGAGAACCTCTTCTAGGAATAGCTTCTTTGCGAGGCTCCAAAATGCTTGCTTTGCAAGTTTTAAATCCATCAAAGAAGCGACAAACCTGGAGGAAATACTAGTGTTTTCCCGGGGATACTCATCTTTGTTCAAATGCCCACTACCCAAAATCATCTTGACTACCAATATAACAAGGAATTCTGAATGGAGAAGGAGGTGCTTCAGCTTCAGGTCTATTATCTTCTTGAAAGAGACTTGGTGTGTTGAGGCCGAGAGGGAGATTGGAGTATCTGCACCAAAACAGGAGGTGGGCCTAGGGTAGACGCTCATTATAAACCCAAAAGGAGGCTTTGTCGACATGATTAGCAAATGCAGGCTATCAAACAAGAAAGGAAATGAAAAAATAGAGCTTTGGGATAAAACTAGCAAGAGATTGATAACGACTTGCAGAAGGCATTACGGAGAAAAAGACGGGCACACTCTTTTACGCCAAATTATGAGGGGCAGAATTGCATTTAATTCGCCAACTAAGATGGCAAAGGATGTTTGTCCCCGACATGTCAAATCTGTTGTTCGGGCTATGCAAGCCTTAATTAGATTTGACAACTTTGCCAGCTAGGTCTCGAAAAGTGGTTCAGGGAAGGCTTAGCTCAAAATTGTGATTTGAGTGACATCACTAAATTTGGACCCACTCTACCCAAAAAAAAAATAAGTTTGAATTTTAAATGGGAGGTAGCCATTTCACTAGACCGCCGAAGATGAAATTTGATGTTTGCACTGCAAAGGGAAGCATTTTCACTAGCTTCTGCGCCTCTTTGAAAATGTCTCTTGCATTTGAGCTTGGTATCCTTTAGAGGCTTTACCTGTAACATGATCTGCTAGGCCAATAGGCAGATTTCCCTGATCCCACCTATAGATGTAGGTTCCTTGGGCAGCAATTTTTGAAAGAGCATCTGCCTCTGAGTTTGCTTCTCTATAGATGTGCTTTTCTTCATAATGTTCAATTCTATCCAAGCTTTCTATTATATTGTCTAAGATTCCCTAAAATGTTTTTTAAACCATGCTTTATGCAATTTATCAATCCAAATTGCAATGCTTTGAATTCTGGTATATTATTTGTGTCCGGAGGAATCGGCTTTGCCATTTTCCCTAGAATTGATCCTATGTGATCTCTTATTACATATCCTAAGCCTGAAGGGCCCGAATTGCCTCTAGAAGCACCATCAAAATTTAGTTTAGCCAACCAAGATTTGGAGGGGACCAGGTAGCGACCTTCCTTATATTGTTTCTTTGCCCAAAGGAAGGAGGAATCCTAATTCCATGCCAATTTTTCCTAATGCTTTCATCCCATGAGGAGAAAGCTTTAGGCAGTTCCAATGAGAAAGTTGTCTTGCAGTTGACTGTATCCACTATAACCGATTCAATTGAATTTAGGATTGTTTCTAACCTTCTAGATTTGTCATCAAATAACCTGCGGTTCCTCTCCTTCCAAATTTCTCAAACTACACATGATGGGGATACTTCCATAATCATGCTCAAGGTCCTCTCCTTACTTGGAAGAGGCCAGCTTTGAAAAAGGGATTTAATGTCATTTGGCAGAGCTGTGATCAGCCCAAGTTTAGGATAGAGCCATTGCCAACATTTGGACACAAAGGGGCAGTTCAGCAGGAGATGATCCACTATCTCTGCCTGAGCTTTACACATAATGCACCTTGAAGGTCCTTCATACCCCATTGTGAACTTTTCTGCAGTTAAGATCTTCCTTTGATAGGCTAGCCATGCAAAAATCCCTGCCTTAGGAATGACCTTGGAGCTCCAAAACAACTTCTTCGGAATATCCTGTTGATCCTAATCAGGATTGCTAACTAGCACTCTGTATCCATCTTTAGGATTGCACTGCCCTATTTTAGAAGATGCCCACATTAAAGAACCTTTCCCTCTTCTCGGATTGGTATTTCTTGCTTTTAGGAGTTCTGAAAGTTGATCTAATTCTTCCCCTGAGGTTGGTATTCCTTCCAATGATTTCCACCTCTAGCTTTGAGAATTGGGTGGGTTGTCCTCAATCAAATAATCTCTCATTTGGACATGCTTAAGCCAATTCTTTGTTATAATAATTTTAAGGGAGCTTGCAATAGATGGGTAGCCTCCCCAACAATCCTCCCAAAAAAAAATTGATAATCCATCATGAATGTCCCATGTGATCTGTTCTGAAATCAAATTTCTGCAGAGATAATAAAGTTCCAAGTACTCGATCCCTTGGGGAATATGCCTGTTCTTAGAAGATTGAGAGGATCTTGATCTGGAAATACTTGGTTGCCAGCATTCTGACCCATGCGATGTTAGGATTCTTTATGAACTTCCATACTAGTTTGGCCCCTAAAGCTTTGTTTTCTAGTTTAAGATCCTTAATGCCTAAACCCCCTAAGATCTTAGGCTTGATTATTTTTCCCATTCAATTAGGGCAATTTTATGTT
Source organism: Cryptomeria japonica (assembly GCF_030272615.1). Taxonomy (NCBI): domain Eukaryota; kingdom Viridiplantae; phylum Streptophyta; class Pinopsida; order Cupressales; family Cupressaceae; genus Cryptomeria; species Cryptomeria japonica. Next base: position 312,092,363 of record NC_081414.1, read on the forward strand.
TTTCCTCAGTATTTTGCCAAAAAAAGTTTCTCATCTTCTTAACTAAAAAAGCATTGCCACTTGTTGAGAGGGATAGGATGGATGATAGATAAATGGGAAGGGCTAAGACCACCGCTTGAATCATCACTAGTCTGCCTACCCAAGATAGCCATTTTACTTTCCAAGAATTTGAGGTATGTTCCACTTTTAGCTTTAAAGGATCCCAAGATTTAGTATTCCTCACACCTTGATCAATTGGAATGCCCAAATGGATACAAGGGAGAGAACTTCACTGCAATCTAGAATTCTAAGTATTTTAGACTGCAAGAGTTTAGAGGTAAAGAAGAAATAGACATTCGACTTATCCTTGTTTCTTATTTGGCCTAAAGTTTTCCCATAGGTTTCTAATATCTGTTTTAGGTGGGTTGCTTCTTTGATTTTTGCTGGCCCCAAAAGGAGATTATCATCTGCAAACTGTTGGTGTGTGACTGCAAAGTTTCTAGTTACTTTGATTCCCTCTAAAAAATTATTCAGATGGCTTATTTTAATTGTCCTTCCCAATACCTCCCCCATTATTATATAGAGAAAATGAGAGATACGGTCTCCTTGTCTGATCCCCCTTGAAGAGGAGAAGAAACCTTCTGGCTTTCCATTTACCAGGATTGAAAAGTCAGGAGTGGTGATACATTCAAACACCCAGTCAATCCATTGTTTTGCAAAGTCAAAAGCTTGCATAACCTTGCAAAGGAAGCGACAATCAACACTATCAAAAGATTTTGATATATCTACTTTTATAATCAAACCTGGTCTTTTTGTGCTTTGAAGAGTGTGGATTGCTTCTTGCGCTATTATTGCCCCATTAAGAATTGAACGGCCCAGAACAAACCCTGTCTGTTCTTCTGATATAATAGTTTCCATGAGGGGCTTCATTTTGTTCGACATGACTTTTGAAAGGATTTTCTAAACTGAATTGCATAGAGAAATGGGTCTGAAATCTCCTAGATTTAATGCATTCTCCTTCTTTGGGATGAGGGCAATAAACGTGTTGTTTACTTCCTTAAGAATTCTTCCTGATCTTCTTGAGCATTCTAGAGCTTCTACAAGATCCTGACCTTAAATATGCCAACACTTCTTGAAGAAATCTGCAGGAAAACCATCTGAGCCAGAAGCTTTACCCGAGGGAAGTTGATTAAGGGCTTGAAATACTTCATCCAACTTAATTCTCTCATTAAGATTTTGATTCTTCTCATCTGTGATAATCTTGGGGATTACCTCCAGCATCTTTTTTTGCTCAGACAATTGGGATCCATCTAGGTTATTTAAAAGATTAAAGAAGAAAGTGGTGATTTCTTTCTTTATCTCATCAGGGTCCTCTATGATTTGATTATCCTTAGACTCCAGTTTTGATATCCAATTATTTCCCCTTCTAATCTTTGTTACATTATGAAAAAACTTGGTATTTTTGTCTCCCATTCTAAGCCAATTCTCTCTAGATTTTTTTTTTGCAAAAGATTTCTTCTTTAGATAAAATATCCTCATATTCCAAGAGAAGCTTCTTTTCTTGATGAAAGGATTCCTGGTCCATTCCCTCCAGGATGATCTTATCATTTAGTGTTGCCATTCTTTCTTCTATCAATCTTTTTGTTGAGAAGATATTTTTGAAATGTAGTGAGTTCCATTGAAGCAATTTCTGCTTTACAAATTTCAGTTTAGCAGTAAAGCAAAAGAGTTTTGAACCTTCAAATGATGCTTCCTTCCACCAGTTTTCTATCAAAGTGAGAAAGTTTGGATCTTTCATCCACATGTTCTCAAACCTAAATGGGGCTCTGCAGCTATCCTTATTGCCAAGCAAAGAAAGCAAAATGGGATAATGATCTGATCCTGAGCAAGGGATAACAGAACAGGAGGGAGAGAATGGAAAGAGCTGCAGATCTCCTTGCCAAAAGAATCTATCTATTTTTTCCGCTATGTTGCTAAATCATTTCCTTATGTTTGTCCAAGTGAACAAATCACCTGAGTCTATTTCCAAGAGACCATTCCTATCAATCCAGTCATTGAAGTCCTATTGAGATCCACCTAAGTGGATTAATCCTCCCCTTTTATCAAAAGCTCTTCTAATAGCATTGAAGTCTCCTCCTATAAAAAGTTGTTCCTCAGTTAATGAGGACAAGACTTCATCTAAGGAAGACCATAAGAGTCATTTTTTGAGTGGGGAAACTGGGCCATAAGTGTTTATAACAAAGAAGATTGTATTAGTCTGAAGATGGGAAACTTTAGCCAGAATCCAATTTCTATTTGAAGCAATACCCTCAACTTTAACTTGGGAAGGCTTCCAGATTATCATTAAGCCTCCTGAAGCCCCTTCTGAAGCCGCTATCAATTGCAAAGGTGTATGAAATAGGGAGCTAATTCCACTTCCAAATGTGACTGCTTGCTTACTTTCCAGTTTAGTTTCTTGCAAAAAAATGATGTCTACACTGACCAAAAGAATCCTTCTTTTGATCACCCTTTGTTTGTTAGGGGCATTGAGGCCCCTAACATTCCATGATAAGATTTTCATTGTTGTTCGGGAAGGGGATTCCCCTTTGCTAATTTCCATAGATCTTGGATTTTTGATTGATTCTCCGCAACACCATCTAAAGATCTCGCTTCAATAAGGGATTTGCAACCCTTCTTAGGAGGGGAAGAGCCAAAGTCTGGTTTCTCCAATCCCTCATGGTTCTAATGCAGGCGTAGTTTTCTTTTTTATTTAACCTGTGAGTACAGGACTGCTAGGGGGGTATCTAAAATTGTATCTGGATCTTCATCCTGAACCATAAGATCCTAAAGAAGTTTCTTAGCATTACGGTCTAAAGAAGAAACCAGGTCTTGAGGAGCTAAAGACGGAGACAACATGAATGGATTTGGACTTTCCGTCGGTAGATTAAGAAACTGTTCTGAGGTGGGTAAATTTGAGGAGGAGTAAATCTCACCATCAGATAGAAGAGGTTCTTGGTCCTCTTCCAAATCAGCTTTAGATCATTTTCAATGACATCTTCTTCCTGCAGGATTTTAGCAATTTGCATAGGTTTTTTGTTGGGCTTAATTTGTTGTAGGGATCCTCTATGCTTATATCGCCTTAAACTATTTTTATTATTTGGGACCTTAACAGGAGGCTGGGAGAAGATGTTAAATGCTCCTCTCGTCAAGGAAGCAGTTTTTTTTTTACCAAACAGACTTCTAACAGCTTTTTGAGGCTATATCTTTACAATCGGGGAGAGAATAAGAGGAGGACAATTAAAAGAAGAAGGAGGGGAAGACAGAGAGACCATACCTATACTACAATGTGTCAACTTGCCTAGTATCCCTTCAGATAGATAATTTGATCTAGGAGTGTGAAGAAGTTGTGAGTCTAGAGGAGTTGAAGACACAGGTGTAGAAACATGAGCTCTATCTTGAAACTGCTGAATAGCATTCTTACATGTCTGATCTGCAACCATTGCAGTTGATGCCAATATATTTTCCCGACCACTGACCAACTTTTGACCTTCTTGCTCAGTAGCAGTTTGCTCTTCAGGCTAGTGTGTAAGGTGGATAGCACCCATTGAAGCTATTGCTGAGCTATTTCTGACTATTTGGTTTCGAAGGATACATTTGCCAAGGATTTCCTTTCCCATCCTTCTCACTCTCTGTTTCCATCTGCCCATTTCTGAAATAATTTCGAAGTCGCTATAGAAGCCTTTTTTAAGGTCAATCTCCACATAGATATTTGTTACATCTCCTTTTAGGCCTTTCAGAAAATCTGCCTCAATACCCACTTGGGATCCTAAAGCATCAACTATTTTCAGCAAAGCCTCCAGGCACCAAAACTCAGATGGGAGGCCCACTAAAGACAACCAGATGGGGGATTTCTCAAATCTATGTTTCGTCGGGTCAAAACCTAGTTTCCAATCTATAAAGTGGAATGTCGACCCTTGGAAGAACAAAGGACAGACTTCCATGATTGCTTTCTTTAGAGATGAATCAACACATTCTAGAAGAAAGAAATCATTCTGAAGCTTTCTGATTGAGATCAAGCCTAGGAATGAAGACATCCACCATGAGATTATATCTTTGTTATTCCCGCCTATACCACACCATTGTGCAAAAAAGGCATTTTCTTTGAGTTGGGCAATCATGGGGTTCATTGATTCTGAAGGTAGAACAAAAAGTTTGCTACCCACAGATTTCCTGCTCCATTTCTGGTCCTTACAAACAAACTTAGGAGTCGGTCAATGAGAAGATGGTTTTTTGTAACCTAATACCTTGGTGCCCCTGAAAGAGAAGGTGGGTGCAGCTAAAGGGCAAGCTTTCATATTTTGGCGAACATCATGATTGTAGACCAAAGGTGCCTTGGATGAAGAGCATTTCTGAACCCTAGCTGAAATTGGGATGTTATTTGGGCCTGCTGCCACTTTCTTAGCCTAGGAGTCTAGGCTTAAGTGTTTTTGAGAGCTTACATTCTGAGCATTGCCAGACCAGCGGGGGAGGGTTTTTCTCTGTGGGGGGAGACTTGTCTGAGAACCCAACCAGGAATGCCTTTGAAAATTTTGATTATTCTTTCCTTAAGCACTCGAGGGCATCTGGGTATCTGTCCAATAAGTTTGTCGTCTAGAGGGGCCCTAATATAAATGTGGATTTTGGAATCGCACTGATTTCTAAAAGCCTTGATTTGTATGGGATCTTTGAACAACCAACGAAAGATCTCTGGAAGAATATCCTTGGGGGATCCACGGCCTACCAAACCCCCTTCCTGGCCTTGGTTCGAATCCGCCATGAGATGTTATAATCCTTTTTAAAAACTTTTCCTTTTACTAGTCATTCCTCCATGGTATTTGTTAGCAGCAACACCTAAAAGTAGTGAAAAATAATGAGAGAGCTACAAAGCTATTAGGTGCCATAAGCAATTACTGCAATTGGAAGTTGTCAAATGTCCTGCTTTTCTAAAAATGGAAACTTACTAGAAATAATAAGTTTCTACAATCTAAGTTGGGGTTATAGGATAGTTTGGAAAAATATATGAATTTAATGATTTATTTATTTTGATGTAAATTTATATTTCTTAAACAAATAGATATTAAATTAATATTTTCATTTGGTGGGTATAGGCTTTTAATGAGTTATTTGTTTTGATGCAAATTGATATTCCTTAAATAAATAGATATTAAATTAATGTCTTTATTTGGTGAGCATAGGTTTTTAGAAGTTTCTTTGGCATCTTTGGGCATTTTGGACAATTAGTAGCTTTAAAATGAAAATTGTCAAAAACAATCAATTTCCATTTCATAAAAGTTTCCTTCATTTAAAGTAACACGATTTGGTTGATAACTCGGTGATGAATAGTGAGTACCAAACCAATACTGAGAGGGGGGGTGAATCAGTATAGGCACAAAAACTTTTCCTGAACCGGTTTGATTGCAGACTGTAAACTACTGGCAATCCCTAACACCGGTCCAAACCAGATTACGACCAGTTAAACACAGTGCAACTATGAAAGACATGAACCGGTCAATCTTCTTAGCTTTTCATACAACCTACTCCCTCATTTCCACTTTGTCCTTATGCATAAACATATAATCTATCATCAGAGATATAATAACTTGCTAGATCAACATGATTCACCGCTTGACAGAAAACAACAAAGCATCACATGAAAAAGACATCACATATGACACACATATTTTTCATGTGGAAACCCAACTGGGAAAAACCACCGTGGGGATGAATACCAACAAGTTGTTTTGAACTCTTTAGAAGTCTGCTCTGTTAGAAGCCTAGTCCGGTTAAAGACTATTACAACAGATTCTGTTAGGAATTGATCCTGTTACGGATCACCCGGTTAAGGGATGGCTAGAATACCCGGTTAAGGATTAAACCTTGTTAAAGGATTTTATGAACTCAATGGCTTTGAGTCACCCTGTTAAAGGATTTATAGCATGTTGGTTAAAGCTACCCTATTAAGGGATTTTCCAATTGTTGAAGTGATTAGAGATCAACAGGTATTACAATGATCTGGTAATAGCACTCAATGCCAATGTAGATCCGCTTTAGTTCCTTCCTTCTGCACACACACTATGCAGGTATCAATCCTCTCAACTGGTATGGCAAGAATCACGTATCTCTGCACATAGATACACACACAACATTTGCCAACAACCTCAGCATGAAACACCACATCGACCTTATAGGAAACAGATAGGTCGGTAGCATAAACCCTAAACCCTAAACACTTAGGTTGAGAAATTTAGTCGGTTCAATCCTGACCATTGAACACTTTGCATTTGAATACAATGGACTTGAACAGATCTCAAGACATTCTCCATCGTTCATTCTTCACCGCTTCTTGGAGGTGATAACCCATCATGCGTTCTCCACCGTTTACAGAGACTTCACACATTCCCGAGGTAGATAGGATCAATCTCCTTCATGCAAGATCCTTCACGTGCACAAGGCTGACGTGGCAACACGATCTGATCTCCATTACAATGCTAACTCGTCACACAATGCCATCGGTTGAAACACATAGGCTCGAAACACTTCAACCGAAAACCCTGAAGCTGAGACTACCAACCGGTAGTTATGCCATATGAACCCTAGATACAAAACACTCCATATACTGGTTCTCCTTCCGACATACCGGTTCTGGTTCACAACATCATACCAGTTCACTTTGTCAGTTGCTTAACTTAAATAATCCTATTCACTCTTCATCATGTTACCAGTTCACTCTTCCAACATATTAACGGTTCACTCTTCAGCATATTACCGGTTCTCTTTCAGCATACTGACATCAATGACAACACAATATCATCATATCAACATATTCTGCACACATGCCAACAATCTCCCCCTTTGGCATTGATGGCAATATACAAAGATATCTCTATTTTTGCATCACATCTTCTCCTTAATACTAGAGATATCTTTTCCACTTCACATCTTCTCCCCCTTTGACAACAATGCCAAAGTGGAGGCACAAGCTACCCTATTCCACTATGTTGCTCCCCCTGAGGAGTAGCATCCTTCAACACATCAATCCTAAAAAGATATAGCAAAGTAAGATCTGAATGATGTGGAGCACAAACCTTTAGATTACCTCTTGAAGGGGCAACACCCCTAACTCGCCTCTCAGATAGGCAAAAGTAGCCTTCGGTAGAGGCTTGGTGAATATGTCTGCTAACTACTCCTTATTGGAAACATGTTCCAATACCACCTCTTTGTTCTGAACCTTTTCCCTCAAGAAATGATACTTGAGTTCAAAATGCTTGGTTCTAGCATGTAAAACCGGATTCTTGGATATGTTAATTACACTTGTATTGTCATAGAATATACTTACCAGTTCATATACAGGAACTTTGAAGCCATTCAATACATGCTTCATCCAAATAGTTTGGGTATAGTTCATAAAAGTTGCAACATACTCTGCTTCTACTGTAGACTGAGAGATACAAATCTGCTTTTTACTCATCCATGAGACCAGTCTACCACCAAGAAAGAATGCACCACCGGTTGTGCTCTTCTGGTCATCTACATTACCAGCCCAATCAGCATCTGTGAACACTTTCAGGTTGAAATCATTATTGTATGGATACCATAACCCATAGTCAATAGTTCCCTTCAGATATCTAAGAATCTGCTTGACTGCTACCAAGTGGGATTCTCTTGGGCTTTGTTGAAACTGAGCAGTAATACCCACTGCATGTGCAATGTATGGTCTGCTATGCACTACATAATGCAACTTACCAATCATTGATTGGTATTCCTTCTCATTTACCAATGTTGAGTCATCCTCTTTTGATAGTTTACAACCGGTCACAATTGGTGTACCAACCGGTTTATTGTCTTCCATGCCAAAGGTCTTCAACACCTCTTTGACATACTTGGACTGAGTAATAAAGATTCCATTTTTCATTTGCTGAATCTGCAGTCCAATGAAGAACTTAATTTCCCCTGAGTGACATTTCAAACTCCTTTTTCATCTCATCTACAAAGTCATGACTAATCTTGTCATCTCCACCGAAAGATTATGTCATCAACAAATACTTCGCAGATCAGAATCTGATCTCCTTTTGATTTCAAGTAGATATTGCTTATCTTCACTTGTTCTTTCAAATCCAATCTTCACAAGATGGGAATGCAAGCATTCATACCATGCTCTTGGTGCCTGCTTTAGTCCATATAAGACTTTATGTAGCCTACACACCATGTCACTGTCTTCTGATAGGCAAACCCATCTGGTTGCTCTATATACACTTCCTCTTCAAGTATTCCATTTAAAAATGCAGATTTTACATCCATTTGGTATACCTTGAATCCTTTAAAAGTTGCATATGCAAGAAGCATACAAACTCCTTCCAATCTTGCTACTGGAGCAAAGGTTTCGCCATAGTCTTCTCCTTGTTGTTGGGCATATCCTTTACATACTAGTCTGGCTTTGTTCCTTACCATTGTGCCATCCTCATTTAGCTTATTTCTAAAAACCCATTTGGTTCCAATGAGATTTTTATGCTCCGGTCTGGGTACCAAAGACCATGTACCATTCTTTTCTATCTGGTCAAGTTCCTCCTCCATTGCCTTGATCCAGTCTTCATCTTTATGTGCCTCTTTGAATGATTTAGGCTCAAATTCAGAGATCATACATGAGCTTTCTCTAACCTTTCTTCTTGTAATAATTCCTGCATCTTTGTCTCCTATGATATGCTTTGGATCATGATTGAGTTTGACATACCTAGGTACGTTCTTAATAGCTTCCTCTTGCTTTTCTTCATCATCCTCATCTTCATCAACATCTACCAGTGTAGGAGCACAATTGCTGGTACTGGGTTGATTTGCAACTGGTTCCCAGAAGGTTACTACTGGTTCATCTCCTACATGCTCTCTGTCAGTTTCCTCTGATTTCTTCGAGTTTTCATCAACCCTAACATTGATGCTTTCAACAATTCTCTTAGTCCTATTGTTGAAACATTTGAGAGCTTTTCTCTTAGTGGAATACCCTAGGAATATTCCCTCATCACATTTAGCATCAAACTTGCTCTGATGTTCACTCCTTTTGATATAACATTTACTACCAAACACTCTGAATTAGCTTACCACTAGTGTCTTACTGGTCCAGTACTCATAAGGAGTCTTATCCTTTCCTTTCTTGATGAGTATCCAGTTCATTATGTAGACTACAGTGCTCACCGCTTCTCTCCAAAAGGTGTGAGCAATCTTTCCTTGGATCAACATAGTTCTAGCCACTTCAACCACGGTCCGATTGTTTCTCTTTGCTAGGCCATTCTGTTGTGGAGTCCGGGGGGGAAAACAGTTGCCTCTTGATGCCATTCTCTTCACAATATTTGTTGAATTCACCGAAAGTGAATTCCCCCCCTCCTTGATCAGTTCTAAGGCATTTGATTCTTCTACCACTTTCCTTTTCTACCAATGCTTTGAAAGCTTTGAACTTTCCAAAGGCTTCAGACTTGTCCTTCAAGAATGTGACCCACATCATTCTTGAGCAATCATCTGTAAGAATCATAAAATACCTATCTCCCTGCACACCCCTAGTTTTCATAGGACCACACAAATTAGTATGCACAAGATCAAGTAAGTTGTCAGCAATGAAAGATTTACCTTTGAAGGTTGAGGAAGACATTTTCCCCAGTTGACATTCTCTGCACAAAGGATTTTTCGGTTTGCTTAGCATCGGCAGTCCTCTAACTACCTTGAACTTACTGGCCTTTACTATGTTATCAAAGTTTACATGGCAAAGTCTCCTATGCCATATCCAACTATCATCAAACTTAGGCATAATACATGTACTTATATCTGCATTCAGCTGAAATAAGTTACCTTTGGTCTGCATACCAGTGGCCATCAGTTCACCATTCTTTCCTTTGATTTTGTAGACTCCATTTTTGAATTCCAGAGTGAGTCCATTGTCATTCAGCTACGCAACACTCAATAGATTGTGTCAGAGACCTTCCACCCAATACACATTGTCAGCACTGCTCTTTCCATTTAGAAAGATGGACCCTCTGCCTTTGACCATACATGGTGCATCATTACCAAAACAAACCACCCCACCATCATACTCTTCTAGAGATATAAACTTGCTCCGGTCACCAGTCATATGGTGAGAACAACCACTGTCAATGATCCACTCATTGGAATTATCAAAGCGGGAGACAATAACCTTTTTGTCTGACACATCCTCCTTGACTGCAACAAACACAATATCTTCATTTTCTTCATCTTCTAATTCCTCATCTGTGACACCTTCATCAACTGCTACAAAATGGGTTTCTTTGGTTTCCTCCTTTGGATTTCTTGAACCTTTCTGGTTTGTCCTTGTTGTCACCATTAGGACAGTTTATAGCGATGTGTCCTATCCGGTTACAAGAGAAGCATTTCAAAGGAAGCTTACCTCTGTATTTGCCGGTTCCCTTAGGAAGTCTCTTGGCAAGAAGAGCTTCAAATTCTATCAGAATCTCCTCATCATCCATTTCTCTACTCTGTCTTGGTTCACTGCTGGTGCTTGCTTCTTTTCCTTTTCTGGATGGTGCAGCAGATGCTCTAAAAGTCGATTCAATCTTCTAAACACTCCATCAAAACTGTTTAGCTCATAAGTTGTCAACTTTGCAATGATGGAGTCTAGGGATACCTTAGTCTTGCCTATTGACCTCAACTCCTGAATAGCAGCAACCCTTATTGCATAAACCGGTAATAAGGATCTCAAAACTTTGCTAACAACAATGGAATCTTCCATTTTACCACCTGCACTCTTGACATCTCCAACAATAGTTTTGATTCTTATTCCATATTGTTGAATGGTCTCACCTTCAACCATCTGCATGTCTTCAAACTTCCCTCTAAGGCTTTCTTCCTTAGCTTTTTTTACACGCTCATCACCGCCATAAATATTCTCAAGAGTATCCCATACTTCTTTGGGATTTTCTTTATCTTGGACATAAATAAACTCAATGTTATATAAACTACTGATTAGGGTTTCCATGACTTGCCCATTCTCCTGAATCTCTCTCTTTTGGTCATCGGTGAGAGTACCGGTAGGGATAACATAAACATTCTCAACATAGCTCCAATGTTGAGCACCCATGCTTCTGATGTATATCTTCATTCTGTCCTTCCATATTTTTAAGCTTACAACACAGAGGACCTGGAGGTCGCTCTGATACCAATTGATAACTCAGTGATGAATAGTGAGTACCAAACCAGTACTGGGGGGGCTGAATCAGTACAAGCACAAAAACTTTTCCTGAACCGGTTTGATTGCAGACTGTAAACTATGGGCAATCCCTAACACTAGTCCAAACCATATTACTATCGGTTAAACACAGTGCAACTGTGAAAGACATGAACCAGTCAATCTTCTTAGCTTTTCATACAACCTACTGCCACATTTCCACTTTGTCCTTATGCATAAACAGATAATCTATCATCAGAGATATAATAACTTGCTAGATCAACATGATTCACCGCTTGACAGAAAACAACAAAGCATCACATGAAAAAGACATCACATATGACACACATATTTTTCACGTGGAAACCCAACTGGGAAAAACCACTGTGGGGATGAATACCCACAAGCTGTTTTGAACTCTTTCGAAGTCCGCTCTGTTAGAAGCCTAGTCCGGTTAAAGACTGTTACAACAGGTTCTGTTAAGAACCGATCCTGTTAGGGGTCACCCGGTTAAGGGATGGCTAGAATACCCGGTTAAGGGTTAAACCCTATTAGAGGTTACTTTGTTAAAGGATTTTATGAACTCAATGGCTTTGAGTCACCCTATTAAAGGATTTACAACAAGCTGGTTAAAGCTACCCTGTTAAGGGATTTTCCAATTGTTGAAGTGATTAGAGATCAACAGGTATTACAATGATCTGGTAATAGCACTCAATGCGAATGTAGATCCGTTGTAGTTCCTTCCTTCTGCACACACACTATGCAGGTATCAATCCTCTCAACTAGTCTGGCAAGAATCACATATCTCTACACATAGATACACACACAACATTTGCCAACAACCTCAGCATGAAACACCACATCGGCCTTATAGGAAATAGATGGGTCGGTAGCATAAACCCTAAACCCTAAACACTTAGGTTGAGAAATTTAGTCGGTTCAATCTTGACCATTGAACACTTTGCATTTGAATACAACGGTCTTGAACAGATCTCAAGACATTCTCCATTGTTCGTTCTTCGCCGCTTCTTGGAGGTGATAACCCATCACGCGTTCTCCATCGTTTGCAAAGACTTCGCATGTTCCCGAGGTAGATAGGATCAATCTCGTTCATGCAAGATCCTTCACGTGCACGAGGCTGACGTGGAAACACGATCTGATCTCCATTACAATGCTAACTCATCACACAATGCCATCGGTTGAAACACACAGGCTCGAAACACTTCAACCGGAAACCTTGAAGCTGAGACTACCAACCGGTAGTTATGCCATATGAACCCTAGATACAAAATATTCCATATACCGGTTCTCATTCCGACATACCGGTTGTGGTTCACAACATCATACCGGTTCACTTTGTAAGTTGCTTAACTTCAATAATCCTGTTCACTCTTCATCATGTTACCGGTTCACTCTTCAGCATATTACCAGTTCACTCTTTAGCATATTACTGGTTCTCTTTCAACATATTAGCATCAATGACAACACAATATCATCATTTCAACATATTCTGCACATGTGCCAACATTGGTAGCCCTATTTTGAATTTTGAATTTGAATTTGAAAATACTTAGATATTTGGGCATTTTGAGGGCATTCAAAATTTGGTTATTTAGTTTGAATTTTGGCTTGCAATTATTTGGTGTCTAACAAATTAGTGGAGGAGACTATAGAACAAGTTGTTTGAAAGTTTTCAGGTGATTCAATGATAGGAGTCAAGTGATTGAAGGATAGGAGTCAAAGGATTACCAAGTGTTCTAAAGACGAGAGGCAAGGAATAACATAGTATAATCTCATTCAAAGATTGTCATTGTGCTTAAGGATTCAATAGTTTTCATAGTTTTGGTTTACAGGTGTTTGTAGAGTTGTTTGTAGCGTTCTATTGAGTATTTTGTGTTGCATAAGTTTATTGGTGGTATGAGGCCAAGGTTTTGCTAATATTTTAGTCTATTTTATTTATTTCATATATCAAGATCTTTTGGTACAAGTTTGGAAGGGTTTTAGAAGCTTTCATTGCATTTTTTTGCAAAACTATGTGCTCGTCCTATTTGGTGTGGATTTGTAGTTTAATTTATATTCCTTCTTGTTGTTATTAGTTTTATGATATTTCTATTGTATCAACCCTTTTTATGAATCCAAATATGAAATATAAATATTATAGGAAGTTTAATATTTTGGGTGTGAAATTTGTGCAATTGGGTGGATATAAAGTGATAAATTTGTTATAAATTTGTGCAATTGGGTTTGGAAGAAATTGTTGAAGTGATTTGAGGAGATTTCGAAAATATTATTTTGAATTATATTTGTTGTATATCCCTACATTTTAAATAAATTGTCTTGGGGACATTACAATGGCATCAAATATAAAATCTTGCTAGGTTGCAAGGTTTCGAGTTATTGATCATGGGAGATCTCTTTAAATCTCTTACCAAGGTTTGAGCCAATGGAAGTTTAGCATCCAATTTTTTTTATTGGCTTGATGAATATTTGATGAAATCTATTAGTTATAAGGAGGAGCTTACATTTCATGAATACGCAAAGCTTATAGGGAAAGATATGGCTCAAGAAAGAAAGGTTATTAGAATTTTTGAGGAGTACCTTTTAGTGGATAGGCTGAAATGTCATTTTATGAATATTACATGACTAGAAGAAAGGAAGAAGATATCTTGAAAAGGGTTGCAAAAACCAAAGATCAAGAAGTACAAAAGAAGGTGGAGTTACAAAACATCTTTGAGCAAACTAAGGAGGCAAAATACATTGAAACCAAAAGGCAAAAACTATTTGATTATTAAATATCATAATTTAATAACAAATAAAGTTTGTGAATATCAAAGAAAAAAATTTGAAAGCGAGAAAGGAAAGAAGATAGAAGACCCCAAAATGATGATGGATACACCAAATATAAATTTACAAAAGGAAGACAACACGGCCATGATTAAGAAAGACCGAGAACTCGAGGGAAAAGAAAAAGAAATAAGGCAGCCCCATATCCCCCATGAAGTATTTCAGATATGTTAGGATATTCCAAAAGATATCCATATAAATGAACATGTTTTCATGAAAGAGAATTTAGACAATATTTACTTGTTAATGAATTTCATTTTGAGCATATTGTTGCAAATCTTCCAAAAGTATTCAAATCAGCAATAGGAAGAGTACAAAGTGGAAGGGAAATCCATTTTCTCAACTTCAAAAAATTTGTTTGGTTAAGTTCTAATGATTGCATGTAATAGAAAATTCATTATAAATGCTAAAAACAAATGGTCTTACCACCTAGATGTGAGGAATTCTTACCGCCTAACATGGAGGTTCGAACATGAAGATGACCCAGTTAGTTAGTGGGCAGGAATATAAGCACATGGGAAGAGGTGGTTGCAGCCCGAAATCCAATAGGCTTGGCCAACCCAGCATTGAAAGCGGTAGGTGGGACAATGGTCAACTATTATTACGTATAGAATCTAGTTGTTCCCATTAGAATAGTAGGGGGCGAAACGCAAGCTCCATTGGTTCAGGGTTTGGGGTGGCTTTGGTTTGTTAATCGCGGGCACGGAGAGGGGACCCGCAGCTAATTCCAGATGAGGACACATGTACTTTCCTCCATAAATTCAAAGGTCCATCTAATGATCAATTTTCAAAATAACATGGTGAATGGATATGCATTTTAAGGAGTAGTTTTGGTTTGCAAAATGGATGAACTTGCCGATTGCAGCCCCAAAATATTGCAGCAAAAGTATGGTGGTGTGTCCACAATTCTCAATACCATACAAGAGGATGAATTCTTAGTAGGGAATCTAAGGTATGTAAAACATTCTCCATTTTTCAGGTTTTTCTCATTTTTTTTTGTCTCTTCACATGCCAATACAAAATTCTTGTCATAAGGCATGCAAAAATGGATGATAGAGTAAGGGACTCAATTTATGGTACACATGGCATGGGCTCTTGGTTTCAGGTTTCAAATTGTTCTATCATATGGAATTGAAATAATCTTTTCAAGATTCATGATTGATATTATTGAGTTACTCAGTTCTTGTATGTAAGAATTGATAATTATTATCAATTTGTATCGTGGATTGAAATAATCTTTTCAAGATTTATGATTGATATTATTGAGTTACTCAGTTCTTGTATTTGGAATGAGATGAAATCATTCAGGAAAAGTTCATGGTTCATAGATCAACCATGGGAGCTACATCCAACAATTGGAGCTCATATTGTGGGTGATGGCTAGATGAAAGTACTCAACTTGAGATGTTTTATTGCTAGATCATGGTAAGAAAAAAGAGGTATCATTTTAATGATCAATATTTTGTGACTAATTATGTTATGATGTTTTGAATATCTAGCTACACGCAAGTTGAAGAAAAATTAATGGAAGTAATACTACAAGCCTCTAGTATCATGAAGTTAAGAAGATGGACATCTTTTTGGGTGAACAAAACTTATGGAAAGGCTTACATATGCTACAAGAGTTGCAAAGGTTGTGTGGTTGGGAGAACATTGATGACAATCATATCCTTTACTAAAGATAATACAAGACAGGTCCCCATCATGGAATCTCTTAGTTTGAGCAAAGGAAATACAATGTTATAGCCATGGTATGATGTCTCTACACTTTGATTATTTCATATTAGTTACTATCACCTTTGATGAATAGCTACAAGCATGCAGATCTTGGGAATACTTGCTTGCTTAATGAGGTGTGTAGAAGGTCTCAACTTTTGGGGATTAAGTACAATCATTTATTCCAAAGATATTGGGGCCAAAATATCAAAGATCATATGATTATTTTAACCATTTTATAGTCCTCAAACAAATTGATTCATGCCATGTCTTGAATAGTATAACTAGCAGTACCACGATAAGATCTATTGAAACACAAAGCCAACTTTAGACTCAAGAAAAAATGACACTATGATGTAAATTTTCCTCTTATAAGGAGCTAATTGTTGTTATATGATACTTATTGTTGATTCTCAATAGTGTCATTGTTTCTTATATTAATAAGCAACAAAACAAGGGTGTTGACCCTATAAACAAACAACCTGGAGGCAGCATATAAGAAAGACGCCAAAACAAGGGTACGGACCCTTTACAAACTCAGGTCAGATAGGCCATTAACAGTAGGTGGGAAGACCATTATTAACAAAACAAAGGTCAAACATCCCATCTACAACACACTAGCAGAAAGCTAGGATCCCAACTCAAGAGTGGGAATAATCACCCACAACTCGACTTGGAACAGTTTGGGGGGGGAGAGAGAGGGGAGAAGAATTACCTTTCGCCTATGACAAACAACAGTATAGGCAACAATACCATTAGAAACATCATTACACGTGGGATTCAAGGGGGGAAAGCCCCTTAGAGTGTCGTCAACAACTAGAGCAGACTATTGTTGCAAAACAAGAGCAGACTGTTGATTGAGAATAGGAGCAACAAGAGTAAAAACCTCAAGGCCATAGGAGGCCACAATAGTAGGAGTAGGATCTAGGGGGGCAATGAAAGCCACAACAGTAGTAAGAGGCACAGCCTCATCCTGAGAAGAGTCATTATCGGCATGTGAAGAGTCATCAAAATTATAAGCATCGATAGTCAAATGATCAACATTTGCATCTTTCCACCAAGTAGTGGCACCTTTACAGTGCGCGAGACAACAATTTGTAGCTAAGTGACCAGTTGAGAAGCATCTACGACAATAAAAAGGGGAGGCCCTCATAATCCAATGGTATGGCCTATCCCTAACCATAGAACCACATCCCCAGGGAGAAGCATAGAGATGTCAATATCAATTAGAATGCGAGCAAAAGTAGAATGACCCATGAAAGACGTGGTATCATCCACCTTTAAGAAGCATCCAATAGAATTGCCAATGACCTCATAACAAGAATGTTCCCAAAAATGAAGAGGAAGATTGGGAAGATGAACCCACACTAGATGCACATTGAGTGGTTCAATAAGAGGGTTAAAAGAACTTGTCCAGGGTTTGACTGAAAGAGAGTTAACTCCCTAGGCCCATAGCTTGCTCAACACCAAGTCACGATCCTCCGAGAAAGCAAAGGAAGCAATAAAAAATCCCTTAGCACAAGGGCAAAGCTCAATGATAGCAGCAACCAAAGGCTTCCAAGAATCACTCACCCAATGATGTAGATCTAGGAGAGAAGGCCCGAACCCAGCAAATCTGGAGACCAACCCATAGCATTCATAGAAGCCAACATTTTCTACCACATTTTGGCCACAAACCACAATAGGGGAGGTCTTGTCACAAGGAAGAGGACGAGATGTCCCCTTGGAAGGAAGAGCGGCAGTAGATTTAGCAACACGAGCAAAACTCCAACCACCAATAGTAGAAAAAGGCCTAGGTGGGCGAGACTCCTACTCTTGCAAAAGCTCGGGCCAGACCACCATCAACAGTAGCACTAGAACCACCCATAGCCAAGGGGGTGAGAGAAGGCACACCAGCATGAGAACCCACACCAACACCCACAGGTGCAAGAGAAGGGGCATGCACACCACTAGCGAAGCAAGGTAGGAGAGACACAGAGATATGTGACCTACGTAACAAGGACAGAAGTGGAAGCCAGAGAAAGATCCTCATTCAAAAAAATTGAATGAGTGGGAAATGCATTCTTTGCCGAAGCAATCATCGCAACAATCTTTTTTAAAATAATATGTTTCAACAATATTATTGTTGTTCTAGATCATAATCATAGTTTCATCTATTATCCTTCAAGATGAGATGAAGAATGGAACAATTAGTGATGATTTCAATAGGGTGTATTTTCACAATTCAAAAGTAAAAGATGTAATTGTTTTAGAAATGTGTGTGTGCACGTATGCATGTGTGTGTGTGTGTGTGTGTGTGTGTGTGTGTGTGTGTGTGTGTTGGTGTTGTTCTAGATCATAATCTATTGTTTGTGTGTGTATGTGTGCAATGATCTTTTTTTAAATAATAACTTTTAAGAATATCATTGTTGTTCTAGATCATAATCTATAGCTTCAATGTGTGTGTGTGTGGGTGGGTGTGTGTGCAGCGATCTTTTTTTAAATAATAACTTTCAACAATATCATTGTTGTTCTAGATCATAATCTATAGTTTCATCTATTATCTTTCAAGATGAGATGAAGAATGGAATAATTAGTAGTGATTTCAGCAAGGTGTATTTTCCCAATTCAAAAGTAAAATATGTAATTGTTTTAGAAATGTGTGTGTGTGTGTGTGTGTGTGTGTGTTGTTCTAGACCTTAATCTATTGTTTGTGTGCGTGTGTGTGTTCGTGTGCATGTTGTTCTACATCATAATTGATAGTTTCATCTATTATCCTTCAAATGAGATGAAGAATGGAACAATTAGTGATGATTTCAACAAGGTGTATTTTCACAATTCAAAGTAAAAGATGTAATTGTTTTGTGTGCGTGTGTGTGTGTGTATGTGTTATTCTAGATCATAGTCTATAGATTCATCTATTATCCTTCAAGATGAGATGAAGAATGGATAGTGATGATTTCAGCTGAGTGTATTCTCACACTTCAAAAGTAAAAGATGTAATTGTTTTGTGTTTTGTGCAATTATGGAGGATGCATGGACTTCTATAATAGTCTTGTACATTGTAAAAATCAGAATTATATCATTGTAAGTGGTTGCAAGAGTTTTTTGGTTTAACTTGTCTTGTGACAATGCACATATGCACTAGAGGGAAAATATTGAAAAATAGAGTTTAGCAATTAAAGAGGATTGGAAACTAAGGTAGCATGGATGAATTGGTTATACCTTGAATATCTCTGCAACAAAGTCACTCAGTTCAAGCCACATACTTGAGATTCACCAAAATGTCAAGAAGGAAATTGGATGAAGTAACAACTGGGAAGCTTGCAAAAGCTTTTCAAAAGATTGTTGACAAGCTCAAGAATTGGAGAGAAGGCCTTATCAATTTATAAATCATAGGGCTTGGATTACTCAATTATTGCTATTTGGTACATGTTATTGTACCAAAGATATCTAAGACCTTGAGTTGGCACAATGTTCTAGGCAAAGGATGCAACATCTTATACATAAAGATTAAGACACAATTTGTAGTTTGGCTTGATCAATCACTTTGGCACCAAGATCTTGGATAATTGTGATTGCAATTGCTTTAAGACAAGCGATTTCGAGAAGGGGGGGCTTTTCACGTCCCATTTTTGCAAAATTAGAAACTTACTAAAAATAATAAGTTCCCACCATCCAAAAATAGTAAATCAGGGCTATAGGACAGTTTGGGAAAATACGTTAGTTCAATGATTTATTTGTTTCGACATAAATCGATATTCCTCAAACAAATAAATATTAAATTAATGTCCTCATTTGCTAAGCATGGGTTTTTAAAAGTTACATTGGTATCTTTGGATAAGTTGGCCAACTAGTGGCTTTAAAATTAAAGTTGTCATAAACGATCATTTTCATTTCACTCAAGTTTCCTTCATTTAAAGTAGTGGAACTTTGGTGCCCAATTTGGAATTTGGAATTTGGAATTTGAATTTCATATATTTAGATATTTGGGAATTTGGAGGACATTCAAAATTTGACTATTCAATTTGAGCTTGGCATGCTATTCTTCTTGATAAACAAAAAGAGAAGGAGACTATAAAACATGATATTTTAAAGTTTTCAAATGATCCAAGGACGGGAGTCAAAGGACTGCCCAGGGTTTTAAAAATAAGAGTCAAAGAATACCATACTATAATCGTATTAAGAGAAGAGATTATCATTGTGCTTAACAATTCAACAGATTTTAGACTTTTGGCTTGCAAGTGTTTGTGGAGCAATTTGTAGTGTTTTATTGAGTGTTTTGTGTTACAGAAGTTTATTGGTGGTATGAAGCCGTGGTTTTATTGAAACATTTTTGTATTTTCTTTATTTCATGTAACAAGATCTTTTGATACAAATTTGAAAGAGTTTCAGAAACTTTCTTTGCAGTTTCAGATGTTTTGCACACTTTGTACTCGTCCTGTTTGGTGTGGATTTGTAATTTATTTTATATTCTTGTTGCTGCTATTAATTTTGTAGTAATTCTATTGTAGCAGCCTTTTGTGTGAAACCGAATCTGAAATATAAATAATATAAGTTTGGTGTTTGGGTGTAAGATTTGTGCTATTGGGTGCATATAAATTGTAATAAATTTGTTATATGTTTGTAGATTTGGAAGAAGTCGTCAAAGTATTTGAAGTCATTTGAAGAGCTTTGGAAAAAATATTATTTTAAATTATAGTTGCTGTGTATCCCTACATTTCGAATTAATTATTAAAATATTTCATTGGGGACATTACAAGAAGTCCCTTACGCCTGAGTTGGTGTCTATATCTTCAGTAAAGTGTTGTTTTTTATATTTGAAAATAATTCTAATAACAACATATCATTGTTTCAGAGTTTTTTAAGTACTTCAATTTGGTTTCAAATTTTCATAAATTTCTGAATATTTAGAAGTTCAGTCTTCAGCAGAGAATCAAATTTGTGTTTCAGATTATCCATTTTCTGTCGTATCTTTTTCAATTAATCGTCACTTCTCAAATTTGAAACAAAATAGAGCTATTAAAAATAATGCACAATAAAAAAAAAGAAACAATCCCTTAAACACATTTGTATTAAAAAAGAAAATATAAATGCAGAAAAAATCATTCCCAAATTCATATCTATTCATGGGAATGGGAATCGCTAGAACTACAATGGTTTGCATATCAAACGCAAAAGTATAATATATTCTACACGACTTCAACAAAATGGTTCTCTTAGGTTCCTATACACGACTTCAACAAAATGGTTCTCTTAGGTTCCTATAGCAATCAATAGAACATGTGGGATGAAATATGACTTGTAGTGTGATAACTTACTTCAACAAACTTGTTTCATATCATCAGTAAATGATAGGCAGTAAATCTCAACCCCTAGGTGTGATTTAAGGAAAGGATTCGATTTTTTTTTATCACATAACAAATTGTTATAGTAATGTCGAATACCCGCTACACATTGTAGCATGGCTGATTTCCTTATAATACCAAAACTGAAAACTGGTCTAAGGACCCAGATTTGCTAGTGAAGTTGAAAGGCTCTAATTGAGTCCAACAGGGATCAAATCTTGCTGAATGCAAGGCCCACCTGATACTAAAAAGAGATGAAGCAGGGCACATGACTCAATAGAAAACCCTCAATCCTTGACGATAGGCCTACAAGAGGGAATTCTTCATGCCCTTTTGATTGAGCTCCTAATACCAACAGGTTGCTAAATGATTCACGATTCAGGATGTTCATCCTCTGAACAACAAAAAAAAACATAGAAATTATTGTACTCGAACTCTTAAACTTACAATGGCTTTTAATCAGATATGTAATAATTAATAAACTAACATCCATCATACAAGGAGAATACCCAAAAGTAACTTATTTGGTTCCTAGAAACATTGATAAAAACCTAGCAGGTGACCTTAATGCAAACCACACTGCTGCCACTAATGCCTTTTTGCAAACAAAACAAATAATCATTAAAGATTTAATTTGTGTCATAAATAGCATCTAGAAGCCAACTTGTCATAAATTGATTTTACATGCAGAATACACCATTTGTTTGCAGCGTGGACACTTTCTGAATTGACTAAAACAAGTTGAAATTTTTTTTGTCAACAAACGATTTGTTTTAGATATAAGCAACGAGGCCAAGAAATTGCTTCATTCATTTCTGTACAAACATTTGACAGGCGACTGGGAAGTATTGAGAGACGACATGGCAGTCAAACCCGACTAATGTCCAGCTAAGGAACTCATAATTATGATTCTTCCTATACATGATGTGGATAAAATGCATTTTGAATCGATGATACCCAGTGTATCTTTATTCTTTTGCTTTACTTTTTCCCATTGTACCTTTAACTTGCTTTCTTGGATTACGCTTAGCATTTAGAAGTGTGCCCATCTTAATCATGTTGCCAAATCTAATCAACAATAGCATTCCACTCTAATGCCACCAAATCCTATCTCAAAACTGATAACCACAGTCCAAAGCATTTTACAGTTTCTCCTGTGATGCATCACGCTAAATGTGTTTACAACATTTTCTTCAAGCAATTACCCTCATTAAGACTACCTTAATCTATAAATAGTAGCTACAAAAGTTTGTTTGAAATAGAAAAATGAGAATCTGTACTGATAATCTAAACAAACCTTTTGTTTATTTTTTTAAGATGCTACCACTTACTACTGAAGCATGAACGGACAATTCCTCTCTTCATTGCCATTACAGAGACAAGGTGTACTAAAAATTGTGCAGTCTGTGTTTTGCAGAATATTTTGATGTTACAAGGTATAATTACTTTTACTATCTAGCAAATGAGCATGATTATCATAAATTCAACCGTGTTTAATGAGTGTTCTAAAAGAGGCATTTTACATAATAACAGCTTCATATAATTTAGTCGATCAACCAGCCCGGGTTAATTTTTAATTAATTAAAAATCAAAATGATTTGAGGTGTTCATGTCGTCCATTGTTTGTTGTTCAAAGATAGTGGTGCCCAAGATGTTTTAAAATAATGCTTGTGGGGGCTTGATTTTGACACAATCATTATAATAGCTGTTTCATATAGGAAACAGTAAGAACACACGAAACTGCAAGTTATTTCAGATTTGATGTCATTTTTCAACTAATTTTGAACAAAAAAAAACTTTTTTTTCTGATCAGTTGTTTTACACTTTCTTCTATATAAATCTACTATGGTCCATAACAATTGGATAGAGATACACCAGTGCTTTTTAAAGGTTAATTTAAAAAGATTCTAAGTTTGAAAAACATAACAGGAATAGCATAAGCATATAAAGGTTTCACAATGTATAAAGTGAAGGAAACTGTGTTTTCTGTTCTCCTAATCTCAAGTGAGACAGAGAATAAGTCCAGAGTTTGCTGGTTCAGATTCAAATTCGGGGTTCAGGTTCAGCAGTTTAATGGTTTTTCTTCCTGGGTTCAGCCAGCCAATATTTATAAACATAATTTGCAGAAAATGTATAAAATTAAATACATAACACAACTAATAATTGATAATTCAATGTCAATTGTAAAATGATTTATAATAAGTGCAACTGCACATGGAAAATCAATACAAAATATCACATCGGTCTTCATCAAGAACATAAATATCCTCAGCTGCTCATTGGAACTGTGGTGGCAGTGCCACACGCACTAGCAGCACTGTGCAGTCATTTTTTTAGGTTACATGTTTTTTAAACATTTTCTTTTTTTCGTTTAAATTTTCTTTCTAAAGGTTTAGCCGGGGTTCTGCCAAGGCCTGTGGATTTGGCCTAGGCTCATCAGCATGGATTTAAACCAGGCCAATTCAGATGTACCCAAGTCAAATCCACAAACCCAGGGCAAGAACCTAGCTGAACCCAGTCTGGGATTCATCCCAGGCCTGCATTCACCCAAAGTTCAGGCAAACCCAGTTACAGAGATGATAATCACCTAAGAAAGCTTCAAACAAAAGACTCATACCCAACAAACAATTGTTGCATGCTTAACACCATCATTTACAGCAGTATTTCCTCTTTGGGTGGCCTTGAGATAGAAGAAAAGCTTGCAATTAACAAATAGAAAGTCCATGCATTTAACAAGAACTCTGTGCAGGGCTGATAATTATGACCAGCAACAATTGTGCCACAGGTTTTCCTTAAAATAATGCAGAAAACACTGAAATTTCAAAAACAGGTTGTTTTCGAAATAGACGGCTGAATAAATTGAAAAAGAAAAAAGCAGAGATAATAAAAAATGTTTGTTCTTTGAAAGTGTTCTGTATGTTAACCGCAAAAAAAAAGTGAAAAAGCCTTGCTTGCTGTCAAGATAAAGAACAGAGAACAGGTTGCTATGGAATTGAATTTGTATCTCGATATGTTAACGGGGATTCTGCTACTGAGGATGGGAGGGGGCCCACCGAGTCTCCCCGGGATGCATCTTAGATAAAATCTTCCTAGAATTTGTGGGCAAATAATGTAGGTCATTGCAATTGAAAACTTTCATGAACCACATCTACAAAAAAGTTTCATCACCAAATGTTGCAAATGATTATGTTGCCCTGAATCTAGTCTGTTAAATGGTTCAATATCCTTGGCCCAATCAATTTACCACAAAAAATGGCAAAAGTTGTTCAAGATAAACAACTAGCATAGATATCTTAAATACACGTACCTAAAGAATGCCCAGAGATACCAATTTGGAGCTATTTTATTTACTTAAAAGTTATTTTAAATTTGGAACTGTTTTATTTACTACACACATGGAAACATAAATTTTGCATGCTGCTTAGTCTAAAAATATTATGTTTCTTATTAAATATTATATTTTTAGACTCGATGATGATCTACTGAATAAGGCACTTCTTGAAGTACTCACAGTCCAGCAGAACTTAGCAATTGCAAGCTGATGTGTGATAATTTGACCATGTTTTGGCATTTACCATTTGTTTCTGCTCAATTTTACAAGGCATGTGATTTGCAGGGGGGAGTATATTGAAGATGAAGACGAAGTCCCTTAAGCAAGGTTTATAGCTTTGATTTTGGAGTTAAAAAATTGTGCAAGTTAACTAGAAGTAAATACACTGTATGACTCCAGCCCATAATAATGGAAGGATGGATGGTTGATGGTGTCAGGAGAATTAAAAATCATCACTCTCTAAGCAATGCTCATCCATAAAATGTTGGATCTCAAAATCCCTCCAAGTGTATTAAAAGCTACCTCCATTATTTCCAGAACCTTCCTTGGGAGAAATTCTGAAAACTCCAAAAATAATCTTCTTCTGGCGTAGAAAGGATTGTGCCTTCCTAAAGAATGGTATAGTGCAGACATGAGATGGTGTAAAATCGTGAACCAATCCCTCAAAGTAAAGCTGTTGGAAAATTCAAAGCAACTGGAAAAAACTATTAAGATTGGTCTTGCAAGACAAGTACCTGAACTCAATGATTCAAATCTTCTTTTGTAACGGTTGATTAATGAATCTGCCATTTGCAGCTTCAACAAACCTTATGTAAACCTTATCTCTGTTGAAATCTAATGGAAGGTAACCGAACCAAATTTTGGGAGGATGCCTGGCTCAATTCAAAATCACTATCATCCATCCCAAGTCCAAGCAGACTTCAGAAAATTTGATATAGAAACTGTTGTTTGTAATTAGGGCTGGCGGATTCCAATTGCCTTGGGCAACATTGGAATCCGCCTCCATCATATAGGGCCAGGCCCAATACACCTCGGCTCCCATGCTACACTTAAACACATCACGCCTCCTTGATAGGGCTGACCCTATCCAATTCAATTAAAAGGAATTAATATAATTAATAATGTTTAAATGCAAAGAAGGCCGACATGTTAAAAGGTAATATGTCACCTATAAATGTAACATTTGCTTCCCATTATCATCACTCAATTCAAGCAGATGAAAATCATATTCGGTGAAAAGCGAACTTTATATTAAGGCATCTGGCAAACAGCGAACTTCTCTAGATAGCAGCAGTAGACAGCGAACTCCATTAGGTAGCAGCAGATCCTCAATAGGAGACAGCGAACTCCATCAGACATCAGCAGATCCCTAATTGAAGGCAGTGAACTTCATAAGAGGCAGCAGACCATACAGCGAACTTCATAAGAGGCAGCAGACCATACAGCGAACTTCATAAGAGGCAGCAGACTCCATTAAAGGACTGTGACCTACTTGAAAGGTACTGCTACCCTTGCTGCACACAGAAAATCCAATAAGGAGGACTACAGATTGCAATCTTCTTTAGCAAACTAATTAAGAAGTCTTCCATCTCCTCTATCTTGTGACTGCAACCTCCATACTCCAGATAAGTGTGTAATGTTCAGTTGAATTCAAAATCATAATCAGATCTGAGGATCCTTTGGCTGGGTTTTTCCTCCTAGGAGGTTTTCCCAGGGTAGCTGTGTTTTGTCTTTTGCATTTCATTTCCTTTATTATGCTTGAGTCTGGAAAACAATAAATTAATTAACCTTATTCTAATTTTCTGAGTTTTATTCAATCTGAAAGTACTAAAATTAACAGAAACTATGGTGAGAAAGTGAAAGACTAAGACTACCTCGAAGTTGACAATTAATCAAGGTTAATAAAAAGAAATTGAGAATTGTGCTGAGTGTTGCCGTGAAATGCCTGCTACCATTTACACTTTAACAGTCTTCGATAATTTGTACTTTTAGTGTGCTCTAGTGTGTTAAATGATGAGAGACTATACTGGGCCCTCTCCCATCCTATGATGATACGTTTGAGAAGTTAATTTTCAGAAATGTTCAAACGTAACTGGTTACTGTAATGACAGCTGTTATTATGCATTTTTGGAATATAGAATCTGTCTTGATATGCATTTATAGTTATCAATGTATTCAAGGTTGTTTTTCTGTCGTAACAAGAGAATTCTACCATCATATTAACTATCATTTGGGGCTGAAAGTACTATAAACGGCCTCACAATATTTGCCAAATTTCCATGTAAAAATTCAAAATTCAATAAATTTAACTGAAAACATCAAATCCATTTAGAATTGCCCTATGTTCCACGGCCTTTCAGGACAGGGACGGCAGGATGGCAGGAGACATGTTTCAGAAATGGCAGTCTGAGGGCCATTTTTCGGGGATGGCAGAAGGGCAGCAATTATAATAATTTTTTATATAATTTTTTTAAACATATATAGAGAGAGAGAGAGAGAAAAAGAGGGAGATTTCTACTAGTTATGAACAGCAGTATAACAGCAGCAATATAACATGGCAAAGTTAAAATGATGTTCAATGATGTCTGCAGAAGTCTGCATGCCAACCACATTCCAAAATAAATTGTCCGTTTGTACTTCTCAACAATACCACACTGCACCAGACCACGCCAAATGCACCTTTACTCTTTTGCAACTGACAATAATAACTGACTCTCATACCATATCAATAATTTTGAAGTTTGAGATTCTTCTGAACAATAAAATCAGAAACCCAAATTATTACTGTTCGTTTAACAACTTAACTGTTATATAATTTATATCATTAACTATGAATCTGAATCATGTTAAACTACAGTTGTTGCTGTCACTGCTGTCATGATTAATTTGATAGCTATTAAACTGCTGTACTTCCCCAGCCACCTTGGGGACGGCTAGGCAACCCTTATATGTTCACTGCTGTCCCAATTTTAGGGACACGTTTGGGGACATTTCCATAATTTCTCAATTTGTGGGGGCAGCTAAGGGATGTCCCCTAAAATCCCCTCGTCCCCAAAACGCCTCAGGGAGCAGGGATGGGGGTTTGAGGGGTTGGGACACGTCCCTGTGTAACACAGGAATTACCTGGAAATTCGTACAGAAAATTTTCAGAATTAGTGCTTTGACATTTATTAAAATAAAGAGTAGTTGCATCAGTTACAGTTTCTGATAGAGTTTGTTATGTATTATTTTAAGCCATCATACCCATGACTGCACTCTTTTCATTAAGCTTCGTGCTTTGACTATTTTGAAGGGCAATGGCACCAATTTCAAAGATTTCAGCAAAAAAAATTGCTGTCAGGTTTTGCAGTCTGCAAAGTAGTTGTTTTATGTTGTTAACATTGTCAGAGTTGATCTGTGTTGCTATCAGCTTTAATTAGGGTTTATCAGATATTAATTATTAAACTTCAATTATTTATATAACATCTATTTTAAATTATATGATTTTTTAATTTAATTTGCTATATAAAGGCTAGCAAGTTCCAGCTGAAGCATATCAATAAAGACCTTGTGGTCATGTTTTCTATTTATATCTGATCAATGCTAGACAGAGTATCACTTTTAATGTTACATAAGTATATTCAAGCTACAAATGAAGTTGAAAAATGACTTGTAATCATTGAAGTTTAATAAGGCCATAATTGAAGTCTATTAAGCAAGATTAATATTTGATCTCAGATCATCATTATGTTGTAATGAACGATTCTGTTAAACTTTGGGCCAAGTGATACTAGTGATCTATAGGATTGAATGGCATTAAAAGTGCATGAACTATCTTTACCATGCCCAGACTAAGAATGAAGAAATATGAATGTTAAAATAAAATTCAGTCTAACATGAGGGAAATACATGAACCACCATCTTACTTACTGGCACTCAGTGAACTAAATCACGTATATTTTATATAGAGAACAACTGTTGGGAACCATTGCTAAAAGAATTGCCAGAGGCAGCCTGTACTCAACCAGATGTAGAATGATCAATTTCTGCTTGAAAGGAAAACAAGCCAATCCCACTGACTCAGACGAAAGCACATAAACTTTGCTGCATATGCACAGCAACCTGTTGACCTCCTTGGATATAAGTTAAAATTTGACAAAGATACACTCATTCTTTTATGCCTTCTCAAACAGAAGTCATTTTAAAGGGACAGTTGGGCATAAAGAACAAAAACTTTTGCATAAATAACAATCATGCTGAATTCGAAAGTTTTGTTTCTTCGTAGTTCTGCCTAAAAGCTGTCCAAAAATAGATGATTAAGAATTAAGGAGTACAAATTGCTTACAAGCATTGCTGCAGACTCCAAAAAAATCCTTTCTCATACTTGTGCCAGGTCCTGAGGGTTTTCCATGGCCGCCTTCAGTATTTGCTCTGCTCGCCTCTTCTTCTCATCCTTCTCCTCATCCCTACCGAACCAGTGTCCAGGTAGGGGCACCCCACTGTTCCTAACCCCAGCAGAAGCCACATGAGAAGCAAAAGCTGCCTTCTTCCCAAAATCAAATTTGAAGTGCACTAGTGGCCTTTCATCAGGCAAAACTTGCACCCCTCTAGAAGCACCTCCAGCCAGCTCATTGGCACAGTCAAGCCCCTGCTTGGCAGCCTCAATTGCAGGTGCAAAGGCCTCCAAAACTGAAGGCATTTTTAGTCCTTTTTCAGTCCCACCCCCCCAATTCCGATCGCCAGCCTTGAATGAAATCTGCTCTGGGACTCGAACAGGGCTAACAGCTCTCTCCTCTGCACTCACAGGTGGTGCCAGAAATGGGTTAGTAATTGAATTATTGGTAGGGTTTACGGTAGGGTTTGAATTAGGGTTCAGGTTTGGGCCAGGATGTTGAAGACTTTTCCCTTTGGCCCTGGCAATGTCATCCATTTCCACTGGGGCAGCAAATGGTTGAGAAGATGAAGGTCCCCCAGCACATGCCAACCGCTGCTGTAAATTCAATAATGACCTTTCTGCCTTACGTCTTTGCCTAGCCTGCTCAATTTTATCCATCCTAGGATCTGACTTCCGCTCGTTCCAGACAGGTGTATGCACATAAGTATGTGGATCAGGAAATGCAGGCAGCCACTGTGGTATTTGAGAACTAGGTGGTGCTTCCCCCATCTGTGCAAAACTAGGCATAAGTTCCCTTTTCTTCGCAACAGGAAAATGGGGCACAGGTCTCGCAAAGGGAATTTCTTCCGACCTGTTTTTAGGAATCAAATCATTTAAATAAACCTACGAAAAATAAACCCATCCTGATAAAACAAGTATCATGGCATTACATGCTAATCTCTCGCAATCTATAAATTTAGTGAACCTTTCCTAAATTGACAAATAATATTTTTGTAAATTTGTTTAAGAGAGCCAAATACTCAGAGCTGTGCAAATGTTGGTAAATACTGAACTTCATATGGACAAGTATTCAGTAGTAAATAACAAAATTTGAAGTTACAGAAAAGATTTTTCATTGAATTCAAAGACAAGTACATGGATGATGAGTCCAAAAGTAAAAAAGGTACCAGGTATCAATCGCAATGGACATAATCTCTTTTTTATATCTCTCCTACCATTACTGAACTTTTTTCCTTATGAAATTCGATTAAAGCTAATTTTTTCTTAAAAGAAGATAACAAAGTCAAGAGTTCAATATAAGATTGAATTCAAAGAAATAATCTCTTTTTTATATCTCTCTTATCATTACTTAACTTTTTTTCCTTACGAAGTTCGATTAAAGCTAATTTTTTGTTAAAAGAAGATAACAAAGTCAAGAGTTCAATATAAGATTTTTCATTGAATAAGATGAGAAGTACATAGCTGATTAGTCCAAAAATGCAAAACGGATCTAGCATCAACCGCAATGCAGTTCCAAATTCAAATAAAAGATCTTTTCTTTAATTCTCTCCCTTAATTGTTGAATATATTTCCCTATGAATTTCTATTAGAGCTAATTTCCTTAGTTAAAAAATAATATGTTTTAAAATTTCGTAGAACAACGAACCAAATTCAAGCTGTGGAGAGGTGAGCTAATCTAGAACTTCATAAGAGAAAATCTCCACCAACGGATAAAAAGGCGACGAGTCAAAAAGCAAAGTATTTCTTTTAGAATTCAAAGGAAAAATCCTTTCCGAAACCCTCCCCATCTTTCCTGAATATTTTTTCCTACTTCTACTGGAGCTAGCCTTTGCACAGCTCCGTCAAGAAGTTTCATTTGAGCTAACTTTAGGATAACTCCAATCCTTTCAATATGCAGATATTTTGTTTAAAATTCCGTCAGGAACCATCCAATTAGCAAAGAATTAATTTTAAGAATATGATAAAATATGGCTAACCTGTTAGTGTAATGAATGATATCCTTCACCGTTGCGGAAGCGGAGAGACGACGGGACAGAATGTTAGAGGCGCCTACAAAACCCTGAGGGTGGTTCATGTCTTCCAACGACTGAATTACATCGAAGACATTGCACTCAGTGCGGCAAGCCAGATTAGCATAAAAGTGCGCTGACTTGCCGAGGTCACCGAGGTACCGCACTGCAATGTCCGCGAGGGCTTCCAGAGCGGACTCCTGGCATGACTGAAAACCCGCGCTTTCGCATATCTGCCCCACTGCAATGCGGGCAATCGCACGCCCGAATGCGTCCGCGCCGGTTTCCAACGGTTTTTTCTCATTCTTTGCTTTTTCTGTTTCTGCTGCTGCTGATCCGCCATTGCTCATGCTTGAGTTTTTCAGATTTTAACATAGCAGTCTCAGTCGGAATTTCGTCGGGCTCTCTTTCTTTTCCTTTTTATCCTCGTGATAAAAGATCAAGAATTAAGTCCCAGAAGGCCTCGCGGGGTTTCGAACACGGGACCTGTAAGTGATTGTGGGAAAATGAGGCACAAAGCCAAGGATGGCTTGGCCCTCCAAATAGAAAGGAGAATAATCGTTTTGCACAAGTTTTTTGATATATATATATATATATAGTTTTGTTTTTATTGATGTTTCAGTATAGATAGAGTTTCGAGGAGGAGAGTTTACATTAGCACTTGTATCATTAATAGGTGCAAGCAGGCTGGAATTTGACAGGCAAAATGGCCGTTTTTTCACTTTGAACCGTATTCGACAGCTTAAAAAATTAGTAGAACGTGTGCATTGACATGTTATTTTTTTCTAAAACCGTATAGATGACACTTCAAATTATAAATAAACCGTAAAAAAATATAATAAGTAATATATATATTAGTTTAGAATGTTTATTATAAAAATACAAATTTGTTTAGAATATTTTGAAATGGAAGGATTTAGAATATGGAAGGATGTAGTTGTTTCTAATTTTATAATATTTTAATATGATTTTTTAGAATAGTTCTATTTTTTCATATGAATTTAGAAACTTGTCATAAAATGATAGAATATAATTGATAAAATATTTTAATATGAATTTTTACAATATATTCTATTTTTTTATATATGAATTTAGAAACTTAGTCAATTTAATTTTTTAAATATATTTAATAAGATTGTTATAGAAAATTGTCATAATATATATAATTTTAAAATTTAAATGTTTATTATTACTTAGTAATTATTAATTGATTATCATTTAATATTAATATATAATATATATTAGTGTATTAATTTAGAAACTTATTTAGTAAATTTAAGATTTTTTCATATAATAATAGGTGTAAGTCTTTGTGAATAGGTAAATAATAGATAATAATAGAATAATGAGAAAATATGAGTAGAGTTTGTAAGAAAAGTATAACAAAATCTTATAAAAACAGAATTTTTTTTAGATACTATGCAAGGAATGATTGAACTTTTTGTAGTAAAGATATTTCAGGCATATTGTTTTTAGCTATTGTTAAGTTGTTTCATAGCGATAGTTGAGTGGTTTAAGATGTGAGATAACTTTTCTAGTCGCAAGCTTTCACACAAAGAAAGCCACTTAATTATTTATTTTAATTAATTTGTTAAACAAATGAGGATGTCTAGCTTAAAATAGATGTAAAAATTAGTATATATGTTTTAGATAAATTTATGTTAGAGATATCATTTTGGAGGTTTCTATTTTAAGTACAAGTGAAAAACAAGTAAATTTTATTTGTATTTTATTACTTAAAAAAAATATAGTTTATTTACTTTATATTTTACTTAAGAACTATTTTTATTGAATGGTTGTCAAATTTAAGGTAAAAGATAGCAATTGTATGTACATAGCCACAACATAAGGTTATTTGTTGTAATTATAAAGACATCATAAAATAAAAATAAAGAGAAAGAAAAAGTAATTAAAAATAAAAACCACAACAAATCATTAATATAAATTTGATGAATAAGTTTCTTATATTACTCTAAGAAAAAGATTAATATTACTCCATAAACTAGGTGGGTGGAAAAAGTCACACACCAAAGTCCAAACTAGACAAGGCCTCAACAAATGAACCAATGAGACAATACATTGGCGGTGCAATTGTGGAATGTTAGCGTTAATTAGTATTACATTGCAGTTGGTTGGTAACTGTCTAACTATCAACTATATAACTACCATGCATTGTATAAAATGTTCTCTGATGTACTGAATAAAACATCAAGTGTTTATCATTTTTCCATCATATGGTATCAAAGCAATCGTAATATTGGCAATGGAGTAATTTAATTGTTGGGTGCATAATCATGGTGATAGTCTTTGTCATCAATGGATTGAGCAATCGTGAGAAGATATCAATGTAATATAGACATTTGGCAATGCTATAAGCATTCTTGAAGCCATGCTCAACAGTTTGGAAGAAGAAAGTGAATGCTTGAAGTCGTGCCCAATGAAAATGATAAACATGGGAATCGTTTCATTGATCCAATTGATTTTGATCTTGTACATGTGACATAATGAGCCCCATTGTTGGAAGAAAATTATTGAGTGGATGAGTAAGGGCTTGAAGTTTTTACTTTGCCGCTAGAAGGTGCAAATTTAGGGTTTGGTCTTACACTCATGTTAACACTTTGTGGCCCAAACTAAGAACCAAATGGCTAAGATTGGCAGGATGAAACCAAATTTGGATCCCTAAGTACTTGTAATAGCATAAGAAGGCTCTAAGTGAGAACTATAAATCTTCTACAACAACCTCAAATTCTTCGTCTTGTTAGGTTTTCCACTAGAAATGATCACCTTCATTAAGAGATTTTGAGAAAATATCTACTTGTGATCTTGTAGATGGTAGTAATATAATATCCACTAAGTTAGTAGGCCACAAGAAAAATGCAAAAAGATACGTAGATTGTATAGGAGGCATTAATTAGTAGATAGGCTATTTGTTTGGGCTAATAGCTCAAAAAAGTGACACCGACCAAGGAAAGCCTTTTCTTGTCGCATTTTTTGACAGCGCACATCTCAAAGATGGGTGCCGACGTGTCCTCAAAATTTGTTTTTTTAAACAAAAAGTTAATAGTCAATATGCATGGCGATGTGTCCTCGAAATTTATTTTTTGCAAAGGAACAGTTGTTTGTTTTTTCAAGCGAACAATTGTCAAACGAACTTACATCATCGTACACACATTTGTTGGAAGTACTAAGAACTTGGTGGACGAATGTGGCACATTTATTTACAGTGTTTATTGAAAGTACTAAGAACTTGGTAGCCGAATGTGACTCATTTATTTGTAGTGTTTATTGAAAGTATTGTTTCGGAATATATTTGAAGTGTTTATTGAAAGAATTGTTTTTTGATTAAGGCTTGTTTGTAGTGTTTTCTAATTAAGTGGTTGCTTTTATTTCACCGTTGAGGCTTTCTTCCTAGCTTGCATTTGTTGATCCAGGTACATTTTACATTGTTTTACCCTTGGTCGTTGTTGTATTTTATCGAATTATGGCTATTAATTGTAAGAGATGTAAATAGTTTTTATGAGGTATAAGGATTTGGTTTTTCACTAGTATTCCTTCACAGTGTACTATTTTAACCTTGAAATTTGTTTTTGTGAGCGAAAGAATGTGGTAGGCAAATATGGCATTTTTTTGTAGTTTTTATTAAGGTATAAGGATTTTGAATTATGGCTATTTGTAAGAGATGTTTTCATCAATGGTGGGTACAGTTTTTCGAGAAATAAGAATAAAAATTAAAACGAAATGGTTTTTATGAGATATAAGGATTTTACAACTATTTTGCCTTGGAATTTGTTTTTGCGAGCAAACAGTTGTCACATGCATTGTTTTCACATTTATTTGAAGTTTTTATTGAAAGTATTGTTTTCTAATTAAGGTTTGTTCACAATGTTTTTTGACTAACTAATTACATTAAATGTCTACAAAGGCTTGCTTGCTAGCTTCCATTTGTTCATAAATGGTATTTATTTCATTGTTTTGCCCTTGATCATTGTTGCATTTTCACAAATTATGGCAATTTGTAAGAGGCATTCTCAGCTATGGTGGGTTAAGGTTTTTGAGAAATAAGGGAGAAAAATAAAATTACATAGTTATTATGGACATTTATTGGAAATACTAAGCACTTGGTTGGTGAATGTGTCACTTTTATTTGTAGTTTTTTATTAAAACGGAACAGTTTTATGAGTTATAAGGATTCTGAAGTATGGCTATATGTAAGAGAATTTTTTGTCAATGGTGGGTTAGGGTTTTTAGAGAAATAAGAATAAAAATTAAAATGGTTTTTCTTTTATGAGTGATGCACATGAAAGGGGACAAGCAAACAAGAGCCCAAAGAGTTAGTGTTGTTAGTCTCAACCAAAAACCAAATAAGCACAACAATCTCTAAAAACCTTCAAATGCATATCAAAGGAGATGAAAAGCAAACAAAAGAAGCATAAACAAGTGAAAGAAGAGTAAGAAGACTCCCTAAGATGCTCCCATTGTGCTCTTGATAACTCACCCTTGTTCTTCTCCTCTCCAAGATCCAAATACTTGCTTGAGTGTAGCTCTCAATTTTTTGCATGTAGCCATGGATGCCAAATGAAGGATTGAATGGTTGAAAATGAACTCATATTGTTATGCAAATGTACAAATGGAATTGCTATGAGAAAGCTCAATGTGAGTATCTATGCCAGCATAATAACAATGCTTAAAAATGCCCCCCCTTTGCTTAAGGACGAGGGTTCTTTTTATAGGCAAAATGGTTGATTGAAGGGTCAAGATTGATTTGGCTTAAGGAGGGCTAGGATTGCATGATAGAGGCATGATCCTCAATCCATGTTTGCAACTTCCACCAATGCAATGGTGACAAGTGGAATCATGAGAGGGCTTAAGAGGAGAGGGAAGAGGCATTAAATGATTGAGAGGACATGAAGGTAACCTCATGTGGTTAAGTTATTGGATAAAACTATTATCCAATGGGTAAAATCTTTTGCAAGGTTTACCCATGGTTAGGCCTTGGTCAAAGGGACAAGACCCATGTGGGTTATTGTGTTGAAGAAGGAAAGCTTTTAAGACTTTGTAAGAGTCTTAAATGGGTGAGATGATGGGTTGAGAATTAATTTGGGATTAGGATTGTGCAAGTGATTAGAAGGAGGATTGGGTTAATTTAGAAGGGATAAGAAGAATCTAGAAGAAGGGTTAGTGAGTAAGTGGGCTTTGTAGGAGAATGCAAGTGGGTGAGGGTAAATAGGATTTTAATTAAAATAAAAATCATTTATTTTAATTAAATGTGCAACTTACATTGGATGAGTATTTTAAATAAATATTTATTTATTTAAGTAGGGATTCTAATTGGGGATTTTTTAAATAAATGTTTAATTTATTTAAATGGGAGAAAAGGGGGTAATTAAATAAATTGATAGATTTATTTAATAGTTGGACTTTAGTTAGTAATTTTAATTTAAATCAATTTATGAAATTTATTTAAATAAAATAGTAGAATAAGGTTGAAATGAATCAATTAAATGTAAATTTAATTAATAGAAGAACATTCGTGTTTTAAATAAATATTAAATATTTATTTAATTTAGTGGACAAAATTATGTGTCTATAATGAGGTATAAGGAATTTGCAAATGATCATGTGGTTTTTAACAAGTATTCATTCGTACTGTGTTGTTTTAGCCTTGAAATTTGTTTTTGCAAGTGAACAATTGTCAAATGGATTTATTTCATCACAAGGACATTTATTGGAAGCACTAAGAACTTGGTGGCTAAATGTGGCACATTTATTTGCAGTGTTTATTGAAAGTATTTTTTTCACATTTATTTGGACTTTTTTTTTTTGATGGATAATAGGCCATGGCTGAATAATTGTATTAATAAAATGAAAATACATGAAAGTTTACAACCCGATTCAATGTGGGCACCGATATGAAAGAATCGGGCGAAGAAAACCTCTGGTCTTGCCCAAGGAAATATAATTCCTGAAAATAATCAAGTAATACAATAAATGGCCAGATGCCATTTCTGAAAATTACAATTGATAATTCTTGTCAAGTACACCATATTCGTTCCATTGTTGATGGATGCATAATTTGACTGCAATGAAGTCATATTCTTCTCATATTGAGATGGTGTTGTTCTGAGTAAGACATGACGAAGACCTCCACCTGAATCCTGCAAAGTCAAATTGCCAAAACAGAAACCACATTCTTCCTACACACTGTTAGGCTAGTTTCAATTAAGAATTACGAGCAACTGTAACCCAAAATTGATAAATTCCCTTGTTTTGTCTTAATACCAACATGAACATACCCGAAGATCTCAAAACAAGATAGATCAATATACTCTCAAACCTGGCTGACAAAAACTTATCGATGCATTGAAGAGAAATCAAGGTAAGTGAGACCCAAAGAAAGATTTAATTGCCAAATCTATGTATCCATAGCATAACCCAGTCTAGGGTCGTGACAATCGTAGACAAATTTAGGGGACCTAGCCAAGGAAAATTAATAAAGGAAGTGAAAATCCTAGCCTACATCTACCTACAAGGATGAGAGGATAAAGACAACTATATATACAAAACAAAAGATATATATATATATATACACACACACACACATAGACATGTATACATACATACATACATACATACATATATAGATATATATGTATGTATATGTATATATATGTATATATGTATATATGTATGTATGTATATGTATGTATGTATATGTATGTATGTATATATGTATATATGTATATGTATCTATGTATATGTATGTATACATACATATACATACATATACATAGATACATATACATACATACATATATACATATACATATATACATATATACATATATATACATATACATACATATACATATATACATACATATATATATATATACATATACATACATATATATATATATATATATACATATACATACATATATATATATATACATATATATAGATATATATGTATATATACATATATGTATACATATATATAGATATATATGTATATATACATATATGTATACATATATATAGATATATATGTATATATACATATATGTATACATATATATATATACATATATGTATATGTATATATACATATATATATATACATATGTATGTATGTATATATATATATATATATATATGTAGATATATATATATACACATACAGAAAAGAAAAAGAACTCTGATTAAGAGCAAAGACATGCATGCAGGGGATCACGCCAGAGCAAGCGTCGAGAGGGTGAATAAACCACATTTTGAATATAGCTGCATGAATCTATATATCAACCATATATGTATATGCAAAACTCTAAGAATGTACCTAAATCAGAGAAGACAATTAATTAAATTTGAGGCGAAAGAAACACAAAGTTGGACAATAAACAAACTAACAACACAGCTAAGCTAAATATAATAGTAACATAAACATACATATGTCTATATTACTTTCAACTGAACTTAAAGCAAAAGTAGTCATTAGGTATCAAAGGTGTCCTGTCGGAGCCAAGAGAAATGATATAGTTAAGAGTAAACCAAAAGAAAAGAAAAAAACTGCCCTGCAGAAAGAGAGTAAGTCCTAGGACTCAGGAGAGACCCGACTCCTTTTCAACTGAGTCTTGCTTGCCAATGGCCTTGAACTAATAGAGGATCCTCCTAGTCCGGAGGCAGGGTCAGAGGGGATCTCTACATCATCAGGGACTACTTCAATGTCTTCTGCCTTGAGATAGTTAGCAAGCCATCTATTACAAGGCGGTTTTTTAACATGCAGAAGCCACATGAGGAAGAAGAAATTTTACTGCCTTATCAGATTGTAGGCCGCAAAGGTAGCCTCATCTTCTATTTCCAAGATTGGAAATCTTGGCACCATTTTGTTCTTCCATATGAACCTATCATAGTTTCGAGGCTTAGGGACAGTTAAATCCTCATCCACATTGATGACAACCCTATCCAATTTGCCAACAATTCCTTCTTGAAGACACTGTGACATAATTTCATAACCGCCTCCCTATCCTTCTCAAAGTGCATGGCCACTGCAAGAAACATTGCAGCTATATCAAAGTTGGCCCTAGTTCGGTCCTCATTCTTGATATACCCTTCCCCTAATATTTTCTTAACCGCCCGAACAACCAAGACATTAGGGAAGACAAGAATATCTTTCAATCTATCTTCTTTGATGTCCCCTGTAAATGCCATTTGTCTCTTAAGCCCAACTAGCCTCAGGGGTGTGTCCATAATGAGCCCAACTCACTCAGATCATCGGACAACCCATATTACACTAGAAGGACCAACTACTCTACAAAAGAAGATATAAGAAGCCACTACTTTAATAATCGTGCTTACAAAAGCGTCGTAAAAGACAACTCTATTATCTTGAAAAAGGACCTATTTAATTGCTTAAGAGTGTCAGAGAGGGAGGAATGAAGGGTCATGATGCAAAGAAAATGATGAAGGATGATCTCCGATATCAAGGTAATTAATATCGATGGGATTAATTGAACTCTCTGCGTACTGATCATAGCTAGTGCACAAGACAAGGAAGGTCAAATCAATGCCTCTATAGATGTCGCCATAATAGAGGTTTTAAATCAAATAGATGAGAAGGTTGTGTAAGAATACATCTAAATATATATATATATATATATACCAAAGAGAATAGATAAATATATATCTAAATTTATGATTCTAAATGAAATATATATGTATATGGATATATATGAATGCACACACACACAAACACATATATATATGTATATATATGTATAGATACATACATACACACACACACACATATATATATATATATACATATATATACATATATACATGTATATATGTATTTATATGCTCATATATACATATCTATATATATTAAACTAAATTGAACTTAAATTAAAAAATTAATACTATTGATTATTCATATACTATGTCAATTGAGGATAGCATATGAAAATATGATCTGGATATCCTAAGAGTCTGTGTTTATCATAGATGAGAATATATATATATATATATATATATATACACACACACACACACATGCAAATATATGCATATAGATATATGCGCGCACACACACACACACACACACACACACACACACACACACACACACACACATATATATCAGATATATATTTGCATATGCAGTTATATATATGCATATGCAGATATATGCATCTATATATATATATATATATATATATATATATATATATATATATATATATATATATATATATATATATATATATATATATATATATATGCAGATATAAGTATGTGTATGCATGAAGTTGAAGATATGAAAATATAAGAGTAGGGGATGAGTGCAAATTAGTAGTGAGACCTGGGTGTTATTGCAAGATGTTTGCATTTTTGATGATTATGTTGTGATTGTCATTGATGGACACACACTTGCTATGAGATCACTTTTTGTATGTATGAGTTAAAGCTCAACCGGTATTTGTTCCAACCGGTATGATGTATTATAGTCTTTAGACTATCGGTGTTTTGCAGAAAGTGTTTACCGATCTGAAGCGGTATGAAGGAACGAAGCAGCACAACTCATATTTTCCAGTCTTCATTTTGTCAAACCGGCAAACGGTATTTTGCTTAAACCGGTATTTTGTATGAATCGGTAATACTCTGTGATGAGTTACCAATCGGCATTTTGTGATGAGTTACCATCCACCGATTGTTTGGCGGTGTCGACACTTTAATGGTGCTTTTTGTGTCGTGTTACAGAATGTGTCTAGATGCATTGAACCTAGGAAATTGTATTGTAATCCTATTGGACTGACATGAAATCAGATTCCTTCATTAGGACATCATGTCTAGGGTTTTAGGTTGTTGCTAGGGTTTAAGGTGGTTGAAGAGTTTTTGTAAGTGAGAACACAGAAGAGAAGTTCAAGTCTGTGAGAGAAAGTAGAGTGTAAATGTGTTGAAGACTGAAGTAATGCTGGAATGCATTAGGAACGAGCTATCAAGGATCTAACCAAGCAATCTGTGCTATTTGCTAGATCACTCACTTGTTGATTACTCACATCTTTGACAAGTCTGAAGCCCTTAATCAGGTAGGCCCAAAAAGCCTTTTGTAAATCCTCTAACAAGGTGGTTCACATCTGTGGATCTAAAATCCTCTAGCAAGGTAGTCTTTAATCGGACTTATCTCCTAACAGAGATTGAGATTCCTAACAAGATCTGTTCTGGTAAAGAACATTGTATGACCTTAACTGATCTGACCTTAACCGGTCTGGTTCCTATTCTACAGATGGTTACTTGTGAGTTTCATCTCACCGTGGTTTTTCCCATTTGGGTTTCCACATCAAAATCTCTTGTGTTATGGTGTTTGTGCTTATGTGGGTAAATGCATTATTTGCTATTTGGTTTGCATGTGTGCTAACCTGTTTGTCTGCTAAACTATTTTACCGGTTTACTGTTAGTCTAGTAAAGTGTTTAAGTACATTGATTTTTGGCATACTAATTCACCCCCCCCTCTTAGTATTCATCAATTGGTATCAGAGCCAACCTTTCTATAAGTTTAACCACTTGGAAAGAGATATGGGGGAATACACTATGAGGGAACTTACTCATCGACTCACTCAGTCTGAGAAAGCCTATGATGATCTTATGGTCAAATATAAGGCCTCTTAGGCAAAAAGGAGAGAACATGCTGAAAAACTGACAGAGCTATCTGAAAATAGTTCTTTTGATGAAGCGGACATGGAAACTCTGATTCAAGAAGTAGAAAAGCTGAATGAATCCAATTCCAACCTGAGAAAAGAGTTGGAAGGACTGACTATTTGAATGTGCCAAGAGCTTGAGAACCGAAGGAAAGCTGAAGACCTGGTAAAAGACAAAGATCATGAAATCTCCAAGCTGAAGCAAGAAATCAGTGCCCTAACCGCTCAACTCCATGCGAGCAAAGTGGAAAAGGAAGATATGCAAGGAGAACTAAACATAGCCATCTCTAAAAATGCAAACTTGATGGAAACAAATGCTACTATTTCCAAAGAACTCTCCAAGTCAAAGGAAATACTTGCTAAGTTCAACAAGAGTACTGTTAAGCTAGAGCAAAAGCTTGAATCGGCCAAACTTATCAAGAATACTGATGGACTTGGTTACTCTAGTCATGAGCAAGGTGAGACCTCTGGTGCAAGTGCTGAAGCATCAAAGAAGCAACAGGCATTCAAAGGTAAAGGTAAGCAAAAGTTTAAACCTATTTGCTTTAACTATCTTAAAGAAGGACATACTGCCAATGTATGTAGGAGCAAAGCCTACAATAATTTTCCTTATTTTATGAACAATGTACCTAGATCCAATAAGTTCAATGGTAATTATTATGCATGCAACAAGTTTGGGCATAGAGCATCTGAATGCAGGTCTGTTATGAACAACACTAAAAGATATCCTTAGAGGACTCAAGGAGTTGGTTCGGAACCTTTTGTGAACCGGAATCCGAACTGGTTTAATACCTTTAATCATCAGTCAGGAAGTGGTGGCTATCAAGCGGCAATTGGATGGAGAGCAAGTTGTTTGATCTGTCATTGTCATGGTCACACTACTGCAACATGCAGAAGGAAGAATGGTAACATGAATAATGGACCTTGGAGAGCACCTAGAATGGTCTGCTATCATTGCAACAAACTGGGTCACATTGTCAGTTTCTACAGAACAAGAAAGAACATATCAGATGACATACCGGTCACTCCGAAAGGAAAGATTGATATTGACACTGTTCAAGCGAATATGAACAAAACCTAGAAAAAGAAACCAGGAGTGTTGCAAGAAGAACTGGTTTCTGCACCCATTGTGGAAATCATGTAACCGACAAACTAAGCATCAAAAAAGCTTAGGGGGAGCAAACGGCGAAACACTTCGAACCCCCGATTTACACCGGTAAAAGACCTTAATCGGTATGAGATACTTGTCAGTCAGCAGAAGACCGGAAATGGTAAAAGGCAAATTAGGGTTTACGCCCTAATATTGGAGCATTTATTATGGTAGGTGGAGAACCTGTTTAAAAGGTATTTTCAAATCATTTCTCACTTATCATTTTTTGAGTGAAGAAGTTTTTCAAGTGCAGAGCGAAGGAAAGTGATTTACACTGCGAATCAAACAATTTATCAAATTCCCAAAGAAGAATCTGAAGCAAACAACCATTGAAGGAGTGTAGAACGAAAAGCGGTATTTCAGTAACCGAAGGAGTGTGGAGAGAAGTTCAAATTGCGAAGCCCTAAATTTCAATTTGCGAAGGTATTTCTCATAATTCTTCGTTTATCATGGCTTCCGCATCTCATGATAGTTCTAGTGCAACTGTTGATTCTATGGACTTCATTAAGCATAAGTCGAAATACAATGCCCTGTCTCAAGTACCGGCTGGTGTTATAGTAGAAGAAGGGATTTCTGA
This sequence comes from Cryptomeria japonica, assembly GCF_030272615.1. Lineage (NCBI taxonomy): Eukaryota > Viridiplantae > Streptophyta > Pinopsida > Cupressales > Cupressaceae > Cryptomeria > Cryptomeria japonica. The sequence goes on from NC_081414.1 coordinate 312,135,568, forward strand.
TTACATAGACTGCAAAATCGAAGACCTAGGGTCTCTTGTAATCCATTCCTAGCTGAGCTTATTATGTGGAAAGGATAAGAAGATTAAACCGAAATTCAGCATTCTGGAAAAGAAGAAACTTCAAAATGCAGTTTACTTTCTTGAAGAATTTTCAAATGATCACATTCGCATTATTCTAAGCAGGGTACACGGTGACAAGATGTACTTAGAGTGGATGCATGATATCACACCTGAAGCGATTCATGCTATCACTAGTTTCTGCAATACAGGGGAAGTGCCAGCCCTAAGGAAGGTCAGCAAGACTGAAATGTCCAAGCTCACCGGTTCTGTGAGCAACTCACATGGTATGACCGTCAACTCAATCAAGGATGATCTGGTCAAGTATGCCTGCATGATGATAGCTTACCAGACGTTCTCTGCCATCATAATTAATTATGTCTCTGCTGTAGTGGTAAATGCCGCTTACAGGATGATCAAAGAAGATGCATCATTTGATCTGTGCACCTATATGCAAAGACAACTTATGTTGAATCTTAAGTCGATCAAACAGGACAATGCACTGAGATTCAAGTTCGGACAACTACCGATTGGGTTGTTCTTTTACTTCCAAGGCTACTTTCCAGGAGTAGGTGATATTCAATGGTCTGCCGACCAACTGGTAACAAAACAAATCAAGGAAAGCCTACAAGCGGTTGGAACCCGCTATCTGAAAGTGGTGAACAAATACTTTGATGAGTTCAGACGCAAGATGAGCCAAAGGATAAGAATATCTGGTGATTTAGTCAAAAAGTATGAGGAAGACATCTGCTTCACCATCAAAGTGGATGAATGCATAATGGAGGTTGTTGAGCCCAGACAGGAAGAAGTAGAGCCTATGGGCTATGAGGTAATGAATGATATGTTAGACGGGTATGCTTCCACCCTAATTGCCTCACCCCTTGATCCTAAGGCAAAGATAACCGACACCTATTTAGAAAGGGTTACACCGGTTGCAGAACCCTTAGAAAAGAAAGGAAAGGCAGTGCCTTCAGCATTGGCACCGGTTACTCCAGCCAGTCCCAAAGTGACCAAGTGGTCACCAGTTAAGAAGAAACCGAAAGCGGCACCTGCAAAAGTCTTCGAGAGGAAGCGGAAAACAAAAAGCAATACACCTGAATCAGAAGAAACTATGTCAGAAGAACCACCTAAGAAGAAGACTAGGCAAACAAAGAACAAGACTAGGCAAACATAGAAAAAGACAAAGAATGAACCGACATCATCTGCACCGGTAAATATTGACATTTCTTCTTACAAACCTTTGACACATTGTCAAAGAACTATAAAGAATATTAGGAGAAAAGTGCTAAATGATTTAATTGATTGTTTTGATGACTTCAATGATGAAGAAAAAGAAGAAGTTGAACAGGAAATCATTAAGTATGTGTGTGTTAATGACCGGTCGCCTTCAGAAATTAGATCTGAGACACCGAATTCTTTGTATAATTCTTTAGACAATAAATGGCGCATTGCCATAGAAAAGGAACAAGAAATAAGGGAGGAAATATTTGCTCAACATTTTCTTGATGTATCAAATTCAGAACTTTTCAAAGTTTTGAATAAATACAAAGGCCTCTTCTTCATGAGAAGAAGAAGACTCCTGTTACTGGAAGGAAAGGGTAAAGAAGTGATCAAGGATACACATACTCATGCTCAAGAAGCTCTTAAGATGCATCAAGTGGCTAAAGCCAACATAAAAGCTGAGCAAGAACCGAAAACTGGCAAACTGGATGAGGTGTATAACAGTGAAGAAGAACCGGTCACTGAACAAATGGACCCCATTGATGTTGACGCCTTAGATGGTGAAAATGTTGCTCAGGATACACCATCAAAAGGAATAGGATAGGAAAAGAAGGCTAAAGAAGAAAAGAAGCAACATGAAGAGGAAAAGAGGAAGAGGGAAGAGGAGAAGAAGAAGGATGAAGAAGAGAAGAAGCGAAAAGATGAAGAGAAGAGACAAGAAGAAGAGAAAAGAAAGAAAGAAGAAGAGGAGCAGAGAAAGGCTCAAGAAGAGCAAAAATCCAAGGACAAGGAAGCAGCTGAAAAGAGCACACAGATGGAGACTCCAATGGTGACCGGTAGTAAGGCTAAACCGACTGCAATTACTAGTCCTATTGACCTCTAGTCTACTAATGAATCGGAGTTGTTGCAGAGCATTAAGCTCGCTCAAGAGCGATTGGATGCTCTAAGGAGGAAAAAGGAGGAAGATGTTATCCAAGCTGCGGTGGACACTCTTACTGGTTTGATACCTGGTACGAACCTTCCTAGTACCGATTCCTCACTTGCACAACTGAAGCTTCTATGTGTAGTTGTCGATGATTAGGTGCAAAGCTTGGAAGAGGTCGCAAAAGCAAACGCCAAGAAGGCACATCAAAAGGCTCTAGACACTACCCTGGTGAAAAAGCTAACAGAGCTCTGGTTTGATCTCCAGAAGGCACAAAAGGATATTAGAGGTGCAATGAATGAGGGAAATCTACTACTCAACAAGATTTGCCAACCTCAGTTATTTTGTGATGATGTGCTCACTCAGAAGGACAAACTGCAATCTGATATGCAGTCATTTATTAGCACCTTCAAGATGCCCTATGACTCCTTCTCCACCTATGGATAAACTGTTCACCAGCTTCAATTGCAGTCTGCAAGACTAGAGGCAGAGATAAGCAACCAGACACATAATTTGTAGGAACTTTAACTGGTCCTACTACCAAGACTGCAAATTCTCCAGAAGTGTTATCTAAATCTTGATGCCCTAACGGTCACTCAAGAGATGAGCACGATAGATGCCATAGAAGAATAGGTATCCCAGATGCAGACAGAGAAAGAAGTGGCTACCTCCCTACTTGACTCATGGTCCCTATCCATGAAGAAATTTTTGCAGGACTTTAAATCTGTGTTTGACAAGTTTTACTCTTTACTGTCATAAACACTTATTATTTTAATGAAACAGGGGTTAGTCTGCAATGTTCTTTTTGTCATTGTTGGCAAAGGGGGAGAAGTATAAATTTTGAATGTTTTGATGTATACTTTCATGTTATTTCTATTAAGAAGTAGTATACATTGTATTTTCTACAAAAGGGATAGTGTATATGCTTAGGGGGAGTAATTTTGATTTATGGCATATTTTTGTTGTAAAACACTTAGATGTCAAAATTTTCCTAAGTGTTGCCATCAATGCCAAAGGGGGAGATTGTTGGCTTTTTTTATGATTATGTTGTGATTGTCATTGATGGACACACACTTGCTATGAGATCACTTTTTGTATGTATGAGTTAAAGCTCAACCGGTATTTGTTCCAATCGGTATGATGTATTATAGTCTTTAGACTATCGGTGTTTTGCAGAAAGTGTTTACCGATCTGAAGCGATATGAAGACCCCAAGCAGTATGAAGGAACGAAGTGACACAACTCATATTTCCCAGTCTTCATTTTGTCAAACCGGCAACCGGTATTTCGCTTAAACCGGTATTTTATATAAACCGGTAATACTTTGTGATGAATTACCAACCAACATTTTGTGATGAGTTACCATCCACTAATTGTTTGGCGGTGTCGACACTTTAACGGTGTTTTTTGTGTCATGTTACAAAATGTGTCTAGATGCATTGAACCTAGGAAATTGTATTGTAATCCTATTGGACCGACATGAAACCAGATTCCTTCATAAGGACATCATGTCTAGGGTTTTAGGTTGCTGCTAGGGTTTAAGGTGGTTGAAGAGTTTTTGTAAGTGAGAACACAGAAGAGAAGTTCAAGTCTGTTAGAGAAAGTAGAGTGTAAATGTGTTGAAGACTAAAGTAATGCTGGAATGCATTAGGAATGAACTATCAAGGATCTAACCAAGCAATCTGTGCTATTTGCTAGATCACTCACTTGTTGATTACTCACATCTTTGACAAGCCTGAAGCCCTTAACTAGGTAGGCCCAAAAAGCCTTTTGTAAATCCTCTAACAAGGTGGTTCACATCTGTGGATCTAAAATCCTCTAGCAAGGTAGTCTTTAATCGGACTTATCTCCTAACAGAGATTGAGATTCCTAACAGGATCTGTTCTGGTAAAGAACATTGTATGACCTTAACTGGTATGGTTCCTATTCTGCAGCTAGTTACTTGTGAGTTTCATCTCACCATGGTTTTTCCCATTTGGGTTTCCACGTTAAAATCTCTTGTGTTATGGTGTTTGTGCTTCTGTGGGTAAATGCATTATTTGCTATTTGGTTTGCTTGTGTGCTAACCGGTTTGTCTTCTAAATTGTTTTACCAGTTTAGTGTTAGTCTAGTAAAGTGTTTAAGTACATTGATTTTTGGCATACTAATTCACCCCCCCTCTTAGTATTCATCACAAGATGCCTATGACTACCCGTGAATTGACTATTTTGAGTGCACGAGGATGAATGACATGATTTATTTGTTCCTAAAATCGCGGTCGAACCCTAGTTGGTCTCCCCTCTTCTAACTCCGAGGAGAGAGAAGGGAGGTTCGCTAGGATTCGATGGGTTTTCACTTAGGAGGAAGACTTTACATTCAAAAGAGGGGTTGAAACTCATAAGATTCAATCCCACACAATGTAAGATTGGATGCTAAATGAATTTCAAGGGTTTGGAAAGCAAAGCTACCCTCTTTTGTAAAGAATGTTGATTAAGGAAATTAAGCTAAGGATGCATAGAAAGTCATAAAGATTCGCTTATAAACTGAGTTTAGGTTATAGGATGAAGCTGCGGACCTGGAATTAGCAGTAAAATGTCGATACGGCGCTGTCCTGCAAATTTGAGAAAAAGTTGTTGGGACGATGGCGCCCGGCACCACGGTCCTCTGAAAAATCCGCGAAACGAAGGGGGATCTGTTCGTCTCTGCACAAGGATTCCAAATCTTCAATCTCAGCCGCGTACCTGCAACCTACACACAGAAAAGCGAAGATGATTGGGGGGTTAGGGATTAGGGGTTTGCCTTTAGGTCAAACCCCGGTTTTGGAATTAACCAAGAAATGAGCAAGTGCTGTAAATGTAAATGACTGTAATGTAAAACAAGTACTAATACCTTGTTCTAAAGATGTTTGTATCCTTATGTGCAAAGGTTTAGATGTTGTATGTTGTAGTATGTAGCATGTAATAAGTGATCTCCTCTTCAATGGTTGAATCCTTGTCTTGAATGCAACACTTAGCCTTGAATGGAGACTTGGAATGATCAATTGCTTGAATGCTTGAATGCTTGAGTATAGTTTCCACGCTTTTCACATATGTCCTTCTCATGCCAAATGAGAGAGAAAAATGTAGTTTATATACTTGTCAATTAGGGCTGATAGACTGATTTTCCCGACCTTAGGCCGACCAGGGAAGTATATTTCCAAATTGCAATCAAAAAGACCCGATATCACTTAGGAAACCGGGCCCAAAATAGGACCCAGGGACCAGGGCGCTGGGCGCCCTGGTCCTGAGGGACCAGGGCGCTGGGCGCTCTGGTCCCACCTCCGGGACAGCGGGGTGCAAGGAGGTTTAGACCAATGGTGCTTGAAAAATGCAGTTTTCAGTGTCGTGAGCAAGTTTTGGGGTCTCCATTCAGGTTGCGTGTTGCGTCGCCATCGTGAAGACCGAAATGCAGTCGAAATTGCAAGTGTCGCAATTTTAGGACGCTACAGTTAAAATCTCTTGTGTTATGGTGTTTGTGCTTCTGTGGGTAAATGCATTATTTGCTATTTGGTTTGCTTGTGTGCTAACCGGTTTGTCTTCTAAATTGTTTTACCAGTTTAGTGTTAGTCTAGTAAAGTGTTTAAGTACATTGATTTTTGGCATACTAATTCACCCCCCCTCTTAGTATTCATCACAAGATGCCTATGACTACCCGTGAATTGACTATTTTGAGTGAACGAGGATGAATGACATGATTTATTTGTTCCATCTACCCCTATATTGGCTAGATTATCTGTCATCGAGTTAGCTTCTCTATACATATGGTTTATTGTGTAATCTAAGAAGCTATCTAGTAATGATAGAGCTCTGTCCAAAAGGCTTCTAAGTTCCCAATTTGGCATTGTTCTGGTTTGATTGCATTAATTATAATGGTTGAGTCACCTTCAATTTCTAATTTAGATATTTTCAATTGCCTACACAGATTTAATCCTTCTATTAGGGCAAACATTTATGCCATGTTGTTAGTGCATTGTCCTAAATGTATGGATTTTGAGCCAATACAACTACCATATTCTGAATGTATTATATAACCTGCACCTGCCAACCCTGGGTTTCCTCTGGATGCTCCATCGAAATTGAGTTTATACCACCCATTCCCCAGGGGTAACCATTTGCATGCTCTCCTCACCACACTTTTATCTATGCATTCCTTCCCCACAAAGGGGAGAATCTTGATCCCCTTCCATTGCTTTTTGATAAAGTTGTCCCAGTCTGTAAATATCTTGTCATGTTGTGGGATAGACAAGTTCTTGTTGTTGGTTATTTTCGTGATGGAGGCTTATATCTTTGCTATAAGTTTCTCCACCTGCATTTTTGTATCTTAAATATTCTTCTATTCCTCTCCTTCCAAATTTCTCAGATGACTATAGTTGGATTGCAGATCCATAAGTTGTGGAACACATTATTTCTTTTGATGATCATCCATCCTTTGAACCACTCCATCAGGGAGGGGATAAGAGCACTTGACCATCCTAGCTGGGCCATCAACTAGTACCAACATTTTTGTGAGTAATTGCAGGTTGTAAAGATATGGTCATATGTTTCCTCATTTTCCTTACATAGGAGGCAGATTGAAGGCCCTTCATAACCTTCAAGTTTAAATTGTTCTGTAGTGAGAACCCTTCCTTGGATTGCAGCCCAGGCAAAGAGACTAGCTTTTGGGAGATGAAATTTGTCCCAGCATAGTATAGTCGGGATGTAATCCTTGCAGACCTTTTCCTCATCATATATAGTTTTGAAGCCATCTCTATAGTTGTACTGCCCATCCTTAGATTTAAACCATATTAGTTCTTCTGATCCATGTCTGAAGATTATCCTTCTACAACTGAGTATTTGATGTAATTCTTGAAATTCGTTATCCATCATGAAAGGATGCATGTCTTTCCATTTCCACCCAATTACTAAGTTTGGTTCCATTGTTATATATTCCCTTACACAATTACCCCGTAGGATTTTCAGTTGTTCCTATATACTAGTAGTGTCCATAAGCTTGTTTATCAGAAGATGTCCCCCCCAGGAGTCTTCCCAGAACAAAGCAAATTTGCCATCACAAATATCCCAAGATAGGAAGTTGGATATGCATGTGCAACATTCCTTTATGAAATTCTAGATTCTTGAACCCTTGGGTATTTCCATATCCCTGAATACTGCTTCCCTATGATTACTCGTAAGATACTTGTTCCTAAGGATTCTGGCCCACTTGGCTTCTGAGGAGGTGTATAATCTCCATACCAGTTTGTCCCCTAAGGCTTTATTTTGCCAAAGAATTTTCCTAATCCCTATACCCCCATCACATCTCTCTTGACATATTTTGTCCCATGCTATCAATTTAAGTTTGTTCTTGTCCTTTATGCCCTGCCAATAGAAATTTTTGATTGTTTGAGTCAATTTATTGTGGGCTCCTTTTGAAAGTGGGATACATGAAAGTAGGTAGATGCGCATCACCACCAAGATTGTCTTAATAAGTGTTAATATTCCTGCCCCAGTCAGCCATAAGCCTTTCCAAGAAGATAACCTTTTCCTAACCTTCTCATTCAAGGGATCCTAGAGTTTATTAGTCCTGATGCCTTTGTCCAAAGGCATCCCTAGATATGTGAATGGTAATTGACCAATTATGTAACCTAAAAATGATGCAATTCTAGATTCCTCCTATGTTGTCATGTTAAAAAAGAATATTTCAGATTTTTCCCATTGGCATTTTCCCCGGATGCTAACCCATAAGAGTGAAATATTCTCTTTATTTCCTTGGATTCATTCAACTCATCTTTCCCCAGAATCATTGTATAATCAGCAAACTATTGGTGAGTGCACGAGTCTACACCTCCTGTGATTTGGATACCCACAAGCCTTCCTGCTCTCTGAGATGTATCAAAGCATCTTCCTAGGGCTTCAGACATAATAATGAATAAAAATCGGGAGAGTGGGTCTCCCCGCCTCAGGCCCCTAGTTGCTCCAAAAGACCATTCCGGCTTCCCATTCAATAGGATTGAAAACCTTGGGTTTGAGATACAAAAATGGATCCAATTTACCCATTGTTTGTTAAAGCAAAAGGCTCTCATGCAACTACAGAGGAAATACCAATCCACTTTGTCATATGCCTTTTTAATATCTAGTTTTATCATCATGTTTGGTTGGCCTTGGGCCTGAATGGAGTGGATAGCTTCCTGTACTATGACTATCCCACCCAAAATTGATCTATTGGGAACAAAACCAGTTTGTTCTTCTGAGATGATGACTGGCAGTAATTTTTTCAACCTATTGGCCATGACCTTTGATAATAATTTATAAATCATGCTGCACAAAGAAATGGGTCTGAACTCTTCCCATTTTGAGGGATTCTCCTTCGAGAGTAAGGCTAGGAAGGTGTTGTTGATTTCTTTCATGAATTTCCTCGCATTTCGGGTTGATTCCAGGGCATTGGTGACCTCATCTCCTAAAATGTGCCAACATTTCTGAAAAAAAACCTACAGGGAAGCCATCCGGCCCAGAGGCCTTGTCCCCTTGGAATTGAGATAGAGCAGTTTTAACTTCTTCATGGGTGATTTTAGAATTCAACATATGATTTTTGTCATTTGTTATTAGTTTAGGTATGTTTTTCAATAAGGCCCTATTGTTAAAGAGGTCCGAGCACTCCCAGTTGTTGAGAATATTTTTAAAATATTGGGTTGCATCCTTCACAATTAGATTATGTTTAGTATTGGTCTAGCCATCGTCGCTGATGATCTGAGTAATTTTGTTTCTTTCCCTTTTTAATTTGACATTGTTGTGGAAAAATTTGGTATTTATGTCTCCATCCTCTAGCCAAGTTTCTTTAGATTTTTGTTTCTAGAATATCTCTTCCTTGGCCAAAATATCCTCATACTCACATAGAAGCTTTTTCTCTGCCTCAGATGTTGTTTGGGTCATCCCATGTTGCATAACATCATTATTCACAAGTTCTAGTTCCTTTTCAATTCCTATCTTCTCCTCGAAGATGTTTTTGAATTTATTTTTGTTCCAATCTAGCAGTTTATGTTTAATGTCTTTCAACTTTGAGACAAGATAGTACAATTTGGATCCAACAAAGACACCTTCATTCCACCATTTCTTGATATTAGGGAGAAACTCCTCATGTTTGAACCACATCAGTTTGAACTTGAATGGGCACCCAGATGTCTTTGCTTCCCCTAATAACTCTAATAGCACTGGGTAGTGGTCAAAGCTTGACCATGGTAATACTATGGCTTTTAACTCGGAGTTAAAGTCAGACAGGTCTCCTTTGAAAAAAAATCTGTCCAGAGTTTCAGCAATGTTATAGAATCATTTTCATCTATTATTCCATGTATGCAAGCCCAACTCAGTCTTGATTTCCAAGAGATTGTTTTCACTTATCCAATTAGCAAAGTCTCTTTGTGGTTGTTTAATGGACCTTATCCCCCCACTTTTGTCTGTTGTGCATAGAATGGTGTTAAAATCACCTCCTATGATGATGTGCTTAGCATCCTGATTTCTTAGGAAGTGCTCTATTTCTTGCCAAACTACCATTTTCTTGTCTGTTGGGATTGGGTCATAGACATTCAGGATGATAAATTCAAGGTTTAGGCTGAGAGATCTTACTTTGCTAGCCAGCCAATTCTGCATTATAGCGCAACATGTGAAAGTGATTGAATTCATTTTCCACATTATTGCCAGCCCACCCGAAGCCCCTATAGAGTCCACCATCTCCACCTACCACTGGGTGAATTTTCTACTGAAATTGGTCATATCAACCTTTCCCAATTTTGTTTCTTGCAGCATTACTATGTCCATAGCATATTTCATTATATTGCGCTTAATAAGGCATTGTTTGTTGGGGGCCCCCAGGCCCCTAACATTCCATGTTAGTATGTTTATTCCATTACGAGGAGAGGGAGGGACTTTCCCGGACCCATCAAAGTTTTGATTTTGGTCTGCCCCTCCGCTTCCCCATCCATTTTCATCTTGTCTAAAAAAGACTTCCGACCTCTTTTATTGGCAATGGATTTGCCACAGTCTGGAATCAATTTATCGCCTACCACCTGGAGGATGCCTTTGTTACACATATTGTTTTATTTGTTGTTCATTACCAAATTATTTTCCCCTTCCTGCATATTGATAAGTTCTTTGATTATGAATTCTCTCTCTTCTTTTTCATTCAACCCATCCACAACAGGAGAAGAGTTCTCTAGATTGGGAGAGACTAAGGCGTTCTCCTCAGGTGATGCCTGGGTTGATTTATTGCCCAATGTCTGGGCTGTAGTAGGAGCATCATTGTATACCTCCTCTACAAATTCTTCTGCTAGTTTACCCATTAAGTTATCGATGGCTTTTCTTAATTCACTCTAAATTTGATCCTCATGCCTACCATTGTTATTTTGTTCTGTCTTATTTGGACTATTTCCGGTCTGTGGATCCGAGGGAGGCCGGGAGGTTGCATGATTATTTTCCTCTTGAGGGTTAGCATTGATGATGAAGCCACCAATATCATTGTTAAATTGGATGTTAACTCTGTTGCACAACTTTATAGGCTTGTCCGGTTTTGGGGCTTGAGGTTTTTGTCTGTTAGGGTTCATCCTTTTGCAAAAGGATAAATTCTTAGAGATCGGGCCGAGATACCATACCAGAAATAAGATATAATTGCCATCTACTATGTCTAGGGATATATTTTTTAAATTCTTCATGCTATTATCTACTTCTATTAAAATTTTGATATCGGATTTTTTCTGACCAATTCACTTCTACTGCTATGAATTTGCCTAATTTATCCCCAATTTCTATGAGGATTTTGGCATGCATTAACTCAACAGGAACATTGCGAATTTCAATCCATTTAGAAGGATTTTTGAATTCAAACTTATTAGCATCAAATTCAGAATGCCAGTCGATGAATTTAAAATTTACTCCATTGTAGAAAACAAATTCCTCAAACAATAGCTTCATTTTCAGTGATTTATTATGGCATTCGATATACAAAAAATTATTAGCTAGGGTAGTGATACTTACCTGTCCTTGGAATGCATCTTTCCACCATTTAGCAATCTCTGCAAGGGGTTGGCCATTTCCACCCCATTTTGCAAAAATCCCATTCTCTTGGCAGTAATTTCTCAACTCCAGTGCGACACTGGGAGTGGAGATTTTGATGCAATCCAGGTTGGATGTTACCGACTTTAGGACATAATGATTCCTTCTTTCCTTGGGGGCATAATTATTCATAGAGTTATAAGAACTCCTAATCACCGGAGTAGGTTCAGTGACTTTGAAGTTCTGGTGTTGATGTTGCAGGGTCGCTCCTCCAACTCCGGTAGGTTTAATAAAACCCCCTGCATGATTAAAGTGTGGTTGTGAATTGCATAGGGGCCTTTGAAGGGATTGACACCAGTCTGATGCAGCAGCCCTATTTCCCAAGGGAATGTGATTTTCCTTTGTAGCATAGTTTGAGATCCGAGATGTAATGGGGACCGCCCAAACTTTAGACAAATCCATCAAACCCCTCGCTTCCCTTCTTTCAACTTTAGCCGCTTGCTTGCTTTTCACCATATGCCATGGTTGATTCTGCAGAGGGGGAGCCCTATCAGTTGTTGAGGGAAACCCTGTATCATGCTTGTCGAAACCCCTGTGATTATGTTGTTCATCAAAATTTAAAGCCATTTTCTTAATAAAATAAAATAAAATAATTTATTTGGAGTTTTTGTTGAAAGTATTGTTTTCTAATTAAGACTTGTTTGTAGTGTTTTCTCATTAACTAGTTGCATTATATGTCTACATAGGCATGCTTGCTAACTTCCATTTGTTGATTCAAGTATTTATTATACAATTTTGTCATTGCTCATTACTGCATTTTGGCGAATTATGGCAATTTGTAAGAGATGTTTTTGACAATGGTGGGTTAGGGTTTTTGAGAAATAAGAATAAAAATAAAAATAAAATAGTTATTATAGATATTTATCAGAACTACTAAGAACTTGGTAGCTGAATGTGGCACATTTATTTGTAGTTTTTATTAAAAGTATTGTTCTTGCATATATTTGCAGCATTTATAGAAAATATTGTTCTTTGATTGTTTTCACATTAAGGCTTGCTCACAGTGTTTCCTGATTAAGTGGTTTCATTGTATGTCATCATAGAGGCTTTCTTCATAGCTTGCATTTGCTAATTCGGGTACTTTTCTCGTTGTTTTGTCCTTGCCTATTACTGCATTTTGACGAATTGTGGCTATTTGTAAGAGATGTCTTTATTGATGATGGGTTAGGATTTTTTCATAAATAAGAATAAAAATAAAAATAAAATAGTCATTATGGACATTTATTGGAACTACTAAGCACTTGGTAGCCAAATGTGGCACATTTATTTTTAGTTTGTATTGAAAGTATTATTTTTGCGTATGTTTGCAGTATTTTTTTTACGATTAGTTGTTGCCATATGGGGGTGATACCCTTTCTATTATCATAAAAGAGAGAGTACATAAGGATTACATAGTAGCATATGGGGATTAGTGGTACAGGTAACTAATCCCTCACCAATGAATTTCAACCTCTCAACAATCTCCTAAGGAATAGGTCCATAGTAGCATTCATAAAGGCTTCAAAATCTTCCAGATTGTAATTTTGGCCTATTAGACAGCTTGAGTTAACCAATGAACAACTGAGAGGGGGGGGGAGTGAATCAGTTATTAACATATTATAGAACTTTAAGCATTAAAACCTTATTATCGGAATCATAAACCAAATACTGTAATAGCAGATATAATAGTTAAGCACAAATATAATCCATAGAACATTTACCAACCATCCACAAAAGATAACACCAAGATTTGTGCGTGGAAAAACTGGTAAAGTTAAAAACCACGATGAGAAGCCTACCCACAGTTAGAAAATACTTCTGCAGTAAGTATGTGATTACATAAAGAGGGGCCTGCACATGCAAGAAGGCCAACAACCTAGAGCACACTGCTCATCACAAAAGGATCCTCACTAACTACAAAATAAATCTATACTACAATCCAAAAAGAGGAGTGAACTGCAAGAATAACATCTCCTATGCCTGAATACAGTTCTGATTAAGCTCAGTACCAGAGGTCTTAAACCTCTTTCACCAACCCAATTCGATCACCTATGATTGACCAAAACCTATGCATATGATTACAACCTTATTCGCACATAGATAATCCTATATCCCAAAAATCATGAATATGCTCATGATCTACAAAGAGATCTTACATCATATTTATACCAACCCGAGACCTAAACAATTAGGTTGGCCACCTAAAAGATAATAAAATAAATTCATAACATAAACCCGTAATCCAATGATCAACCAATTCGGCCTAAGATTGAAACACCATAATCCAATCAATAAACCCAACCAGTAATGCATCGGGATCATCCACCAACATGTTACTTAAACTAGTCCATAACCTAGCTAAATAAGATAGCATTAGGTCCGGACCCAAATCCAACGTCGCCGATCAACATGAACATGAACATGATAACCAACAGCATCTTGAAAGCCATCTAGAAGTCACACCAAAACCACTTATCACGTGCATCAAAAGATCTTCAACAAAGCTCTGTCGATAGAACCCTTACCGGTCACTAAAAGGCTTACTAGAACAAATGATATTTCCCGAGTCATCAAATCCTGAACCAACTGATCGTGATACACATTTGAATAACATGAATGACAGATCCAAACCAATTCCACAAACCGAAGGATACCAAAGCATATCAGATCAATATTATAATCCAACCGCTCTACTGGAACCTACCGAAAACTGATAAACAACCAAAACAGCTGGTGTTGCCATCAATAACAAAACATCGATGCAACACATAATCAATTCCTCCAATTTTCCAACAATCTACCCCTTTGGCATTGATGGCAACACTAGATGTGAAAAACATCCAAGTGCCAAGAAATGCCAAACAAGTCTCCCCCAAAGGAAGATAACCAACAATCTCCCATAAGATGATATTATAATGAAGTTAAAAAACTCCCCCTTTGAATGATATCCCTGTCAAGCTCTAATCTCACTTTGACTAATATTTTGTTAAGCTCTTTTTTTCACATATATCTCTCCCCCTTTGACATCAATGCCAAAAATCTGACATAAACATCAAAGAAAATTCATAAATCCACTGAACCACACAACCGAATACTCCCCTTGAGTAGTAGCACCGATACATCAATCTAGAATGAATAGTAGCTCTGTAAATGCATACCAAACTGATGCCAATCAGCATCACTCAGGCCTCTACCAGAGGGGCAGAAACCCCCAATCTATCTCTAAAGTACTCAAATGATTCCTTAGGCAAAGGTTTAGTAAATATATCTACAATCTTCTCTTTAGTGTTCACATAAACCAATCTGACTTCATTTGCTTCCACCTTCTCCTTCAAAAAGTTGTACTTGATAGACATGTGCTTTGTCTTAGAATGAAATACTGGATTCTTTGATATACCAATAGCAGTCGAGTTATCACAGTGAATAACTACCAGTTCATTACAATCCACCCTTATATCCTTCAACATTTGCTTCATCCATAGAACTTGTGTATAGTTAGTAGCAACAACAACATACTCGGCTTCAACAGTAGATAAAGAGGTACACCACCGCTTCTTGTTGATCCATGAAACAAGTTTCTTTCCAAGAAAGAAAGCTCCACCAAATGTGCTCTTCCAATCATCAACATCTCTAGCCCAATCTGCATCTGTATATGCACATAGTGTAAAATCATCATTTTAAGGATACCACAAACCATATTCAGTTGTCCCTTGCAAATACCTGAAAATCCTTTTCATCGCACTCTCATGATTCTCTCTAGGATCACTTTGATATCTTGATATAATACAAATTGCATTCATTATATTTGGTCTAGTCTGAGTCAAATATAACAAACCTCCAATCATAGACTTGTACCTTGTAGGATTTACTGATGTTGATACATCTATCTTAGTCAATTTCTCACTTGTAACCATAGGAGTACCAATCGGTTTAGATTTTTCCATACCAAATTTCTTCAACAACTCCCTAACATACTTAGTTTGATAGATGAAAATACCTTTATTAGTTTGAGTAATTTGCCAACCTAAGAAAAATTTCATCTCCCTAATCATAGACATCTCAAATTCAATCTTCATATTATCAAAGGATTCCATACATAACTTATCCTCACCTCCAAAAATGATATCATCAACAAAGACTTCAACAATCAATATGTCATCATCAGTGATCTTATAATATAAATTACTTCCAGCATTACCTTTAGTGAAACCAAGCTTCAAAAGATATTTATCCAATCTTGCATACCAAACTCTAGGGGCTTGTTTCAATCCATATAAAGCTTTCCTTAACTTGCAAACCATGTTTTTTGTCATCTGAAAGTGAAAATCCATCAAGCTTCTCAATGTAAACTTCCTCTTCAAGATCTCCATTCATAAATGCACACTTAACATCCATTTGATAAACCTTGTAATTCTTATGGGCAACATAATAAAGAAATAATCTCATAGCTTCAATCCTAGCTACCGGAGCAAAAGTCTCATCATAATCAATTCCTTCCTTTTGAGAATATCCTTTACAAACCAATCTAGCCTTATTCCTCACAACTTATCCATCTTCATTCAATTTATTCCGAAAAACCCATTTAGTCCCAATAACATTCTTATTTTTAGGCCGGGGAACTAAAGTCCATGTATTATTCTTTTCTATTTGATCACATTCCTCTTCCATAGCTTTTATCCAACATTCATCCTTACATGCTTCAATTACCGATGCCGGTTCAATTTGAGAAATTAAACATACCTCATCAGCTGCCAACTTTCTTCTTCTCATCACTCATTTATTCTTGTCTCTAATGATCTAATGTTCTGAATGATTTAACCTAACATACTTAGGAGTCTTCTGATTTTCTATTCCTCTGCTCTGATCTTCAGTTACTATTGAATTTTCTGATACTACCGGAGTAATTGGTTCAACATTTTGTTCTGGTGTAGGTGCTTCTGGTTCATTTATGATCATTTCCACTGTTAGTTCTCTCTCATAAGTTTTGATTTGACTTCTATTCAGCTCATCCACCTTGACATTAGTGCTCTCCACAATTGTTTGCAATCTTTTGTTATAACATCTATATGCTTTGATTTCATTAGAATAACCAAGAAATATCCCTTCATCACATCTAGGATCAAACTTTTCAATGGAATCATCTCTTTTGATATAGCATTTACTACCAAAGATTCTGAAATACTTAACTATAGGTGTATGACCAAACCATAACTCATAAGGTGTCTTACTGTGTCTCCTTTGATATGAACTTCATTTAACTTGTATGCTGTCGTGCTCACAGCTTCTCTCTAGTAGATATGAGGCAGGTTAGCTTCCATCATCATAGTTCTAGCCACATCCAAGATAGTTATGTCCTTCCTTTCCACAACCCCATTTTGCTAAGGTGTCTGACATACAGATAACTGCCTCCTTATCCCATTCTTTTCACAATAATTGTTAAATTCACTGGATGTGAATTCTCCACCCTGATTAGACCTTAAGCATTTAATATTCAATCATGTCTTTATCTCAACTTTAGCTTTAAATATTTTAAAATTTTTGAATGCTTCATATTTCTCCCTTAGAAAAGTAACCCACATCATTCTAGAGTAGTCATCAATGATTAGCATAAAATATCTATCACCTTGAAAACTTTTGATTCTGGCAGGACCATATAAATCAGTATTAATAAGATCAATAACATCATTATATTTGTCTTGTATACTCTTAAAATAATTTCTGACTTGCTTTCCCTTTTGGCATTCCTTACATACCGAATTATACGGCTTCACAATCTTAGGTATATCTCTAACTACCTTAGTAGAACTGGTCTTTACAATGTAATCAAAATTCACATGACACAACCTCTTATCCCATAGCCAACTCTCATCAATTTGTGCAATCAAACATGTCTTCTCACTAGAGTTCAAATGAAAATTTTTACCTTTAGTCTGAGTACCAGTTACAATCTCCAATCCAGATCTGTTGATAATCTTGCATTTTATATCCTTGAACTGTAACTGAAATCCCTTATCCACCAAATGTCCTACACTCAAAAAATTATGCCTCAAACCTTCAACATAATAAACATTATCAATATCGTGCTTACCATCTAATGATATAGTTCCTCTTCCCTTGATCATGCATGAGTTGTCATCTCCAAATCTAACCAGATCACCATCAAATTCTTGCAAAGATAGAAACTTCCTTTTATATCCAGTCACGTGATGTGAACATCCACTGTCTATCACCCATTCATCCTTATCTTCAACTTTAGCAGCAAGGGCCTTTTCTTTAGGTACCGGATCATCTTTCTTGATAGCCAAGAATACCCATTCCTTTCCATTGTCGAATCCACTAGCTGAATCTTGTGTCGGTTCATCATCAGAATTAGTTACACCTTCCTAATCCGCATAGTAGCATGATTTGTCTTTGTTCCTCTTGTACTTATGCTTGTTTTGATAATCATGGTTAGGCCTAAAATATCTTCTAGCACTTTCCTCAAATATTGAATTCCTTTCAAGACATCTAGATGCAAAATGACCTATCTTATTACATGTGAAACATTTAAAAGGTGATTTTCCTTCATACTTACTTCCTGTCGGACCTTTAGGTACTCTTCTATCAAATAGGGCTTCAAGTTTCTCAAACTCTTCATCTTTTTTCTTCATTTCCTCCAGTTCCTTAGCATATAAGGCTTTCCAATCACTCTTGCCAGTAGATGATGTAGATGCATGAACAACAGGTTCAGATTTTGCAACTCCAGAAGGACCAAATTCCTCAAGCTCAAAAGCAGATAACTTCCCAACCAAGGTATCCCTATTAATAGAGGTGTTTTCCATTATTCTCAACTCATTTATTGCAATAGCCTTCATCTTATAAGCCGGTGGCAAATCTCTCAATACTTTAGATACTATTTCATCTCCATTCAGAGATCCACCACAACATTGAACTCCTAGAATAATTTCAATAACTCTCTCCATAAAAGCAGTGATCCTTTCATCTTCTTCCATCTTCAGGTTCTCATATCTTACCCAGTAACCATCAAGTTTATCAATTTTAATAGTAGGGTCACCTTCATTCAAAGTCTCCAATTTATCCCATATAGCCTTTGCAGTTGATTTGTCCATTAGTCCCACAACTTGTTGATTAGAAAGTGCACAAAAAGGGCATCCCTAGCTCTATAATCATTTTCAATGTCCTTATCCAGGCCTACCGTAGGAGGACTACCAGATGTCGGATTATGAGTTATATATCCTTTCTTAGTGATCTCCCAAATCTCCTTGCCAAGACATCTCAGATGAGTCTCCATCTGAATCTTCCATACTTTGTAATTTGTTCCATCAAGCCTAGGAATTTCTCTATAAAAAACAACTACAGATGAACTTGATGAGCTTGATGAAATTGAACTATTTGATGCCATATGATCTTCCTCAAGTGGTTAAGCTTCTACCAACTCAGATAACCAGTGAACAACTAAGAGGGGGGGTGAATGAGTTGTTAACAGATTATAGAAATTTAAGCATTAAAACCTTATTACCGAAATATATAAACCAAATACCGGAATAACATATATAACAGTTAAACACAAATATAATCCATGTAACATTTACTAACCATCCACAAAAGATAGCACCAAGATTTGTACGTGGAAAACTCGGTAAAGGGAAAAACCACAGTGGAAAGCCTACCCATAGTCGGATAATACTTCTGTAGTAAGTATGTGATTACATAAAGAGGGGCTTGCACATGCAAGAAGGCCAACAACCTAGAGCGCATTGCTCATAACAAAAGGATCCTTACTGACTACAAAATAATTCCAGATTACAATCTGGAAAGAGAAGTTAACTGCAAGAATAACATCTCCTATGCCTGAATACAATTCTGGTTAAGCTCAATACTATAGGTCTTAAAACTCTTTCACCAACCCAATTTGATCACCTATGATCGACCAAAACCTTTGCATATGATTACAACCTATTCGCACACAAATAATCCTATATCCTGAAAACCATGAATATACCGATGATCTACAAAGAGAACTTACATCATATTTATACCAACCTGGGACCTAAGCAATTAGGTCAGCTACCTAGAAAATAATACTATAAATTCATAACATAAACCTGCAATCCAATGATAAACCAAGTTGGCCTAAGATCGAAACAACATAATCCAATCAATAAACCCAACCGATAACACATCAGGATCATCCACCAACATGTTACATAAACTGGTCCGTAACCTAGCCGAATAAGATAGCATTAGGTTCGGACCCAAATCCAACACCACCGATCAATAGGAACATGAACAAGATAACCAATAGTATCTCAAAAGCTATCTAGAAGTCGCGCCAACACCACTTATCATGTGCATAAAAATATCTTCAACAAAGCTCTGTCGGTAGAACCCTTACCGATGACCAAAAGGCTTACTAGAACAAATGATATCTCCCGAGTCATCAAATCCTAAGCCAACTGATCGTGATACACATCTGAATAGCATGAATGAAAGATCCAAACCAATTTCACAAATCAAAGCATACCAGAGTTTACCAGATCAATATCATAATCCAACTGCTCTACCGGAACCTACTAGAAACCTGTAAACAACCAAAACAGTCAGTGTTGCCATCAATGACAAAACATCAATGCAACACATAATAAATTCCTCCAATTTTCCAACATGGCCTACACTAGCTTTGAAGAGCTTCCATGCCTTTGTCATCTTTGTTTTCTTCCCTTTTGCATGCATATTGAAATATCTTGGCATAACACCATTTTTGAGACAAGCTCTAGAGTTTCCAATGCCATTTTGACACCCATAACATTATCTTCCTTAACCATATGATGCATAATATCATATGCATTCAGAGCATAACCCATAATTTGGACTATGAGAGATAATAATCTCTCGTTTAAACTACTCCATCATGAATAGGTTTGTTTGACTAGAAGTTAGAATCGAAGATCTTTATCACTTTCATATTTTCTTTACCCTCCCCTTTTTTGGAATAACCTCTCTACCTACTCTTCCAAGGTCTCTTTCACCTCTTCCATATCCTTGCATATGCACTTGACCCCGAACACTTTTTCCATTCTCGTAGCTCCAAGGAATTAACACTCTGTTGATTCTATTTTTTTTACTGAATACCATTATAGGCTTCCCTCAAATTTATAATGGAATGAAGGCCCAT
This sequence comes from Cryptomeria japonica, assembly GCF_030272615.1. NCBI lineage: Eukaryota > Viridiplantae > Streptophyta > Pinopsida > Cupressales > Cupressaceae > Cryptomeria > Cryptomeria japonica. Next base: position 312,156,016 of record NC_081414.1, read on the forward strand.
GTTCACGACCTTCTATGAGTTCAATGACTATGATTTCTCCCTAAATAAAATCTCCTATGTGTTATTTTTAGATATAACTCTACTTTCCTCGAGTTTCTTTCCAGCTGTATGTTCTAAATTCAAACCATGTTTTCCTAGTTCAATCATACTTCCTTCAATTTTTCTACTAGTTTCCAAATTGGAATTCATTATTTTTTGGGATGCATGTGTACTTTTTTATGTGTGAATTTATATTCCAGATTCATTAGTAACAACAAATTTGTCCCTACCTTATCCCTATTGATACTATGACCAATATATACTTTCCTTGCTTTCCAAAGTTCACGAGTCAAACCATTTTGTTAGCCTACACCCATTCAATTGGAGGTATTGGGATTGGCGATGTATGTTTCAATGATTTTATGTAATACTTCCCACTTATCCAAACTACCAATCTCAAATTCTCTACAGTCAAAATTGACCCAACATTAGCCAAGAAGTTTGTGGCTTTATTCTCTTTCCGATATACATGGGTGATTGTATAGTTTGAGATTTTCCTGAGAAAACATAAAAACTTCTTAATCTTCTATTCAAGTTTCCAATTTGCACTTTGTCTATTCATAACCGCATTGATGATCACCCAAGAGTCGCCTTTCAAGTCAATAGGAAAAAAAAATTAGATAGAATTTTACCCTCTTTCAAGCATGATTGCCTTTGTTTCATTATTGATTGCTACTCCAATGGCTTCATAAATACCATGTAAAAATCCCCCATTTTCATTGCGAATAATACAACCATAGCCAACATCCATGGGGTTGCCTTTAGCAACCCCATCAAAATTAGTCTTGTGCCTGCCTCTACTTGGTGCAATCCACCTTGATCCCTTTCTTTTAGTATCTTTTGAGGTGATATTAATCTCTGGAGCTTTAAGGGAGTCTCACTCAGCCTGTAATATTTTATCCCATTCTGTTAGAAATTCTACTTTTTTTTTGTGTATTTTGATATTCTCAATTTCAAACATATCCCTAATTTTATTTTGCTAATAACTTGATCTATGTTGAGGGCTTTGTCATTAAAAATTCTCTTGTTCCTTTCTTTCCACACCTACCATAGTAGCATAGAGGGTGCAATGGTCCAAATGTGTTCCCACAGTGATATTTGGTTAATTATAGGCCATCCAAGCATAAATTGACCAACAATCTCATTTATATCTATTGCCTATCCTAATGATGTGAACATCCAGTCCTAATAGGAGTCTGCAAATGAGCACAAGTACAAGAGATGATTCACAGTTTCTTCATTCTTCATACACAGTGGACATATACATGGGCCCATAATGCCATATGTCTTTAACCTATCCCCAATTATAATTCTTCCATATAGAACGAGCCACATGAATGACCCTACACATGGTGCCACACTTTTATCCCAGCATAGTCTAGCTAGCCACAAAATGTTATTCATCTTAGTACTCTACAAAATCTGCACTTTATACCTAAGCTTGGTTGTATATTCTCTCATTTTAGTAGCACATCAAATGAAAACATCTTCATCTTATAACATAGAGATTCTTCTTTCTTCCAAAACTAGGCTTAGAGCAATCTAGGTATCCAAAGGGATCCTTAAGTATCCAACCAGTAACCATTCATATAGACCACTACCTAGTGATGTTTATTTGACATAATCTGTAACATATTCTCCATGGATACTTTTAGCTTCTCTCACCCATTCCTGACAATCGATTATTTTTCTAATTGCTTCATGTCCATCCATGAATCAAACTATAATTTTCTTTTTTCCCATTCCCTATTTTCCAAGATAGATGATCTATAATAATGTTGTGGCTTTCCCAAAGGAATTTCCAAATAGCTAATCCCCTTCATGTGTTGTCTAGGGTGAAATTTCCTGATGGATTATTACAATCTAAATACTTTTTCTACATTATTTTACACCATGGTTTATCGGGTTGTTCATACATTTCTAGGTTAACTTCACACATAGTGTTAAGGTTTGCAATTCCATTTTTCTAAGCCCTATGCCACTATCATCTTTCACATTGCTTGCAAGTCATTTCCCAATTATAAGTAGTATGCATTTAGCTTATTTATCTCTCTCCCATAAGAATTTTTTGAAGAATCTTTCCAAAATTTTGATTGCCTTCGCAAATAGTTTGAAGCATGACTTTGCATGTATAGGGACTGCAGATAGAACATATTTTATTAACTCAATTCTCCTAGCCAAATAAATCAATTTTTGTTTCCCTACTTCAGTATTTTGCCTACACTTAGTGATTATTTCCTCCCATAGTATCGTCTTTGATGCCCCAGTGAATAAAGGAACACCAAGATATTTTGAGGGGAGAGAAGTAATTGGGAACCCAATTATACCTACTATTTGTCTCTGCATTGCTTTCTTCATGTTGAAGAACATTACTTCTAATTTCCTCATGTTAATACACTGACCAAAGGCTTCTACATACTCATCTAGAGTATCAGTTATGATATTATCTTCAACCAACATGGCTTCTCCAAAGATAATAGCATCATCAACAAAATGAGAATGTGTTATTGGGCTTAGTTTCTCACATATTCGAATTCCTTTCCATACTTTTTGATCTCTTAAAAACAAAAATTGTCTACTTAAGGTCTATGCCATTATTACAAAAAGGAATGGAGAGATTGGATCTCCCCATCTTAATCTGTTTTTGCTCTCAAAGAAACCATATAAGGAGCCATTGATCACAATTGAGAAGTAGGGTGTTTCTATACAAGTTTTTTATAATTTTTATCCAATTTCTTTCAAAGCCAAATTTCCCAAAAATTGAAAATAAAAAATTCCAACAAACTTTGTCATAGGCTTTATTGATATCTAGCTTAATTATCACACCTTTGATTTATTCTACTAAAATAGAATGCAAGGTCTCAACTGTTAGAATTATGCTATTTGCAATGTTATTTCCTAACGCTACATTTAGTTTCTTGTAGTAGAACTAGATTGACTGCTAGCTTCTCCAAATGGCATTTAACCATCTATCTCTTGTCAAGAGCTGCCAAGCCCCTGACATTCCATGTAGTGATCCTCATTGATCTCTAAGGGAGGAATATGCTCCCTTAGATACTTTTTTGAAAAATTGTTCAATACTCACAAATCTCTTTTCAATAGCCTCGTTTTCCTTCCTTTGCTTGTTAGTTTTTATGCCTCTATTTTTTTTCCCTTTACCCAATAGCATGCCAGCTGATTGGCTTATACACCTTGGTTCCCACTCTTCATCTACGTGTCCTAGTTGTGCTATATCTTCACCTTCTGCTTATGATCCTTGATTACTATCTTCTGCCATATTCTCCTTTTCATTTTCCCTTTGCACATCCATACTCTTATTTTTGTTTGTAATCTCCGCTATTCCTTGATAGATAGGAATATCAGATTCCAAATGTTTTTTTTGGATATTGTCGCCCCTTACGATTACCTTAATTTGGGATGCAAATCTTGCTTTCGGTATCCATTTTCCTTTTATTTCTGGTGGAATTTTATAATTTTTCGTTGAGTGATTGTGCCTACTACATCTTAGATAGTAAAATTTATCCTCTTCTACTTTGACTGATTGTAACCATGCTACCCCATCTGCCATCAATTTGATAGTCGCGACATCTTCCTTACGACCACTAATTTAATTCAGGCATATAGGTATGAATCTTCATTGACAATATCCACATCAATTTTGATCAAAGTGCCTAAGGATCTCCCAATCTTTTCTAGAGCCTCTTCAAACCAATATTCCATAGGTAAGTTATTGAGATGAAACCATATTGGATTGCTATATGGTTAAGTTTTTGTAGGATCGAAGTTTTGATGCCACTTCTGAATGTATAAAGGGTGTGAATCCATTTTTCAGAGTCTTCCATAAAGAATTAATTTCCTTTCTTCTTTCGATCCAAAAATTACAATAAAAAAACCTCAGGGGAGATTTTTTGTGGTTTGTTGTGTCTTCCAAGAGTCTTCGATCCACTTAAGAATTTTGGTCATTTTGAGTCTTGGCCTTATAAATCTTACGAGATCTTGCAAAAACCTTAGGTCTGGACCAATTTCTTTTGTTAGATCAATGGTTTGTGTTTCTTCTTGTCTCTCCTTTTTTTTGTGATCCTTACTCATCAAGAGATACCGCCCCCATTATTTACCTTATTGCCAATAACTCCCTTCGAATTCACTCCCGATGGTTTTTGTAGATTTTCAATTTTTGCATTTTTTCTCTACTTCATTTTAATTATTTAAATTTAATCATATGTTTGCAATGTTTATTGATAATATTATTCTCTAATTATTTTCCCATTAAGGCTTGCTCACAATGTTTCCAGATTAAGTGGTTGCATTATATGTCATCGTAGAAGCTTTCTTCGTAGCTTGCATTTTCTAATTCAAGTAATTTTCTCGTTGTTTTGCCCTTGCACATTACTATATTTTGAAAAGTTGTGGCTATTTGTAAGAGACATTTTTGTTGATTATGGGTTAGGGTTTTTTAGAAACAAGAATAAAAATAAAAATTAAATAGTTATAATGAGCTATAAGGATTTTCCAAATGATTGTCATTGTGGTTTTTGGCTGGTAATTTTGTGTAGACAACAGAACCCAACTAATCTGATCAAATTCCCTTCTACCAAATAAATAACTACTGTCAATATTCATTAACACTGGTTTTTTTTTTTGCAAATGAATAGTTTGAACCCACGTGGCGATGTGTCCTCAAAAATTGTTTTTGAAAAAGAACACTTGTTTGCTTTTACAAGTGAACAGATGAAAATAATTTAGTTCATCACACACATTTATTGGAAGTACTCAGAGCTCCATAGTCAAATGTGGCACCTTTATTTGCAATGTTTATTGGAAGTACTTAGAACTTCAAGCCTAAATGTGCCACATTTATTTGCAATATTTATTAAAAGTATTATTTTCAAATTTATATGTAGTGCTCGTTAAAATTATTGTTTTCTGATTTCTTTCTGATCAAGGCCTACTCACAATGTTTTCAAATTAGGTGGTTGCTTTATATTTCACTATTGAGCCTTACTTCCTAGCTTGTATTTGCTAATTCAAGTATTTTTTTCATTGTTTTCTACTATCCATCTTTATAATTTCGCTCATACTGTTAATGAAGGTTACTTAGCCAATTATAATGGATTGTAGAAATATCATGGCTTTAGATATAAACTAGCTTCATCCATACAAAGATTCACCTACTTAACAAGCATTTGAGGATGACAAAAAACTCCAAAAAAATTGTCTTAGCATACAAGTTGCATGTAGCATATCCTACCTTAATTCATACAAAAAATTATAAGGTTCTACCATTTTCATCCGGAATAACTTGTAGAGGGTACAAAGAATTGTGAACAAATTTAACACAATATATAGACCTGTAAGTTAAAAGGTTGAAAATAAATGAAAATGATGTAATTGAAATTATCTTAATAATGTCAGTAGCATGTAATATAATAAATCACAATATATACAAAAATTATTATTGTGAGGGTGTATATATACAATATCAATATACCACAATGAAGAAATATATTCTAGACCTATAACAACACAAATTACAAGTAATGCCTATGGATGTATGTTGTTGCAAATCAAAAGGATAAATATGTATTCTATATTAATACAACCAAATCAAGTCTCAGTATATAGGTTCAATAGTTGTATACATACACCCACTTAAAATTGATTTGTAGGTATATATATTAACTTATAGAAATATATGTTGAGCCCCTAGAAGTTGTGTAAATATACAACGTATATACTATAACTTCATAAGTTGCAACTCATTTAGATGCAAGGAGTTAATTAAAAAATATTGTGAGCAAGTCTTAATTCGAAAACAATTGTGCAAAACATTGGAAGTACTAAGAGTTTGGTAGTCAAATGTGGCACATTTATTTGTAGTTTTTATTACACGTATCTAGAACTTCAGACACGAATGTGGCACATTTATTTGCAATGTTTATTGAAATTATTGTTTTTAAATTTATTTGTAGTTTTATTGAAAGTATTGAACATTTCTGATGTCTTTCTGATCGAGGCTTACTTGTAGTGTTTTCTAATTAAATGGTTGCTTTATATTTTATCATTGAGGCTTGCTTCCTAGCTTGTATTTGCTGATTCATGTATTTTTTTCACTGTTTTCTATTGTCCACCATTGGAATTCAGCTCATTCTATTAATAAAGGTTGCTTGTTCAATTATAATCGATTGTAACTTAATATCATGTCTCTAATATAAACTAGCTTCACCTATACAAAGATTCAACTACTTAACAAGCATCTAAGGGTAGGGCACATAGAATTGAGAAGAAAGTCAAACACATGTAAGTGTTATGGAGGGCTTCTTAGTTGATAAGATGAAAATTAATCAAAAGGATATTTGAAGTTATCTTAATAATGTCAGTAGCATATAATAGAATAAATCACAATATATAGAGAAACCATCATTGTGATGCGATATATATACAATATTAATGTGCCACAATGAAGATATATATTTTATACCTATACCAACAAAAATTACAAGTAATTCTTATGTATATGTATTGTTGAAGATCAAAAGGATATATATATATATATATATATATATATATATATATATATATATATATATATATATATATATATATATTGTATATTGATACAACCCAATTAGGTCTCAATATATAGATTCAATAGCTACATACATACACCCACTTAACTAATTGAGGTATTTTTTTTACTATTTCCTATTGTCCACCATTAGAATTTGGCTCATTCTGTTAATAAAGGTTGCTTGTTGAATTACAATGGACTATAGAATATCATGTCTCAAAATATAAACTAGCTTCACCTATGTGAAGATTCAACTACTTAATAAGCATATGAGGGTAAGACACACAGAATTGAGAACAAAGTTAAACACATGTAAGTCACATGGAGGGATTCTAAGTTAACAAGATGATAATTAATCAAAAGGACGATTGAAGTTATCTTGATAATGTCAGTAACAAGTAATAGAATAAATCATAACATATAGAGGAACCATCACTTTGAGGTTGTATATATATTATAATATTTATCAGCTGCAATGAAGAAATATATTACATACTTGTACCAACACAAATTACAAGTAATTTTTATGTTTGTGTGTTGTTGCAGATCAAAATAATATATATATATATATATATATATATATAATATTGATACAACCATATTAGGTCGCAACATATAGGTTTGATAGCTACATACATACACCCACATAGTTGATTCAGGTTTTTTTTTCACTGTTTTCTATCATCCACCATTGGAATTTGGCTCATTATGTTAATAAAGGTTGCTTGTTCAATTACAATGGACTATAGAAATAACTTGTCTTGAAATATAAACTAGCTTCACCTATGCGAATATTCAACTACTTAACTAGCATCTGAGGGTAGGGCACATAAAATTGAGAACAAAGTTAAACACATGTAAGTCACATAGAGGGCTTCTAAGTTAATATGATGAAAATTAATTGAAAGGACAATTGAAGTTATCTTAATAATGCTAGTAGCATGTAATAGAATAAATTATAATATATATAGAAACCATCATTGTTAGGTTGTATATATAATATTTATATGCCACAATGAAGAAATATATTCCACACTTGTACCAACACACATTATATTTTTTTATAGGCATTTTGCTAACCTTCTCATGGAAAAAGAAGAAGCAAGTGTCCCGTTTGAACCATGTTCAACATGCACTCAAAATTAAAATAAAAAACATGGCAAATGTCCTTTTTTTAAGCTTCTGATTGGAGATTTCACAAATAGGCTAGTGAATTTTATGCTTTTAATCGTCTTTCCATATTCAATTTAAAGTATATGTTTTAAATTACTTGCAATTTCTTTGAATCAATTGCATAATGTTTTATATACAATTGACCCCTCTTTCATTTTATTTTTCTTCTCACTTAGCATATGGAAAGTTGAACTAGCTACTACAAACAATAAATTTAAATTCCACTGTGGTTGGAATGAATTTGTGAATTATCATAACCTTGAATTCAAAGATTTCCTTATTTTTTGTTACATAAGAAAATTTTACTTGGAAGTTCATGATGTCTATGGGAAATCTAGCTACGTGAAAATCCCCATTTCTGATGCCACTGAAGCAGTCACAAGAAATCAACCATCCCTATGTGCATCCTCTTCTATTGGTAAACTAAAGTTTTGACCAAAACTATAAATCTTTAATCATTTCTAGCTTAGATACCTTACTTTCAACTTATTTAGTTACCTAATTCAATTTTGATTGAATTTTGTTTTAGGTCATCTAGACATGACTCTTGCACCCTCTTCATCTAAAAATCACATGGTTATGGACCTTCCTATTGATTCCAGATCATGAAAATCATTTTGTACAATTACTATGAAATCATGGAATGTCAATCCACCATTGATCTTGGTAAGATGAAAGCCTTTTATTTTTTCCCCGCTTCCATTTGGATGAACTCTTAACTTCAAGTATACTATCTTATTGTGAATCATATCCATTGTTTTGGTAGAAAACCCCAAAGTTCTATGCATATCCAATACAACTTCCTCAAAATCAAATAGAATTAGTCCTTTTTGTTGGGGAGAAAAGGAACTAGAAAATAAAATGCATCATTGATAACAATACACCTACCTTCTTTGTGTGTTGGAGAAGGTTTGTACATGACAATGTTTTGAAAGAAGGTGACATCTGTATTTTTTAGTAGCTGACCAACACTAACAACAAATATATATGTTCATAGTTCATATCTATCCTCTTACAAATAAAGGTAAAAATTTTATTTATTCTTTCATTTAGATTGATTTTCTTATTCTAAAATGCATTTATTCAAAACCATAGTCCTCATTGTTGTCATTCCTTTGTAGGGTAAATGCATGATGACTTGAATTTGGCTTCCAGCCTAAGTGTCACTTTGTGAAAGCCATATTTCTATAAAAAAACCATTGCTTTGAGGCTTCTTTTAATTTTTGTTTATCCTTGATATAGAAGAAAAATATTTGTGGAATCATGCCTTGCAAATTATTATAGAACTCAAATCTTTACTGTGTAATCTTATTACATAGATTTAAAGAATAAAGGAAATGAAAATTTGTGTTGGATCTGAGAGTATTATTTTTGCATATGGTTTCCCCAGTTTTTTGAATTATGCCTTTTTAATTTTCCCAACAAGCTTAAATGCCTTCCTCTACATATTTAAACAAAGGCCTTGGATGCTAGATACAATTGTCATGTGTTAGATAAAATTGTTCTATTAATATTCTTTGAAAATATTGAAACTATATTCTTTGAAAATATAATGCAAAGAAGAAATTCATCAAAGTTACTATCCTTAGTGTTTGGTGTTGGCCAACCTACAAGTTCCTTGATATCATTCTACCTATTGCTTAGGCAAAACCTATTTTTTACGGCACATTATATTCACCATCTTGGTTCAAAGTAATGTTTCCATTTCCCTATTTGCATGTCACAGTATTCCACAATAGTTCACATTTAATTCAACACACCTATCTTAGAATATATAAACAGATTGGTTAAAATATGCACCAACAATTTTAGACTCATTCAGTCTGTAGGGAAATTATGATAGGAATCCACAGAAGATTGGAGAATTTTGAATCTATATTCATTTGTACAACCATTGGTAAAAATATACCTCTAAATTAAGCTTATTTAAATAATTGTCCATAGTGGAATGTTACTCTACAATAGTATGACATAGTGTTTCCCATACAGTTCAAATTGAAATATATATAATTGTTGTATATTTTTGTAGCATCGTAAATTATCACTAGGATAATTTACACCTCATGTTTGTTCCCCTACTTTAGCGTGTCTCTGCCTCATCTCCTATCTAGGTTCGTTCAATGCCTTAACTATAGTTTTTAAACCATATGCACCTACCAAATGATTCTCTAGAGGAGTGCCCTCCTCTCTAGGCCATAATTTTTGTCCTTGATTGAGGAGGACTGAGGTGCTAGCACCCTGGTCCTAAGAATAGAGCACCCAACACCCTAATCCCCCTCAATGGGACCCAATTTTTAAGAGAGGGATGACATCTATCTCTCCGATGAGAAATGAAATCGGTAGCTATATATGACCATTGGAGGTTGGCCTAATCGGTAAATTGACCTAGATCCTCATATATAAAAGACATTTGATCCACCTAATTTCATAACCAACATTCCATTCAAGCAATCAAGCATTTAAGCATTGAAGAATTCATCATAAAGAATTTTTAGAGGTCTTCAAGGCTACATATTCTTCATTCAACCATTGTGGAAAAAAAATATGTCATTCATATGCATGCATGTGTGTGTGATTAGGGTTTTTTCATGTTCATGCCATTTCATACAACATATGTGATTACATTTAAGAAGAAAAATATCATTATCAATAATTACATATTTGAGGTATATCTTTCCATTGTTTATTTCAGTATTTGCAATATTTCATTCAAGAGTAATTCCTAAACCAGGGTTTGACGTAGGCAAACCCCTATTCCCAACCTATTTCCCTTCTCTAGTGTGCACAAGAGCAGATACAGAGCTGCAATCTTCAGAATTGGCTTTATTTAAAGATGAACATATCCTCCTTTGGAGTGCAAAAAATGCGAAGGAACATAGTGATCACCATCCCATTCCCAACATTTTAGGAGCTCCTTATGGGAATAGGTCTAAATATATTTATATTCCTCAAATCTAGGTTTGTGGCTCGATGTAATGATTGTAGCTCACTGTTTCCATGCTTTTATCTCAATTCCCTCTTTATTTACCCTAATTTCAATAAATTCAACAATTCAATTCAACTCAAGGGAAATAAGAGGTATACTTAAAACCCCCTTTGGAATTAGATCAGAATCTAGATGATGCAGGAGCACCAGAGTAGTTTAAATCGGTTGGAGCAATTAACTATGAAATTGCTTGGAGATCGTGGCATCTTCATGTTTGAGAATTTAGAGTTGAGGATTTGGATTTATCACCTTGAGTTTGTTGTCTTTATCATATTTGAGATTCTTGGTATTTGGATCTGTTTCCGGTGAGATATCGATTCTGGTATTGGCCTAGTGTTGATGTGTTCTTACCGGTTAGTCTTGCAGTGTGTGGAGCGAAGTTGAATTGGGTTGCGGTTGATTACTGTGACTTGTGAATCATTGATCGATGTTGCTTGATCCTTGTCCGATGTCCCGAGAGGACCATGTGAAGTTCCAAGCATCTTGATGATGTTCTTGGTGATTTGGGCCGACATGTTATTGTTTACACATTTCATAATGTACCGGTTGGTCTTTGGCCGACTTGATTGAGTTGTTTGCTTGCAGATGGTATAAAGGGAAATTTTAGTGATTCATTTCGACATAAAGGATGAAGGACAAAGATTAGAGAAAATAGAGATCGAGCGAAGATGTAGTTTACGAAGAGATTTTGGTTTGGGGAGACTGAAGTCAAGATGGATGAAGTCTGGTTTATTACAAAACAATACAAACTATTACCGGAGACCTATTCGTCGAGCAAAAGATCTGCGTATCTTAGATTTATATGTTGATGCCGATGTTGGTGAGATTCTAGTTTGGTAGGACTGAAGTCAAGATGACTGAGGTCTGGATCAGTGTACAACAATGGAACCTGTTACTGGTTGATGATTTGTTGAGAGGATGATCTACGAATCATAGATCTAAGTTGTAAGAGTTGTTTTGTAATCTTGGGATATGGTCCAGCATGTGTCATATGTAATTCATTAAATTGCTATAAGAATTGTTCATATTGTTTATCGGTTATTCATTATGTGGTGTTACCGGTTTCTCTTTCTGCTTTATCTGTGTTGTGTTACCGATATATCTTGTATGGTGTTTGTGTTTAGGCTGCAAGGCAAGGATGTCCCTTCATTGGATCTCCCTACCTGGACTACATCACTAGATCTATTAGGTTTAGATATATCTAATTCCCATCTTTCCCTAATGTAATGGTCCTTAAGAAAAATTAGTCGTTTTACTACATTCAATGATGGAAACCCTAATTTTCACCATCACAATTTTAATAAGGTTTCAACTTTTCAAATGGTCATTGTCAATATGGCCTCTAGTTGAGACATTTACCATATCGGTTTTTTCTTAAATTATGCATTTCAAGTACTTATTTTTACTAATACAAAATGTTTTCTTAGTCTTTGACCTTTACATTTAATTTTTAGGATATTTTATGAGAGATTTTATTTATTTTTTATGAAGTTTAACATCGGTACTACCTTGTAACCAAAATACACATGAAATTACAAATGAAAATGGCAGTCAGGTATAATCAAATCTTTCCCAATACACCACAACTTTATATATATATACTTTGTTCAATGTTTTAGTTGACTTAAATAATGTATTTAACTTTAAGTAATGAAATTCTTAAAATTAGAAGTTTTTTGTATAATTTCATTCTAAATTATAACATTTTTTTAGTTACCCTTAAATGAATATTTAGTCTTTTATATTAAATATAATTTCAATTATATTTTGATTGAAAATGGGAATTGAAAAATTCCACTCATGTTGTTCCACATCCATACATGGACATTGAAAAATAAACATAATGTAGGTATGTGTGTCTATATATATTCTTTTATATGTATGTATATATACATATGTGTGTTACTACTTATCAAGTTGCCATTAGTTTTATGTTCAAAGTTATACTATATACTCTAGTCGGTTACTACTACCGAAATATTCAATCGGTATGCACAGTCTAGTCGATTATTGAATAAAGTAGTCTCAGAATGTAGTATATACCGAGCTGCCTATCGAGTATCATTTCATGTCTACCGAGCAGCAAAGATGACGCACCGAGTTGTTACACACCGAGTTAAACGTGTTACCAGATTCATTGAACCTGGACATACATATGTAAACATGTTACAAGATCGAGGAACATCTAACCGTTATCACATTGGAAATTGCACTTAAAGATTGTGTATGATTTTGAGGTCATCTAGCCAATGAAATATCTTGCATGGTTATTCATTCGATAAATCATATTTGTAAGATCAAAGCAATGAATGGATCACCAACATAAGAGATCTATTTATACAACATGAGTTAAGAAATAACTAGGTGTGTGCATGAGTGTAAGAAGACTGTTACAGAGACATAGAGGTCACCAAGAAGGATTTCAGAGAACAGTCAAAGAACAGAGTAAACAGAAGGGTTTACCGAGTTACTATATGAGTTACCGAGGTATGCTATAAGCAAGGTAATCATATTCTGAGCACATAGAATCTGCTATAACATTCCAGATGTAAAGTTGCAGATATTTGTAATGATTTTATTGTAATATTTTGAAGTTGTAAGAGAAACTTTAACAGGGTAAAAGACTCTAATCAAGTCTATAAATTGTAAAGCCTCTAACCAGGTGCAACATTTAGATTAAGTGTTGTAAAATCCTTTAGCAAGGTAGATCTAATAGATCTTGTTACTCCTAACAAGGTAAGCTATCAGAAATAGCTAAACATGTAGCTCTAACCGAGCACTCTTTATTATTGCAATAGTGAAGTTGTGGGTGCCATCCCCACCGCAGTTTTTCTCTCTAACCAAGAGTTTCTGCGTAACCAAAATATGTGTTATGGAGTGAATCATGTATGATTTTTATCTATTTGTTTTAGCTTTATATTATATTACTACACTATTCGGTTTATGCATAACAGTAAAGTTTTTATTGAAGAAAAGTATTGAAGTATTGATTCACCCCTCCCCTCTCAGTACATCAGCTTTCCATATTGGGCCTAACAATTGGTATCAAAGCTTCGATCTTGGAAAAGGGTTTAACTGCCTAAAGAGAAAGATCTTATCAATGGAAGGCTATAAACAATCTCAGAGGATTGTGTATCTGCAAGAAGAACTGGATCATGCTAATCAAGTGATTGTAGACATGCAAAGGCAAATGCAAAAATATCTGAAAGTGAGAAGAATATTATCTGATGATTTATAGGACTCTTAAGAGTTAGTGGAACAAATTGAGACATCATCTGAGAACAGTATTGTAAAGTGGAAAAATCGAACCCTAGTTGTCCTCCCCTCCCCAACTCCAAGGAGAGAGAAGGGGGAGTCACTAGGGTTGATGGTTTTCACTTAGGGGAGACTTTACATTCAAAAGAGGGGTTGAAACCCACAAGATCCAATCCTACGCAATGCAAGATTGGATTCTAAATGAGTTTCAAGGGTTGTGACATCAAGGATACCCTCTTTTGTAAAGAATGTAGATAGAAAGATTGAACTAGGAATGCATGTAAAGTAGGAAAGATTCGCTTATAAACAGAGATAGGGATATGGGATGAAGCTGCGGACCTGGAATTAGCAGAAAATGTCGAGACGGTGCTGTTCTGCAAATTTGAGCGAAAGTTGACGGGACGATGGCACCCGGCGTGCACACGGTCCTCCGAAAAATCCGCGAAACGAAGGTGGATCTGTTCGTCTCTGCACAAGGATTCCAGATCTTCAATTACAGTTGCGTACTTGCAACCTACACACAGAAAAGAGAGGACGATTAGGGGGTTAGGGATGAGGGGTTTGCCTTTAGGTCAAACCCCGGTTTTGGAATGAACCAAGAAATGAGAATGCTGTAAATGTAAATGTTTGTAATGTAAACAAGTACTGATACCTTGTTGTAAGAATGTTTGTATTCTTACATGCGAAGGTGTAATGTATGTAGTATGTTGTATGTTGTATGTGATCTCCTCTTCAATGGTTGAATCCTTGTCTTGAATGCAACATTTAGCCTTGAATGGAGACTTAGAATGATCAATTGCTTGAAGGAATGCTGGAATGCTTGAATGCTTGAATGCTTGAATATCGTTTCCGCCTTTTTTCCCTCCTCTAAAATGGGAGAGGAAATGCAGTTTTTATACTTGTCAATTAGGGTTGATAGACTGATTTTGCCGACCTTAGGCCGACCAGGAAACATTATTTTCCAATTTGCAAACATAAAGACTCGAAGCCCCAAAAGAGACCGGGCCCAAAATAGGGCCAGGGACCAGGGCGCTGGGCGCCATGGTCCTGGGGGACCAGGGCACTGGGCGCCATGGTCCTGGGGGACCAGGGCGCTGGGCGCCCTAGTCCTAAAGGACCAGGGCACTGGGCACCATGGTCCCACCTCCAGGGACAGCAGGGTGCAAGGAGGATCAGGCCAGGGTGCTGAAAAATGCAGTTTTTGATGTCATGAACAAGTTTCGGGGTCTCCATTCAGGTTCCGTGTTGCATCGTCATCATGAAGACCCAAATGCAGTCGAAATTGCAAGTGTCACAATTTTAGGACGCTACAAGTATATCTGAAGAAACTGAAGAAATGATTGGAGTATTGAGAGAAAAGAACAAAACATTGGCTGATCAACTGAAAGCAATGAAAAGAGAACATGAACATTTCAACATACAGATGACTAAAAATCTTGATGCATTGAGGACAATTGAGGACAAAGTAAGAGATCTAGAAAGAGAGAAACAACAATTTGAAGCTTTAGTATCTGATAAGAATGATGAAATCACAAGGATGACTGGAATTCAACAAAATCTATCAGATCAACTAGGTTATGCACATCATGAAGTAATTCTGAAGGATGATGAGAATCAAGCATTGAAACTTGAAGTGTCAAGGTTGACCGATGAACTTGAAATAGAGAAGAAATCTAAAGAAACACCAAAGAAGAGCTATGAAGCATCAAAGATGTTGGATGAGCAACTGAATACAAGAAGACCCAACAAGGATGTAGGACTCGGTTACAAAGGAAAAGACTCTACCGAGAAGGGAATTCATACTACCGAGAAAGGAGAATCATCAAAGCAAGCTGGATTCAAGAATAACATCAAAAGAAAGAAGCCTATTTGCAACTACTATGGAAATCAAGGTCACACTGCCAACATATGCCAAATCAAAAAAGGTAAGCAACCGAATGTCACTAAGTCCAATGGTTATTGTTACAATTGCAATAAATATGGTCACACATCTAATCAATGTAGGACAAAGTCTGTGAACAATTATCAGAAGGCAAAATTCAAAGGGTTTTGTAAAAACTGCAATAGATATGGACATAGTATCGAGAAGTGTTGGTTTAAGCAAAAGAACTATATGTGGTATGCACATCGAGCAAATGCTGGAAGTTACTGAACTCACACACATTCTTACTGACAGTATTCTGTAGTACCATGGGATTACAATACAAGGATATGGTGTGAATGTTGTGGAAGATATGGACATATAAGTGCCAACTGTTTTATAAGGTTTGGAATGAACAACCGAAGATCATGGAGAAATCCTGGTATGGCATGTTTTCATTGTCACAAAGTTGGACATTTAGCTGGAGATTGCAGAGATCAACCTAGAAAAGACATTGAGGAAATAAAAGAAAAATTAAAGATGATTTGGAAAAAGAAGTAAATTGTGTCAAATGAAGAAAGCACCTTACCTACCGAGTCAGGTGCACCTATTCCAAATTAATCTGTAAAGGTATGAAGGGACTGCATTCTCACAAGGCTAAATCTTAACAGTTCCTATTTTATTATGTACTTAATTCAAATTCTGCATAATTAAGATGTAATAGTAAGTTTGAAATTCTATCAAAGTCTTTTGAAGCACTATACAGGAAAACTGTCAAGTCGGTGTATACAGGAAACCTGTCTAGTCGATGAATGAAGGAAGTTTGGTTACTCGGTTAAAGCAAAAAAAGGAAAGAAAGTTAAGTGGAACCAAGTGCATTTAATGTTTTTGACCTAACCTACATGGAGCCCGAAAAGGCATATTGTGTACTTAAAAGCATTTTCGTGGTCATTTTCAACTCACCAAGTTTTTGAGAGAGCAGAGCAAAGCGAATCTAAGGCAATCAAAACCTCCTACAAAGAAAATTCAAGGTATTTACATCAATCTCAACGAATTACTAAGTTGATTTACCGACCGTATCTAGCTGCTATTATCTGCTAAGTATAAAGCATCAGTCGTTTGAAATCCTGAAACCCTAAGGATCCTTTGTTAGCTTTTCTTTGAAATCTAAAATGGTGCCTAAGATCCAAGATCCCATTGCTGTCAAGAATGTAGAGAAGCCCTCACTAAAATACTCTTTGACTCCCAAAGTTGCATCTGAACCGGCTGACAAAACCGCTTTTTCACTCATTTCGGATAGAGTGTTGTTAGTCGAAGATGTGAGATTCTTCACCAAATGTCGTGTTGAAGAACTTGGTCATGTTGAAATTAAAGACACCTATGATGAGCTGTGCACAAATGGTAAATTGAATAGCAAGTATGAACACATCAAGATCAAGGGATTAATTGAAGCCCTAACCTATCCCTGTGTGTTCAAACCCCAGTGGGTTAAGTTTGTCCTAAGGAGAGTTCATGATGATTTCATGTGGCTAGAAGAGCAACCATTTAAGATTACCAAGGAGATCATTCATCTGATTACCGGTTACCCCATTTATGATCATGCTCGAGCCCAAAAGTTAATATCACAGAAGGAATAGATCAGTTTAACCAGAGTGGAATAAGATTGCAGAGGATTGAAACTGAATAATGTCACTAATGAAGAACTAAAATTTTCCATTAGAGTTATAGGATACTATTTCTTCCAATCAGCAAGGGAAAACAATGTACCCTGTGCAACAATATACCTAGCATACAAAATTGTGAAAAAGGGAATGAAAATTGATCTATGTGAGGTGTTGCTGAAGAATCTATTTGAGAATCTAAACACCATCAGGAAGTTGAAAAGGAACAACTCGGCTAATACACTAAAGTTTGGATCATTACTTGTATGCATGTTTTTCTATTTTGAAAAATTCTTTCCATAAGTCGGTAAAGTTGTTTGGGAACTACACCGACCAATCACCCATCAGATTAATGACTTCATCAAGAAGTTAGGTGATAATTTCAATGATATCATGGATGACTACTTCAATAAATTTCAAGAGAAAATGCATAACAGGTACCGGATTCCACCCCAACTAGTGGAGAAATACAAAAATGACATATGTTTTGAAGTTGACACTGATTACTGTTATGTGAATGCTATGGAACCGTGAACTCAATCTTTGTCACCTATGGGTTACGAGATTGATCTTGACATCACACAACAACAAATTGATGCATTTATTACATTACCGAGGCATGCTACTAAGCTAAGGTATGGAACCTATGAGGAAGTAAAGGAAAAGGTAAAGATGAGCATTGTAGTACCCAAAGCTACAAGAAAGGCAACAAAGATGATAAAGGCATTGTCGGAGAAATTCAGAGAAGACTCTTCCTCTACACCTATCAAAGGCACCGTTGCCATTACCGAAGAGGAATCTGAAGCCCAAGAGGCAACAATAACACTAAGCATGGAATTGCCTAAGGGAAAAGTGTTGAAGAGAAAGAAATAGGACACATCAAAGGCCTCACCGACTCCACCTCCAAAGCGACCTAACACTAGAGCATCTGCAGGCTCACTGAGTAAGAAAACAAAGAGTGTTACTGCTCCTAAGGTAACAAAGACCTACAAGAAATCTACGTAGAGACTCATTTTGGCAAAAGAGTCTAGTGATACCGAATCAGAGGATGCAAGCAAATTTCAGATTGTCAAAAGCAAGAAGGTAAATGTACATACTGTTGAAAACTTTTGTGCTAATTTGAAAGAATATGGAGGATTTGGTTCATTTAGATATGTAAAGGATGAAACTAGAAATAATGATGAGAAGAGACAAATTGAAGAAGTTGTCATCTGCATACTTCTAAAATTTCGGTTAGCTCCATTGGAACTAGCAAAGTCACTTCCAAATGAACTTTACTTGCATATTGATAATAGGTGGAAGTATGCAATGGACTCAGAGAAACAGATCAGAGAAAGAAGTCTGGTTCCTCTATTTCCTGACATGTCAGTAGCTGAAATAAAAGAACATCTGACAACCTACAACTCAAAGTTTCTTGTCAAACAGAGAGCCTTAAAACTGATGAGTGGGATGTACATTGAAGTTGAAAATGAGACAAAAGAAAAGTGGCAGGAAATCTTTAAAATCAAGGATGCCGGTGAGCAAGCTGAAATTGAAATTGTTGATGTCACCGAGCAAGATCCTGATGTTACTGAGAAAGACCCTACTGACACCATTCAAATAGATGAAGATGTAATGGATACAGAGGCATCGAAATAGGAAATGATAGAAGGCAATGCATATGCAAAACTTGTATCTAGTGAATCGGTCTTGGAACAAGTTCAGCCCTATCCACCGGTCAAGCAACCTGTCTCAATCGAAATCCCTTAGGATACGAAGCAAGGCACCGAAGGTCACAAGTCTACAACAGGAGAAGGTACTACTCAAGAACAGACATCTCAAGCACCTTCTAGCACTGAGAATGTTGCAACTAAGACACCGAGTACTGAGACACCAAAGGACTCTACAGAGGCTAAATAAATTGATCAAAGTGTTGCCTCTACCGAGCAACCTACCAAGGGTCATCAAGCCTCATAAGCCATTGTCTTAGTTCCATCAGTGAAAGGCAAAGAAAAGAAGATGAAAAAGCATAGTTTTAAAGTTGATTTGTCAAAACCAATAGTGTTGCCCAATGTAGACATATCAAAATTAAAGGGGCAAGCACTCATTGATTTCGGTGAACTATGCAAAGCAAAGGCCGAACAAGAGAAGCAAATGGCCATTCAAAAGAAAAACAAGGTACTTCAGAAGGTGAAAACACTCCTAATAGACATGCTACTTGAAGCTATAGTATCAACAGATGCAACCATCCACATTCAATTGGATGAACTCCTAACAAAGATAGAGACATCTGGAGTAGATACATCAGAATATTTGAGCAAGCTAAAAGACAAGGAGCTCACTGCAAAAATGATAGAAGAGGTACAGAAAGCTATAACTATTAGCAAAGTTAAACTTGTCAAATTTATTGATGAGTTGACTCCTCAACTCAAGCACAATCTTTATTTATTTTAGAAACTCTGCACATTTTCTTTATTCATTAAAGACATTAAGAATAAAATAGAGGCGATTGAGAAAGAGATCACCGATCTCTCAAATAAGTTGACCACAGAGCCAAATTCAGTTCAAAATTTTTATACAAAGCTACAACAGCTCATGGCTCAACAATTGGACTTAAGAAATGAAGAACACGAGATCAGGATGGATATAATGACACTACAGACATTATTCCTTCCTCATCTTTCATCTGTCCAAGAACAGATCAACCGAGCCACCTCTTTATCTACTACACAAGAGGGAAGCACTCTAGATGGCTTAATATCATTATTGGCTAATATCCAAGCACATAATTCTTTAATGGACAGTGTAAAGAATGCACTCTCTATCGCTCTCACCGAAGCTCGGACCGAGTACAAATCCATTTTTGACCAGTTACCACCCCCGAATGGTAATTAAGTTTTGATGTTTGTCAAAAAGGGGGAGTAATAACAATATTGGGAGAGTGATATAGTATTCAAAGTATCAAACAAAAAGGAGTATAGTATACAGGGGGAGTATACCGAGCAGAGCAAGCAGATTATCCAGAGAAGTGAATTGAGCAGTGAACAAGACAGTAAGCAAAGATCATGAGCAACACACAGAACATTGATCATCGGTCATGCAAAATCAGAGTTTTTGTACAGTATATTGATAAGGGGAGTATATTTGGACATATTATTTCATTGACTATTGAATATACTGTTAGTTTAGTCAAATTTTGCAAGTATATAGATTATTGAGTTATAACTTTGAAAGTAGTTTTTGTCAAACATCTCAACTAATGTCAAAAGGGGAGATTGTTACTACTTATCAAGTTGCCATTAGTTTTATGTTCAAAGTTATACTATATACTCTAGTTGGTTACTACTACCGAAATATTCAGTCGGTATGCACAGTCTAGTCAGATATTGAAGAAAGTAGTCTCAGAACGTAGTATATACCGAGCTGTCTACCGAGTATCATTTCATGTCTACCGAGCAACAAAGATGACACACTGAGTTGTTACACACTGAGTTAAACGTGTTACCATATTCATTGAACCTGGACATACATATGTAAACGTGTTACAAGATTTATGAACATCTAACCGTTATCACATTGGAAATTGCACTTAAAGATTGTGTATGATTTTGAGGTCATCTAACCAATGAAATATCTTGCATGGTTATTCATTCGATAAATCATATTTGTAAGATCGAAGCAATGAATGGATCACCGACATAAGAGATCTATTTATATAGCATGTGTTAAGAATTAACCAGGTGTGTGCATGAGTGTAAGAAGACTGTTACAGAGACACAGAGGTCACTGAGAAGGATTTTAGAGAAAGTCAAAGAACAGAGTAAATAGAAGGGTTTACCGAGTTACTATATGGGTTACCGAGGTATGCTATAAGCAAGGTAATCATATTCTGAGCACATAGAATCTGCTATAACATTCCAGATGTAAAGTTGCAGATATTTGTAATGATTTTATTGTAATATTTTGAAGTTGTAAGAGAAACCTTTAATAGGGTAAAAGACTCTAATCAAGTCTATAAATTGTAAAGCCTCTAACCAGGTGCAACATTTAGATTAAGTGTTGTAAAATCCTTTAGCAAGGTAGATCTAACAGATCTTGTTACTCCTAACAGGGTAAGCTATCAGAAATAGCTAAACATGTAGCTCTAACCGAGCACTCTTTATTATTGTAGTAGTGAAGCTGTGGGTGCCATCCCCACCGCAGTTTTTCTCTCTAACCAAGAGTTTCTGCGTAACCAAAATATATGTGTTATGGAGTGAATCATGTATGATTGTTATCTATTTGTTTTAGCTTTATATTATGTTACTGCACTATTCGGTTTATGCATAACAGTAAAGTTCTTATTGAAGAAAAGTATTGAAGTACTGATTCACCCCTCCCCTCTTAGTACATTAGTTTTCCATATTGGGCCTAACAATGTGTTTATATCTATATGTATGTATATGTGCATACACATGTATATTTATGTACATCTATATCTACATTTATGTGTGCATACATCTACTTGTATATATATATATGTCAAACTAATGCATCTTTATTGATAGACATATATAGATCTATCTATCTATATGGATATATGTATATGTATGCACATAGATTTATGCATACATATATATAGGTATGTATGCATATATATGTACTTGTATATATGTGTGTGTGTGTGTGTGTGTGTATAACAAAATTAATAGTTTCAATAAAAACTGCAAACATATACTCTTTTCCAAACATGAACTCCAATGGCATGCACACTTTCCTCCAACTAAGATGCTTTACCACCATCAATGTCAAAGGGGAATCTATGTCCCTCAAATGCCTCACAAGTTTGTCAGATGTAAAAAATTAACATTCTTGTGCTATCTTTTACTATCACATTTTGAACTTCAACTGACATTAACATAAATTTGCATTTATTAAATCTCTTTGCCATTCATAGGTTCCCATTTGAACATACAAAATATTCATTTCCCCTTCGACTATTCTATTATTGTGCATAGATTTTCTACCCTTGTCTAAATTCCCACTCTTCCACAAGTAGGTGCATAAAACTTTATTAAACCAACTATGTGCATATTTTTTTGTTAATTTATACCTTGCTTTGCTTATGCCTCAAGCTTTTTGTCATTCTTTAACAACTTGCACTTCACATTTACTATCAATCATTCTAATTTGTTAAATCTAAAAATATATTTGCAAGAAAAAAGGTTGATTACAATAGATGTGTGATTTGCAAATTCATACATTAATGGTGTAGGCAACAATGCAACAAACTGAGAGGGGGGGGGGGGGGGGGTTGAATCAATTTGCACACAAACTTTACTTTACTTAAACACAAACTTAGATCTAATTGTTAGCAATGAAAGCATAAATCAACACCACATCAATAACACACAAAACACCAAGATTTTTGACATGGAAAACCTGGTTAAGGGAAAAACCACGGTGGGATTGAAACCCACAATATTAATATACTTTGTTAGAAGTATAGTAATATTACATAAGGGGAATGCCAATGCATTTAGGCACACCGCCTAGAGCTCGCTGCTCAAATACAAGAAGGTCTACAACCCTGAGGAAGGCTCACTTCCTTACAAGATTCAAACAACAATCTGGATTACATGAAGTGATGAAATAACATCTCTCAATGCCTAATTATAGTTTTGGTTAAGCATACATATACTCAAACTTTACTCTTCACGCTTCTACACACTCTTTCACACTTCTTCACTTTTCTCCTCTGAACTGAAAGATCAAAATAATATTCGCACATGTAGATACATCTCTCAAATGAATATTGCATGTATTTATACAATTCATCAACCTATATTTCAAGGTCGGCTAAACCCTCAACAAAAATTATAAAATAATAACCTCATACACTACAACAACACATGTGGACCAAAATAATGTTGACTAAGACATGGTTTGGACCCAAATCACCACCACAAACATGAAACACCTATGCCTCAATCATCTACAACACACTACAATTACCACAAATGTCACATAGCACAAAAAACACCACTGGATCAAGAAAATGATCAATACCAAGCAAGCAAACCAACAACACAGATAGAACATGATCTAGAAACATCCACAAGCAATGTGAATTGCCACAGAAACAACCACAACATCACCACTTACTAGAATCTTTATCATCATTATACCGAGCCTTAAGAACATCAAATCAATTGACTGTCAAACTGAAAGATTCACTTGAGTACTTCCAAATCATGAACCATCTAAATTGAGGACACACATAAATGTCCCAAACACTTAGCGAAATCGACAAATCAAGATATAGCAACTCCAAAGCAATGTGGAGCACAAATCAGAATATCGAATAACATGAACAACTGAATAACAACCATAATACCGAATCACACAACTTTATCAAAACACTATGCAGACCACTGAAACTTCTGCTGAATCAACTAGAGATACTTATCTCAAATCCCATTAAACTGCAACAACTCATCTGCAACACATTGACCAAACTGACTCATTTAATCTGATCGTAACATTAGAATACATAGAAGAATATGTTGACATCAATGATAAAACATCATTCTAGCAAACTTCTCAACAATATCGAACAATCACCCCCTTTGGCATTGATGGCAACATATGAATGTGAAAAACAATCAATGCAAAAAAAGAAAGCAACCACCCATAACTCTCAACAATCTCCCCTTGAGATCAACATAGGATATAGCAGTTTTTCACATGTTTCTCTCCCCATTTGACAACAATGCCAAAGACACATATAACACAAATCTTGATTCTCTCCCACACAAATTTAAACATCTGAACCACAACATTGACTACTCCCCCTGAGTAGCAGCCACACTCATGAATCTGGATAACAAAATATCTTTATGAATCTCACCGGACTGATGCAACTCCATGCATCTTAGTTCTCATTGGGAGGGGAAATCACCCCTAGCTTCTCTCTGAGATACTCAAAAGTATCTTTAGGCAAAGGCTTTGTGAAGATATCTGCAATATGTTCCTTTGTAGATACATACTCCAATTTGACTTCCTTCTCATTCACTTTCTCTCTCAAGAAATGAAACTTGATTGATATACACTTGATCTTTGAATGCAATACTGGATTCTTAGAAATATTTATAACACTTAAATTATCACAGTATATAGCAGTAGGTTCATCAAAAATAACTTTGATATCCTTAAATATCTTCTTCATCCAAATCACCTGCATACAATTGATAGTAGCAACAATGTATTCAACTTTTGCAGTAGACAAAGATATAGCATGCTGCTTCTTACTCACCCATGAAACTAATATCTTACCCAAGAAAAATGTACCACCACTAGTACTTTTCATGTCATCAACATCACCTACCCAATCAACATCAGTAAAATCTCTCAAAGTGAAATCATCATCTCTAGGATACCACAAGCCAAAATCAACAGTCCCTTTCAAATATCTAAAAATTCTTTTAAAAACAACAACACGAGATTCCTTAGGATAAGCTTGAAATCTAGCAACAAGACAAACAACATGCATAATCTCTGGTCTACTCTGAGCCAAGTACAACAATCCATCAATCATATATATGTATCTAGTTTGATTTTCTTTTGAAGAATCATCATCCTTAGTCAGCTTACATCCGGTCACCATAGGTGTACCACCAGGCTTTGCATCATCCAAACCAAACTTCTTCAACAATTTCTTCACATACTTATACTGAGATATGAAAATACCTTTACCTAAGTGAGTAATAATTGCAATCCAAAAAATAATTTCATCGCACTAATCATAGACACCTCAAACTCATTTTGCATATCATCAACAAACTTCTTGCACAAACCATCATTTCCACCAAAGATAATGTCATCAACAAAAATTTCAACAATCAAGATATTATCATTATCAATTTTGAAGTACAGATTGTTGTCAGTAGTACCTTTATTGAATTTAAGCTTCATCAAATACCTATACAATCTGGCATACCAGGCTCTTGGGGCTTGCTTCAATCTATACAATGCTTTCTTCAATCCACAAACTATATCTTTTTCTTCAATCAACTAAAATCCATCTGGTTGCTCAATGTAGACCTCTTCTTCCAACTCACCATTAAGAAAGGTTGACTTGACATCCATCTAATACACATTGCAAAATTTGTAAGTAGCATAAGCAAGAAGTAGTCTATCGGCTTCAAGTCTAGCTATCAGAGTAAAAGTCTTCTCAAAATCAATACCTTCCATCTGAGAATAACCCTTACAAACAAGTCTTTCTTTATTCCTAACAACTTCACCTTGCTCATTCAATTTATTTCTAAACAACCATTTAGTTCCAATTACATTCTTATCCTTAGGACTAGGAACAAGAATCCATGTATTATTCTTTTCAATTTGATTGAGTTCTTCTTTCGTTGCTTTAACTCAAATTTCATTTCTACAAGCTTCATCAACATCTTTAGGTTCAATCTTAGAAATCAAGCAATACTCTTCAAAAATTCTTGTCCTAGTCATCACACCTCTATTATTGTCACCAATTATCTAATTTTCTGAATGATTCAATATTACATACCTAGGAGTCAGGATTTTCATGATTTTCAGACTCCTGACCTCTTTCCTCTGTACTATCATTTTCACCTTCTCCTTCATTCTCAGGCTTTTCTAGAACAATCTGCACTTGCTTCTGGGTCTGCACTTGCTTTCCTTTATTTGCACTGACATCCTGATCATCTGAATCATATTTGCAAGATCTAATCTATCTCACATTTCCTTCATCAACCTTCACATTAGGATTTTCAACTATCTTTCTTAATCTCTTATTATAACACTGGTAGGCTTTACTTTTAGTAGAATATCTAAGAAATATTCCTTCATCGCTTCTAGCATCAAACTTCCTTAGATCTTCATCTCTTTTGATATAGCATTTACTACCCAAAATTCTATAATATCTAACTGTAGGAGCATGACCAAACCATAACTCATAAGGAGTCTTACTAGTATCACATTTGATATGAACTCGGTTGAAAGTATATATTGCAGTACTCACAACTTCTCTCCAATAGATATGTGGAACATTTCCTTCAATCATCATGGTTCTAGCAGCTTCTTGAACTATCCTATTCTTCCTCTCCACAACACCATTCTATTGAGGGGTCTACAAAGTAGATAATTGTCTCTTCACACCATGCTCTTCACATAAAGAATTGAACTCACCGGAGGTAAATTCACCACCTCTATCAGATGTTAGACATTTTAACTTTAGACCAGTCTTTGTCTCAATGATAGCTTTGAAAATATTGAACTCCTCCAATGCTTTAGACTTCTCCCTTAAGAAGGTGACCCACATCATCCTTGAATATTCATCAATCAACAACATGAAATACCTGTCACCCTGCAAGATTCTCACTCTAGAGGGACCACACAAATCAATATGCACAAGATCCAATATTTCATCAAAAGTATATTTTTTTTGGTTTTGAAAGAAACTCTTGTATGCTTCCCTAACTGACATTCCTTACATGTTGGATTAGAAGGTTTTACAATTTTAGGTAGATCTCTTACATCTTGAGTGGAACTTATCTTAACCATGGAATCAAAATTCACATGACACATCCTTCTACGCCATAACTAATTTTCATCAATTTGAGCAATCAAAAAACTTTTACCACCATAATTCAACTGAAAGATATTACCTTTAGTCTGTGTACCTGATGCAATCTCAATTCCGGAGCTACTCAAGATCTTACATTTTCCATTCTTGAATTGAAAGTCATAACCCTTATCTACCATCTATCTAACACTCAAAAGATTGTTCTTTAGACCTTGGACATAAAAAACATCATCATTGTTATGCTTACCATCAAGAGAAATAGAACCTCTACCACATATTATACTAGCTTTGTCATCTCTAAACCTTGCTACACCACCATCATACTTTTACATACTCACAAACTTACTCTTATCACCTGTCATGTGATGAAAACAATCACTATCAATAACCCATTCATCTTTCTCTTCAACTTTAGCAGCCAAAGATTTCTCTTCAACAATACAACTAGTAGAATCAATAGTCACCGGATCATCTTCTTTGATAGCAATGGACACCCATTCATCTCCTGGATTTCCCTTCTCAGACTTGTCATTTGTCACACCTTCATCAACAACAAAATAACACTTCTTTTGATATTTAGGCTTAGATGGCTTCAATGGATTCTTAGGATTTCTCTCTCTTTCCAGACACCTTGAGGCAAAATGTCCTATCTTATTGCATGGAAAACATTTAAGAGGTAACTTACCCTCATACTTACTGGTACCTTTATGTAATCTTCTAGCAATTAGGGCTTATTTCTCTTCAATCTCTCTCTCTTCTTCTTCAAGCTCTCTCATCTCTTTCTCATATCTAGACACCCTTGTAGAACTTTCTCTTGGATCATATTTCCACTTCTCGTATATAGTAGCTTTGAATGCAAATTTAGACTTAGGAGGGGTCTCACCAAATTTGCTCAACTCAAAAGAAACAAGCTTTCCAATCAACATGTCTCTAGTCACATCTGTCACAGTTTGGATTTCTTCAATAGTAGTAATCTTGTTCTTGTAAGTAGAAGGCAAGGATCTCAACACCTTAGCAACAAACTCAGATTCTTCTAGTACTCCACTGGCACATCTGATATTCAACACCATCTCATTCACTTTCTGCATAAAGGAGTTAATGTTCTCATCTTCGCCCATCTTTAGCATCTCATACTTTCCTTTCAAGCTTTGCAACTTAGCAACTTTCACATGACTATCACCTTCATACAAAGTCTCTATCTTCTTCCAGATCTCATGAGCAGTCTGCAAATCCATCACATTAGTCATGTCAGAATCAAACAAGTAACTCAACAATGCTTCCTTTGCTTTAATATTAAATTCAACTTCCTTAATCTCATCTGGAGATGTAGGACCATTCTGAGGAACATTGTACACATTCTTAGTGATATTCCAATAGTCTTCACTGATGCATCTCAAATGACACTCCATTCAATTCTTTCAGATAGTATAATTCATTCCATCAAACCTCAGACTATTCTTCTTAAAAGAAAAGGTTGCCATCCCAGATCTCCTCAAGCGATCAAGCTTCTTCTAGAGGATCTAGCTCTACCAATTTTGACAACAATGTAGCAAACTAAGAGGGGGGGGTGAATCATTTTGCACACAAAATTTACTTAACTTAAACACAAATGCAAATTTGATTGTTAGCAATGAAAGCACAAATCAACACTACACCAATAACACACATAACATCAAGATTTTGGACGTGGAAAACCCTGTTAAGGGAAAAACCATGGTGGGATTGAAACCCACAATATTAATATACCCTGTTAAAAGTATAATAATATTACATGATGGGAATGTACATGCATTCAGGGACACTGCCTATAGCTCACTGCTCAAATACAAGAAGGTATACAACCCTGAGGAAGGCTCACTGCCTTACAAGATTTGGACAGCAATCTGAATTACATGAACTAATGAAATAACATCTCCCAATGCCTGATTATAGTTCCAGTTAAGCACACACATATACTCAAACTCTTCTCTTCACACTTTTGCACACTTTTGCACACTTTTTTTCTTTTCTCCTCTACAACCAAAAGATCAAAAAAATATTCACACACATAGGTACATCTCTCAAATGAATATTACATGTATTTATACAATTCATCAACCTATATTTCAAGGTCGGCTAAACCCTCAACACAAATTACAAAATAATAACCTCACACGCTACAACAACACATGTAGACCAAAACAATGTCAGCTAAGACATGGTCTGGACCTAAATCACCACCACAAACATGAAACACCTCCAATAACTATGGCTCGATCATCCACAACACACTACAATCACCACAAATGTCGCATAACACAAAGAATACCACCGAATCAATAAAATGATCAATACTATGCACAATGATCAATGCAGACCAAAAAAATAGATACAACATGATCTAGAAACATCCACAATAAATGTGAATCACCACAGAATCAACTATAACATCACCACTTACTAGAATCTTTATCATCATTAGAGTGAACCTTAAGAACATTAACTCAAATGACTATCAAACTGAAAGATTCACTTGTAGACATCCAAATCACAAACCATCTAAATTGAGGACATACCTGAATGTCCCAAACAGTCAACCAAATTTGCAAATCAAGATATAGCAATTCTAGATCAATGCAGAGCACAAACCAAAATACCGAATAACACAAAAAAACTAAATAGCAACCATAATACTAGATCACACAACTTAATCAAAATACCATGCAAACCAGTGAAACTTATGTTGAATCAACTAGAGATACTTATCTCAAATCACATTACACCTCAACAACTCATCTACAACACACTGAACAAACCAACTCATTTAATTTGACTGCAACACTAGAATACACAAAAGAATATGTTGACATCAATGACAAAACATCATTGCAGCAAACTTCTCAAAAATATCCAACAAATGGTCAATATATTTTTTTAGTCTAGACCTTTCACCTTTGATAGAAGATGTTCAGAGAAACATAACAATATGTAACTCTTACAACTATTTTAATTTGATGTGTAGTTGAAAGTGTTATATTAAGAAGGAAATTATGGACAAATTATATTTTTTATATAATACGTAGTAAATTATACTACACGTGCTTCTTCATGTACATTCCATGATATCCTTTTCAAACCTTCCTTTTTAATTTATTTTTGCAATCATTTTGTTGAAATGTCCATACAAAATAAACAATTGTAAAATTTTGAATACAAGCTTAATAAATCAAATATTTTTGTCTCCTCCAGTTCATGGACTATTGGGTGATCACGCTCAATATTCACTCATATACATACAATGAGTTTGATATGGGAATTTATTGTTCTTATACAAAATAATTTTGCTTTTGCCCACTATTTTAGAATTGCATTTTTTAGTAGTGTAATTGTGGAGGCTTATGAATTAGGCTTAAATTGGCTTCATTCTAATCAATGTGGCAGCTTTCTATTGCCACCAATTAGTAAAGGAGAAGGGTGTCATGAGATTAATCTTGTCATAAAGTAATTAGAGTCACACATATGAGATTGGCCTTGCTACTTTGTCACGGTGGCAATGAAAAAGGTAGACAAATAAATGTTATTGTAATATCTTATGTGAATAATTAAAATTAAGTTACCAAAAGTCCATGGAGGTTTCAACAATCCTTGTATATGGGTTGTACTTCAAAGATTTAAGATTTTTTAAGTCCACAAAGGAAGGCTATTGTGAAGTTGAAGAACATTGTAAGAGTTTTCATGAAGCCATATTTCCTCCACCATTGTTAGAATACAAATATAAATTTTAATCGCACGTATTCTACCTTGTCGTGATACACATAAATGTGTAACACTTATTAGCACTATCTCAAACTATATTCAATGTCTTCCCTTGTTTAAACAATCAACTACTTACCTGCCAACATCACCAATAGTATTACATGACTACACAAATATTTATCTATTCTTCAAGTACATTCAATTCATCCATGTCACTAACTTCACTTGTTTTGGCCTTCACCTACTGGTACTAAGATCCTCCACTTCACACAGTTCACATAGGTAATCACATAGAATTTATACTTTTTTTTAAACATTAACTTGATCTGTGCTACTAATAAAGTTTGCTAAAGTCAACCAAAAAAGATCAAACACTTGATTTTGTTGATTAGATTGACATATCAAGTAAGGTGCACTTAATTATTAACTAAGTGCTTTTATATTTGTTATTATTTGTATAAGTGAATTCTCACTCTATTTACA
This sequence comes from Cryptomeria japonica, assembly GCF_030272615.1. Classification (NCBI taxonomy): domain Eukaryota; kingdom Viridiplantae; phylum Streptophyta; class Pinopsida; order Cupressales; family Cupressaceae; genus Cryptomeria; species Cryptomeria japonica. The sequence goes on from NC_081414.1 coordinate 312,187,351, forward strand.
AGACCTAAAATATTTCAACATGGACCATCTAGCAATGGCTCCACCTAAATTGTAGAATATTGTCAACACTTTTTAACATACACAAATTATCAAAAGTTCTCATATGAGCTCTTTTGTTATAATATTTTGTAGACTTTTTCCAATTACAAACATTTCAATCTCGAGTTGAAATACACCACATGCTCCTACTTAAGCTATCTTATCATGTAAGCCCTTATTTTATGCTCATCTCTATTAATTTTATTCTCTTCTTAGAACTTAGCCCTAAAATAGTTGCTCCTCTTGTTCATGATTTAGCTAGAATTCTCATGTCCAAATTTCAAAAGTCTAATTTTTTATGTCAAGTGAAAATCATGGCATATCATAACATAGAATATCTATATATGTGTGTAATGGAAGGAATTTGCCACCTCAAGGATGATGGATCCTTCAGAACAAATTACCCTTCCAATTACCTCTGCGAATTGGCGCTAAGATGAGCCAGGGGATAATAGATCTATGCAAGAAGTGTTAGACACCCAAGAAGCATCTATGGACGACTCTACAGAGCCTCTATGCTCAGGATGAGCGCGCGAATCTAGGACACCAACACGTTGCGCTGTCGTCCTATACGGATGAGGTACAAAATCCGTACTAAAAAGCTCTAAGTATGATTATGATGCAATAAAAGCACAGAAAACAATCAAACTAAACTAGTAAATGCAGTATACAAAATAACCAAAATAGAATGGAAGGAGAAAAGGGAAAGAAATAGACAAACAAAAGGTCCATGCTATAAAGCCTCCCGCAAGTTAATCTCCTCTTCATAGCAGTGCACCTACAGACATGCAAGAAAGGAAAATGTTGGGGGTTGTGTTTTGGAACCTGCCTAAGTTAGACCCTCATTTTGGTGTTTCCACCTCCACGGACAACCCAAGAAATCCACAGGAAAGATAAATGATAAAGAGAATAACAATATAATGTGAAATTGGAAATAAAGTTGATAAATATGCAAGAGAGAGGATTAAGATAACTCCCCTATCACGAACGAAGATTGGAATGCTTGGGAGTGCTTGGAATGGTGTGATCAAAATGCTTGGTAATGCTACAACAATGGTGGTGTTGATAGTATGCTATCCAAAATGATCTCCAAGAGCTCAACTTGGAAGAAGATTTCCAAACTTGCCAAAGAATCCCTTCAAAATGCCTCCAAAGTGAAAGATAAAGGCCCAGGAAGGAATTCGGCTATTAGTGGGCACATATAGAGGTTTTATGATTCCTTCCGGGTGCAAGCGTAACGCTCAAATGACCTCCTATGTACTGTCAGATTCGTAGGATGCTAGCGTGCCACATAGATGTCTCCATGCTGCGCCTGTGCCCCCAAAAGTTACAAGTTGGCAGAGTTGGTAAAGCTTCAGCTAGAGCTAACATGGATGGTCTAAGTGGACAAAAGGACATGATGGAAGATCTTGACCTCCGATGGCATGGAGGAAAAGCGCCATTTGTCACATTAACTATAAAGGATAATATTTTTGATATTACAATATGTACATGTATTTGTATACATGTGTATATGTAGGTATGTGTGTATATATGTTCTTGTATGTGTGTTTGTGTTTATATCTATATTTATGTGTCCATACATACATACATACACATACACATATACATATACATATACATATACATATACATATACATATACATATACATATACATATACATATACATATACATATATGTACATATATACATATATTGGAAGCACTAAGGACTTGGTAGTTGGATGTGGAGTATTTATTTACAATGTTTATTGAAAGTATTGTTTGATATGTGTGTGTGTGTATGTATGTATGTATGTATGTATATATTGCAATTTTGATAGAAGGCTTTAGCATTTTCATACTCAATAGGTTGGACCCAGGTTCCCAGCCTGGATAAGAGTGTCACTTTAGTCGAAAACACTGTGAATTCTGAGAAGGAAATGAACAAAGACTTTGAGAAGGACCTGACTGAGGATAGGGATAGCGAGGATAAGGAAAGTGTTGGTAAAGGGCTTATCCTGGATAACCTCAAGAAGCTCTCTGAGGCTAGAATGGATTTCGATAGATGGACCTACGAGACCCTGAAAAACTTGGGAAAGAAAGGGATAAATACAGATGAAAAGAAGGAGGATGAAAATAGAGAGTAGATTAATTGGAAGCAAGAAATGGAGAATAAGGTAAAATCGCTGGAAGAGGGAAAAGAAGCAATGAAAAATCTGATGGGAGTTATCCCAAGTATCCTCTTTGCTGTCATTAAAAACCTAGAGGACATCGCCAAGGTCTTTGATCATTCCTGCACTCCTAAACCAGTCGTGGATCTTGACCTGGAGGAAGAGACCATCCAGACTGGAAGCGGTGATGCTACTCCGATGGGCGGTACTGCGAAGAGAACTAGGGCCAGTATCAAGAAAGTTGTGGTTGCTTCAGCAAAGGATCCCCCTAACTTCAAAGACAACATCAAAGAGCTACATGAAATCAGCAACACCCTGGCTAAAGCATTGGAAAAAATCTTAATGCTGGAAGGCCTGCTGGCTTTATGGGGGTTTTTTGGGTTTTCTTCGGTTTTCCGCTAGTTTTTTGTGGTTCTGTTCTTTTTTGTTTATCGTAGCTTTGATGTTTAAGTTATGCTTGTAAAGGGTTTTGGGGCCCCTTCAAAACCTGCTTTTTCCTTAATCAAAAACACTGTGTTAATGGCCACATCAACACAAATCCTTGCAAAGAGAAATATATATTTACTCTGCATTATATGATCCACAACAAGGAATTTACCAAAGGAGTTAGCAATCCCCTTAAAAACCCCTAAATTCCAAAACTTCAGGGGTAAACTAGGGGGATCAGATCCATGTAGGAGCAACAACACCTAAATCTTTCTGGGGGCCCAAATTAGGCATCCATTTACATAGAGAAATGAAGTTATTACTACCATAAGCCTAGGGTCTATCCATTAGGATGCTAGCTAGATCCTTTTGGTTGACAAAGCTATACATATATATAGAAAAAACAATACTTTCAATAAATACTCCACATCCAACTACCAAGTCCTTAGTGCTTCCAATAAATGCCCCTGCAACATGAAATAAATTCATTTGACAACTGCTCACACACACACACACACACACACACACACACACACACACACACACACACACACACACACACACACACACACATCCTTAGTGCTTCCAATAAATGCCCTTGTAATGAAATAAATTCATTTGACAACTATATATATAACAAAAACAATACTTTCAATAATCACTGCAAATAAATACTCCACATCCAACTACCAAGTCCTTAGTGCTTCCAATAAATGTCCCTGCAATGAAAATTTTCATTTGACAACTACTCTCTTGCAAAAATAAATTTCGACAACCACATATTGCCACCCTGCTTCAAGATTCTAGTTGTTTAGAAATGTGACAGAAAACCACTTTTCACATAGACCTGTTCATATTAATATGTCTATCTTATGGACATTTATTGATAGGCACAAAAACATGTATATATGTATAGATATATGTATATGTATGTATATATATATTCACATGTATATGTATATATAAGCATACTCATATGTATGTGTATACAGACACACACACACACACACACACACACACACACACACACACACGTATGTATATTTATATATTTGGTTGTATGTAGAAATACCTATGTGTATGCGCATATCCATTTAAATATATATATTTATTATAATATTTCTCTACACATTATATTCACCCTCTTCCTTCAAACTGAATTTTTCATTTCCCTCTTTGTAGGCCACATTAATTGGTTTAGAATACTGTACTAACAAATCCAAGTTCAACATTCCCTTGTGGCTTTTGGAAATCATTCCCGCCTTTTCTGTAAAAAGTTCTTTATTTATCTTTATGATTTCTCAAATTCAAATTAGCCTATAAAGGTGCTCACTCATGAATGATGTAAAATTGTTAGGAGTTCCTCATTTACAAGTCCAGATTCAAACTCAACATGTGGCTTTGAAAAACCATTTTCAGCTTCAAATATTTTATCTCCATATGTCAATTATTAGTCTTTGTATAGTTTTGTCAGTTGCAAGCATCTCAATTTGGAGTTGACAAACACTACAATGCTCCACCATAAGCTATCTTACTAAGTAAGTTCTTATTTTTATGCTTGTCTATCTTGATTTTATTTACTTTTTCAAAGTTACCTTGAAATAGTTGCTATTCTTCTATAAAACTTACCTAGAATCTTCAAATGGAATTCTCAAAAAACTAGTTTTTGCTACTCTTCTACACATTGAAATTCTTTTTCCTACCAAATAATTTTGCTTCCAAAAACAAATTTCAAGGTTAGAATAGCACACTATGAAGGAATGTTAGTTAAAAACCAGATCCTTATACCTCATAAAAACTATTTACATCTCTTACAAATAGCCATAATTTGATAGAATGCATCATTGGTCAAAGATAAAACATTATAAAATATACTTGAATCAACAAATGCAAGCTAGGAAGCAAGCCTCAATGGTGAAATAAAAGAAACCACTTAATCACAAAACACTATGAGTAAGCCTTAATTAGAAAATGATACTTTCAATAAACATTGCAAATAAATTTGAAAACAATACATTCAACAAACACTAGAAATAAATTTGAAAACAATACTTTCAATAAACACTGCAAATAAATTTGAAAATAATACTTTTAATAAACATTGCCACATTTAGCTACCAAATTCTTAGTACTTTCAATAGACACTACATAAATGTGCCACATTCCACCACCAAGTTCTTAGTACTTCCAATAAATTTGTCTATGATGAAGTAAATTCATTTGACAATTATTCATTTGCAAAAACAAATAATTGTTTATTTGCAAAAAATAAGTTTTGAGAAAGACAAGTCGACATGCATGTTCTGATTAATCAAGAAAAATAGGTTTTCAGGACCCGAAACCTTTAACAAAGGAGATTAAGATAAGACAATAGAAAGTCTAGAGCTAATAAACCACTTACAAAACGACTGGCAAAGAAGCCAGCAAACCAGAAAGACAGCTAAAGATAAAAACAAAAAAGAAACAAGGAAAGCACTAGACAACTATAGTCTTCAGCAGGTCCTCTGCCTTTTTCACCAATTGGTCATAGGTGGCCCCAACAACTTTGAGATCTTCTAAGTCCTTGTTAGGTTTCTTTTCTTTCTTTTTGCCTCTGGTTCAGGTTCTGGGTCCTTGAGCATCCCTTGTTCCTTCAGTGTTCGGGTCAATATCCAGGGTCTCCTTCTCTTCATCCAGTTTAAGTCAACATGCATGTTGATGATTAACTATTTGTTTAAAAAAAAAAATTTAGAAGGACACGTCAACACCTAGCTTCAATATGTGCACGGTCGAAAAGTATGACAAAAAAACCTCTTTGCAGCTCACAGTCATTGCTAGATAATGGTGTCTTTACAAATCCAAATTCAACATCAACATGTATCTTTAAAAAATTTCTCCAACTTTAATATTAAAAGTTCCCCAATATTTAAATTTATGATTTGTCAAATTCAAAATGCATGTATTTCCATAACTAAATATATACACCCATTAATTATTCTTAAGCGGGTGTATATATCCAATTATCAAACATATATATTAAAACTTGAGCTAGTTGTATCAATATACAATGCATACATGTCATTTTGACCTAAACATAAGGATTCTTTGTGATTAAGATTGTAAAACCCAAGAATAGATATGTTTAGAGAAAGCTACAACCTTTATTTATATAGTAACATAAGCTGTTTGTAGTTTGTTGTGCAAATCTCATTATATATTTGTAAAGTGGAAAATTGGGAGCTTAGCAAATTCACCATGGAGAAAGGAGGATCCACTAAGATCAATTTTCGCTTGAGGGACTTTACATTCAAAAGAGGGGGAATGAATCTACTAGATCCAATCCAAAAATAATGCAAGGAATGAATGCTAAGTAGATTGGTTGTGTTTATAATGTGTTTGACCCTCTTTTGCAAGTTGACTAGTTGAATTAAGACTAAGTGCTGAAAATGAAGACAAAGTATGAGAAAACAGTGAGCTACAGATTCGGTATTCAGTCATGCACTTGGATTTGAGAAGTTTGAGATGATTTGGAGCTTCTCTGTGAAATCTACCAAAAGTTGCATGGACCGTGTGTTCGGACCAGGTCGCCCTCCTATTGGTCCTTTGAACTTTTCGCTTGTCGAAAAGGGATTTTCTATCTCTACAAATAAAGCTTAAATCCAAAAGTATAGATGCGCACCTATTTTTTGCACACAGAGGGAAAGGGAGATGTGTTGGGAACAGGGGCTTGCCTTTAGGTCAAACCCCGGTTTTGGAATTAACCAAGTGGTTGAAACAATGTAATTGAAATGACTGAAAGTAGAAATCCTCCTCTTTGAGGGGATGTTGAATTCAATGAAAATGAAATGCTTATACCTCCTTGTGAAGTTTTTCTTGCCTCCACATGGAACTATGATTTCAAGGATTAGAATGATGATCTCCTTTTCAATGCTTAAAATCTTAACTCTATTGCTGCACCAAAGCTTGAAGGAAGACTGAAAATGCTCAATTTCTCTTGAATGCTTGAATTCTTGAAGAACTCTTGTGTGTGCATCATATATTGTCAAATGAGAGGGGAAATCCCTCTAATATACTTTCTCGTAGGATTAACTGACTAATTTTTTGACATGAGCCGATATAGGGGAATTTTCTTGCTTCAAATTTGAGTTAGATCAAGGGGAAGGGTCCAAGATAGGTCCCATTAAGGGGGACCATGGGGCTATACCTTGGTCCTGCCCTAATTTGGTGTAGGATCAAGGTTCAAGCAGGGTGCATCACTGAGTTGAATGGTGTTTTTGACATGTGTGAACATAATCAGGTCTCGAATTAGGCCGAGGGGCACAAACACTAAGGCAAAGACCCAAATGTAGTCAAAAATTGCAAGGGGTGCAATTTTAGGACATTACATTTAGCTCCCACTTTAGTAGAAGTATGAGCTTACATAAATACTCACAATAAAGTACAAGGAATTCAGATTGAAAGACTTTCACCACGTGAAAGAGGCAATATTCACCAAGCCCCCAGTGGACTTTAGGATCTTATGAATTCAATGATAAGGTAAAAGGGAATATCATGAGAGAGAGAGAACCATGGCTACAACTAGTAAGGTTCTCTTACTACGAGTCATGAAAAGAAGATACTAAAAATCACAAAGCAAGGACAAAGTTCACTAAGTAACTTTAATTATCAAGAGAGAGGATCATGCGAAGAGTGTATGCCCCCATGTTAAAGCGATTGTACATGCCTTGCCAGGAGCAATTTATTTAAGATAGGATACACCCAAGAAAGATAAGCACATTATCGCAATAATTTAGCCCCCAAGAGAGGATAAATCAAAGAATAATAAACACAAAGCACAAAATATGAGGTGGTCTCACCTAACTTTGGAGTCAGTATGCTTTTTATGATAACTCATGTATATCATGTATATATATATGTTCATAGAATTGTCCTCATCGCTCAAAGAAAGGAAACTACCATGGAAGAAGGGAACACATGTGTCTTTTGAGTCAACATGGAAGAGACCAAAATAGATATCAACATTTTGCATCATCCTCAAGTAGACAACACTAGGGACAACAAATAGAAGAATAGGGAAACAAATAGAAGAATGTCACAAAGAAGCAATATAGGAGAGAGAGAGAGAATCTACAATGCTAATGAAGCTAATCAAGCACGTCATCCTCCCCTCGATTTTGCTGATCATTATTTTAGGAAGGTGGACAACACGCAAGAGGAGCCACATCTAGAATAGTAGATGGAGCTATCACAAGTTCAAAACAAGGACCATGCTCTAATGATGAGTCACTTTGTTCGTTACAAGGAGCTAGGATTAATGCTTTTCAAAATTTTGCAGCTAAATCATTGTCAACATCAACATATTCATATTCATCATAAAAAATATTAGGATCAAAATTTTCACCATTAATAATATTTTCACTTATTTCTTCATCAAGATTAATAAGAATATGAGATCTAATAGGAATAGAACTTGAACCATCATTTGTCTTAAGAATTTTGCATCTTGGAGAATTAGGTTGAATATCTTGTTTAGGAGAAAATGGAATCGTGTCAACAATTGGTGTTTTAGGAGAAGAAATAGTTTGGGAAGCAACTTCACAAGCTCTAGCACAATGTCTCTGTCAGCGTTCTCTCGCACAACGGTTTCATCTAGTATTGGCTGAGGGTTGAGGAGGTTTAGGTTCATTAGGTATAGGCTTAGTCTCTTCTTTTAGGGAAGGATGAATGGGTTGAGGTCTTTTAGGCTGGACAATAGGATAGGTTGGTCACTTCTCTCTATAAGATGAAGAAGGAGGAACCACAACATACAAAGGAGGAATGGGAGGTGTAGGAAGGAGACTAGGTCCATCATGGGGAGGAGTGATAGGTCTACCCTTAGGAGGAACAAATTGATGTTTAGGAGGATACTATTTTCTACCTTTGGGAGGAGGAGTAGACTCATCCATAGGAGAAGGAATAGATTATTCTTTAGGAAGAATAATATCTCTTTTCTTAGGAGAAAGGATGCTCTTCTCTTTAGGAGAAGGAATAGAAGCCTCTTTGGGAAGAAGCTTATTTGTTTCCATAGGAGGAAGAATAATCTTATCCTCAAGAAGGGGTATATGATCATCAATTGGAATACTAAGTGTTGGATTTATAGGTTTACTCAAGGATAAAATCATTTCATTTTTCCGTCTTTGATATGTTCTAAAGAGATCGTCACTTCTTGGTTGCAGAGGTTGGAATCGTTCAAACCAAAAATAATCAAGACAGACATCTCCATGACTCATTGTAGGTTGATACATACCATGATTAACGGTTTTGATTTTATCATTATGAGGAAATTTAAAACACTTATGAATAGTAGAAGCAATCACTTTCATGGAAGAGAGACAAGGATGTCCCAACTTCACACAAAATTGATCAGATGTAGGACTGATAACAAATTCAACATCTAAGCATTTAGTGCCAACATCAATAAGAAGTGTTATAGAACCAATAGCAGGACAAGAGAATCCATCAAAAACTTTAACTACCACATCAGTATCATCATATATCACTTTATGCAATTGTAAGGTATAAATAAATTCTTCAGTTATCACATTAACCATGCAAGAAGGATCAATAAGCACTCCTCTAGCAGGTATACCCTTGATTTTTGCACTTATGTATAATGGGCCATCAGGTGCTTTAATGGTCTCACTAGGATCAAATGTGATTCACAAGTCCTTAGGAGGTTCTTGTTGATCTATAATGTTCACCACATTATTAGATTCAAGGCCAACATCATTGGGGGAGAAAGCAAGATGATCAATCTCAATCACATTAGTGGAATGGGATGGTAAAGGATTAGTAAAAATCTGAAGGTTTTGATTAGGAGGAGATATTGATTTATTTCCTTTATCATTCACACCTACCACATATATGGTATTGTTATCAATGAATTCTTGAATCTTACTTCTCAATGAAAAACATTTTTCAGTATCATGACTAGGCTGACGATGTATTGACAAACGGATTTAGCATCAAAGTAAGGTGAAGTTGTCTTAGATGGATCAATTGGTTTGATTTGGGGAATTTTTAACACATTCCTTTGGATTAACTGAGAAATAATTCTATGCAAAGATTCATTCAAAGGAGTAAATTATTTTTCTCTTTTAAAGTATTTAGACAAAGGAAGCACACCTATAGCACCTACTAGTTGATTGATTGTTGTTGTTGTCATTGAATTTGATGAATCCTTTGTTTGGTTTGAAATTTGCAAACAATTGTTGAACACTATCACCCTTATCACTCGAAGCCATGGAAGGAGATGATTTTTCCAATTGACTCATAGTCAGTTGATAATTGTGAAGTACTGCGCACAACTGCGGAAAGGAAGTAAACTCAATTAAAAGAAGTTTATCCCTAATGTCTTTTTGTAAATCAGCAATAAAAATCCTTTGAATATCTTGATCAGGCACATGAAAAGAAATCTGAGAATACAAATACTTATATCCACCAATAAAATCAATCACTTTTTATTTAACACCTTGTTTACAATGCATCAAATCAGTCAAAGTAACTTTAGGACCAATGTTATTGTGAAATTGTTGAATAAAATCATTAGTCAGTTGTTGAAAAGAAGTAATAGAATAAGGAAGCAAATAACAATACCATTGAAAAGATCTATCCCTTAATGTTCTAGTAAACACTTTCACTAAAAATCTTTGATCATGAGCAAAGTCACTACACAAAGTTTGGAATGTTATAACATGAGTTAAGGGATCACCTTTTCCATTATAAAGTTCCAATTGAGGGACTTCTACATGTTTAGCAAGGACATCTCTAACAATTTCATTGGATAATGGGATTGTTACATCAAATGTGGGCACATTATACTTGGATTGATTCATATAAGCTATTTGTTGTTGTAAGGAAGACACTATTTGGGCTAAACTATTGATTGTAGCTTTGGTATAAGGGTTGAAATTAGACATAGTGGATTGAGAGAGATGAGTAACATTGTTGAATGAAGGAAGAGATTGAGAATAAGGAGGTGGGACACTATGATAAGTAGGTAATGGAGAAGGTTGGGTAACACATGGAAGGCTCATAGGAGGAGTGAAGGAATTGTGATTGAAAGAGTTTCCCCCTTGATTGGCATTTATAGGTGGTGAGTGTGTTGGGAAACAAGGGGAACACTCATGATAGGAGAGATGAAAGAAGAGGTATTTCCCCCATGACTAACATTTGTAGGTATGACATTTTGTGTAGGGGTAGCCATTATGTTTGATGTGAAGGTAGGGACATTAGTCATGTAAGTTGTTAAAGGGATGGAATGATTAACTTGACTAGGAGATTGTGTATAGCCTAGGTTTTTAGCACAACTCTTCATAGGCATGATATTAGAATCAACAATATGAGAAATACCACACAAGATATCAACACCATGTTTATCACTTTGAATCATTCTTTTTAATCCCTCAATCAATGGGAGAGCTTCACTTTTGGGGTATTCTTGACTCATCCATTGTTGAAGATTGTCAAATTGATTGTCCATCTTCTCCAATTGATCAACGAATACCCTAATTAGTGACTCCTCCTCATTATGAGAATTATCAATAGGATAAATGGGAATATCTGTAGGATTGGAAGAACCACCAATATCCTCATTGGAAAAGCTATCCAAATTAGGGTCCATCTCCTTGGTAATTAAACCTTGGGCAACCTTAATTCTACAACTTCTCCTAACGAAGATGCTATAGGTAGGACTAATAGTAGTAAAACTCATGCACTAAGGGAGGGAAATTGAAATTTTGAATTTTATAAATGAAAATTATTGAAATAATAATGAAATCTCCTAGGAATTTAAAATTTAAAATTAAGACATTGCCAAAATGACATCTTAATTTAAATTTGAAATTATCTCTTAGAAGATAGAAATTTAAAATTAGGGTTGAAAATGACCTCTTAATTTTAAAAATTTGAAAATTGAAAGGAGGGAAGATTAAATTTAAAATTAGGGTTGTCCAAATCTAACCTCTTAATTTTAAAATTTTAAAATTTTAGAATGTTGAAATATTGAAGAAATCAATTTAATTTAAAAAATTAGGGTATATGTAACTAACCACTTAATTTTAAAATTTAAATTGAAAATTTAAATGTTGAAGTTTAGATTTGTTTTCGACCTTAGGCCAACCAAAACTCAATACAATTTCACAAACCTTTGGAATTGAGCAGTAAAATATAGTCAAAACAGGCTCCCAAAATTTGGGGAGAAAAAGTCAAGACAAAATAGGTAGCGACTTGGTCCGACCAACTTTTTTCCAAATCCTCAAGGAAGCAAGATATTGTGATTTTAATGCAAATTCCAGAAGGATATGGAAATTGGAGATGTCTAGATATTAAAAAATAAGCCTTGAAGGTCAAAATAGGACACACTTTGGATGTTTGAGAAGATGATTAATTGAAAGAATAACAAAAGGGGCACACTGAAGGGCCAAATTTTTTATGTGTAGAATTAAAACAAGAGGCTTTAGATTTAATTGTGCCAATTAACTACTTAAAGGAAAATTTGAAATTGCACAAGATTAATTTAATTTTAAAAATTAGGGTTTGTTGTATAAACTGCTTAATTTTAAAAATTTAAATTTGAAAATTTGAATGTTGTAAGGAGGTAATGTGATTTTTTTTGAAATTGAAGCATGCACCCAAATCTAAAAATTAATTCAAGATCTACACAATCTGCAAGTTCAATTTTAAAATTAAAAATTAGGGTTTTTTTATTTAACCACTTAATTTTAAAAAAAATTGAAAATTAAACACGTAAATGAAAACTTGAATCATAAAATTGAAGAGTTCTCAGATCTGAAACAATCAATCCAATTTAGACAAATCATAAGCTCAATTTTGAATTAGGGTTTTTATTAATTTAACCTCTAAATTTTTGAAAATTGTAAGGAAATTAAACTTGTAATTGAAAATTTGAATTTTAAATTGTGAACACTCAAATTTGAAAACAAAAATCAGAATCAAGGGTGTAAGGAGTTGGGTTCAACAAAAATGTAAAGTGGAAAATTGGGAGCTTAGCAAATTCACCATGGGGAAAGGAGGATCCACTAAGTTCAATTTTCACTTGAGGGACTTTACATTCAAAAGAGGGGGAATGAATCTACTAGATCAAATCCAAAAATAATGCAAATACTAAATTCTAAGTAGATTGGTCGTGTTTAGAATGTGTTTGACCCTCTTTTGTAAGTTGACTAATTGAATTAAGACCAAGTGTTGGAAATAAAGACAAAGTATGAGAAAACAACTAGCTACAGATTCAGGATTTAGTCGTGCACTTGGATCTAAGAAGTTTGAGATAATTCAGAGTTGCTCTGCGAAATCTGCCAAAAGTTGCAAGGACCGTGTGTCTGGACTAAGTCGCCCTCCTATCAGTCCTCCAAACTTTCTGTGTCTCGAAAAGGGTTTTTCCGTCTCTACAAATAAAACTTAAATCCAAAAGTACAACTACACACCTCCTTTATGTACACAAAAGGAAAGCAAAATGTGTTGGGAATAGGGGCTTGCCTTTAGGTCAAACCCTGATTTTGGAATTAACCAAGTGGTTGAAACAATGTAATTAAAATGACTGAAAGTAGAAATCCTCCTCTTTGAGGGGATGTTGAATTGCATGAAAATGAAATGCTTATACCTTCTTGTGAAGATTTTATTGCCTCCACATGGAATTATGATTTCATGGATTAGAATGATGATCTCCTCTTCAATGCTTGAAATCTTGACTCTATTGCTGCTCCAAAGTTTGAAGGAAGACTGAAAATGCTCAATTTCTCTTGAATGCTTAAAGACCTCTTATGTGTGCATCATAGATTGTCAAATGAGAGGGGAATCCCTCTTATATACTTGACCGTAGGATTAACTGACTGATTTTCTGACATGAGCCAACATAGGGGGATTTTCCCGCTTCAAATTTGAGGTACATTAGGGGGAGGGGTCCAAGATAGGTCATCATTAAGGGGGACCAAGGCGCCACACCCTAGTCTTGCCCTAATTTGGGGTAGGATCAAGGTGCAGGCAGGGTGCATCACTTAGTTGAATGGTGTTTTTGACATGTGTGAGCATAATCAAGTCTCCAATTAGGCTGAGGGGTGCAAACACTAAGGCGAAGACCCAAATGTATTGAAATTGCAAGGGGTGCAATTTTAGGACGTTACAATATTCATCATTGAAAGTATTGTTTTTTTATTGTTCTCTAATCAAGGATTGATTACATGGTTTTGTACTTAAGTTACAATATATATATTGTATATTTACACACCTACCTACATAATCAATATATATTTCCATAAATCCACATATACCCACAAATTATTTAAAAGTGAATGTATATATTGAGCTACCAAACATACATATTGAGACCCGACCTGGTGGTATCAATATCACCATGTATTCACTACTGAAAGTATTGTTTTTTGATTACTCTTTGATCAAGGCTTGCTCATAGTGTCTTCTAATTAAGTGGTTGCATGTAACTGAGTAATTACAATTTTTTTTTGGTAAATATATTTGTCACTGTGATTTTATCTCCGAAATCAACCCTGTTTGCCCAAAGAGGAGTGACAACTATGCCAATAATTGGAGAGATTGTTATGAAATTTCAATCTTCTGCTGCATTTGAGAGGGGCGACTCTCTCGTATGATGGGGTTTTTTGGGATTTTTGTGTACTTCTAACTTGAAAGTACATAAAGGAGAAAACATAAAACTAAAGAGATAAAAAAGATAGAAACCCCAAAGATAGACATACGGACATCAACTAAGATTTCCCAACTGGCAACAAATTACAAGGGGAGTTTATAACATAATATGTTTATCCATGAGATGATGATGAAAGAAGAATGTCAAATCTCAACATATGAAGAGATAGGCTACTCCAACATATTCAAACTAAGATACCAAATGTTGCTTGTGTATCATCACATCAATTGCACAAATCATATATGCATAAAATAATACCAATTTGACATATGAGAAATTGGAAATGATAACACATGAACTAAGATGCACTCTTTGTTATACTTTTGGAAAATTTTCAAGTCCAAAATTCCATCTATACATAGTATGAACATAAAAATTTCTTTGAAATGTCTCTAAAAATTTCTCCAGAGTTTCCCTTCTATAAGAGTCTCTCCCTATACAATGCTCCCTCTTTTGTATTTATAGACTTTCCTTATAACTATCTTTTTCAGGTTCATAACTAACTAAGTTAGAGAATGGTAGCTTCTTCAACACTTTGGAACAAGTTCTAACTTTTACAAGAAAGGAGTCAAAATTCTAACTTTGATTGAAGTCAAAACAATTACAATATATTTGTCAAAAAATGAAAAAAGTGACTTTAATCCTAATTACTCATAATTCTTCATAAAACCTTGGAAATCTACATTGGATCAAAATTCACTTTGTGGACAATCTAAAACCATTCCACTTCATGCCTTCAAACAACATATCTTAGAGGCATTCACTCAAACCATTATTTACATTATCCTTACGTCTACCTCTCTTCAGATTGCGTGAGTTCAAGCAATTTACATGCCTTGTATTCCTTCCATGTTCATTGCATTGTGTGATAAATTCTAAAGTTGTTTCAAAAATTTAATTTTTTATTGATCTTTCAATCACTACATTCAAAGGGCCAAACTTAAATCACACACACTAAGCAACATATTAATCCTAGAGAATACCAGTCAACTCAAAGCTTTCATCTGATGTAGGCGAGAGGATAAGGGTAAGTAATGTGGAATTGGATTTAAACTTTCCCATTTCATTTGCTTGAATGCTTCTAAATCCATTTCATTATACCATTTTTATGCATCTCTTGCAATCATTTCACTCTATGCGACTATATTTATTTGAGACACTTCTGTCAATAGTTCACACCTTCTTTGATCTACTATTTCTATATGCTATAAAAGAAACATTAGTTAATTGTATTTGTTTGAAAGTTTCTTAAGCCATTATAGTTGTATACTATGTGAAGACACATCACTAAGCTATTATGTTCAACTATTCACATGCCGTGACTTTGCTTCCACATTTGGCATGCATGTCTACCAACACACTTGCAATTTTCTCCTTCATTCATTATATCATTTTCTCCAACTTTGAGCTTATCACTACCATGAATCTTTCCATGTTGAGAATGCAAATTTAGCTCACCAAGCAACCAAATTTCTGTTGGAAGAATGTTGCAAATATGTGCTTGAGATATATTTGGGAGTTGTGTTATCATTGATGTCAACATATTTCTCTGTTTGAGACAGGGATGCAGTGAAGTTTAGTGAGTTAGTTTGTTCAACGTAGTAAGTATGATGTAGATCAGAGTTTGCGGATTAAAGGGTTTTTAGAGGGTTGTCTATAGTTGATACAATTCAAGTTTCATAGGTCCACATGGATATTTGATATATTGAGTTATGGGTATCTGTGTTGTGGCTGGTTTCTCAATTGTTTAGTAGTGACAATATTTTGATTTGCATTTCTCTGCATTGTAATATCTTGATCTGCGGATTTGGAGGTATGATTGGGACATTGGTGTGTGTCCTCAATTCAAGTGGTTCATGGTTGGGAGGTCCGCATTGATCGTTGAGCTGGCAATTGATTATTTTCTTACATTGGTGTTCTTCATGTTCTTGGGTGATCGAATGCTTGTAATGTGTTGCAGATGTTCAAGGCATGATTCTTGGAGGTGTAATGTGTTCGAGGTGAAAGATTTGGGTTTGTGCTATGTCTTGACCAACATTGTTTGGTTTGCATGTAATATTGTGTTGAGTGTGGTTGTAGTTTTGTAATTAGGTGGTGAGTGTTGAGCCGACCTTGATGATTTCTCCAAGGTTGATGTCATGTATAAATAATTATTATGATTTTGTATTCATAATGTGTGTGGGTGAGAGGATGAGTGTGAGTGTGTCTGTGTGTTGAATGTATACATCTTTTGAAGGTAGAGAAGAAGTGTGAAGAAGAAAGTTATTTTGTGCTTCAATGGGGCTGAACCAAGCATTAAAGAGATGCTATTTCTCAGTTCATAATTTTGAGAAGTGATCCATGATTGTTTGTATAGGTAGTGAACCTTTTTATTTTGAGTAGTGAGCTCTGGGAAGTGTGTCTGAATGCATGTGCATTCATATTGTAATACTTCTAATAGAGTATACCTATATTGTGGGTGTATACCCACCATGGTTTTTCCCCCAATAGGATTTTTCATGTACAAAAATCTTGGTGTTATGTGTGTTTATGATGTGTTGGTGATTCATGCTTTCATGTTTAATTATCAGATCTAAGAATAAGTTTAAGTAGTATGATTTTTATGACAACTGATTCACCCCCCTCTCAGTTGTCTTTCGTATTTCCATCAATTGGTATCAAAGCATGTTCCTCCAAAGAAGCTTAATCGATTGAGGTGATCCAGGATGTAAAATTACAAGAAGGATAGTCCAAGATTTGATGGTACTAACTACTCTCTTTGGAAGAATCGTATGGAGTGTCATCTAAGATGCATTAGTGAACCTTATTGGAATATTACTAAAAGCAAGTATACCATTCCTGCAAATGGTACTTCAACTCTAGATGGGATCAAAAGTGTTGAATACAATATTAGGGCTAAGGAAGAATTGTTGTGTGCTCTAACTGACTCCGAGATGACAATGTTATGGAATTGCAGACTTCTCATGAGATCTAGAAGAAGTTGGAAACCTTGTATGAAGGTGACAATTATGTGAAGATTACGAAGTTGCAGAGCCTAAAGCAAAAATATGAGATGTTGAGTATGAGAAAAGATGATAACATCACTTATTACATGCAAAAGGTAAATGTACTTGTGTGCAATATCAGATGTGCCGGTGGGAATTTGGAAGAATCAGAGATTGTTGCTAAAGGGCTCAGAACTTTTTCTACATCCTACAAGCATAAAGTTGCTGCTATTGAGGAGATCATAACTATGACACATGTAACCAAGGACATGTTGATTGGTAAGATTTCAACCTTTGAGATGAGTGAGTTTAGTATAATCTGCATTTAAGGCTACTGTTTTTGAAAGGGATAAGCAGAGATATGATTTGGGAGAAAGTTCTTTAAGGGGGATGTCCAGCTATGAGAAGTAGAGAAAGAAAATTGAAGATGAAGTGCAAGAGCTTGAGGAGATTGAAGCCCTTATTGCTAAGAGATTACCCAAAGGAGCTAGTAAGTATGAAGGAAAATTGCCTCTTAAATGTTTTTCTTATAATAAGATGGGTCATTTTGCCTCAAGGTGTCCAGAAAGAGTTCCTAAGTCAAAACCTAACAGACCTAGATTTTAGAAGAGATGTTATTATGCACTGATGAAAGTATGTCAAATGATGAATCTGATAAAGGAGGTACAAGCGATAATGAATGGGTGTTTATTTCTATCAAGGAAGATGATCCAATGCCTACTAACTCTGTTGACCGCATGAATATGGAAAGAGCTTTGGCTGCACAAGTTGAAGAGAAAGATGAATGGGTGATTGACAGTGGATGCTCTCACCACATGACAAGTGATAAGAGTAAGTTTGTGAGTTTGGAAAAGTATGAAGGTGGCGTTGTGAAGTTTGGTGATGATAAAGAGTTGGTATAATACACGGTAAAGGATCCATTTCTCTTGATGGTAAGCACAATACTGATGATGTCTTGTATGTAGAAGGTATAATGCATAATCTCTTGAGTGTTGGATAGATGGTTGACAAGGGATATGATCTTCAATTCAAGAATGACAAGTGTAGAATCTTGGGCAGTTCCAGAATTTAGATTGCATTAGGTACAAAGACTTAAGGTAATATCTTTCATTTAAATAGTGTTAGTAAATAATGTTTGATTGCTCAGATTGATGAAAGTTGGTTGTGGCATGGAAGAATGTGTCATGTGACTTTTGATAACATTGTTAAGATATGTTTTACTTAGGCTATGAGAGATCTTCCTAGGTTGATGAAACCTGCTAACACTATGTGAAAGGAATGTCAGTTAGGGAAACAAACTAGAGTTACCTTTAGGAGTAAGATGCATTGCTCAAGTGGATTATTGGATTTTGTGCATACTGATTTGTGTGGTCCTTCTAGAGTCATAAGTTTGTAGGGAGAACAATATTTCATGTTGTTGATTAATGATTATTCTAGGATGATGTGGGTTACTTTCTCAAGGGAGAAGTCTGAGGCTCTAGACAAGTTCAAGATTTTCAAGGCTATGGTTGAGATAGAGATATGTTTGAAGCTGAAGTGTCTAAGATCCAACAGAGGTGGTTAATTCACTTCCAGTGAGTTAAATGCATTTTAAGAAGAACATGAGATAAGAAGACAATTGTCTGCTTTGAGAACCCCTCAACAAAATGGGGTAGTGGAAAGGAAGAATAGAACCATTCAAGAAAATGCCAGGACAATGATATTGGAGCGAAATGTTCTGCATGTCTATTGGAGAGAAGATGTGAGTACTACGGTTTACACTCTTAACCAGGTGCATATTAGATGTGATATTGGTAAGACTCCTTACAAATTATGGTTTAGTCATGCTCCTATTAAATATTTTAAAATATTTGGAAGTAAATGTTATATCAAGAAGAATGAAGATATATGAAAGTTTGATGCTAGATGTGATGAAGGAATATTCAAGGCCTATCGATGTTATAATAAGAGACAAAGGAAGATAGTGAAGAGTGCAAATGTTAGGGTTGATGAATGCAATGAGAGACAATATAGATCTTGGAGATATGATTCAGATGATCAAAGTGACGTACAAACAATGGGAAGCAACCTCAAATCAAGTCCAGATCATTCCAGTGAATCCAATGCGTAGAGGAGAAAGAACTAGTGAAAGTTCTAAAGATAGAACACAAGAGTATGAAATTCAAGAAAATCCTAAGAGTCCCAGGTATGTAAGGTTGAATCATTCTGAAAATCAGATCATAGGAGATAGAAATAAATGTGTTTAAACAAGAAGAAGAATTGTTGAAGATCAAGTTGAGTATTATTTGATTTCTAAGATTGAACCTAAGGATATAAATGAAGCATGTAAAGATGAACATTGGGTAAAAGCAATGGAAGACGAATTGATGCAGATTGAAAATAATAATGCATGGGATCTTGTTCCTAGATCTAAGGACAAAAATGTAATTGGAACAAAATAGGTCTTCCCAAACAAATTGAATGAGCAAGGTGAAGTTGTTAGAAACAAAGCAAGACTTATTTGTAAAGGATATTTACAAATGGAAGGAATTGATTTTGAAAAACCTTTTGCCCTTGTGGCAAGAATTGAAGTTGTAAGATTGTTTCTTGCTTTTACTGCTTACAAGGACTTAAAAGTCTATCAGGTGTATGTCAAGTCAACATTCCTGAATGGTGAATTGGAAGAAGAGGTGTACATTGAACAACCAGATGGATTTCAATTGTCTGATCAAGGAGATATGGTTTGCCGATTGAAGAAAGCTTTGTATGGACTGAAGCAAGCCCCAAGAGCATGGTATGCCAAACTGGATAAGTATCCACTGAAGCTAGGATTTAACAAAGGTACTGCTGATAGTAATTTGTACTTCAATATTGACCATGATAATATTATGATTGTTGAAGTTTTTGTTGATGATATTATCTTTGGAGGGAATGATAGTTTGTGCAAAAAGTTTGCTAATGAAATCCAAAATGAATTTGAAATGTTTATGATTGGAGAGATGAAATTATTTTTGGGTTTGCAAATCACACAGTTAGAAATGAATATTTATATCTCAATCCAAGTATGCAAAACATTTGTTGAAAAAGTTTGGTTTGGAAGATTCAAATCCAGTTAGTACTCCTATGGTGTTTGGATGTAAATTGACCAATGATGACGATTCCCATCAAGCAAATCAGACTAGATACAAATCTATGATTGGTGGATTGTTCTATTTGACTCAGACCAAACCTGATATCATGAATGTAGTTTGTCTTGTTTCTATATTTCAAGTTGATCCTAAGGATTATCATGTTGTAGTCAAAATAATTTTCAAATATTTGAAAGGAACACTTGATTTTGGTATGTGGTATCCTAAAGACGATGATTTTACTTTGAGATCTTTTACTAATGCTAATTGCACAAGAGATGTCGATGAAATGAAGGGTACTAGTGGTGGTTTATTTTTCTTGGGAAAAATATTGGTTTCATGGTTGAGAAAAAAACATAATTTTATTTCCCTATCTACTACAGAGGCAGAGTATATTGTTGCAGCAAACAATTGTACTCAGGTTGTATGGATGAAGCAGATGTTGAAAGATATCAAAGTAGTGTATGATGAGTCTATTGCTATCTACTATGACAATTCAAGTGCAATTAACATTTCTAAGAATTCAATGTTGCATTCAAAGACTAAACATATATCCATAAAATTTTACTTTTTGAGAGAAAAGGTAAATGAGAAGGAAGTCAGATTAGAGTATGTGTCTACTAAGGAACAGATTGTAGACATCTTCATGAATCCTTTGCCTAAGGATACTTTTGAGTATCTAAAAGGGAAGTTAGGGGTGATTTCCCCTCCTGTTCAAAATTAATATGCATTGGTATGCATCAGTTCAGTACATTTCACAATCATATCTTGTGATCTAGATTGATGGTAGGTGGTTGCTACTCAAGGGGATTAGTCAGTCTTATGAGTCAGTTTTGTGGTTTGATTGCATATATGTTCCTTTTCCATTGATGTAAACGAGGGAGAGAGTCATGTGAAAAAATGTGAAGAGATAAAAAAAGGAGAAGAGTAGTGTGCAAGGTCTAAAGGGGAGCTGTTGATATTTTCTTTCTTTGTCATTGATTGCGTTAGTTTTTCACATCATATGTTGTCATCAATGCCAAAGGGGGAGATTGTTGGAATAATGTTGCAAATATGTGCTTGAGAGATATTTGAGAGATGTGTTGTCATTGATGTTTGTTAAAATATGAGAAAACAGATTTAAACCATAATCAAATTGAAAGAGAGAGAACAAAATGTTGGAAATAAAATGGACAAAATAACAATACTACAAAAACTTGATGTGAATGCTCAACGACAGAATAACATCAAGAGAAATCTCCCAATATCCAATATGAAAATACAAGCAAGGTAGCATATTTATATAGACTCAAGTGAGGGGTGGAGGTGGCAATACCGGCCAATGAGGAGAGACCACCATGATGGTCTAAACATAGTAAATGCACCTCCTCATAGCATGCTGACACCTCAATACCCACTTGTCTTAAGTAAACATGCTTTATTAATCTATGCAAGCTTAATTAAAGTGTAGGAAAAACCTAGGAAAAAGGAAAATAATAAACCCAACTAGGAAAATACAAACCTACACTAACAATGCCAACATATTTCTCTGTTTGAGATAGTGATGCAGTGAAGTTCAATGAGTTAGTTTATTTAGTGTAGTAAGTATGATGTAGATAAGAGTTTCTGGATTAAAGGCTTTGTAGAGGGTTGTTTGTAGTTGATTCAGTTCAAGTTTGAGAGGTTTGCATGGAGATATGATTGAGTTATGGGTATCTGTGTTGTGATTGGTTTCTCAGTTGTTCAATAGTGACAGAGTGACAATATTTTGATCTGCATTTCTTCGCATTGTAATATCTTGATCTGCAGATTTGAAGGTATGATTGGGACGTTGGTGTGTGTCCTCAATTCAAGAGATTCATGGTTTGGAGGTCTACAAGTGATTTTTCAAGGTTGACAATCATTGTAGTTAGTGTTCCTGAGGTTTGGTATGAAGATGTTGGTGATTCTAGTAATTTGTGTTGGTGCGGATGTTACTATGGTAATTCATGATGCTTGTGGATGTTTCTAGATCATGTTCATTTTGTGTTGGTGGTCCGCATTGATCGTTGAACTGGTAATTGATTATTTTCTTCGGTACGTTGGTGTTCTTCATGTTCTTGGGCGACTGGATGCTTGTAACATGTTGCGGATGTTCAAGGCATAATTCTTGGAGGTGTAATGTGTTTGAGGTGAAAGATTTGGGTTTGTGCTATGTCTTGACCAACATTGCTTGGTCTGCATGTAATATTGTGTTGAGTGTGGTTGTAATTTTTTAATTAGGTGGTGAGTGTTGAGCCGACCTTGATGACTTCTCCAAGGTTGATGTCATGTATAAATAATTGTTATGATTTTGTATTCAGAGTGTGTGTGGGTGAGAGGATGAGTGTGAGTGTGTCTGTGCATTGAATGTATACATGTTTTGAAGGTAAAGAAGAAGTGTGAAGAAGAATGTTGTTTTATGCTTCAATGAGACTAAACTAGGCATTAAGGAGACACAATTTCTCAGTTCATAATTTCCGAAAGTGATCCATGATTGTTTGTATAGGCAGTGAGCCTTCCTTGGGCAATGAGCCTGTTTATTTTGAGTAGTGAGCTCTAGGCAGTGTGCCTAAGTGCATGTGCATTCCCCATTGTAATACTTCTTACATGGTATACCTATATTGTGGGTGTATCCCCACCGTGGTTTTTCCCTTAACAGGGTTTTCCACGTACAAAAAACTTGGTGTTGTGTGTTTATGCTGTGTAACTGGTGATTCATGCTTTCATGTTTAATTGTCAGATTTGAATAAGTTTAAGTAAAGTGAGTTTTGTGACAATTGATTCACCCCCCTCCCCTATTGCTATCATTCTATCATATTTTCATGCGGCGTCTATGACATACATTTTCTAGGCTTAAGATGTTTCTTAAGGTGTGTAGTCACACTAAGAATACACTTCTAGGCTTAAAAGTGTTAAACACTTAAAGTTGACTAACATTCTCTAGGCTTTATATCTTGTTTAGTGTGTGTGGTTTGAGCCTGACCATCTATGATCACACAATTTAAATGCACGTGTATTGGTGCACCTATGAATATAATATTTAATAAAAATCTCCTCTGCCTTTATGCTTCGATGAACGTCCTCTCGCTGTTCCAAAGCTTCCATTTTGGCATAGGCGAGAAGGATGCTAGCAAAGGTTATGGAATTTGGCTTTCCTCATACCAATTGCATTTTTTTTAAAGTTAATAACACCTTTGAAACAATTCCATTTCATCTATAACCTGCAATCATGGTATTCCATGAGATGCAATTCTTTGAGGAATCCTGTCAAATGACATGCTCATCTCGAATCATCACATAAAACAATTCATTTGCTATGTATATCATGACTCCATATTTTTCCTATTCAAAACTTGTATTTGGCACGAATGGGGAAGATGGTGGCAACATCCACTCTAACCCAAATATCTTTATTTCATCAAGATGTTTCAACATCTTCAAATCGTCGATCTAGATGTAACATTGTTCCAAAATTCCTATGTTGGCACAAAATAGGGAACAGTTGACAAATGTTGTGAATTTTGGTGCTACACGTGCTAGTTGTATTTGGGTGAAATCTTTTTAAGCCTTCACAATAAATCAATTTGTGTGTTCACCTTCATATGAGATGACATGTGCTTGAGGCATTTTGTTAAACAGTTTACATTCTAAGTTTGTGCATTCAATTTCACATGTTTACCACCGAGGGGGGAGGATTATCACAATGGTTGTAGAGTTACACTTTATCTCTGTCAACTGTATTTCCTTAAGACATTCTTTGGAATAGTTCATAGTTTACGATGCCTCAGATGTCCTTTTTGTTCCTGACTTCTTCTTATTCGGACTTGAGGTTGGCTCAACGCCTACAAATTGCATTTGTTTCAAGGTTTCTAAAGCCTTTCCAATGTCTCCATTTCATGCATAGCCTGTAATGTTTTCATTTCATTCCTTGTGATTTCTCTTCTTTGAGGTGATCTGTAAAATAATTTAGGTGTTTTGTTTTCAATTCCACATTCTGTATACACCATGCTAATGATAAATATTTTTTATGTTTGATTTATACTCGCTAATTGCATTTGTTCGAGTGATTCAAGAGTTTTTTCAACAAATCAGTTTTGTGTAAATCTTGCAGTCATTGCATTTCATGAGGAGACTTTTTTTTGAGCATTTTGTCAAACAACTCGCTTGCCTTGTTTATATTGGACACGTCTATTCTGGTTCTAAAACGACAGTATGGATTGACTAACACGTGAGTTAGTTGCGTGTTTTACACTGTTGATTTTGCAATAAACGGCTGCGATTGAATAACACATCACTATCATGCTCTACGAAAGGTCCGTTTTGAATACTCGCATTTATGTACACTCATTTATGTCCACTGGCACACTTCCCACTTCAATCTCTGACACAAATTTCTCATACGTTTTATGCATAGTCTGGTCATTTCATTTTTACACCTACCATTGCATATGCTTGAAAGCTTCCAAAGCTTTATTAACATATCTATTATGCACACTTTTGTAACCATTGCGTTGGATGCCTTGGAGGTATTTTTTCAAACAATCCATAAACTTTATCTTTCTTGCCTTAGGTTGCGCATGAGGGTATGACAATGTCATGGAGTTTAGTCTTACATTATTTAACATATCTGTGTGGAATTTTACAAAGAACTTTAAATAAGCTAATGATTCGCATGGTAGGTATCATTGAATTTCATAAGATGAGATCTTTGTAACATTTTGTCAAACACTTCAAGCGCCATATCTCCACTTCCACATTCTGCATTCCTATTTATCCTTACTCATTTTGCATGCGTGGCTACAAAGCATTTTAATTATAAGTTTTGACAAAAATACAACTTTCCCAGCTGCTTTGATGGTTGTCCATAACATGTTCCAAAAATCCCATTTAGATGCGCAAGCAAGGAGAATGTTGGCAAAAGAATTCAGCTTCACCCACCAGCTGCATTTAATTTAAACTTCTCAAAGTTCTTTCAACGAATACATTTATGTGTAAGCCTTAACAGTGCTTTTGATCGTTCTTCCACATTGATAGGCACATCTGGTAGAGCATTTGCAAAAGGAAGTGGTAATGGAATACTCAGTGTATATTCATATACAATTTGCAGGCTCCGGGGGAATATGTACTCAACCACCTCAGTTTTCATGGGCATGGAGATTTTCAACTCCTTGAAGGTTCTTGAAAAGCAGTTACAAGTTCTTGAAAAAGAGGTTCAAGAGTTAGATTCTTGGAGCACACGCCGTGAGACTTTCAATTGCGAAAGTTAGGATTTTGAACTCTTAAGCATGAAAGTTAGAAAATTTAACTGTTAGATGCAGATGCGAAGGTTAGGATTTTGAACTTGTGGACACAAAAGTTAGAATTTTGGTGCATTAGATGTAAAAGTTAGAAATTTGAACTTCTAAACGTAAAAATTAGAAATTTGGAACAGTATGTGCAAAAGTTAGAATTTTCAACCTTCAAACACAAAACTTAGAACTCTGGAACATTGGAGCATAGGTGAGTTGGAAAAGTTTAACTTTTCAAACTGCCACAACTTTTGATTGATAAAGAGTATGAGCTTGAAATTTTAACCAATGGCAAATAGGGATACAATGAACTAATCCAGAAGTCTTTTTACATGACGAAGAGTCAAGAACAATATTTTAATATTTTTTTGACAGAGGGTGGAAAAACTTGAAGCATTAAAATCTCACAAATGGTGAAGCAGGTTTTCACGAAACTTTGCCACATTGCTCAGCATGGTACCATGACCATGCTCATGAGACGGTTTCTCTTGATGCTTTGTAATTTTTGAGATTTAATTTTTTGACATCTAGGCCAATATAAAAAGGTCAACAAAAGAAAAGTTTAAATTTTGGATGTTTATAAAGTTTAAATTTTATTCATTTAATGGTCCCAGCATCTTTCTTCCAGATTAAATAATTTTTTTTTTATTTAATTTATATGGGCCTTTCCTCTATTAATTAAATAAGTACTTTTATTTATTTAATTAATTCACTTACCTTTTTCCTTTTTAATCCTAGTCCTCCAACTTTTTCACATGGATCATAATCTAAAATCGTAGGCATGTGACAAGTGTCAATTCCTCTTCATTCGCTTTGTGCTTTCTCCAAAGTCAATTCACCTCTTAATCTCCCCCCTTCATTTATACCTACCCTCAAATATTATTGATTCTCTTTCATCTATGTGATCCAAGTCATTCACGTTTTAACCTTTTAATCTAAATCTTGTATTCTTAGTATGATCTCTATAAAAGAGGCTTCCTCCCTTCATTCCAAAATAATATCTACAAGTAGTTATACCTATATTCTAATGAAATCATTCAAGGATACATCATCAAATCCACCTGCATTCTTCCTTGAGATCTCATGTAAGTGCAACACAAATCTAAGAGAAACACTATCTAATACAAGATCATGTAAGATAGGAGAACAATGGAGATAAACCTATTGGACATGTGATAGGTATACTTTGTTTGATTTCATTAGTATTTGTATGTTTGATAGATTCTTCATTAATGTTGTGTTGAATTAGTTTGTAGATCTAGGTTAGTGGTTGCCTTAGTTAGGGTTTACAAATAGATTCAAAATTTAACATAAATATTTTGGCATGCCTAGTGTGACTCTTCTCTGTTCATACAAGTCATTTTCTTGGATTTTGAAGCATTTTTGGAAGTTGCAAGTCGAATTTGTGATGATTTTGTGCTTCAACAGTTTTGTAGGGTCTCAACATGTTTTTCCATCTTCATTCTACATTTCTATCAACAAATCCTACGTTTTTGTTTTCTGCATTTAGGGTTAATTTCCTTTTTTTCTGCATTTTTTCCCTGTTTTGGCATAATTGTTGTCTTTCTACGTTTCTACAACTTCTTGTTGTGTATTTTCCTATGTGATTTTGTGTATTTGCATGTTGTTTATTTTGTAGAATCTGGGTCTTTCAACATATTCATAAATCCTTTGTGTATCTATCAGTGTATTGATGCATTTCTACGGTTCATCATTTTGTAGGTTTTTTTTTCTGCATATCTGCCTAATTTTGTTGTGTATTTGCTTGATTTTGTCATGTATCTACCACTTAATCACTATGTATTTTATGAGGTATTATTTTGTATCTATCCATCTTCATCGACATATTTGTTAGTTTGTTTTTGCATTTTTATTTAGGTTTGCATTTTTAGATTTTAATTAGTTTTTTGGCTAACCCTTGATGGTACTAACAAAGTGGTGCAACTTGCTTTTGATTATAGATGCCTCCTTGGACTACAAACACCTTTCTTGTAGGATATAGTGTGGAAAAGGGGGTTATTTTTGCAACTTGTGGTTCTACAAGGGTAGTTAGTTGTGTTTGTGCTTTTTTTTTATTAAGTCACATTTGGATTTGGTGCTCTAAAAAGAACATTATTTGTCGTGTCTTGTGTGCTTGCATGCTTTGTGTTAAGATTATAACCCAAGTTGTTGTGAAAGTATCCTCTCCCCTCACCTTCGTGGATCTTGGGTAAAAGAGAAATCACAATATCTTCTTTTTCTTTTTAGAAGGCCTAGATTTGGAGAAGTGATCACTCCAATGGAAATGATTTAAAATGGTATTTCTTTTAGGCCACTGTATAAAAAGTACAATAGTGAAAGCTAGAGCTAAAACTTGTGACTATATTCTGAGTGTGTCAATTATGCAAGGGATGTATGGGCCTCGAAGTGTTTGACTAGAGACTTAAGTGCATTACCATGAATGTACGTATGTTGGTGTCCTCAAATTGAGTAGAAACCTTGTGTTAATAGCCACCCTTTTCATTGAGTGTTTGTGGTGATATCAGTGCAAGGGATGCACATCACACCCTAAAGTTACTCACCATTTGCAGTTCCTTAAGTTGAGATAGAAATTTTCAAGTTGTATAAGCTAATTATGACTTTCAAAAAGAGGGCGACTGGGCTATTCCTCCAATTTTGACCCCCCCTACCTATCCTTCTCTTGCAAAGAAACAAATGAAAATCACTCCTTGAGGTGTTGCACATTTGATTTAATGAGGTACCAAATGTGGGCCTGATTTCGTTACAATTGGCCTTTACCTTAGGTTGTAAATAATGCTTGGAGTGTCCTCTTTTGTGTCATACTAGTGAAAATTTGGGCCTTGAGGAGCCTAGGCCATACCCTCATTATTGTTTAGTAACAAAGAGCCATTGTGTCTTTGTGTTTGTATTGTTTTCTTGCCACATTAATTATTTGACGTTCAAATTTGGTCACAATTTTGACATCTGAAACAAACCTAGGAAAATTTTCACCAAACTTGCACATATCTTTGTTCCTTCCTATTTGAGAGCTATTATTGCATATCTGTTGAATTGTTCTCGTGTATATATTTGAGAGTTAATTGTGTGTATTTGAGAACTCATCTCATGCATTTGTGGACTTTATCCTATGTATTTGTCACATGCTCCTACACATTTTCTTTAGTAAGGTTATGAGCTTCTTGGCTAATTCCATAGGATTCCCAACCAATCAAGCTTCTAGATTGATTCCATAGGATTCCCGACCAATCACCATACCTTTTCATCCATTTCCAGTCATTTCCTTCAGAGTCTTATCCAAAATCAATCTATTAGGAATCCAAAAATTGTCATTTGTCCTCGTAGTCTTGTATCAACCTTGACATCACTATGTGGTTTTTTGCTTGGATCTATCATCTTCAAGTAGGAGATCATCTTATTTTATTGACTTAATTAGCTTACCCTAGAATTAATCATCTCCCAAGAAGTTACATCTTTCTTGAGTTATCATTTTGTGGCATACATCATAGTCCTGATCTTGTCAATAATTGGAGTCTAACCTTAACACCTTAGAGACAACTTTTGACCTTTCTTCATCCAAGACATCACCTTAATCTTAGTCCCCATTATCACTCTTTTTATTTTTTCATTTCATCGCTTAGGTCAAAAATTTTCTTTTTATGGTTGAAAATAGAGCTCAAAACTTAGAAGGGAAGCCCAAGAAGCTCAAAGATCTCAAAACATAGAGCATTATTATTGTGATGATGATGAGTTCTTCAACCAACGATCCTTTAGAAATTGAGGTTATGTTGAGGATTCAGATGATGATTCCCCAACCTTAGGACAAATTTAAGAGCACATGGATAATTCTAAAGTCAATAAGATTCTTGAGGTTTTATTACACTAGAACCCACAATACTATTTCCTAATGCCCAAGATGGTGCCAAATTGCCTCCCAATTTTGATGTGCCTAAACTTAAGGATATTAACCATAATAATGATAGTTCTAGTGGATAAGAATTTGGAGGTATCCCCATGCCCGAGTCACCCTTGTCCCTTTTGTGGAAGCCTACCATTCTTTTGCAAGATGCCCAAATTCATACCCTACAATATCAAAGTCAACCCCATGTCAACACTCTTCGAATGGGTGGTCAAAAGAATAACCAATCGTATGCCAATAGTCAACCTCATGGTAATGCTTCTACCCATCAACATCATGGTCAATCTAATGACCAATACCAAGGTCATGATTTCAATGCCAATGAAACCTATGGTCAAAATACCAATCAACATTACCAACAATATCATAACTATGTTCCACCACCACCTCCACTTGAGGGTCAATACAATAATTATATTCCTCCACCTCCAACCAATTGTCAATATAATAACTATATTCCTCCACCTTCATCCGACAACTAATATCATAGATATGTTCCTCTAGCAGGTGCTCAATGCAATAACTACATTCATCCTCTTCCACCTAGTGGCTCAGGCATAGGTTGAGTCAAGGAAATATGGCACAACCTAATGAGGATCTGACACAACAAGTGTGTAAATTACAACAAAAAAATGGCCAATATGCGACCAGGAACCCCAATCAATAATTAATCAATTTGAGATATTTGTCCTTATCCTTTTGATCCAAGCATACCTATGCCACCTTTTCCTCCCAATTTTGAGGTACCTAAATTTTACAAGTACAAAGGGAAAGGTGACCCTAAGGACCATATTAGAGAGTTATTCATGGCTTGCATAGAGGTGGGATGATTCTTATCTCATGTGCCTCTTCCCATGTATCTTATATGGGCAAGCCATGGAGTGGTTTTCACGATTACCTCTTAGGATCAAGTCCTTTGGGGACCTAGATAATAATTTAATGTTGCACTTCTCCTACCATATTGAGAATGAAGTTATCATGATGAACTTGTGCAATACCAAGCAAAGACAGGTGGAATCTTTTGCATCCTTCTTACCAAGATGGAGAAGCCTAGCTAGTCGATGCTCTCATCATATTCCACAAGAACAAGTGGTTCAAATGTTCATGCAAAATCTAATTCATGAGATAGCCTTCCAACTCTGATTACAATACTTGACCATATTTGAAGAAGTCATAAAAAAGGGTTTATCTATTGAGAAACTTCTTCTTGAGTAGGTTACTATTAAGGTTTATAAGGATGGAAAAGATAAATCTAATTCAACTAAAAATGAGAAAACTCATTTTTGGCCTACGAACAAGAACACCATCAATGATGGTGTTGTATATGCAAACATGGTTAAGATGACCCAACCCTTGGAGAGATTTCTAGGGCCTAGTACATCAAATAACCAATTCAAAACTCAAAGGTCAACAAAGCCTATTTCATGAAGAGAATTTACACCTTTGGGCGAACCTATTGAGTTTACATTGCAAAATCTTGTTGCTAATAAACTCATCACCTTGCTAAAAGCTAAAGCATTTTATTCCATGATCAAAATTGCATTTAGGAATGATAATGAATATTTAAAATACCATGGTAACAAATGACACAAGAGCAACAATTGTCACAAGCTTAATAATATTATTGAGGATCTCATTAAGAGTGGTGAAATTGAAGTTGAAGGTTATTCATCCAATGAGAACGTGTGGTGTTTAAGGATCCCTTGCCTAAACATGATAAATGAAAAACCGCCAAGAGTACTCCTTATAATAATACCAGTTATGTCAATGTTTCCTATGAGTACATAGTTAATCACATTACTAAGATGTATCATTATGTCTCTACCATGGATGTCAAAGATAAAACCCCTTAATGCAATGTAACAACTCGTTAGGCTAAAGTGACCTTGCAAGGTAGTACTTCCAAACCAACCTCTTCATCTAACCAATATGACCTTGTTGATTAGCTTGGAAAGACACCATTCAACACTTCCATTCTTGAGCTCCTATACATAAATCCTTCACATAAGGCCATCCTAGACAAGGCATTACAAGAGATTTCTGTACCTACCAACCTACATGTGGACTAGTTTCAAGCTATTGTGGGACACCTTTCCTCACCTCACTACCTTAACCGCACTAAAAAATACTGATGCATCTCCTCACCAACCTCATAATGCACCTTTACATATTGAATCTTTCATCCATAAACATTGAATAAAACGAGTTTTGATTGTTGGAGGAGCAAGTGCAAATATTTGTACCTTAAGTTAGTTATTGCATTAGGATTCTTTGAAGGGGTTTCCAATGCAAAGAACAAGATAACCATAAAATCCTATGATGATGAAGAGTTCTCATCCAAAGGATCTATCACACTGCCAATTAGAGTTGGGATAGTAGTGAAGGACATGGTCTGCCAAGTCTTAGACCTTGACCTCACATCATCTTGGGCTGACCATGGATCCATGCCATGAAAGACGTTCCCTCCACATACCATCAATGCATCAAATTCCCATATAATAGAGTGGATATTACTATCCCAAGTGACCCAAACCAATACCTCTTTCGTACTAACATTCATCCTAAGCTTGAAGCCATCATTTCTATCAATCAAGAAGTTTGTTCATCCACATCTTATGTTGACCCCACATCATTTAAAGTTTCTAATTGCGAACAACCCAATATTAAGGCTAATGCCAAGGATAAGGGAATGAGAGAGGATATATCCTACAACAATCAATGCACATTTGACAGCTTATGGACTCTCTTAAGACTAAAGATAGACCACCACCATCACAACATGTTTCAAAAGCTATAATCAAATGGGATCCCACCACCTTTACCAAATGGGGTGAGATGGAAAATGAGGACCTCTTCAAAATGTTGGACAAGGATATATAGAGGTACAATTAGATCAAGATGATGTCAGGATTCTTATAAAAAAATATGGTAAAGGCTTCAATTTTTTCTAAAAAAATGGTATAGATGGTAAAAGTCCCATTAGCTTTGAAAAACAAGGCATTGTAGAGCCCCTTCAACCCGATTTAGTACCTAAGAAGCAAAGAACCAATGTATTAGGGTTCACACATTTAAGGTTGTGTGGTCTTGATGTTAGATACTTGATCAATCCCAAAGACACTGAGGGGGGGGGGGGGGTGAATCAATGTCTAACCGGTTGATAAAAAATTTAAACTTGTTTGCAACTTTATAACCCAAATTAATATACCGGTAAACAAGTAATAATGCAATAAAGAGAAATAACAGTATAACCATCAATGCACACCATAACACATATATTTTTGACGAGGAAACCCGGTAGGGGAAAAATCTTTGTGGGATTTGTGACCCACAATATTTTCTCACTGGCCAATATGAATAAATATTACTTATACAATAGGGGCCTGCATATGCAAGAAGGCCAATAACCTAGAGCTCACTACTCAATCACAAAATAGGAGTCACACTGACTACACAATTGGATGATTAAATCCAATGACAATGTACTGCTCAAAATAGCATCTGCAATGCTGGATTCAGTACTGGTTTAAGATCTGTCAGATACCTCTGTCATAAACCTTGCTTCTCTCTTCTCTCCTCTTATTCACTCATAAAATAATTACATCATAATGCATATACAAATATTCGCTCTCATATACCGCTTATATTCATTACCTATACATATTTTACTTACATACATGCTTTCAAAATGACCTACAAGATCTCATACATATATGAGTCTTTACAATACATCATGTCGGCTATACAATATAATTATAATACTAACAATATAATTTCCATGTCGGCTGGGAGTGTCGGTAAGATCTTCTATCGATGTAGAATGGATACTAGTGAGAATAATCTTTGTAGTGCCTATCGGTGCCGGTAGCTGGTGTAACCTATGAACCATGTTACCAGTTGGTTGCCATCAATGAAAACATCAACTATTCTCATCTGAGTGTATAATGCCAACACTTGATTCTACATTCTTAGCACAAATTGCTTCACAAGTGGGTCAATCTAGTTATGCAGTAGATACTATCCATGAGGAGGAAGAAATAGAAGAATATTGTCCAACAATAAACTCTAATGAATGGGAATGCGACTCTTATACTTATAGCGATTATGAATTGGACAAAAAATTCAATGAATCAGATTTGCCTCTAGGAGTTGATCCCATTCCTCCTTGTCAAACTAAGAATGTGAATGGTGAAGCATGGATTAAAATATTATGGGATCCCAAACCCTCTACATCTCAAGACTTAGTGTCAAAACCTTGAGATTCAAGGATCCCAAGTACTAAGTGTTCTTTTAGTAGTGTCGATCAAAGTACCTCTATCATCAAAACTAACAAGCAAAGTGCCAATGATGACCTTGATGTTGTCATTCATATCTACAAGTACTCATGGATCTTTACCCTCAATATTTGAATTTGACTAATAGGATGGCCTTCCACCTATTCATCCCAAACTCATAGACTAGGACCAACAAGGGCCTTCATAATTAGATACATTCCAAAATGATGAGGCTATTATTGATTACCTTGGACTTCAAGATGATATTCTTATTGGTGACCATAGAGTAGGATTTATCATTGAGATCAACAATGCAACTTATTTTGGAGAGGGTGCCAAGCCTTTCAGTTTCAAAAACATAAAAATAAATACAAGATCTTCTAGTCTAAACTGCACTGCGACACTTTTGGACCATGAAAAAGTAAAAAGAAAGGATGTATCCAATGGTGAAAACCTATATGAGGTGCCATAGGATGGAATGATTGACACTCTCCCCTTAATAACATATCATAATCGATCACCTGTGTTAATAGAAGAGACAACAATAACCAACATTTTGATTGGTGGAGATCCTTGTAACATCTATCTTACAACATCATTAATAGAACAAGAGCTTCCTAATTTT
The DNA here is from genome assembly GCF_030272615.1 of Cryptomeria japonica. Classification (NCBI taxonomy): domain Eukaryota; kingdom Viridiplantae; phylum Streptophyta; class Pinopsida; order Cupressales; family Cupressaceae; genus Cryptomeria; species Cryptomeria japonica. The sequence goes on from NC_081414.1 coordinate 312,221,863, forward strand.
ATCAAATTCTTCAAAGAGCGTCGTTGGATCAAATTTGCATGGTCATTTGTTGATATGCTTGGTCTAGATCCTTATCTTGTCATGAATCATCTAATAGTAACACCAGGCACAAAACTTGTAAAGTAGAAGCTAAGAAAGATGCATCTATAAATAGAACTTTTGGTCAAGGTTGAGCTTTAGAAGTTACTTGATATTGGTTTCATTAGACCGATAGATTATCCATAATGGGTTTCAAATCTTTTATTTGTAGGAAAACTAGATGGACATATCAGAGTGTGTAAAAATTTCAAAGACCTCAATAAAGCTTATCCTAAGGATGACTTTCCATTACCCAACATAGATTTGATTGTCAATCTTACAGATAGACAAACAATTTTATCTCTCATGGATGGATTCTCTAGCTACAACCAAATTAATATCGCACTTAAGGACCAACATAAGATAGCTTTTACATGCCCTTGGGGAACATTTTGTTGGAATGTCATGCCTTTCAACCTCAAGAATGTTGAAGCTACTTATCAAAGAGTCATGACCACTATCTTTCATGACATGATGCAAATTATAATGGAAGATTATATTGATGACCTCTTGCATAAATTGATCACATGAGAAATCCATTTGGATGTCCTAGATAATATCTTCACTCGAGTTGAGAATTATAAGGTGTTATTGAATCCCAAGAATTGTGTCTTTGGAGTAATCTTTGGGAAGCTCTTAGGATACATTGTGTCACATCAAGGCATTGAAGTTGATCCAAAAAAGGTTATAGATATTTTAGAAATGCCTCCACCAAAGAATATCAATGAGCTTAAATCACTAAAAGGAAAGTTACAATTCTTGTCAATAAGTGCCATCCTTTCACACATCTGCTACATAAAAATATTATATTCAAATGGGATGACAAATACCAATAAGCTTTTCAAATACTCAAGGACTATCTCATGTACCCTCCTATTCTCATGCCACCTATTAAGGGTAAACCCCTACTTTTGTACATCAACAACAATGACAACACTGGGGGCACTCTTAGCACACTGGTGGGATACAAGCTCAATAATACTCCTAGTGGGATACAAGCTCAACTACTACATTATTCACACACTAGTGGGATACAATCTCAATTATACTCTTATTAATCATGTGTGTCGTGTCAAAGTTTTTTCCTCATAAAAATTGTGACATTACATGTTCACTCACATGAAGGAAAAGGGAGGTTCATTTACTACATCAGTCGCACATTGGTGGTCTACAAGCTCAATTATACTCTTATTAAGTATGTGTGTGTGTCTTGCCATGGTTTTTTCCTCACAAAAGTTGTGACATTACATGTTCACTCACAAAATAAGGCTCATGGAAAAAGTTGATCCTCTAAAGTATTTTGACAACAAGGCAACTCTCTCAGGAAGACTAGCAAAATGGGTAATTATTCTCAATGAATTTGACATTGAGTATGTCAAGATAAAGGCCATAAAAGGATAATATATTTCATATCAACTCATAGATGCACCTATGATTAATGATCACCCATCAAATATCAACTTTCTAGATGAATCTATGGTAATCACAACATCAATATTATGACAACTATATTTTGACAGGTTTTTTACATTACATGGAGCAGGAACATGAATCTTTTTTGCCATACCACTAGGGGATTATATTTTAAAATATTTTAGGTTGTCATTTCCCTACACAAACAAAATAGAAAAATACTAGGCACTTACTACAAGACTTAGAATCACAGTTTAAAGGAGAATTCAAGAGCTTTAGGTCTTTCATGACTCTTGGTTGGTCATTCAACAAACAAATAATGGTTATCAAATAAAAGATGCAAAGTCGATGCCTTATTAGCAAACGATCGATGATTTCAAGAAGTATTTTAGAAAGATCACCTTTGAGAAAATTCTAAGAGATAGCAATAGAGCTATCAACACTATAGCCACCATTACTTTTCTTATTTATATGCCACAAATTGTAGCCTACTGTGAGTTCTTGGTAGATCATCTCTTGATTCCTGCATATGAGATCCTGTCGTCTGATCTTGTGTGTATTGTTTGTGTTGATTCTCCTTGGTACGATGAGATCTATACCTACCTTTGCAATATTACCTTCCCCCCCCCAACCTTTCAAACAATTAATGTCACACTTTCATTTGTCAAACCTCTCATTACTTAATCATTGTTGATACCCTTTACCATAGAGGTCTTGATGGTACTCTCCTAAGATGTCTAGAGCACAAGGACGTCCAAATTGCATTGTGTAAGGTGTGTGAGGGTATATGTGGGGCTCACTCTAGTGCCATGTCCAACCTTGGCTAAGAAAATGATGAGGACTCGCTACTACTATCCCACCATGGAGAAATGTGCGTATTAGTTTCTTAGAAACACAAGCAGTGTGAGATACATGGAGACTTAATACATGCACCAACATAAGAGTTACAACTGATCACAACACCTTGGCCCTTTTGTCATTGGGGACTTTATCTTGTGGGTAAGATTCACCCTCGATATTCCAATGACCACAAATTCATCATCACCACTACTACATGCTTCATGAAGTGGATTAAGGTTGTTCCATTACACAGGTCACTAGCAAGAAAAATGCCACCTTTCTCCTTAATTACATTATATGTCAGTACAATGTCCTTATCTCCATCATCACAAATAAATGGGCGTTTCTTGAAAAAATAGGATGTCCGTGAACTATATGATAAATTTCACATTCAACACTATTTATCCACCCCATATTGTCCCTAAGGCAAAAATCAAGCTAAGGTATCTAACAAAAAGACTTTAAGAATCTTTAAAAAGATGGTCAATGATACTAGTTGTGACTGGCATATACAACTTAATCCCACCTTGTGGCCTACCATACAATTGTCCAATCCCATTTACACAATACCATATTCAATTGTCTATATATCAAAATCCATCTTACCCATTGAGATCGAGTTACAATCCTTACGGGTGTCCTTGTACAATCTTACTAGTGATTAAGATTGCCAAATTTTTAGACTTTAATATATCGAGTTATTTGATGAGCATGACAACATGCTTTCAGTAACCTCAAAGCATATCAACAATACATATGTCATAGTTAAAATCATAAATTCAAGCCTCAAACATTTGAGGTAGCCAATTTGGTTCTCAAAGAAAATCTAAAAAATTAGGACTGTGCGAAGAAGGGAAAATTTGAACCAAATTGTCTAGGTCATTATGTTAGTACTACTGTTTATGTCTCTAGAGCATATCAAATATCTACTCCCAAAGGTGAACCAATGGAAGATCCTATCAAAAACATACACCTTCAAAAGTTCTATACTTAGCTCTTCAAACAATCCCTTTTAAATACAAAAAAATACCAAAAAATTCAACATATATCCAAAAAAAAGAAATAAATTTGTCCAATGGTGAAAACCACTTTGGTGGCACCTTGGCAAGTACCATGGTGAAAAATAGGCAACCAAAACCATATTGAGGGACTTCACTCTTCCGTCCTTCAGGATTTTGCACCATTATTCTACCTCGCATGCATTAAACCATCACTTCATAATAAACCTTCCATCCTTACCATGACTTGTTATTGTTCTACTATCCTTCTAGCGTCTTGTCCATCCATCCATAATAAAACTTTTCCACCATTTATTCACCCGTAACAATTAGGTTCTATCCCTAACTGGGGGTATATCCTTGACCTAGTCATGAAATTGGATCCTTAGCACCACATGTTATGAGGAATTTCACTTTTTATTTTACTTCTTGTGCTCACATTCCACAATAAAATCTCACTTGCATTGTCAATCCACAATAATTTTTTCACCTTTCTCCATAATAACACATCTATTTTGTGGATTGAGATACTTTAGATGAATCAATGCAACATTTTTCTTTCACCAAATCAATCTTTTAACCAAGACCAATGACTTAGCATACATGACAATCTTGTTTTCCTACACACTATCTGTCCTTCATTGAGACAGTGTCAAAATTTGACTAAATCAAACTATGGCAAGAAACATATGTGGCATGAGGATTTGATTGACTATTGGTTTAGGTCTTTGTTTTTCTTTATATTTGATCTTTTGTGATATGCTTCTTATGTTATTCAAGGATTTCTATGGGCTAGAGTGGTTGAGAAGGGGCACGATCACCTGATTGCTACTTGTGGATTGTTCTTTAGTAACACTATGAATTGTCATAGGACATGGTTTTCTATGATCACTGGGGACCTATGAGTATAGTGTAAACAAGGACATTTCTTTTCTATGAGTGTCTCTTCTCCACACAAATGGTATGAGGATTGTCTGGGTCTAACTCATATCTATATGCTTGTAATCGCTTGTCGTACTAAGTTCAATGATGATAAAGCACTTCGATTTGCACAAGATCTCATCATCCCCACCTCAATCAATCTTCTCTCCTTTCTTCTATGGGCAACTGATCATATCCCCTCCCTCATCCAAGTAGTCCCACATCAATTAGCTAAGTATGTTGACACACCAAAAATACTAGTGGCATGCATTGCACTAGACACCACCCTACATCACCATACATTAGGACTACATATCATATAACCTGGGTATCATAGTGTGTCATCATGCATACAAAGTTATCTCATACTCATATCATAATAGAAATCATAATCCATCATATAGAATCATGCATCATAGATCCATGCATATCATCATATCCATTATTGCATCATAGAAACACTATAACTACCTACATATATATCACCATATGATCATATTGTAATAAACATCTCATAATCATCAAAACCATCATAAGTCAATACACATATCCATGTAGATCATCAAACATCACAAGTACAACATGATAACACATGTAGACATGTTAGAATCATATATCATAGAATAAACACATAAGATCATAGTTATACACATCATGTAAATGATGCACATCATATAAGATCATATGCGTCATGGAATCATCATAATAGAATAAGTACATTCATAAGGCATCACATAGGAATGTAAATACATGCATGTAGTTGCTGCTAATAATAATGTCATCTCATATATACTAAAAAATATTAATTTGTTAGATAAAATGATGTCACAAATCATGAATGGCTACCAAGAGCCCAAAATAATGTCCCATGGGTGTCTACAAAAATGATACAAAAGGACTAGAACAAGCTATGATGTGCTTCCTCCCTCTAAACTAGCTAGTCTCAAATCTTGTTGAGCTATTGAAGGTCCTGCCCCTTCTATTCCTGGTGGTGCCCCTCCAACTGATCTTTCTATTGGTGGAGGTGGAGGTCCCATGATACCTCTACTATCTGTCCCCGACCTCCTAAATCACCTAAAGGAACTCTCCTGATATCTAGCTTCTTGTTGTTTTGTAAGGAACTAATGACTCATACAGTTGACTTTAGTATAAGGTCTCCTATCCATTCTTGTAGATAAATGCTATACTACTAGCCATATCACCCTCCCAAGTTTTCATATCTTGGCATATGATCCCCTCTACCTATCCATACTACTAGATCATTGTATCCCACTCATCCATGACCTCCTATAGCTATAATCTCATAGATGATATCTCTCCCTACAAGATCACTATATGATAATCTCTAGCTCAAATTTGATCCTGTAAGGCTGCCACTTATACATCACCACCCTATACTTGTGTCTCTAGCAGAAGTTGGTCCTAACCATCCCCTCTTCCTTGTCCCTAGGGCATAGTCTAATGTTGTGCCTATCCCTATCCCTAGACCTATCACTGTATGTGTTCTCATTTTTGACCTTGTGCCTATGGATCCCAATGATCCTTGATTTGCACTCCCCATGCTCTACCCTCGAACACCCCTCCCTATCCCCATGATGGTCGTGGTAGTCTCAACATTGCCTATCCCCCACCCTTTTCCACCTACTCCCTCATCATCCTTTTTTGCCTTCTAGCCACTCGCTCATCCCTGTGTAAGCATACAACTCTCTCGACCATATCAATCATGGGATTAGATGTGTAGCAAACCAAGCCTCAAACTCTAGTATCATTCTTGCATTGACTATATCCCTCCATAAATCCCAAGGTAGTGGATGAAGTGACTAAAACTCTATGAATTCTACATCATAGGAAAGGGTGGGGCTCCATTAGGGTGTCTCCTACATTATTCATGTGAACTCAAATAATCATCTAGGTGGATCCTTTATCCTCTCAAACTATTGGGATATCCAATCTGGTAGGTGTCTCTCAATAATATACTATACGCACCTAATGAGGCACTAGGCTTGGAAACAAAATGCAAGATCAATGTTGTCATCCTCTTGGTCCTCATAATCTAGATATAACCTGTAGCAGACTGTGCCAATGTCATCGATAACTTATCTCTATTACTCTATCTTTTCCAACTAAGGATGAGAAGTGATTATGCTATACATGTGTACATAGGGTTATCCTACCCCTTGAAACCTAATGCTAACTGGTCTTAGAATGGATATGTGCTCATAGGCCCATACATAGAGTAGTGCCACATCTGTTGATAGCCTCACACTAGCCATGCAAACAAATTGATGAAGATCATGGTACAAGTGTGCCAATAGACATGTACCCCAAGTGAAGTGAGCCCCATCCATAATCACCCACTCTAGTGTGTGGTCCCATCCAATCTCAAACCTGTGTGACTGTCTATCCGAAAAAATTTAGCGCCCAATAACCCTTTCTAGAATCACCGGGAGTGGATACCATGATGCTAACCTCACCCTACAACTAATTGTCCCCCCCCAACCCCCACTTAGTTGGTGGGTCCTCATCACTAAATTCCTGATACAAAGCATCCATATCCCCATGCTAATCATATATCATCAACTACCCTAGAATTGGTATCCTCAAAATCCTCCAAACATCCTCCAATGTCATTGACATGTCCCCAAATGGGAGACAAAATAATTATTCTTTTTGTGCCACGTCTCAACCAGTGCGAACAACATCCCTAGGTTTTCCCTAATATTAGGCATAAAGCTCATCTGTCATAGATCGATTGAACCCAAGACCTTGTGATTGCCCTCAGTTAGTGACAACCATATTAGTTGTGTGCATGGAAATCTCTCTTGTGAAATAAATGATGCTAAATCAACTATAGTCATATCAATCATCGCATTAGTGGAACCCTAATCAACTACCCAATAATTAATTCTATCCATCATGTAGTTCGTCCTTTCAGTTGTGTTATTTTTATCAAATATGCAACTTTACCTAGCAAATACACACCATTCTTGCAAAAACATTCTTTTATCAAGCATATATGTAATTTCAAACAAATATGTGTCAAGAAACTACTAGGATTTCACATATGTCTCAGCAGAACGAATACGTGTTTTTACTTAGCATATATGCACAAATAAGCAAATTCGTGTCAGGCTACTGCTAGATATGTAGTTGCATGACAAATATACTATTTTAATCAATAAATACACTTAATTAGCCTAATCACATTTTTGGTAAACCTATCATCTAGCCCTTTTTATGATGCATTCAATGCATAAAATCAATAAGAGAGTTAGGTACATATTGGATCACCTGCATCCTCTAGGTGTAATGACTGCCAAAATAACCTAGATAAATTAACCAACTAACATGCAGACAAAGAATTTTTTATTTTTAAACATCTACTAATACAACACAATTAACTATCTACTCATATGTATCTAACATCCATTAACATGATTTAACATTGCCCATCATGAACACAATCACTAAACATGATATGCAAGAGGAAGTAAAACACAACATAACACCTATCTTCCCTAGGGTATCTCACATCATTTCTTTCACTACTAACCATAAGCAACAACATCATAATTACAACTAATCCAATGCACACTAATTCTAGTACCAATTATTCTTTCCATGCACATATGCAAAATCATTTCTAATCTATCTATGATAATGCGATCTTCATCAATGCAACTACCAATTAACCTCATTAGGTTCATTTTAAAGAACCAATACCAAATTTTCCTAACCCCAACCACTTTCTCATTTCTAACATCATGATCTATTACCAGTAATAATTTCCACATTTTTACTTCATTCCTTAAACCATAATAGACATCCATACAACACTATATGCATAACCGTAGAGCCAATTCCATTTTTTCCCATTAATAAATCAATCACAAGATACACATGATACATCTTTATGCTTAATAATATCATCTACTATTTTGCATGAACATGTAAAGCCCACTTAAACTCAAGTGTACATCACTGAAAGTAGCAACGCATTTATTTAAAACAATCACATATTACAATATTACTAAAAGACTATGATTATACACATTATAACATAAAGAAATTTGGTTTATGCAACACTTAAATGACATACCTATCACTTCATACTGGAGATTTCTCTTCTCGACACATAACATGACTCGACCTGCCCATGTTCCTGCACACAAGCTTACACTGCTAGAAGCGCACATTAGATCTATCAATTGTTAAATAAGTGTTCAACAGGTTAAACCATTCAAAGACTTAAACAAGATCAAACATCCACCAATGAACTTACAAGGGTAAACATATAACCTAGGAAGAGAGAAAAGATTAGACAAATCAGAAAAGCTTGACCTAAGGGCTAGACCTATAGTCTCGAGGGCTCATCGCAGATGGCCTTGCCTACGTGAAAGAATAGAGACTTCATAGTTCGACTTAAATATCATAACAAAAGCAGGTACACAACCCTTTCTAGGGCCTCCTACACCAGACAGTTCTCTTGTCGACTGCCACCCACTTAGGTGAAATAGAGACGAAGTCCTAGATAACCTGATATAAAGGTTGTTGTAAAATAGTTTCTCTACGAAACTACACCAAGGGTCCCAAAACACTGACTCCAATACTAATGTAAACCACTCTTATCCTCTTAAGATCAAGAATTACCTAATTATAAACTAAAGGTAACTTGACTATAGTTAGAAGGTTTACATACTCTACTAACTACCTCAACCAATTGGAATTCAAATACCAGATTCACCTAATTACAAAGCACACTTCACCCATTCCAAAATCCATAAATCAGCAAAATTCTTCTAGATCACTTCCTAAATTTAATATCAACCTATCTAATGAGATTAACTTGATATTGATCATTTTCCTTAACATTGAAATTCCTTAACTACATTATACTCTTCTACAACAAGAGAACCATAACAAGTATAAAAGAAACCAATAAAGTCTCACCTATTGACATAGGATTTCTATTGTCTAAAGGTAACTCTAAGTTTAGTAATGACAATCAAATCAATTTATTAATAATCCAACTATTCAATTCACAAGGATAAAAAATATTCCCTTTTGATAAAATACATACACACATTGATACTGATCTCGGTCGGTAGAAATAAAAAAACTCTAAATACTAATCCAAGCACCATAATTTAAAATTGGTGCACGAGCACCTAGCACAAGATAGCCACCTTGAGGCCAATTTGGTAATAGATTGATATTTTTCAGTTCTTGTCATGAATAAGATATTATAAGACCATAGTTGATGTAATAAAGGTCATTAAGACCATTAGATGGTGTATTGAGTCCTAGTGGGAGTCACGATGGCCAATATTGTCAAAATTTCCCTAATGTGGAAAATGTGTGTCAGTGGGTTAAATATGGTGTTCAATGATTTATTAACAAATTTTAGGCCTATTTGGGCCTATTTGTATCATTTTTGAGTCATTAAGGTCTTAGGTTGGGTTTATGTCCTATTCTACGCACAAATTGTCAAAGCAACTTTTGCATTTGTGAGGGTATTTAGGTGTTGTTTGTTGAAATAAGTTCAAAAATTAGTTATAACCATTGGAAATAATTGGACGAATTAAAATAGATGCTTCCCATGGCCAAACAGGGGTTGGATGTGATAACTCAATGATGAACAGATAGTACCAAACCGGTACTAAGAGGGGGGGTGAATCAGTATAGACAAAAACACAATCCTAAACCGGTTTGTTAGAAGACACCGTGCTTTGATAGACAAATAGTAACACCGGTCTTAAATAGAGTACAACCGACAGAACCCAGAATAACTGAGACAAGTATAAACCGGTTGACACTTATCTTTTCATACATTCTAATACTTCATTTCCATTTCACCCTAGTGCATGAACATGTAATCTATCACCAAAGGATATATAAGGAGCCAGATCAACATGATTTACCTTCAGACACAAATCGTTCAAACCATCACAAGAATATCACCACACATGACACAAATATTTTTCACGTGGAAACCCAACTAGGAAAAACCACCATGGGGATGAATACCCACAAGCTATTTTTGAACTCTTTAGAAGTCCGCTATGTTAGGAGCCTTGTCTAGTTAAAGACTGATACAATAGGTTATTTTAGGAACCGATCCTATTAGGGATCACCTGGTTAAGGGATGGCTAGAATACCCAGTTAAGGGTTAAACCTTGTTAGAGGATTTCAAGAACTCAATGGTTTTGAGTCACCTTGTTAAAGGATTTACAGCAAGCCAGTTAAAGCTACCCTGTTAAGGGATTTCCCAACTATTGAGGTGGTTAGAGATCAACAGGTATTACAATGATCTGGTAACAACACTCAATGCCAATGCAAATCCACTTTAGCTCCTCTTCATCTTCTGCACTTAAACTTTGCAGGTATCACTTCTCTCCTCTGGTCTGGCAAGAATCACGTATCTCTTCTCTTGGATACACACACACAACTTTTTCCAACAACCTTAGAAAGGAACACAACATCGACCTTATAGGAAACAGATAGGTTGGTAGCATAAACCCTAAACCCTAAACCTATTAGGTTAAGCAATTCAAATGATTCAACCCCGACCGTTGAGCATATTGCATTAAATGCAACAATCTTGATCCAATCTCAAGACATTCTCCATCGTTTGTTTTCCACCGATTTCATGGTGGCTGATAACCCATCACACGTTATCATCATTTACAGGCTTCACACATTCCCAAGGTAGATGGGAACAATCTCCTTCATGCAGAATCCTTCACGCGCACAAGGCTAATGTGGCAACAAGATCTGTTCTTCGTTACAATGCTAACTCATCACACAAAGTCATCAGTTGAGCCACACAGGCTTGAAGCACTTCAACTAGAAACCCTGAAGTTGAGACTTCTAACGGGTAGTCATACAAAGCTTCCATGTGCCGGTTCCCATAACCACATGCCGGTTCACCTTAAACAAACACACTGCTTCACTTTGGCACAAATGCCGGTTCACAATGTTATACCGGTTCTCTTCTCTTCAGCATATTGACATCAATGCCAACATACAATGTCATTATGTCCTCATACCGATTCACATAATGCCAACAATCTCCCCCTTTGGGATTGATGGCAATATACAAAGATATCTCTCCGCTTCACATCTTCTCCCCCAATTTCTGTAGATATCTTCTCCGCTTCTCTTCTTCTCCCCCTTTGACAACAATGCCAAAGTGGAGGCACAAGCTTCCCTGTTCCATTATGTTGCTCCCCCTGAGGAGTAGCACCCTTCAACACATCAATCATGAAGAAAAATTTGACTATGCAATACTTGACTGATGTGGAGCATATACTTTTAGTTTACCTCTTGAAGGGGCAGTACCCCTAATTCACCTCTTAAGTACATAAATGTAGCCTTTGGGAGAGGCTTGGTGAATATGTCTGCTAACTGCTCCTTACTGGAAACATGTTCCAGTGCAATCTCTTTGTTCTGAACCTTTTCCCTCAAGAAATGATACTTAAGCTCAAAGTGCTTGGTTCTAGAATGTAAACCTGGATTCTTGGAGATGTTAATTGCACTAGTATTGTCATAAAATATACTTACTAGTTTAGATACAGGAACTTTGGAGCCATTTAATACATGCTTCATCCAGATTGTCTGATTGTAGTTCATGAAAGCTACAACATACTCTGCTTCCACCGTAGACTGAGAGATACAACTCTGCTTCTTACTTATCCATGAGACCAGTCTACCATTGAGAAAGAATGCACCACCAGTTGTGCTCTTCCGGTCATCTACATTACCTGCCCAATCAACATCTGTGAATACTTTCAAGTTGAAATCCTTGCTATATGGATACCACAATCCACAATCAATAGTTCCCTTCAGATACCTAAGAATCCACTTGATTGCAACCAAGTGGGATTCTCTTGGGCTTTTCTAGAACCTTGCAGTAATGCCAACTACATGTACAATATCTGGTCTGCTATGCACTATATAATGCAACTTACCAATCATTGATCGATATTCCTTCTCATCAACCAATGTTGAGTCATCCTCTTTGGATAATTTACAACCGGTCACCATCAGTGTACCAACTCGTTTGCTATCTTCCATGCCAAAGGTCTTTAACACCTCTTTGACATACTTGGACTGAGTGATAAAGATTCCATCTTTCATCTACTAGATCTGCAGTCCAATGAAGAACTTAATCTCCCCTATGAGTGACATATCAAAATCTTTCTTCATCTCATCTGCAAACTCATGACTCATCTTGTCATCTCCACCAAAGATAATGTCATCAACAAATACCTCACAGATCAGGATCTGGTCTCCCTGAGACTTCAAGTAGATATTATTGTCTTCGCTTGTTCTCTCAAATCCAATCTTCACAAGATGGGAGCGCAGGCATTCATACCATGCTCTAGGTGCCTGCTTTAGACCATATAAGGCTTTATGTAGCCTACACACCATGTCATTGTCTTCAGATAGGACAAACCCATCTGGTTGCTCTAAATACACTTCCTCTTCAAGTACACCATTTAGGAATACATATTTTACATCCATTTGATATACTTTGAATCTTTTAAAAGCTGCATACGCAAGAAGCATACGAACTCCTTCCAATCTGGCTACAGGAGCAAAGGTTTCTCCATAGTCTTCTCCTTCTTCTTGGGCATATCCTTTGCACACTAGTCTGGCTTTGTTTCTAATCACTATGCCATCCTCATTCAGCTTATTTCTAAAGACCCATTTGGTACCAATAAAATTTTTATGCTCCGGTCTGGGTACCAAAGACCATGTACCATTTTTCTCTATCTGGTCAAGTTCCTCTTCCACTGCCTTGATCCAGTCTTCATCTTTATGTGCCTCTTTGAATGATTTAGGCTCAAATTCATAGATCATACATGAGTTTTCTCTAACCTTTCTTATTGAAAGAATTCCTACATCCTTATCTCCTATGATCTGCTTAGGATCATGATTCAGCTTGACATACTCGAGGAATGGTCTTGATAGATTCCTCTTGCTTTTCTTCTTCATCCTTATCTCCATCAGTATCAACATCTACATCTACCATTGTAGGAACACTATTACTGGTACTTGGTTGACTGACAACCGGTTCCTAGAAGGTTACAACCGGTTCATTTACCGCTTGCTCACTGCCAGTTTCCTCAGTTTTCTCAAAGGTTTCATCAACTCTTACATTGATGCTTTCCATAATTCTCTGAGTCCTATTATTGAAACACTTGAGAGCTTTTCTCTTGGTGGAATACCCTAGGAATATTCCCTCATCACATTTCGCATCAAATTTGCTCTGGTGTTTGCTCCTCTTGATGTAACATTTGCTACCAAACACTCTAAAGTAGCTAACCACAGGTGTCTTACCAGTCCAATACTCATAAGGAGTCTTATCCTTACCTTTCTTAATGAGTACCCAGTTCATTGTGTAGACTGTAGTGCTCACCTCTTCTCTCCAAAAGGTGTGAGCTACCTTTCCTTGAATCAACATAGTTCTAGCTACTTCAACCATAGTCCGCTTATTCCTCTCTGCTAGGCCATTCTGCTGTGGAGTCTAGGGGGCAGACAGTTTCCTCTTGATGCCATGTTCTTCACAGTACTTTTTGAATTCACCGGAAGTGAATTCCCCTCCTTGATCAGTTCTCAGGCACTTGATCCTTTTACCGCTTTCCTTCTCCACTAATGCTCTAAAAGCTTTCAACTTTACAAAAGCTTTAGACTTGTCTTTCAAGAATGTGACCCACATCATTCTTGAGTAGTCATCAGTGAGAATCATGAAGTACCTATCACCCTACACACTTCTAGTTTTCATAGGACCACACAAATCAATATGCATAAGATCAAGCAAATTGTCAGCAGTGAAAGGTTTACCTTTAATGGTTGAGGAAGACATTTTCCCCAATTGACACTCTCTGCATAAGGTATTATCTGGTTTTCTTAGCACTGGCAGCCCTCTAACTGCCTTGATCTTACTGGCCTTCACAATGTTATCAAAGTTTACATGGCAGAGTCTCCTATGCCATATCCAGCTATCATCAAATTTAGCCATAAGACATGTACTTATATTTGCATTCAGCTGAAATAGGTTACCTTTGGTCTGCATTTCGGTGGCCACCAATTCACCATTCTTTCCTTTGATTTTTCACACTCCATTCTTGAATTCCAGAGTGATACCACTGTCATTCAGCTGGGCAACACTCAGGAGGTTGTGTTTGAGACCATCAACCCAATACACATTGTCAACACTACTCTTTCCATTCAGAGAGATGGACCCTCTGCCTTTGACCATACATGGTGCATCATTACCAAAGCGAACCACACCACCATCATACTCTTCCAAGGATAGAAACTTGCTCTGGTCACCTGTCATATGGTGAGAACACCCACTATCAATAATCCACTCATTGGAGTTATCAAACCAAGAGACAAGAGCCTTCTTGTCTGACACATCTTCCTTGACAACAACAAAAACAATATCTTCATTTTCTTCATCTTCTGATTCCTCATTTGTGATGCCTTCATCAACTGCGACAAAATGGTTTCTCCGATTTCTTCCTTTGAATTTCTTGAACCTTTCCAGTTTGTCCTTGTTGTCCCCATTAGGACAATTTACAGCTATATGTCCTATCCGGTTGCAAGAAAAGCATTTCAAAGGGAGCTTACCTCTGTATTTGCCGGTTCCTTTAGGGAGTTTCCTGGCAAGAAGAGCTTCAAATGCCATCAGAATCTCCTCATCATCCATTTCTCTGCTCTATCTTGGTTCACCACTAGTGCTAGCTTCTTTTCCTTTTCTCAATGGTACAATAGAAGCTTTAAAAGATGATTCAGTCTTTTGAACACTGCCATCAAAACTATTTAGCTCATAGGCTATCAAAACTATTTAGCTCATAGGCTATCAACTTTGCAATGATGGAGTCTAGGGATACCTTAGTCTTGTCTATTGATCTCAACTTCTGATTAGCAACAACCCTTATTGCATAGATCGGTAATAAGGATCTTAGGACTTTGCTTACCACAGTGGAATCTTCCATTTTACCACCTGTACTCTTGATATCTCCAACAACAGTTTTGATTCTTATTCCATACTATTGAATGGTCTCACCTTCAACCATCCGCATGTCTTCAAACTTCCCTCTAAGGCTTTCTTGCTTAGCTTGTTTTACATTCTCATCACCGCCATAGATATTTTCAAGAGTATCCCATACCTCTTTGGGATTTACCTTATCTTGGACATCAAAGAACTCAATGTAAGATAAACTACTGATTAGGGCTTCCATGACTTGCCCATTCTCCTGCATCTCTCTCTTTTGATCATCGGTGAGAGTACCAGTAGGGGAAACATAGGCATTGTCAACATAGCTCTAGTGTTGAGCACCCATGCTTTTGATGTATATCTTTATTCTGTCTTTCCATATACTGAAATTTTCTCAGTTGAACTTTGGACCTTCCCTCTTCATCATTAGACTGAGATCTTTACCTCAAGCGGTTAAGTTTATAACATAGAGGACCTAGAGGACACTCTGATACCAATTGATAACTCAATGATGAACAGATAGTACCGAACCGGTACTGAGAGGGGGGGGTGAATCAATACAGACAAAAACACAATCCTAAACCGATTTGTCAGCAGACACTGTGCTTTGACAAACAAACAGTAACACCGGTCTTAAACAGAGTACAACCGATAGAACCCAGAATAACTGAGACAAGCATAAACCGGTTGACACTTATCTTTTCATACATTCTAATACTTCATTTCCATTTCACCCTAGTGCATGAACATGTAATCTATCATCAAAGGATATATAAGGAGCCAGATCAACATGATTTACCTTCAGACACAAATCGCTCAAACCATCACAAGAATATCACCACACATGACACAAATATTTTTCACGTGGAAACCCAACTAGGAAAAACCACCATGGGGATGAATACCCACAAGCTATTTTTGAACTCTTTAGAAGTCCGCTCTGTTAGGAGCCTTGTCTAGTTAAAGACTGATACAATAGGTTATTTTAGGAACCGATCCTATTAGGGATCACCTGGTTAAGGGATGGCTAGAATACCTGGTTAAGGGTTAAACCCTATTAGAGGTTTCCTTGTTAGAGGATTTCAAGAACTCAATGGTTTTGATCACCCTGTTAAAGGATTCACAGCAAGCCAGTTAAAGCTACCCTGTTAAGGGATTTCCCAACTATTGAGGTGGTTAGAGATCAACATGTATTACAATAATGTGGTAACAACACTCAATGCCAACGCAGATCCGCTTTAGCTCCTCTTCATCTTCTGCACTTACACTCTGTAGGTATCACTTCTCTCCTTTGTTTTGGCAAGAATTACGTATCTCTTCTTTTGGATACACACACACAATTTTTCAAACAACCTCAGAAAGGAACACAACATCGACCTTATAGGAAACAAATAGGTTGGTAGCATAAACCCTAAACCCTAAACCTGTTAGGTTAAGCAATTCAAACGGTTCAATCCTAACCGTTGAGCATATTGCATTAAATGCAACAATCTTGATCCAATCTCAAGACATTCTCCATCATTCATTTTCCACGGATTTCATGGCAGCTGATAACCCATCACGCATTATCATTGTTTATAGGATTCACACATTCCCGAGGTAGATGGGAACAATCTCCTTCATGCAAGATCCTTCACGCGCACAAGGCTGATGTGGCAACATGATCTGTTCTTCATTACGATGCTAACTTATCACACAAAGTCACCAGTTGAGCCACATAGGCTTGAAGCACTTCAACTGGAAACCCTGAAGTTGAGACTTCCAACCGGTAGTCATACAAAGCTTCCATGTGCCGGTTCCCATAACCACATGTCGGTTCACCTTAAACAAACACACCGCTTCACTTTGGCACAAATGCCGCTTCACAGTGTTATACTGGTTCTCTTCTCTTCAGCATATTGACATCAATGACAACATACAATGTCATTATGTCCTCATACCGGTTCACATAATGCCAATAGGATGCAATAGTTTGTATGAAGAAGAGAGAAATTAAGAAGAAAAGCATTGTGTTTCTGCATTTTCTGAACATAACAGCCTGTTCTTGAGCATTTTATCTATTAAAATCCTTCATTTTCCTTGGGAACTAATTAGATCTTGTGTGGGAATTAATATTGTTTAATTTTCCTTTTGTCTCATCTGTTTTCATTGAGTTTTTGAAAAGTTATAGCAATTTTTATAAAAACTGCTCAAAACCCTACATAGGGTTGGCAGTGAGCATATAAAATGTAAAACTTTATTTGTATCCATTGAAGAACCCCCAAAATGGGTGGAAAATTATATTAAATTATGTTATTTCGTGTAAATATTTTTGCAGGGCTCCCTACTAGTTTTGGCACGTGCTAAGGGTGACACAAAATCTGATTTTTGTGTCTCAGTATGAAAATGGCAGCAAATTGGTGATGTGTGGGTTGATTTACATGCAAGATTGGGCTCCCAAAGGTTGGTTTAAGGATTGGAGAGGTGTGAGGGGTTATAGAAGACCCTAATCAAGTGTTTGTGGCCCTTGATTGGCCAAAATACTCACCATTTTATGATTGTCCCAAAACTGGGTATGTTGTTGTCATAATGAACTAGTAACTTGAGATATTGTGAATATGATGCAAAGAAAGGGTTTGATGAGTGGAGGATGATTGGGGAAGGCATGTGGGAGTCCTTTTGAACCTTTTTAAGTGTTAGGAACCCTTGGTGAGAGGATTTGACTCAAA
Source organism: Cryptomeria japonica (assembly GCF_030272615.1). Lineage (NCBI taxonomy): Eukaryota > Viridiplantae > Streptophyta > Pinopsida > Cupressales > Cupressaceae > Cryptomeria > Cryptomeria japonica. The sequence continues at coordinate 312,239,832 of NC_081414.1, forward strand.
TTGTTAGGAGTGTCCTAAACAAGTTGTGACTGTCCCAAACATAATTGACTGGCATAAAAGATAGTGTTACGACAGTAGGGTACTTCGTGACCTCTTGGGTGGTTGGGGGGGTAAAGAGTCATGGTTGAACATTTTGATAAGTCCTTGTAAGTATGTCAAGGAGTACATGGGTTTTGGAGTGTCTATTACATGTTGTGAGTTGAGTCTTGGTGGAGACTGGAAGTCCTACAAGGGGAATGATCTTGAGTGAGTGGTCACAAAAGGGTGTTGGTAGTGATTAAGTATTGGAAAGTTGGAATTAGGATCTAATAATGTTATATTTCCTAGTTGAGTGTATGTCAATGGTTGGAGGTGTGTTGAGAATCATGTGTGTGTTGTTGGGGTATGGAATCCTTGTGAGTGCTCAATAACCTTATGAGCGGTTTTGTGAGTGAGTGAATAGTTATTGAAGAGGTGGAAGAGAATCAGAAGGTAAAGGTGGCTAAGTCAAGATTGAAAGGGAATTCTCTACTTTGGTGGGATTGTGTGCAAGCCGATAAGTGGAAGAAGGACAAACCAAAGATAACTTCATGGAACAAGATGGTGAAGAAGTTGAAGGGAAAGTTCTTACCTAATGACTATAATGTCCAGTTGTATAAAAGGCTACAAAATATAAAACAAAAAGATAAGGATGTGCAAGCATGCATTGAGGAATTTCATATGTTGGATATAAGAGTAGCACATGAGGAAGATGATGAAGAGAAGATGGCAAGGTATCTCAATGGGTTGAGGTACAATATTCAAGATGAACTTAGTCTCACAACACCAAGAACAATAGAGGAGTGCTATAAGCTGGCTATGAAGGTTGAGGAGAAGTTGAAAAGAAGGAAAGAGAGACAAGGAAGAGGTAGAGGAAACACCAATAGAGGAAGAGGGACAAGACAAACTTAGGAAGACCAAGGAGATACAAGAAAAGGTAAAGAGAAAGTTACTGATTTCAAAGGAGGCTTAAGAGGCACAAGAGGCAGATTTCAAGGAGGTAGAAGTTAAACTACATTCATAGGAAGGTGCTACAATTGCAATGAATTTGGTCACCCAACATTCAAGTGTTTAGAAAGATAAGGATCATCATTAGAAGGTGAAATAAGAGGTGAGAAGAGGGTTCAACTTGTGCAAGAAGAGGATGAAGGAAGTGTTCATTCTCCAAGAGGATATGAACCAGAAGTTGGAGAAGCATTGATTCTAAGGAGAACATGTTGGGATCCAAGAACATTGAGAGGGGGGGTGAATTGGTGCTCTACCAGAAAGATTAAGTTTAACCTTATTAGCACAACAACTCAACAACCGGTAAACATAAAAGCAGATATCGATAAGTAATAATGAAACCACACAGATGAACACCATAACACCATAGATTTATAAGTGGAAAACCTCAATGAGGAAAAACCACAGTGGGAATGGAGACCCATAATATCTATCCACTGATCAAAAGAATAAATATTACAATAAGGGGCCTGCATAAGTAGGAAGGCCAATAGCCTAGAGCGCACTGCTCATCACAAAAGGAGTCTCACTGACTACAGAAAACATCAGACTATATTCTGGAATGAAGATTTAACTGTTGGAATAACATCTCCTATGCCTGAGTACAATTCTGGTTTAAGCTCAATACCAAAGGTCTTAAACCTCTTACACAAACCCAATTCGATCACCTATGATCAACCAAAACCTCTGCATATGATTTCAACTTTATTCACACACAGATAATCCCATAACCATGACCGGTGCCACGATATACAAAGAGATCTGACATCATATTTATACCAACCTGGGACCTAAATAATTAGGTTGACCACCTAAAAGATAATAGAATAAATTCATTACATAAACCCGCAAACTAATGATAATCCAAGTCGGCCTAAGTCTGAAACAACATTAACCAAACAATAAATCCAATCGGTAACACATCAGGAGCATCCACCAACACATTACATAAACCAGTCCATAACCTAACATAATAAGACCAGACCTAAAATAGGTCACCATAAACTAAATGCAACACCACTGATCAAATGGAACACGAACATGATAACCATTAGCATTATGAAAACCTTCTAGAAGCCGCACCAACACCACTTATCGAATCCATCAAAAGATTCAATAAAGATCCGCTAGTAGAACCCTTACCGGTAACCAAAAGGCTTACCATAACATATGATAGCTTCCAAATCACCAAATGCCAAACCAACCAAATGTGACACACATCTTAACGACATGAATGACCGAACCAAACCAATTCCACCAATCAGAATATACTGAGGACAAATCTCCTGATCATCATCAAAGTCCAACCACTCTACCAGAATCTGGTAGACAACCAAAGAAGCTAGTGTTGATATCAATGAAAAACATCAATGCAACACATAATAAATTCCTCCAAACTACCAAAAAAATGGTATTGAAGACATCCAAGGACAAGGAGATTACACAAAGGAGATCACTCTTTAGGACCAATTGCAAGAGAAAAGGTAAAGTATGTAAGATGGTAATAGATTCTGGTTCAACAAACAACATGGTGTCTAAATAAATGGTGGATAAATTGAATTTGGAAATAATTCCTCATCAAACTCCTTACAAAGCATCTTGGGTAAGTGATACTCAACCACTTTTGGTAGATGAACAAGCTTATGTTGATTTTCAAATTGGAGAGTATAAGTATAAAGTTTTATGTGACATTTTTCCCTCGAATTGTTGTCACCTACTTTTAGGAAGGCCATGGTAATTTGATAGGAAATCTTTGTATGATGGATATTCTAACACATACACCATCAAGAAGGATGGGATAAATTTTGTGTTGACACTATTGCAGGAGGATGATGAAGCAAAGAAAGGAGCCAAGATCATCTTGGTGGGTAAGAAAGAGTTTGTGAAGATCAGTGAAGAAGAGAAAAGGCAAGTTGAGGATACCTCAAAGAGTGGGGTTACCAAAGATCAGAGTTTGAAGGTAGTTTTAGTTTTGAATGATGGATATCAAATGATGGTACCTAAGATGGATCAGAAGAAGGTCAAGGAGCAGGTCTACAAGCAACCACAAGGTGGTTGGAAAGAAGATGCAATCATAGTGGGGACCATTATTTGTCCTCTAGCGCAATCACCTTATGTCATTGCAACAGGTCAAGGAGAAGCAAAAAAGGATTTGCATGCACGTGTTCATGAATAAATGACAACAAGGAAGGATGGAAAGCAAAGTGCAGGTCTAGTTGCAAGCACTCACTCATGACAAGGTGTGAGTAGGGCCTACAATGCTAGGCATAAGTTCTTGATAACATGGAAGAAATTTCTAGTCCAGAGATCATGGGGAGGACATGGAGCAATGGAGGAGAAAGGTGGATCAAGACAAAGACTCAACTCATGTGATATGTGTTCTTTTTTAGGTCGGGTGTATGGTGTAGGAGCACCTAGCACAAGATGGCCACCTTTAGGCCAATTTGGTAATAGATTTATATTTTTCAGTTATTTTCATGAATAAGGTTTTATAATACCATATTTTATGTAATGAAGGTCATTAAGACCATTATATGGTGTATTGAGTCCTAGTGGGAGTCATGGTGGTCAATATTGTCAAAATTGCCCTAATGTGGAAAATGCATGTCAATGGGTTAAATATGGTGTTCAGTAATTTATTAAGGTATTTTAGGCCTATTTGGACCTATTTGTATCATTTTTGAGTTATTAAGGTCTTAGGTTGGGTTTATGTCTTATTTTAGGCAAAAAATGTCAATGTTGACAAAAATTGTCAAAGCAACTTTTGCATTTGTGAGGGTAATTAGGCGTTGCTTGTTGAAACAAGTTAAAAAATTGGTTATAACCACTAGAAGGCCTTGGAGGAATTAAAATAGATCCTTCCCATGGCCAAAAAGGGGTTAGATGCAATATTTTGTATGAAGAAGAGAGAAATTAAGAAGAAAAGCATTGAGTTTCAGCATTTTCTGAACATAGCAGTCTGTTCCTAAGCGTTTTTCTCTATCAAAAATCATTAATTTTCCTTGGGAACCAATTGTATCTTGTGTGGGAATGAATTTAGTTTAATTTTATTCTTATCTCATATGTTTTCATTGAGTTTTTGAAAAGTTACAACAATTTTTGTAAAAACTGCTCAAAACCCTACCTAGGGCTGACAATGAGCATATAAAATGTAAAAATTTATTTGTATCCATTGAGGAACCCCCAAAATGGGTGGAAAACTGTATTACATTATATTCTTTCATGTAAATGTCCTTGTAGGGCTCCCTACTAGTTTTGGTACGTGCTAAGGGGTGACACAAAATCTAATTTTTGTGTCTCAGTCTAAAAATGGCAGCAAATTGGTGATATGTGGGTTGATATACATGCAATATTGGGCTTCCAAAGGTTGGTTTAATGCTTGGAGAATTTTGAGGGGTTAGTTCAGAACCTAATCAAATGTTTTTGCCCCTTGATTGGCCAAAATACTCATCATTTTATGACTGTCCCAAAAATGGGTATGTTGTTGTCCTAATGAACTAGTAACCTGAGATATTGTGAAAATGTTGCAAAGAAAGGGTTTGATGAGTGGAGGAAAATTGGGGAAGGTTTTTGGGAGTCCTTAGTAACCCTTGGAAGTGTTAGGAAGCCTTGGTGAGAGGATTTGACTCAAATTATTATGACTACCCTAAACATGTTGTGACCGTCCCAAACATACTTGATTGCCATAAAAGACAATGTTATAGCAGTAGGGTACTTCATGACGTCTTGGGTGGTTTTGGGGTAAAGAGTCATGGTTGTACATGTTAAGAAGTCCTTTTAAGTGTGTCATGGAGTACATGGGTTTGGGAGTGTCTATTACATGTTGTGATTTGAGTATTGGTGGAGATTGGAAGTCCTACAAGGGGAATGATCTTGAGTGAGTGGTCACAAAAGGGTGTTGGTAGAGATTAAGTGTTGGAAAGTTGGGATTGGGGTCTAATCATGTTGTATTTCCTAGTTGAGTGTATGCCAAGGGTTGGAGGTGTGTTGAGAAGCATGGGTGTGTTGTTCAGGTATGGAATCCTTGTGAGTGCTCAATAACCTTTGAGGGGTTTTGTGAGTGAGTGAAGAGTTATCACCTAATTGGAGAGGTGAGTTGGGAGAAATATCTCCCTTAGTTGGTTGAGTGTGTGGATGCTCTGCATCAAAAATTATGAATTATGCATCACCATTATTCTCCTCAAATATAAAATTTCATTTAGTATTATAATTTCATAAAGCATATGATTTATATTGAATTATTAGAATCTATTATAATTCTTAAAATTATATTTCATAACTAAAATACTTTACCACATGATTAATTAATTACATTAAATAACATGCATACTAATCTAAAGCTTGACCACTTTCAACCTCTACAAGGGAATAAACTACCTAGAGGTAATTTGGTCAACAAACAGGTCAACTCAATTATACTAGACCACATAAATGAAGAAATTACGAAGAATGATAGAAACAAGCCATAACATATAATACAAGTTTATTTCCTAAAATCATAAACTTATTTAATTAAATGTTTAGAACATAAAGTTTGCACATTCCCTTTTAACATTACTCCAATCTCCCAAACAAATATTTTAACCAAATAATCATTCACCCTCTCATATACAAAATACACCAAATCAATTCTTTAAGAATCAGAAACTCATTCATACAATTTACACTTACAATAATGTATTAATCTAAATACATGTATTTTGATACAAATATATTTTATTAACCATATTACATCTAAATTAACCAAAATACATCTATAGTAATGAAAATATAATTACATAAAACTATATATATATTTCATTGAATCTAAATTAAATATAAAAAAAATTAATTTCAAGAACCCAATTACATATATCTAAATTCCTTAAAACCAAATAATTATTTTTGATTAATCCCAAAATAGTTTTGTAAGGAAAACATCAAAATAAGATTAGAATAAATATTTATTATACCTTATCCTATGAAATTGTTTGCAAGTGAAATTAGAATCATTCCAAATATTACAATTGATTTTTGCTTCAAAATAGTAGAATGAATCTTTATTTTATTTTATAAATAATCATGAGTGACTATAGAATTATTTCTATATTTGATGTGATTTTTGTTTTATAAAATTAGAATAAAATATTCAATTAATCTTATCATGAGAAATAGTTAACAATTGAAAATAAAATCTTTCAAAATTTTTTTAAAAATCAAAACAAAATAATTGATAAATTTAAAATTTGTAAAAATATTAATATTTACATATACACAGACTTTATTTCCATTCCACTATATAAACCTCTAATTTTAAAATAAATTATAATTACCAAATCTGTGAATTAAATTTCATAGAGATCAATAATTGAAAATTAAAAACTATAAGCCAAAAAAATGAATTTGAAACAAAATCAATTTACAGATTTAACGATTTATGAGGAAATAGATTGAAAATTAAGAAATCTACAAATTTAAAACTCCACTCGGATTCCCAAATTGCAAAGGGATTTCCAAAGTTTGCCCAAATCCCAAGAATTACCCCAAATAATATATTCAAGAAAACCCAATAGCTTCAAATTTCCTTTTCACAAACATTAAATTTTTTCTTACAAAAATTGCCAAAAGAAAAATACAGACCATGAGGAATTTAAATCCCTGCCTTTGAACACAATCTTGGAATATGAATTTGTAGGAGAAGCCTCAAAATCGAGCCTCAACAACACACAACAACCAAAAAGTGAAACCCAAAACTTTTTTTTTTCCCCAAAATCCAGAAGAAGAAACAACAACAAACCAACCCCTCATTTTGGAAATTTTCAAGAATATA